>NC_088379.1:35369722-36005833 GCF_037993035.2 Macaca fascicularis | reverse complement strand
AAAGAAGGAGAAGATAAAATTAGCCTTTAGGAAAATATGAGAAAATGTGACTTTTTGCTGAAGAGCAACAACTGAAAGTTAAAAAAAGGAAACCAACCTTAAAGAAAGTATACAGAAATGGTTTCAGTCCCCACCAGAATTCAATGATATAGAATTGACGTAGCTGGAAGAGTCACTAAATTAACTCTGAGTACATTTTTTCCCCCTCAAGATGGAGTCTTACTCTTTTGTCCAGGCTGGAGTGCAGCAGTGCAATCTTGGCTCACTGCAACCTCTGCCTCCTGGGTTCAAGCGATTCTCCTGCCTCAGTCTCTCAAGTAGCTGAGACAACATATGTGCATCACCATGCTCAGCTAATTTTTTTGTATTTTAAGTAGAGATGGGTTTTCACTATATCGGCCAGGCTGGTCTCGAACTCCTGACCTCAGGTGATCCACCTGCATTGGCACCCCAAAGAGCTGGGATTACAGGCATGAGCCAATGTACCCGGCCTAACTCTGAGTACTTTTACAAGTATCTAGATGGGGGAAATAAACTTGCATAATCTTGTATATTGGATGCAAGCTATCATTTGTTAGTGAATTTTCAAATTATGTGGTGCTTGATAAATTTAGATTAAAAATCTAGGCCCCCATCACATTGTATTTTTTAAAAATACTGCTTTAAGGTATTGGTAAAGAACTGGTCTAATTATAAAAAATAATTTATAAAGTATAAATTGAGGATAATTTAAAAAGACTAAAAATGACTCATAAAGTAAAAGTAATAATAGCTCTTTTGTGTTTTCAAAATGGTAGAGATTGGCTATTTAAAGAAAACATAGTCAGCAGATACCAATAAGCCAGGAGACACAGGGGGCCTATTTTTAGCATTCTTCAGGAAAATAAATTCCTACCAAGAATTTCATATCCAGCCAAACTATACCTCATAAGTGAAGGAAAAATAAAATCTTTTCAAGAAAAGCAAGGACTAGGGGAATTTGTTATTGCTACCCCAGCTTTACAAGATATTGTTAAGGGAGTTCCAAACATGGAAACAAAAGAACAATACTTTCTACCACAAAAACACACTTAAGTACATATCCCACAGACACTGTAAAGCAAAAACACAATAGAAACTACAAAGCAACAAGGTAACAATTTCACAATAGTAGTGAAGTCTTATATATCAATATTAACCTTGAAAATAAATGGTCTAAACATCCCACTTAAAAGACACAGAATGGCAAGCTGAATAAAAAAAATGAGACATCCATCTGCTCTTTTCAGGAGATCCGTCTCATACATAATGAATTGGAGAAAGATCTGTCACCTAGGTTCAAAGAGAAGGTTCAAAGTAAAGAGTTGGAGAAAGATCTATCACATATATAGAAAACAAAAAAGAGCAAGGGTTGCTATTCTTACATCAAATAAAAGAGACTTTAAATGAACAGCAGTGAAAAAAAGGACAAGGAAGGGCATTGTATATTGATAAAAGGTTCAATTCAACAAGAAGACATAACTATCCTAAATTATCCTAAATATATCTACACCCAATCTTGGAGCACCCTTATTCACAAAGCAAGTACTTCTAGACCTATGAAAAGACTTAGCCACACAATAATAGTGGGGACTTTACCACCCCCATCAGCGTTAGACACATCATTGTGTCAAAAAACTAACAAAGAAATTTTGGACGTAAACTCAACATTTGACCAATTGGACCTAGTACACATCTACAGAATACTCCAACCACTAAACACATAATATACATTCTTCTCATCTACACATGAAATATACTCCAAGATTTCGACTACAGACTCAGTTGTAAAGCAAGTCTCAATACAATTTTTTTAAAAATAAAATTATTCCAAATATAGTATTGGACCACAGTGGAATGAAAATATAAATCAATACCAAGAAAATCTCTCAAAACCACACAATTACATTGAAATTAAACAACTTGCTCCAGAATGACTTTAGATTAAACAACAAAATAATGGCAGAAATAAAAAAAAATTCTTTGAAATAAATAAAAACAGACACATGACATACTGAAATCTCTGGGATGCAGTAAAAACAATGATAAGAGGAAAGTTTATAGTGCTAAACCCCTATCTCGAAAAGTTAGAAAGATATCAAATTAATGATCTAACATCACACACAGAGATACTAGTAAAATGGGGACAAATTAACTCCAAAGCTAGCAGAGGAAAAGAAGTAACTAAAATCAGACCAGAACCAAATGAAATTGATACCCCAAAAAGAATCAATAAAAAGAATCAAAAGAATCAATGAAACCACAAATTGGTTATTTTAAAGGATAAACAACATTGATAGACTGCTAGCTAGTTTAACAAAGAAAAAGAGAAGATTCAATAAGCATAATTGGAAACAGCAAAGGTGACATTACAACAAATTCAACAGAAATACAAAACATCCTCAGAGACTATTATAAATACTTCTATGCACAAATTAGAAAACCTAGAAAAATAAATTACTGAAACACACAGTCTTTCAAGACTGAGTCAGGAAGAAACTGAAACACCAAACAGACCAATAATGAGTTCTGAAATTAACAGGAATAAAAACCAACCAACTAAAATAGCCTGGCCTAGATGGATTCACAGCCAAGTTCTACTAGACATACAAAGAAGGACTAGTATCAATTCTACTGAAAGTATTTTTTAAAAAATCAAAGAGGAGAAACTCCTCTCTAACTCAATCTACGAAGCCAGCATCACCCCGATACCAAAACCTGGCAAAGACACAATGAAAAAAGAAAACTACAGGCAACTATCCCTGATTGGCATAGAAGCAAAAATCCTCAACACACTACTAGCAAAATGAATCCAACAGCACATCTAAAAGTGTATGATCAAGTAGGCTTCATTTCCGAGATGCAAGATTGCTTCAACATATATAATCAATAAATGTGATGTACGACATAAACAGAATTAAAACAAAAAACATATAAACATCTCAATAGATGTGGAAAAAGCTTTTGGTAAAGTTCAACAAAACTTCATGATAAAAACCCTCAATAAATTAGGCATCAAAGGAACATACCATAATAAGAAACATCTATGAAAAACCCATAGCCAACATCATGCTAAATGGGCAAAAACTAGAAGCAGTTCCCTTGGGAACTGGAAAACGACAAGGATGCCCACTCACACTACTCCTATTCAGTGTAGTACTAGAAGCTCTAACCAGAGGATTTAGGAAAGAGAAAAAAAAAGGAGAAGTCAAATAAGAGAAGAAGTTAAACTATCTTCCTTTCCTCACAATATGATTCTACAGCTAGAAAACTATAAATGACATCAGCAAAGTTTCGGGAAACAAAAGCAATGTACAAAAATTAGTAGCATTTCCATACACCAATAACGTTCAAGTTGAGAGCCAAATCAAGAATGCAATCCCATTTACAATAGTCACAAAAATGAAAAAATACCTAGGAATACATTTATTCAAGGAAGTAAATGATCTCTACAAGAACTATAAAACATTACTAAAGAAATCATAAATGACACAAATGAATGAAAAAACATTCCATGTTCATGGATTAGAAGAATCAATATTGTAAAAATGGTCATACTGCCCAAAGCAATCTACAGATTGAACACTATTCCTGTCAAGCTACCAGTATCATTTCTCATATTTGAAAAAAAAATTCTAAAATTTATATGGAACCAAGAAGGAGCCTGAGTAGCCAAAGTAATCCTGAGCATAAAGAACAAAGCTGGAAGCATCATATTACCTGACTTTCAAACTACACTACAAGGCTACAGTAAATAAAACAACATGGCGCTGGTACAAAAACAAACACATGGACCAATGGAACAGAACAGAGAACCCAGAAAAAAAGCTGCACATCTATAGCCATCTAATCTTTGACAAAGTTGACAAATATAAGCAATGGGGAAGGGACTCTTTATTCAATAAATGCTCTTAGGATACCTGTCGAGTCTTGTGCAGAAGAATGAAACTGGACCCAACATCTCACCATTTGTAAAAGTTAACTCCAGATAGAAAAAAAAAAAATTAAACGTAAGACTTCAAATTGTGACAATCCTAGAAGAAAACCTAGGAAATAACATTTTAGACATGGCTTTGGGAAAGAATACATGACTTAGTCCTCTAAAGTAATTACAACAAAAACAAAAATTGACAAGTAGGACTTAATTAAACTGTAGACCTTCTGCACAGCAAAAGAAATGATCAACAGAACAAACAGACAACCTACAAAATTGGAGAAAATATTCACAAACTATCCATCTGACAAAGATCTAATATCCAGAATCTGTAATGAAATTAATTAAACAAGCAAAAAAACACCCCATGAAGAAATGAGTGAAAGAGATGAACAGACACTGCTCAACAGACATATAAACTGCCAGCAACTATGAAAAAATCAAAACCACAATGAGATGCCATCTCATACCAGTCAGAATGGCTATTACTAAAAAGTCATGAAAAAACAGATGTTGGTAAGGTTGTGGCAAAAAGAACACTTACACACTGCTGATTGTAATGTAAATTAGTTCAGCCACTGGGGAAAGCAGCTTGGAGATTTGTCAAAGAACTGAAAACAGAACTGCTGTTGACCTGGCAATTCCATTATGATACATATTTCTTTTTTTTTTTTTTTTTTTTTTTTTTTTTTTACAGAGTCTCGCTCTGTCACTCAGGCTGGAGTGCAGTGGCGCGATCTCGGCTCACTGCTCCACCTCCCGGGTTTACGCCATTCTCCTGCCTCAGCCTCCCAAGTAGCTGGGACAACAGGCGCCCACCACCTTGCCCAGCTAGTTTTTTGTATTTTTTTTTTAGTAGAGACTGGGTTTCACCATGTTAGCCAGGATGGTCTCGATCTCCTGACCTCATGATCTGCCCGTCTTGGCCTCCCAAAGTGCTGGGATTACAAGCTTGAGTCACCGCACCCGGCCATGATATACATTTCTAAAAGAAAACAAATCCTTCTACCAAAGAGAGACATGCACTTGCATGTTCATTGCATCTCTGTTCACGATAGCAAAGACATGGAATCAACCTAGCTGTCCATCAGCAGTGGACTGGATAAATAAAATGTGGCACATATACACCATGGAATACTATGCAGTCATAAAAAAGAATAAAATCATGTCCATGGTAGAACATGGATACCGCTGGAGACCATAATCCTAAACAAATTAATGCAGGAACAGGAAACCAAATATGGGATCTTTTCATTTGTAAGTGGGAGCTAAATATTGGGCACTATGTACACAAATATAGCAACAATAGACATTGGTGACTACTGGAGTGGGGAGGGAATGAGGTGACACAAGGACTGGAAAGCTAATTATTGGGAACAATGCTCAGTACCTGGGTGACAGTATCATTTGTATTCCAAACCTCAGCATGATGCAATATACTCAAATAACAAACTTGCACATGTACCCCTGAATCTAAAATAAAACTTGAAAATGAAAGTAAAATAAAATAAAACATAATTAGTGGAAAGCTTTTTAAGGTTCTTAAATAATCAATCATATGTTTTTTGAGTTATTTTTGTCTGAAGGTGTTATTTCATGATTTTCTTTCTTGTATCTATATTTATGAATCTATAATTCTGTATGTAATAGAAGAATGGTCATCTGTCTAATGATAATAGTTTGGATTAATCAAAATAAAGAAACACATAAAATATTTTCTTTATCATTCTTCAACTAGATGTTCTGTGTATCTATTTTTATCAATTTCATTTCTTGAACTTGCACAGCAATCCTTGGAAATGTTATCATCATATCCTTCCTAGACTGTCTTTTAAAAAAATTTCAGCCCCCAAATTGAAAATGAGATAAATCTTTTTTCCCAGGTCCCGTTATGGTGGAAAAATTTTTATAGGTTTCAGTGATAAAGCAATAATCATCTTTTTTTCCCTGGATGATCAATAAAACAATTATTCATGCACTCATTCAAATGACTATTTAAAGCTCTTCATATTGTGTTAAATATATCAGTATACTACGATGCTTCCCAGTCAACATGAAATTCTTAGCATCAGATTTATACTCTTTCCTGAAACAACTGAAAAATAAACAAAATAGATGAAAATAGGCACTCAGTCATTGGGCATTAGGAAATGGACAGGGATCCCTGAGATATAAGAAAGAAATGAAGTAAGCCCTAAAATTAAGGTGAATATGGCAACTCATGCCTGTAATTTTGGTGCTTTGGGAGGCCAAGGTAGGAGAGGACCATTTGAGTTGAGGAGTTCAAGGCAAGCCTAGGTAACATAGTGAGACCTCATCTCCATAGAAAATAAAATAAAAGACAGCTAGGTGTGGTGCTGCATGTCTGTGGTCCCAGCTACTTGGGATGCTGAGGAGGGAGGATTGCTTGAGCCCAGGAGCTCAAGGTTACAGTGAGCAATGTTTGTGCCACTGCACTCCAGCCTGGGTGACAGAGTGAGACTCTGACTCTAAAGAAAAAAATTAAAAAACAAAAAGTCCTAAAATTTCCCTGCTTAGTTCATGGAAAATGTTTCCAAGCTGTAAGAACCCAGGTTGAGTTACAGAGTAGCAACCCTCTACCCTAAATTGAGGAAATAATCCTGTGATCTTGGGAGCCAAAGCAGCTGGAGTAAGAGAAAAACACTGCAGAGGTGACAGCTCTATAGAAATAAAGTTCTGAATACCTGGAATGGGTCCCCTGCAAGCATTCATTTAAGACTGATCAGTGCACATGTGTTAGTAAACTGAAAAGAGGCAACCAAAAGGACTAGGGGAAATTGTTTGTGAAGTTCAAAGAAAGCTGGGAATATGGCCTCTTTCCAACATTGAGAGTAAATAGAAAAACCTCAGTGACATTCAGGAGACATCAGTGAAAATAATAAAGATCTGGCCTTGGTAGGGGGGAAAAATTAGCCCTAGACTAAATGTAGCTCTTGTTCAGTCTAACAAAGCTTAAAGATAAGCTCTAAAAGGCTCAAATGTAAGGTAACTTAAGCCTGTTCCAAAGTTCAATACTTATAGGAATATGAACTATTTGGCAACAAACAAGATAAAAACTTTGATGCCTGGCACCTAGTCAAAAATCACCAGCCATGTAAAGAAGTCAGAAAATAAACCCATATTGAGGCATCACATCAACCCATTGAAACTGAACCAGAAATGATGCTGATGAGATGATTAGTAGACAAGAACATCAGAATAGTTATTTTGACTATAATACACATATTCAAGAAGTTAGGGGAGATTGATCATGTTAAGTAGAAAAATGAAAAATATTGGAAACATTAAATCAAACATCAAATTTCTGGAGGTAGAAAGAAAATGTTTTAGATAAAAAATATACTGTGTATGACTAAAGGCAAATAGACACTGCAGAAAGAAAGAGGTTAGAAATTATCCAAAAGGAAACAAATTTAAAAAACAACAAGAATAACAGTGTATGAATAATATGTGAAAGTACTTCAAGCAGTCAAATCCATGTATAAGTGGAGTAACTGAAAAAAAGAGAAAAGTTGGGAAACTAAAACTATATTTGAATAGATAATGGCTGAACTTTTTCCAAAGTTGGTAAAGGTATAAACCAACAGATTTGAGATGCTCAATAAACATCAAACAAACAAAGCAAGAAGAAAACTGCATGAAGGCACATAATAATCAAATTCCTTAAAACCAGTGAGGAAACAGAGAGAAAACCTTACGGAAGCAGCCCAAGAGAAAAGATACATTACATAGAGAGGGACAAGCCTTAGGGTGATGGCAGATCTCTCATAGAACACAATACAAACTAGAAGATATTGGAATGACGGTTTTTAAGTACTAAAAGAACAAAAAAGGTTATGCAATTATTCACCTAGTTAAATACAATAAAGGCAAATTAAGGAGTAGTTCAGATATACAAAGACTAAAAGAATTCATCACTGAAACATGCACAACAAGAAATGTTACAGAAAGTTCTTTAGCCAGAAGTAAAATAATACCAGATGGAAACATAAATATATACAAATTAATAAAGAGTACCAGGGATGCTAACTACATTGGGAAACATGAATAATTTCTTTATTACTTAAATTTCTTTAAAGGATAATACACAGTATAAACTAGAAATATTTAAAATGTGTTTTGGAATTTTTAACATATATAGGACTATGATAACAATATTATAAAAACTAAAAGGGAAAAAATGGGGATATACTACTTAAATTTCTTATATTATTTGTGAAAGGTATGCGGATTGAGAACATATTGTGATAAATTAAAGGTGTACACTATAACCCCAAAGCAATCACTAAAATAGCATAACAGAGTTATAGCTAATAACCTGAAAAAGAGATGAAATTATAAACTACAAAAACATAAAATTGAAATTATGAAATGCTCAAATAATTTTTAAAAAGCAGGTAAGGAGGTTAAAAAAAAACCATAAAGCAAATAAAGAAGAGCAAAATGGTAGATTTAAATTCAACCATATCATTATTATATTCAATGCATTTAGTCTAAACACTTCAATTAAGAGGCAGAGATTATCACATTGAATACAGATGCAACTATACCCTGTTTACAAGAAGTCTACTTTAAATATAAAAACACAAATAGGTTAAAATTCCCCAATTCCCACAGATGATACAGAGAAGCCCAGTGATGCCGCAAGACAGCTGAGGATCTCTGACCTTAGAAAACTCCAGTCTTTCTAGAGAGGCTACTAAATAATCTGCCACACAATTTCCCAAAGGAAAAGTTACTTATATTATCCTGGAGAGTAAACAAATATGTCTTCCACTTTGAAAAGAGACACTACTTCCATTTTCCAAGGATGTTTGTTACACAAACAAATTAATGCCTTTGCACAGATGATGTGCAAAGATATGAGTCACCCATAGATCATTGTTTCTCCACATGAAATTCTACTGTCCAGAGTAGGTAAAGAACTCACAAAACTCAACGACAAGAAAACAAACATCGCAACTTAAACACTGGCAAAATATTGGAACAGACACTTTACCAAAAAAGGTATGTGCATGGCACATAAGCACATGAAAACTCCATTAGACATTAGGGAAATACAAATTAAAAGCACAATGGGATACCACTAAACACCTATTAAAATCTCAAAAAGTAACTAATCTGACTATAATACATGATCCTGAAGATGTGGAGAAAAATGGAACTCTCACACATTGCCGGTAAGTTTGTAAAATGGTACAACTACTCCAAACAACAGTTTAACACTTTCTCAAAAAGTTAAAGATACATCTGCCATATGACCAAACCATTCTACTTCTAGATAGTCTCAAGAAAAGTTAATGCAGATGTCCGTACAAAGACCTGTGTGCAAATGATCATAGCATCTCTATTGTCCTAGCCCTAAACTGAAAACAACCCAAATATCTTGCAACATGTAAATGGGTTAACAAAATGTGGTATACAATGGCATGCTACTCAGAAATAAAATAAATGAACTGTTGATACATGCAAAACACAGAAGAATCTCAAAATAATTTTGTTGGATGAAACAAGCCAGACAGAGCATGCATGCTGTATAATTCCATTCATAGAAATTTGAGGCTAATCTATAGTGGCAGAAAGCAGGTCACTGGTTGCCTAGGGACAATGGGGGCCAGGGAGAAGCGGGAGGAAGAATAGTCTTTAAAGTTAACTTTATGCATTGGGTCTCCTTCATGTTTTTGGACACATTCTTTCTCTGTGCTGGCTTTCTACTGCACTGATATTGAATTAGCTGTTCCAGATAAAGATCTGACATCCTCACAAAAATATATTTGGAGGAAAAGAATGATTTCCTCTTAAGCAACAAAAGGAACTTATTCCCACAGACATCACATTTTTTTGTTGTAGAGTGTTTGGAAAAATAGCTACAATTTCTCTGTTCTCTGTATCCATGCCCCTTGCAATGTGACTTTGCAGCTGCTCCCATCAAGAGATGGATACTACTTTCCCATTCTAAATCCGGGCTTGCCTTGTGTCTTACTTTGGCCAACAGAATGTAGTGCAGGTGATAGTGTACACTTCTGAGCTTTGGCCTCAAGAGGCCATTAATGCCTCAGCTCTCTCGCTCTGTCTCTTGGAAACCTACCCAGCTGCAATGTAAATAACCTGGGCTAGTCTTCTGGAAGATGGGAGACACAAGAAACTGGAATTCTTCCAGCTGAAACCATTCTAGCCCAATTAATGCCCAAACAGGTAGCTCTCCTCAAACACACTTTTGAACCCAGCTGAAACCAAAACACCATCAGCTAAAACCAGCCCAAATTGCCCACTCACTGAATCATAAGCCAAATAAATGGTAAGTGTTTGAAGCTGCTAAATTTTGGGATGATTTGTTATGCAGCAAAAGCTAACCATTATACATCTTAGCCCGTATCACTGACCTTAGAGGAGCAGCTATGAAAACAGAATGGGCTAAGTGAAGGGATGAAACAATAGTGGTCTGTTCGGAGTAAAAGGGGAAGGAGCATTGACAGGCAAATAACCAAGGACATTTTAGCAAATCAGGCTCTGAAAATTAAGATAGTACTTACTGCTAGGTCAAATGTAGCACTGCACACAGTGATGGATTTCAGCCAAAGAGCAGTTCCTTAGAAACCTTTTTAAAAGAAGAGGAAAAAAATGAATTTTTGTGGTGGTATTTCAGTTTAATTCTGATTCACTCATTAGGATTAAAAAAAATCTGCATTGTGCTATTTTTGCAAAACCTAGTACTGGGGATTATAATTTTCTTTTACTTTGTTTATGAGGATTTGACTTTACATAATTACATGAAAAAATTACCCAGCAGATGTGTGTTTTCAACAGCATTCCACAGGGCTTCTTAACATAGGGCACTTTTCAAATTGGTTTTAGTCATTTAAAAGAGGATAGCTCTTGTATATTCATATTCTTCCTGCCAGAAATATCAATAATTAGAGGCTTAGGGAGACATAAAAATAAAATAAAATATTACTCTTCAGTATGTGAGAAATTTATAATGTAAGGTATGATAACTTTGTTCTCAGAAAATGTGCTTATGATGGATTGTGCTTCAAAGGAATTAAAAAGCTTCTATTAGAGGCATTTGTATGACTGATTATATGAATCTTGTCAACTTCCTAGCCTGATACATTGTTGCTGAAAAAAACCTAATGAGTATTCATAAACAGAATATTTTTAAAGCATATAGTTAAGTAGCTAACAAAGCATTATTTCTAGTTACCTGTTAGTATGTTTCAACTTGACAATTTGGAGGAAAAATATATTTTAAAGGATATAGTTAAGTAGCTAAGAAAGCATTATTTCTAGTTGCCTGTTAGTATGTTTCAACTTGACAATTTAATGTGAAATGGTTTGGCAAGATTGATGCCTCTTTACAGCACAAAATAATAGAAAGTCACAGATACATATACTTTATTATATATAAATCCAGGCCATAACTAAGGATTGTACTTTTCTTATGCCTGTTCTGTCTGATATTTTTCTTTGTAGGTAGAGAAAATACATCACAAAAGTTATCCTTTAAATTCACACAAAAATATGTTAACAAGTGATTTAGGTACAATTTTTCATCAATAATCATCTATTTTCTTGAAAGCCACACATAGTATTTATCACTTTAAAATAGTCACGGGTTACAATAAGCTTAAATAACATACTAACTAAGGGTAAATTTGTGTCTGTGCAATGTCTAGGATGAAACACCATACTAACATCAAGATATGAGTATTTTTGTCAGAAGGTCAATCAAGGACATGAAAAAAGTCTACCACGGGCCAAGAGAAAATCATATAAATTAAAAATGGGTAAAATAAACCCATATAAAGAGAACCTATGGTGACATGCAGTGTTAATTCCTGACAAGGAAGTAAGAGCCAGGATATTGTAAGTATTTTAGGAACAAACTGCATTTGTGTTTTGTGTGTTTTGGGGATGACCAGAAGTTCAAACAAACAGGAGTTATTTGGTCTTTGGCTTGAGAAGGACCGTGAGACATCAACATCAAAAATGGTCTCAGTAACAAACTCTTCTTTACCTAATCTTAGAGGGATTCATAGTTTTGTGAAGATGAGATTCGACACCCAAACAATGTGGGATGGATACCTGTAGATAAAATTAAAGGAGGATGTGCACAAAATAGAGTTTTGACTAAGTAAGGAATAGGCAGTTTTCTGTTTAAGAAAAACCAAAGCCAATATTTATTTCTGATAGCCTTAATTTCTCCATCATTTTCTCTTCATTTTTTGAACATCCCTCATTAGTGGTATTTTTCTTATTTATTTATTTATTTATTTATTTATTTATTTTAGACAGAGTCTCGCTCTGTCACCTGGGCTGGAGTGCAGTGGCCAGATCTCAGCTCACTGCAAGCTCCGCCTCCCGGGTTTACGCCATTCTCCTGCCTCAGCCTCCCGAGTGGCTGGGACTACAGGTGCCCGCCACCTCACCCTGCTAGTTTTTTGCATTTTTTAGTAGAGACGGGGTTTCACTGTGTTAGCCAGGATGGTCTTGATCTCCTGACCTCGTGATCCGCCTGTCTCGGCCTCCCAAAGTGCTGGGATTACAGGCATCAGTGGTATTTTTCAACTTTTCCTTGTTGGGTGTTCAATTTAATAGTGAAATTTAAGTGGGGTTCAATTTCGGCTGGGTGTAGTGGTTCACGCCTGTAATTCCAGCACTTAGGGAGGCCGAGGCAGGTGCATCATCTGAGGTCAGGAGTTCCAGACCAGCCTGTCCAACATTGTGAAACCCTGTCTCTACTAAAAACACAAAAATTAGCTGGGCGTGGTGGTGTGCACCTGTAATCCCAGCTACTCGGGAGGCTGAGGAAGGAGAATCACTTGAACCCGGGAGGTGAAGGTTGCAGTGAGCCGAGATTGTGCCACTGTACTCTAGCCTGGGTGACAAGAGTGAGACTCCATCTCAAAAAATAAATAAATAAAAATAAGTAAATAGTGTTCAATTTAATTTGAAATGGTTTGGCTCTGTGTCCCCACCCAAAACTCATCTTGAATTGTAATCACCACATGTCAGAGGAGGGACCTGCTGGGAGGTGACTGGATCATGGGGACAGTTTCCCTCATGCTGTTCTTATGATAGCAAGGGAGTTCTCATGAGATCTAATTGTGTATAAGTGGCAGTTTCCCCTGCATGCTCTCTCTCTCCTGCCACCTTGTAAAGACGTGCCTTGCTTCCCCTTCACCTTCCTCCATGATTGTAAGTTTCCTGAGGCCTCTCCAGCCACATAGACCTATGAGTCAGCTAAACCCCTTTTGTTTATAAATTACCCAGTCTCAGGCAGTATCTTTATAGAAGTGTGAAAACGGACGAATACATTGTTTTACTGTTCCTATTTTCTCAGGACCATCAGAAGGTGCTTTAGAGAAAGAAGTGACAAACTCTGTTTAGGAATATATATTTGGTGCTGGTAAGATATCATGGGCTACTGCATTCATTGTATGAAACCTCTGTGACTTCATCTAAAATATAATACTTTTTGACATTGATATTTTGTCATTGGTGAATCAAAAGGAAGATAAATCTTGCATGCAAGAGAGGTAAATAAAGCTTTCACATTACATTATATTGTCAGCTACCTAGTCCACGTATGTATGTTTCATCAAATTCAGCAAATTACATTCATTTAAGCAAATTGTTTTTATGATAGACATCAGGCTTATAAATAAACTCAAATGACTTTGGGGTGTTCTGACAAATAATAAAAACTGTGAGGTGACCAGATACCATAATACATTATTATAGATATGTAAACCTAATATAGATATTATAAATAGATATTGTATACTTACATAGCATATAACAATTCAGATTATAGTTTTAAAAAATAGATAACCATTAGCAATCCCTTCTACAGTGAATTTATTTTTTCCAAATGATTATGACTATTACTATCATGAACAATAATTGTTACAGTAATAAATTTTTAATAAAAACAGCTGGTGCATATCAAGGACTCACCATGTGAACGGCACTCTGATAAATGTTCCGTGGGTATGATCTCATTAAATCCTCATCATAACATGATGAGCATTTAAAAATTAGAACTATTGTGAGTGAATACAAATGCTTTTCCTTTTACAAAAAAGACAGCAATAAACACTTTTCAAGTGATTTTTTTTTTTTTTTTTTTTTTTTTTTTTGCTTTTTAACTTTAAGTCTTCAGTAGAAGCATCTGTTTTACAACTGCCTTCTATCTTTGAGTGATCCCTCCCCTTTCTCCCATGTCCTCCAGCCTTCTCCCACCAGGGGCTCAGAGTAGGAAGTGGAGAAAGTGAGAGGGCACAGAATAAAAGGAAATGTCAATGGATAAGAGTCAGACTTTAACTTTTTTCAGCAAGTACAAAAGGAGAAAAGCAACATTTGCTTTGGCAAGCTGGGAATGTGTATGCTTCCAGTTATACTCCATCTTCCTCCCCTCTTCTAGGCTTCATCTGAAAGTGTCCCCCAGGAAACACAGGGGAGCAGTCAGAGTACACATTCTAGCTTTAAAAGTGGAATGGTTGAATAACCTTTAATTCTTTAAACCAAGACTGCAGCTTGATCATACCTGTTTCACTGAAACATTTCAGCTATTGATAAAAATACATGCATTTGACTTCGGCATTTATTATCCAGGTCCCTTCTGTAATTTTTCTAGAAGCAGCAAATTTATAGGCACTACAACAGAAAATATAAGAATGGTTTATCTTTTGAATTCTACAGACATTCTGTTAAAATGGGCAGATTAAAACTTTGCATATGTACAACTTACGACATATGCCCTCAAGTTCTGGTATAAGAGAGAGGGATAAATTAGTTAATAATAAGCCATACTTAAAAACTGAGACTGTATTTATTAAATCAGTGCTTGCAGAATGAAACGACCACAGAAGGCAGACTTGTAACTGAATGGGAAAATGGGACAATATAAGAGATGGTAAAAAGTGGAATTATCTAAAGTAGTTAGAGTGTAGAAATCTGAGCATATGTGATTTCTCTGAATCAGGTGCTCATGACTCAACTCTAGCAGATTTTTGCTATGCAAGAATGTGGGCTCATTGTTGCCAGATTTTCTGACTTATAAGAGGAGCCGGAAATCCATATTTTCAAGTAAAATCTTCCTGACTTGAAAATGTTGGCAAATTTCTTCTTCCTTTTTTTATAGTATTCAGGCTGCTCATATGTTACCTCACTTAACAGTGGATGGGTATTGATTTCAGAATGTGGGAAGCTTTGTGGTAATTTGCATTCCACCCTATTTAGGGATGTTTTCATGAAGGCTTGATAGACCTCATCATTTGAACTCACACTTGGGTCTCTTCCTACAAGTTTATAATCTCAGAAATTCAAATTCAGGAGTTCTGGGGTAGGACCCAGAAATTCTGATGTGGCTGGCCCAGTGAACATACTTTGAGCAGTATCTTCAAAAGTGAGAGGGAGAGAATTATTAGATCAGGGATCAGCAGTCTATGACTCATTGGCCAAATCCTGTCTGCTGCTTGTTTTGCAAATGAAGATTTACTGGAACAGAGCCACTTCCATTCATTTACATATATTGTCAATGGCTGGATCATGCTACAAGGGCACATTGAGTAATTGTGATAGAGACTATTTGTCCCTCAAGCTTAAAATATTTACTCTCTGGCCCTTTATGGAAAACTTTGCTGACTCCTGCATTAGACAAAATGGATCTTATGTATCTAAGCCTCAGTAGAAGCATGGCTCCTTAATATTACCCAAGTTGACAAAAACAATGTAAAAAGAACCATATTGTCGATGGTGTTGATTTATAATGCAGTTTTGTTCAAACTATTTCTTCCAAGTAGACTATCTTGTTGCTATGACAACAGTTACACAAAGCTATGTAGAGGAGAAGACAAGAAAACGGTCACAGAAATATGTTAAATGTTAGACCAGAGAAAAGGACAGTAAAAGGCTTGTGATTTGGCTTTGACTTGCAGGGATAGCATTTTCACATTCTCCCCCATAGGTGAGATAGCCACATGTGACTCTAAGAATCCCTGCTTCTCCAACAGGCCGCCCCCGTGACAGCCTCTGCAAACACCATCTGTGTGGACTAAGGAAGTTATTTCACAAATATATGAGTCATATGCCAGAGCTTTTCACTTGTCAGGAGTATGGATAATGGGTTTATGGAGAATTAAAAAAGCGATCAATGTTGAACTTCAGTTGTCTTATCCTAAATATATACCAATCTTATTACAACTGAATAGTCCCACAGAACCTAAGTTACTTTTATGTTTATCACTTCATTTGCAGTCATGTAAGCCAGGTTCTTTGTTGTTTCCAACTATGGATCCCCTTCTTTCATGCTTACCTGCCCACCATATAGTCTCTTTTCAGCAACCAGGGTTCTATTTTCAATATAGATCAGATTAAGTCATGCCCATATCAACTCTTCTCCTTCAGTACCTTCCTACTGCACTATTTGAAAATCCAAACTCCATGTAGACCTGGCCTCCAAAGCCCCACAAAGCTGGCCTCTGAAGACATCTCTGCCCTCATTTCCTACTGTTCAGCCCTTGCTTACTCCTCCCCAGCCATCCTGGCCACCTTCCTGCTTTCCAGATTCCTAGACATGCTGAGTCCTGCTGCAGGGCCTTTGGACTTGCTATTTCCATCTACCAGAAATGTATTCCCATAGTTCTTTGCTTAGCTTACTCTCTCCTTTTATTCTTGTTGTCTCCCGAGGGGCCCTTCCCTGACCATCTATCAACCTCTCTCCATTTTTCCTGCATTATTCTTCTTCATGGCATTTATCACCACATGAAACTGTATCATACAGTTCCTTGTTTATCAATTTTCAGTATACTCCACTCAACCGTAACCTTCATGAGAACAGGGAGCTTGCCTTGGCTGTGTTGTTTCCTACTTTATCTACAGCATCTAGAACAGGGCATGGCAGCCTAGAGACTAAATTTTGACTAAATGAATAATTAGAAGAAAGAATGAACATAAATTCCAAGATTGAATTTTGACTGACTTTATTGTTTTTTCTGCAAGACTAAGACATCAAATTTTGTATGCTGGGCCTGCCAGGTCCAGTAACTTTATTCTATCCCAGGAGACATACTGTGAGTTGGATATCTAAGATGCTTGAAGAGGATTAAATAAAATGAAAAATAGAATCCAAATAATAATAATAATAATAATAATAATAAAGACTAGGCCAGGTGATAGCCAGGTGGTACCGGTTAATTTTAAAAAAAGAAAATAAAGAAGTCAGAAGTGAAGTCCGAGTTGTCTGATCAGCAGAAAAACCAGGTGGGCAGCAGTCCTCGAGGGTGCTGTGGGTCAACAGTCATGCTTGGGCATGTTCTGTTAGCCTGTTCCTGCCTTCATCATTGCCCGCTCTGGCCTTTGCTCACCCCTGATAACTTTAGCTTCAGAATTTGTCCATATGCAGGCAGTCATCTCACAAACATATGAGGATCACAAGGCTAAATGGGGTGAAGGAAGGTGACTGGACTGCTGTAAAGTCTGCTCTTCAACAAAACACACACACACACACACAGAGGGGGAGAGAGAAAAAGAGAGAGAGAGAGAAAGAGAGAGGGAGGGAGAAAGACAGAGAGAGAGATACAGAGAGAGAGCATGAGAGCCAGATGATACAATGACAGCACAGACCAATTAGACCAGGAGGATTTGGTACTAATGTGGTTCCAATGTCCACAGGACTTAAGAATCTCATGCAATATCATAACTCTACCTTTTTGTTAATACTCTTAACAAGTGTAGTAGATGCAGATATCTGAGAAAAAAATTCCTTGAAGCAATCAAATGGTCAAAAATATTATACCTGGACACTGATCATTTGCATATGGATGATATGGGGATATGAAAATTGAGATAAATCATAACAAAATTCAAATTGCCTCTAAGCTAGGTTTTATTGGGGGGGATTGTTCTTAAATTTTTTTTGGTAACATGTATAATTAATTTTAGAACTATATATGCACATACATATTATATAACATATGTAATATATATCACTTATATATTTCACACTGTTCATCTCAACTAACAAAATTGTACATGAACTCTTATCATATTAGGACTTTTCTGTGGCCCTAAGTGGTTATAAAAGCATGGGTTCAAAATTCATGAAGTGATTGCTAAACAAATGGGGTGGTCATAGTTGTCTGATAATGTCTATCATTTCTTCTGATAATGTCTATCATTTCTTCACAGAAAATATAAACTAGTTAAGCAAGAAAGTATATTTAAGCTGTTATGTTGTTTGGGTCTGTTTTCGCCCAAAATCACACATCAAGTTGTAATCCCAGTGTTGGAGGTGGGGCCTGGTAGGAGGTGACTGATTCATGGGGGGAGTTTCTCATTAATAGTTTAGCAGCATTCCCTTTATACTGTCCTCAAGACATTGAGTGAGTTCTCATGAAATCCGGTCATTTAAAAGTGTGTAGCTCTTCCTTGCTCTCTCTTGCTCCTGCTCCAACCATGTGAGATGCCTTGCTTCCCCTATGCCTTCCACCATGACTGGAATCTTCCTGAGGCCTCCCCAGAAGCAGAAACAGCTATGCTTCCAGTACACCCTAGAGAATCGTGAGTCAGTTAAACCTCTTTTCTTTATACATTACCCCGTTGCAGGTATTTCTTTATAGCAATGTGAAAATGGCCTAATACAAGCTGAAAATATGGGTGACAAAATTATCTGTACACCGAACTCTCATGACAGGCAGTTTACCTATAATAAACCTGCACACGTACCCCAGAACCAAAAATAGAAGTTTAAAAAATAATAATAAATAAAATTCAGAAGATCTGGCATTCCTGGCCCCACAAAGAAATAGCTCTATTTATTTATTTATTTTGTTGTCTCTTTTATTATTTTTCCTCATAATAGAAGCATTACAAAAAACCAGGAGGAAAACATATATGTACAAAATTCCATCTACCAAACCAATCATTGTTAATAGCTTGACATATATCTTTCCAGATATTTTTCTACTGATATATGACACTTGCCAGCTCTCATTCATGAATAATACATGCGTGTACATGTGATACTTTTCAGAGAATTCAAATTCTTCATATTATAAGATAACATGCTTTCCTCACTTAGTTGTATGTTACAAATATCAAATCAGAAATACACATTTACAAAAGCGTTTTACAGCATTTTTACATTTTCTTCTTTTTACGATATTTTTAATGGTTGTATAAGATCACATGAAAGTTTAGCACTTACATAAATAATTATATGCCATTTTAATATTTAATATGTTGTTTTCAAAAATAATTCATCAAACAGACAGAATGAGTTGGAAAAAAGCTAGAAATTTAAAGGTAGAAATCCTCCAAGTCCAAATTCTAAAAAGCAAGAAAACATGCTTAACAAACATTAACAGTTTTCAAAATGCCTGCAGTGCATCACTCTCTGCATGTTAGAAACAACCCAAAATTCATAGACTCACACATTTGATTTTTGGCTAATATGTGAATCTTAATGCAATGTTATTTCAGTTACAAGTATTTCAGCTGACTGGTTAGGGCACAGCCACACAGGATCATAGTAAAAGAAAGGAAAGAGAGGTCTTGCCATGGCCTGGGGCCTGACTGCTCTAGGATTAACCTTGATATTGTGTTTCTTTCTTTTTATTTATTTATTTATTATTATTATACTTTAAGTTCTAGGGTACATGTGCATAACATGCAGGTTTGTTACATATGTATACTTGTGCCATATTGCTGTGCTGCACCCATCAACTCGTCAGCACCCATGGATATTGTGTTTCTGATCCTCCTTTCACTCCTCCTATTTGTCTTGGTAAGTTTACACTAGTGGGAAAGGAGAGGTGTGAAAAACACTCCGAAATTGCTCTTACCTGAATTATTCAAACACCTAAGTCCCTACAAGACATAGGTCCCAGACAGCTCACAGAAAATGAGATCTATTTGGGGGCATGAAACTATAAATGCCTACAGAGCCTCTGCACATAGTGATAACATTCTCCAAACCAAAGGTACAACACATGGTCTAACCAAAAGATGGGGAGATTTGAAATCTGTGCTTTTTTGAAAAATTCAGAAAATTCAGCCCAAATCCAGGCATTTAATTTGTGGACTTAAGTTCAGCTTGACAATTTGATCATAGGCTCGGAAAGGATTTCATCAAAGATAGGATTTATATTTAAATTTGGGGCTTCTCTGTACTGTTGGAATTTTAGTGCTGAAGAATCTATATGGAATTTGCTATACATTAATGCAATTCTACATATAATTTATTACTCATCAATGTTTTCATTTTATGTCATTGCATGGGAAAAATAAAGTTTTTACATACTTTGGGATGAGAGTGGATATAATTCATGCTTTGTTCTGATTCATTCCGGAGTGTGTGCGGGCACAATCTACACTGCCCACCAGTAATTCTAGAAGAATACTTGTAGGAGAGTGGTTGGGATTGGAGGAGTCACCTCATGAAGGTAGTAACCCCTTTAAGAAACTAGCCATACTCCTGCATCAGCATAATCTGAAAAGTTAGTTTCAATGGGTGGGGAAAATAAAAAGGTAGGGAATGTTAGTAGCGAACATCTGTGAATAGGCAGTTTTATGAAACATGTCTACCTCTTGACCCTTTACTCTTTACAGTGAATTACCCGGTCATTAGGCTACAGCCACTAATCCATGTATTCAAACGGAGTACATCTTTCCAAATTTCTGAACAAAATATTTGATTTCTGATGTTTTACCTTTTTAGGAATCAGTAAACTGAAGCAATTTATGTAAGTGATACTTTTCTGCAGATTTAATTCCCCCATTTTACCACTCCTCCAAGGCGTACCCTGTTCAAAGATCTAGCCTTGGTGGACAGACAGGAACAATTCTGATCTGGTTTCCATCTTAAACTGCCTCTTTCTGCTGACACTTTATAATATTTGGGTTCTCTTCTGACTCTTTTGTCTTACTTCTCTTTGTTTTTTCTCTCTCTCTCTCTCTCTTTTTTTTTTTTTTTTTGAAGCGGGGTCTCCCTCTGTTTTCCCAGGCTGGAGTATAGTGGTGTGATCTCTGCTCACTGCAACTTCTGACTCTTAGGCTCCAGCGATCTTCTTACTTCAGCCTCCCTGGTAGCTGGGACCACAGGCACATACCACCATACCCAGCTTATTTTTTGTACTTTTTGTACAGACAGGGTTTCATTACATTGCCTAGGCTAATACCGAATTCCTGGGCTCAAAGTATCTGCCAGCCTCAGCCTCCCAGTCTGCTGGGACTACAGGCCCGCCTGTCTTATTTCTCAATTGCTTCAAAATGTAGTTGTGTAAGGGCATGCTATTCATTAGACTTTCCCTCACAAAGACACTAAAAGTAAATGTTATTTCTAATTTCTACTTTATACTTGAGGTAACCGGGACATAGAAAATCTAGGCAATGTGCCCAGTGCCATATACATGAATCTTGGGTTCAAATCTTGTTTAGAACAATCAAAATATGCAACCTTTCGATTATTATAATAGAGCATAATTAGTGAGTCATAAAATAATTTATTTAATTCTATTTTGCAAAGTAACTAGCTAAAAATGTTCATTATTGTTATCTGGATTTTTCAACCTAGTTTTATAAATCTTCATTTTGACACCTTTAAGGATCTCTCTTAAGTAAAACCCCAGATAGTTATCCTACCAAAATTTAAATCAAATTTTTAGCATCAGTCTTATTAATTTTAATTAGGTAAAAAAACAACTGCTAGAAAAATAGCACATATTTGTACAAATTGAATCTTACCCACAGGGATTTGTGGTGTCAAGAGATGTTTGCTGCAAATTTAAATAGCAGCTGTAAAAAGCTTGATTACCTACACACAATTTTTCACTATCTGGGGCACATTTTCCACCCTTTTTCAATTTGCTATTTGGGATCCTGATTTGTATTTGTACAAGGGACTGCAAGATAAATATATTTACATTAGGGCTATAATATTCTCAAACCCAAGGAATGAGTTGCTGGTGGGGGATAACCAAGAATTGTCTAGTTGACTAAAAAAATCACAGAGGCCTTTCATTACACTCTTTTGAAACCCACCTCCCAGCTGTCTGACATAATAATAACTCCTTCTCCCCACCAACTACCCCTTATCACCTACAAAGACTTTCTTACAAAACCCTTCACCAGCAAACACAAATTCTATACAGACATCTCCAATTCAAGATCAAGATCAAGAACTACAGAAAAGATCCCGGTACAGGATGATTCGCCTTCACATGGTATCTCTGGATCATCTCTGATCATCCACAACATTGTTGGACTAGAGATAACCATCGCAAAAAACAATTTGTGAAGATTATTACCATAAAAACCAACATGAATAATTTCTCCTCCAAATACATGATGTCTTTGAATAATAGTCCATTTCATTTCTTGGTAATTACATTGCACATGTGTTTATGCTGTCAAAAATCAGAATGATGAGCTATTAGATGTTTTTGTTTCACAGGCCCTTTTTCTTTTCATCTGAAAATATTTGATTCTTAGTAGCCCTGCCTGTGTTGCTCTCATTATGACTCTATCGAAAACAAATATTCTGACTATGTTAGCTAAAAATTTTGATGAAGGCCTATTAGAATTGGCATATTTTCATGCTGAATCTGCAGTTAAGAGCTATTTCAGCAAAAAGGCAGAGTGAGGTAGATTCACAAGGCACTCGTACCCTTCCACACAGCAATACTTCCCGTTCCTCCTGCACATTTTCATAACGTCTGTGGTTGCTGAGACTGAACATCAAGGCACATGTTTAATAGAGGCCCTCAAATGATTTATCTGGGTTCAAAAAGGTCTTTTATTATTCCACGTGATTGAATCGATATTTCTAATATTTGTTTCGCAAACGAAAACATTTAAAAAACAGCAAGAAAAAGAGAATGATAGAAATGGTTTAAATGAATGGGGCATTTAGGAGGACACAGAAATTACAATAAGAAATACCTGCAAAATGAGAAACAGGCACGATTAGTAGAGAAATAGAAGGTCAAAATTCCCAGAGCAAGGCACTGACATATGGTTACTGATAAAACTCTGTTTCTGTTTCTGCACCTCACTTTTTACCTTGTTTGTTCATTGCCATTGCAACATCATTTGATATGTTTTTATTGAATCCTTACTCACTGGTGGCAATGAATGTGGTCCTGAGGATAGAGTCTTATATGTAACTTAATAAGTCATTCTACAATTGCTTCTACAAAGAATTTCTATCAAATAGATCTCCAGCTCTATCAAGAAAGCCATCTACAAACCATTGACTTATATTGCTTTATAAACAACCCACACATATTACTCAGAATTGACCTCAAGAATGCAATTGCATGCTGGACATCAAGACATCAAGAGAGTTCTAAACTCTTGATGAAGCTAAAACTATTCAAAATAATACTGGAGTCCACTATATCCTTACTATAGAAAAACAGTAAGTTTATTAACAAATTGTCTTAAGTATAACAATTCTTCCTTAGGTAGCAAGATGAAGTAATATTTTAATTGTCATAATTGGCATCAGAGTTCTTTCTGGAAAAAGCCCAGTGCTATTTGATAAATGGGATGATCTACCAGAATACAATGTGTGATTGTAAGGCCTGTATATGAACTACAGCCAAATCAATAAAAAGAAAATTTAAGTTTTCCTATATGAGAAAAAGAATTATTTTGTCTTTGTTTCTCGATATTGTTGCTGGCTTCTGACAGAAGAGAACAGATAAAAGAGGAGCAAACTGCAGCACGATGATCAGATGCTTCGGTGTAGGCAATAAAAGTCAGTAAGACAGCTCCATGGAAGCATAGCTAACATGACAATTTAAGAATTAAAATGCCTAATATGCTATTTGTGGGAATTGAAATCTGTAAACCCTACAAAAATGCTTTTTGTGCTTGTTTCTTTGTTGTTGTCATCTTGTTTGTGGAAACTATAGAAGGAGGGTTAGTTTAACATCAGGAATGATCAGTGAGGAACAGAGACAGCACAGGCAGAAGTACAAGTGTACAAGCAAAGGTGACCTTGAGGAGGTAACCCCTCCATCCATCTAGACGTCTCGGGACTTTCAAGTGCCCTCCAGATTAGAACTGGGAGTGAAGTCTATCTCATGAAGATGGACCCTAGATTTCACCTACAATCTAGTTTCACAGAAAAATCAAGACTAGAGATACCTAGATGGCAGGTCCTCAAACAACATCCTTTCTTTCAACCTTGTTTAGTTATAATATTAATGAGGAAAAAAAAAAAAAAAAAAAGGATTACTGCTGCATCCATTGTCTGTGTGGAGTTGGCATGTTGTCCCCATGTCTGCGTGGGTTTTCTCTGGGTAGTCTGGTGTCCTGCCACATCCCAAAGTTGTGCCTGTCAGGATTATTGGCATTTCTACATTGTGCTTATATGACTATGTGTGTTTGGGGGTGGGGGATTGTGAGTTGCCCTGTGATGGGATGGCATCCTGTCCAGGGCTGGTTCCCACCTTGTACCCCAAGCTGCCAAGAGAGACTCTGGTCACCCTCGACCCTGAACTGGAATAAGATAATAAATTATTATCTTACCTGTTTTTTATCAACCTTTCTTAAATGTATGTAATGTCATATTTATTTCACTGTTGAATATGAGAAGTGTTTTCTCATTATTTAGAAGTTTGACAGTATTTCTGTGACCAGAAACATCCTATAGGAACTTAACTTTTGTTTATATCAATTAGTCTATGGTGAAAACTGGTCTTCTTATATGTGATTTTGCTTAAAGTCCGTTTCCAGGACCCTATCCAGTAAGTGAGAACTTACTGTAGTTCAATTGAGTTTCATATGGCACCTAATAATTAATGAACTTAGTAAAAAGTTCTCAGTATTTTGAAAGTTAAACACCATTTTCAAATGTAATACACCTCTATCAACTCTCCTGAAAAGGATTTCTGTGATAATAGTAGACAAGGTATCATTATTCTTATTTTACAGGTAAAAGACTGAGATCCAGAAAGATTCATAGATTTGTCAAAAATCACACACCAAAAGGAAGAAGTTGTTTATGAATCCAGCCTTGCTTATTCTGCATATCAAATGTTTTCCATTATTATGTTATTGTTTAGTACATTTTAATAACAATTATAATGAATATAATTACCAGGAAGTACAAGACTCTTCCACATCTTAAACGTGGAAGAAATACTGAACAGATTCCTAAATTCAAAAGCAGAACTTTAACAAAAATTTCTAGTGTAAAAAGTAGGTCATTTGCATATTTTTCTTTGACTTAAATATCTATTTGCCAGGACGTTTGCATTTTCCTATCTGATTTTGCCAGCACATCCAATTCATCTACATATATTCCTTAATCTAGTTGCTGAAAATGAATGTCCTTTCCTACCTATAATTAGAGTAAACTTCAGCTTCGACACACTTCAAGAAGGGGGATTTTACAGAGTATAAAGAGGAACCATTTTCAGACTTAAATTTTGTCAACCTTTTGGAACATTGAGTAGTTATTTTGATATTCTTGACCTCCGTGGGGGCCTGAGGCTGTACACGCAGTAGTCATAGTGAAGGTACCCTAATAACATATTCACACATAAACTTGGAGGTGAACAAAGAGGATTTATATTTCAGTGTATAAATATTTTAACCCAGGTATTAGACACGAATGAGTTATATATTATTTCTCAATTCCCATAATATATATGCCCTTTGACTGATGTTGATATTAAATCTCTAAACTTAGAAAGTTAAAAGAACAGAAATCTGATTTATTGAAGAGTCTTTCAACCTATGTAATTAACGTTCCACCAGTGCTCACAGCTGGACCTTAGGGATTCTCTGCCACTGTGCTCGAATGACACTATTTTTATCTAAGAGAAAATGAATATGAAATACACATCATTTTGCTGTTAACTCATTGCCCCCACAGTCCATGTGCATTGCAGTGACTTTAACCTTCATCTTAAACATGATGACTAAGATAGCCTTAACATTCTCTTCAACTTGACTCAATCTTAGACAGATTTCTTCCTGACTGTAGGCTCCTGACTCCCTTTTTTTAGAGCATTTACTTTAGAAAACTTTCCACTGTAATTTCTTTCTCTGCACCTTTGAGACATAGATGTTCTCTCTGCCTCTGCCAGTTTTACCACCTAGGAATCTCTTTCTTGAGAACCTGAGAGTATTCATTTGGAATGTAATCATCAAATGAGACAGCACCCCCATCTCTCAGTCTCCATGGGAGGTTAGAAGCTTAACTTCAATAAGTGCCTATTAACAAACATCCATGCTAATCACCTTGATTTCCTATTCCCTGCTCCCTGTTCTCCCCTTTGAGTTAGACCTCTCTCTCCCACCACAGGAGTCTTGAATACAGTCTTTCTTGTCCATTTAACTCTCTCTGGTTACAATTTTTCTTTGACAAGTATCATTGTTACTTCTCCATTTTTAGATCACTTACCACATGTCAATTTTTTTTTGCTAAGTCCATTAATATAGAGTGTCTTGTTCAATCCCCACAGTAACCTAGAGATGATTCCTGGTTCCGTTTTATAGATGAGGGAACAAAAGTGCACAAAAGTCCAGTAACAATGCCCTCTCTGGAAAGAGGCACCAAACAGTTTTCAGAGAGAGGGGAAATAAATCAGAGAAGAGAGGAAAAGGGGAAAGGAGGAGAAGGGGAGGGAGTGATGAAGGAAATGAGGAGAGAAAAGAGAAGACAAGACAAAACTACAACCCCTAAGAAGCCTGAGGTCTGGACCAATCACACTACCTCTACCTGTTGGTCATGTTGTCATAAAGATTTTATGGAAATAAAACGATAATCATGGTATGGAACAGTGATCCCAAATGTTGTAACGCAAACAGAAATATCTGTATGCAAGGAAAATATGCCTTTATCTAGATACTGCTAATGGTGGAGCACAGAGTAGAACTTACTACTTGCTGGGTAATTTTTACTGTTAAAATTTTATTCTTTAGCATCAGATAGCAGAGCCATCACCTTCTCCCTGCATTCTGCCTTTTGAGTCATCAGTGACAATGTCCACTTGTACTGCCCACCAACTCCCTGAATCAAAGTATTAATATAGAACAGGGAAAACTCTCTTAAGCGTGACATGATGTGTTTTTAGCCTGTTTTCCCTCCCTAAGTGAGTAGTTTTGAAAATTGATTATTGAAACAGATTTCAACTTTAAGTTTTCCCTTTGTCTAGTATGCCTTTTAAATATAGCTCTTTCTACAAACAACATGAGACAGAGGAATGGAATGAGTTCTTCTTACCTTCATCCAAAGTCACGTCAGAAAATAGTTTACTGATCATTCCAGATTTATCCCGGCCTCCTTTCCTTCTGTCAGTAGCTTCTTATCTTATTTCACCCTAAATTTTCAAAAGGGAAGTCCAAGGAAATTCAGCTTCTTAACCATGGCCCAGAACAAATGAAGAACCAAGGGGGCAAAGTGAAGTTTGCACGTGGGTGTTCTTCTCTACCATCAAATCCCTCCGAGGAAAAATCAGGCTGCCTACAAAGCCTGCATAATGGACCCTGTTGTCACAATCTCAGAAAAATGTGCTTTCCCTGTTCCCACCGCCATTATTACCGGAGGCAGCTGACAAGATCCTATTTGTTAGGGTCATGTTCTCTATTTATTTCATGGTACTGGTAGCTAGGTGATTCTGTCCTCATTGAATTTATTTATATAAACAACTCTTAGTGTGATCCTGCTAAGAGATTATTATTTTATTTGTCTGGAATTCACATTTGGGAAATTTCTTATTATTTCTCCCTCTGTCCATTAGTTTTATACCCTGAAACTGGACTCAATTATTCATATTTTCTTGGGTAATTTCTTATTACTGGTTTCTTCCCTGGAACTTTAATTTCCACTCTGTTTTACCTTAAGTTGCCATTGGGTGCTGCAAGCATTGCCCTGAAGCTGTCTGGTGCTCATGCAGTAGTACAAACAGCAGCAGTAGTTATAAGAAGAAAAAGAATAAATACTTATGTAAATCCTTGTGTGTTCCAGGTATTGTCCCAAGTGCTTTGTGTATTTAACTTATTTAATCCTCAAAACAAGTTTATGAGGTAGGTGCTGATTATTTTTACTTTATCTGATTAGACAACGGTGGCACAGTGATTAAGTGTATAAGTTCATATACTTAGCAAATGGAAGAGCCAAGTCTTAACTGTCTGAACTGACTGAATGCTTATTTTGTGACCATCACTGTCTCTCTATAGTGGGACCAAAACTGGCACGTTCAGTTTCACATACATCATTTAAATTAAGGAAATTAATCTTCTAATTAAAACAAAATGAAGGGACGCTTTTGCTAAGGGCTCCTTAAATTTATCTCAAGATAATCTCACACACACACACACACATATCATACCATCATCATAATATGAATATGTGACATTCTGTATGTAACTACTAGAATACAATAGAAGAGGAGTACTTTCAATTTGGTTTCCATCGTCATATAAGCTGCAACTAAAAAATACTTTGAGAGAGATAATGAGAGGGAGAAAATGAGAAAGAGAAAGAAAGAAATTGACAGATGTAGGAAAGAGAAAAAGAGGAGGAAGATCTTTTATGTTTTATTGAAAGATTGGCGTACACATTTCCTCAGAGCACATGAACTATGAGAGTACATTTTATATGACTTTCAGGTGAAGCCATTTTTCCCTGTCCTTCATGATAGAAATCAATTGTTAATGTTTAATCTGGCCCCTAAAGTCGTTCACGTTTAATCCCAAGATTAGAATGCTAATTGCCATTGTCATTGTTTCTCAGAATCTTTTCATAGCAACCGACATCATTTTACTATAAGTAGCAAGAATCAGGTTGATTGGAAATCCTTAGCACTAGGTTTGATGTATACATATTAAACATTAACATTATCTTTATATGAAGGAATAAAGTAGAACTGACATTTTCCTAAATAAAGCACTGTTTCCATCCTCAACTATATTGCTTAAAGTTCATTTTTAAAAGAGTATTAAAAATAATGAACTCTGGGTCTAAAAGTAAATGCCGCTTTCTTCCTCTAAGTTATTTTAACATTTTATGGGTTAAATATATCTTATTTTTTCTTCAGATATCAGAATTTCTCTACAATATCTGGGCAGTGATGAGCCCTTCCTCTTGAACTTCCCCAGGTTGTAGTAGGAGATGTCAGGTGGCTCTGCCATCCTACGCAAATCAAGCAGAATTAACCCCATAACCCTTGCCAACATGGCCAAAAGATAAAGAGATGGAGCTGCCTCTCCTTCATCCGCAAAAACCTCTCTACCATGTTACATTGAATGTAACGTCATGGGCATATATCTTATACGTGTGAGTTTGAGGTTTCTTTTTCAGATTCAGATTTAAATTTAAACTATAATAATAAAAGAAAGATCATCAGAGGATGAGCTTACTATTCTGTCTTTGACCCTCCTTGCTTATTCCTCTCACGGAAATGATAATCCTGACATTTAATAGGAACCTTGACCAGTTAGGGAAGAAGGATAGATTGGGAAGTGTCTTTTCTTGTTTTCAATTTAATGACTATTTTTTCATGAATATTCCAAAGTAAAGTGCTAGATGCTATGTTTATGTCTAAGAGGAAAACAACAGAAGCTTCCACCAAGATGTATTTCAGCAAGTAGTCAATTATAGAAAGGAGCTGAAGATGGCAATACGAGTCAGAATGATACTGTGAAGTTAGCAATAGATGTCAGACACCCAGGAGAGAAATGCTCAGACTAAAAAATCTCTAGGAATTGCTTGGTGAGTTGCCAAATGTGGGCATGGCAGTTGGTTGGCTGTCCACCAAATTTTGGTATTTCCTATTGCATGAAATTGTCATTAGGAAGTGGTTGCTCAGCCAGCGACAGTGTTTCCTGGTCATGCTTCCATGCAGCTATGGTCATGTTCTCACCAATGGAAGGGGAGAAGGGACATGGAGTCACTTCAAGACCAAAGTTTTCAAGAAGTAAGGATGCCTTCCTATCTCTTTCTTTTTCAGTTGGAGACAGACAACTCCAATGCTAGAGGAGCCACAGGATGAAAGGAGTTTGGGTCTTTGATTTTCCCTATGAATTGTTATGTGAAGAAGAAATAAAGTCCCATCTTTTAAAACACTGAAATTGTGGAGACTTGTTATAGCATAGAGGCTCATCTAACCAATACAGTTTGACTTTGTGGTATACCAGCACAGCTAACATCCAATTATTACACCTTGACATTAGGAAAGGAAGTCTCTCTCGCTCCTTTTCCTAATCACACTCTTCTGTGTTTCTGCAAAGGAGTAGAAAATATTAGGATTATTCAGGTGTCAAGGCAAACTTTAACCTCTATTTTCTAAGTGTGTGGGATTGTTATGCTAAAATTTCATGTGCCTAAAGCTCACTTCTGTTTCCATTTTTTTTTAATACTTTAAGTTCTAGGGCATATATGCACAACGTGCAGGTTTGTTACATAGGTATACATGTGCCATGTTGTTTTGCTCCACCCATCAACTCATCATTTACATTAAGTATTTCTCCCAATGCTATCCCTCCCCAAGCCCCGCACCCCCAACATGCTCCAGTGTGTGATGTTCCCCTCCCTGTGCCCATGTGTTTTCATTGTTCAATTCCCACCTGTGAATGAGAACATGTGGCGTTTGGTTCTCTGTCCTTGTGATAGGTTGCTGAGAATGATGGTTTCGAGCTTCATCCATGTCCCTGCAAAGGACATAAATCTTTTTTTATGATTGCATAGTATTCCATGGTGAATATGTGCCACATTTTCTTAATCCAGTCTATCACTCATGGGCATTTGGGTTGGTTCCAAGTCTTTGCTATTGTGAATAGTGCTGCAATAAACATAACCTGTGCTTGTGTCTTTATAGTAGCATGATTTATAATCCTTTGGGTATATACCCAGTAATGGGATCGCTGGGTCAAATGGTATTTCTAGTTCTAGATCCTTGAGGAATAGCCACACTGTTTTCCACAATGGTTGAACTATTTTACACTCCCACCAACGATGTAAAAGCATTCCTATTTCTCCACATCCTCTCCAGCATATGTTGTTTCCTGACTTTTTAAAGATCACCATTCTAACTGGCATGAGATGGTATCTCATTGTGGTTTTAATTTGCATTTCTCTGATGACCAGTGATGATGAGCATTTTTTCATGTGTCTGTTGGTTGCATAAATGTCTTCTTTTGAGAAGTGTCTGTTCATGTCCTTTGCCCACTTTTTGATGGGGTTGTTTGTTTTTTTCTTGTAAATTTGTTAAAGTTCTTTGTAGATTCTGTATATAAGCCCTTTGTCAGATGGGTAGATTGCAAATATTTTCTCGCATTCTGTTGGTTTCATGTTCACACTGATGGTAGTTTCTTTTAATGTGCAGAAACTCTTTCGTTTAATTAGATCCCATTTGTCTATTCTGGCTTTTGTTGCCATTGCTTTTGGTGTTGTAGTCATGAAGTCCTTGCCCATGCCTATCTCCTGAATGGTATTGCCTAGGTTTTCTTCTAGGGTTTTTATGGTTTTAGGTCTTACATTTAAGTCTTTAATCCATCTTGAGTTAATTTTTGTACAAGGTATAAAGAAGGGATCCAGTTTCAGCTTTCTACATATAGCGTCTACGGCCATACCATCCTGAATGCACCCGATCTCGTCTACATATAGCTAGCCAGTTTTCCCAGCACCGTTTATTAAACAGGGAATTCTTTCTCCATTTCTTGTTTTGGTCAGGTTTGTCAAAGATCAGATGGTTTTAGATGTGTGGTGTTATTTCTGAGTCCTCTGTTCTGTTCCATTGGTCTATATCTCTGTTTTAGTACCAGTACCATGCTGTTTTGCTTACTGTAACCTTGTAGTATAGTTTGAAGGTGCAATATTCAAGAAGGTGAACACCAAGATGCTGAAATACATCTTGGTGGAAGCTTCTGTTGTAGGTAGCATGATGCCTCCAGCTTTGTTCTTTTTGCTTAGGATTGTCTTGGCTATGCGGGCTCTTTTTTTGGTTCCATATGAACTTAAAGTAGTTTTTTCCAATTCTGTGAAGAAAGTCATTGGTAGCTTGATGGGGATGGCATTTAATCTATAAATTACCTTGGACAGTATGGCCATTTTCACAATATTGATTCTTCTTATCCATAAGGATGGAATGTTCTTCCATTTGCTTGTGTCCTCTTTTATTTCATTAAGTAGTGGTTTGTATTTCTCCTTGAAGAGGTCCTTCACAACCCTTGTTAGTTGGATTCCTAGGTATTTTATTCTCTTTGTAGCAATTTTGAATGGGAGTTCACTCATGATTTGGCTCTCTGTTTGTCTGTTAATGGTGTATAAAAATGTTTGTGATTTTTGCACATTAATTTTGTATCCTGAGACTTTCCTGAAGTTGCTTATCAGTTTAAGGAGATTTTGGGCTGAGATGATGGGATTTTCTAAATATACAATCATGTCATCTGCCAACAGGGACAATTTGACTTACTTTTCCCCGAATTGAATACCCTTTATTTCTTTCTCTTGCCTTACTGCCCTGGCCAGAACTTCCAACACTATGTTGAATAGGAATAGTGAGAGAAGGCATCCTTGTCTTGTGCCAGTTTTCAAAGGGAATGCTTCCAGTTTTTGTCCGTTCAATATGATATTGGCTGTGGGTTTGTCGTAAATATTTCTTATTATTTTGAGATATGTTCCATCAATATCTAGTTTATTGAGAGTTTTTAGCATGAAGGACTGTTGAATTTTGTCACAGGCCTTACTGCATCTATTGAGATAATCATGTGGTTTTTGTCATTGGTACTGTTTATGTGATGGATTACATGTATTGATATGTGTATGTTGAACCAACCTTGCATCCCAGGGATGAAGCTGATGTGATCATGGTGGATAAGCTTTTTGAAGTGCTGCTGGATTCGGCTTGCCAGTATTTTATTTAGGATTTTAGCATCGATGTTTATCAGGGATATCAGTCTAAAATTCTCTTTCTTTTTGTGGTGTCTCTGCCAGGCTTTGTTATCAGGATGATGCTGGCCTCATACAATGAGTTAGGGAGGATTCCCTCTTTTTTCTAGTGATTGGAATAGTTTCAGAAGTAATGGTACCAACTCCTCCTTCTACCTCTGGTAGAATTCAGCTGTGAATCTGTCTGGTCCTGGACTTTTTTTGGTTGGTAGGCTATTAATTATTGCCTCATTTTCAGAACCTGTTATTGGTTTATTCAGAGATTCCACTTCTTCCTGGTTTAGTCTTGGGAGGGTGTATGTGTCCAGGAAATTATCCATTTCTTCTAGGTTTTCTAGTTTATTTGCAGAGAGGTGTTTAGAGTATTCTCTGATGGTAGTTTGTATTTCTGTGGGATCAGTGGTGATATCCCCTGTATCATTTATATTGCTTATATTTGATTCTTCTCTCTTTTCTTCTTTATTAGTCTTACTAGCAGTCCATCAATTTTGTTGATCTTTTCAAATAACCAGCTCCTGGATTCACTGATATTTTTTGAAGGGCTTTTGTGTCTCTATCTCCTTCAGTTCTGCTCTGATCTTATTTCTTTCCTTCTGCTAACTTTTCAATTTGTTTACTCTTGCTTCTCTAGTTATTTTAATTGTGATGTTAGGTTGTCAATTTTAGATCTTTCCTGCTTTCCTTGTGGACATTTAGTGCTATAAATTTCCCTCTACACACTGCTTTAAATGTGTCCCAGAGATTCTGGTACATTGTGTCTTTGTTCTCATTGGTCTCAAAGAACATCTTTATTTCTTCCTTCATTTCATTATCCTTGTTAATATTTTGTCTTGTTGATCTGTCTAATACTGACAGTGGGATGTTAAAGTCTCCCATTATTATTGTATGCGAGTCTAAGTCTCTTTGTAAGTCTCTAAGGACTCGCTTTATGAATCTGGGTGCTCCTGTATTGGGTGCATATATATTTAGGATAGTTAGCTCTTCTTGTTGAATTGATCCCTTTACCATTATGTAATTACCTTCTTTGTCTCTTTTGATGTTTGTTGGTTTAAAGTCTGTTTTATCAGAGACTAGGATTGCAAACTCTCCTTTTTGCTTTCCATTTGCTTGGTAGATCTTCCTCCATCCCTTTATTTCGAGCCTATGTGTGCCTCTGCACATGAGATGGGTCTCCTGAATACAGCACACTGATGTCTCTTGACTCTTTATCCAATTTTTCAGCGTATGTCTTTTAATTGGGACATTTAGCCCATTTACATTTAAGGTTAATATTGTTATGTGTGAAATTGATCCTGTCATTATGATGTTAGCTGGTTATTTTGCCCGTTAATTTATGCAGTTTCTTCACAGCATTGACGGTCTTTTAAATTAGACATGTTTTTGTAGTAGCTGGTACCAGTTGTTCCTTTCCATGTTTAGTGCTTCCTTCAGAGGCTCCTGTAAGGCAGGCCTGGTGGTGATAAAATCTCTCAGCATTTGCTTGTCTGATCTTATTTCTTTCCTTCTGCTAACTTTTCAATTTGTTTGCTCTTGATTCTCTACTTATTTTTTATTTCTATTATTTCTATTTTATTTTACTTATATTTATTTCTATTATTTCTCCTTCACTTATGAAGCTTAGTTTGGCTGGATATGAAATTCTGGGCTGAAAATTCTTTTCTTTAAGAATGTTGAATATTGGTCCCCACTCTCTTCTGGCTTGTAGGTTTCTGCTGAGAGATCTGCTGTTAGTCTCACGGGCTTCCCTTTGTGGGTAACCTAACCTTTCTCTCTGGCTGCCCTTAACATTTTTTCCTTCATTTCAACCTCGGGGAATATCTGACAATTATGTGTCTTGGGGTTGCTCTTCTTGAGGAGTATCTTTGTGGTGTTCTCTGTATTTCCTGAATTTGAATGTTAGCCTGCCTTGCTAGGTTGGGGAAGTTTTCCTGGATAATATCCTGAAGAGTGTTTTCTAACTTGGTTCCATTCTCCCAGTCACTTTCAGGTACAGCAATCAAACATAGATTTGGTCTTTTCCCATAGTTCCATATTTCTTGGAGGCTTTGTTCATTTTTTTTCACTCTTTTTTCTCTAATCTTGTCTTCTCGTTTTATTTCATTAATTTGATCTTCAGTCACTGATATCCTTTCTTCCACTTGATCGAATTGGCTACTGAAGCTTGAACATGCATCACGAAGTTCTCATGCTGTGGTTTTCAGCTCCATTAGGTCATTTAAGGTCTTCTCTACACTGTTTATTCTAGTTAGCCATTCGTCTAAACTTTTTTTCAAGGTTTTTAACTTCCTTGCAATGGGTTAGAATATGCTCCTTTAGCTCGAAGAAGTTTGTTATTACTGATCTTCTGAAGCCTACTTCTGTCAACTCGTCAAAGTCATTCTCTGTCCAGTTTTGTTCTGTTGCTCGCGAGGAGCTGAGATCCTCTGGGGAAGAGGAACTCTGGTTTTTGGAATTTTCAGCTTTTCTGCTCTGGATTCTCCCCATCTTTGTGTTTTTATCAACCTTTGGTCTTTGATGTTGGTGACCTACATATGGGGTTTTGGTGTGGATGTCCTTTTTTTGATGTTGATGTTGTTCCTTTCTGTTTGTTAGTTTTCCTTCTAACAGGCTCCTCAACTGCAGGTCTTTTGGAGTTTGCTGGAGGTCTACTCCAGACCTTGTTTGCCTGGGTATCACCAGCCGAGGCTTCAGAACAGCAAATATTGCTGAACAGCAAATATGGCTGCCTGATCCTTCCTCTGGAAGCTTCGTCCCAGAGGGGCACCCTCCTGTATGAGGTGTCTGTTGACCCCTATGGGAGGTGTCTCCCAGCCTGGCTACACAGGGTTCAGGGACCCGCTTGAGGAGGCAGTCTGTCTGTTTTTAGAGCTCAAATGCCATGCTAGGAGGACCACTGCTCTCTTCAGAAGTGTTGAACAGGTAAGTTTAATTCTGCAGAAGTTGTCTGGTGTCTTTTGTTCAGCTATGCCCTGCCCACAGAGGTGGAGTCTATAGAGGCAGTAGGCCTTGCTGAGCTGTGGTGGGCTCCACCCAGTTTGAGCTTCCTGGCAGCTTTATTTATTTACTCAAGCCTCAGCAATGGTGGACGCCTCTCCCACTGCCAGACTGCAGTCTCACAGGTTGATCTCATACTGCTGTGCTAGCAGTGAGCATGCTCCATGGGTGTGGGACCCACAGAACCAGGCATGGGGCGGGGAATCTCCTGGTCTCTCAGTTGCTAAGACCATGGGGAAAGCACAGTATTTGGACGGCAGTGTACCGTTTTTCCTGGTACAGTCTGTCTGGCTTCCCTTGGCTAGGAAAGAAAAATCCCCCAAGCCCTTGCACTTCCTGGGTGTGGTGATGAACCACCCGGCTTCAGCTTGCCCTCCGTGGGCTGCACCCACTGTCCAACCAGTCCCAGTGAGATGAACCAGGTACCTCAGTTGGAAATGCAGGAGTCACCTGTCTTCTGCATCAATCTTGCTGGGAGCTGCAGACTGGAACTGTTTCTATTCAGCCACTTTGGAAGCCTAACTCCTGTTTCTTATTCTTTCTTTCATGTGCTGAAATTTAAACTGATCTAGAGCCAAGACCCTTTTGGGGCCTAATCATACTTTGATTCAGAATGATCATTGTTTCACAAGATGATCATTGTTTCTTGTTTCTACACAATATGGCTGGCCAGAAAATAATAATATTTGATGATTCAACTTTTGACTTAGGCCTCAAAATTGAATTAAGCTTTCAAATCAAGCTTTATCAGAGTTCTGTCATGGTAAATACGATAGGAGACTCAGCTAACAGTAAAGGGTTGATTTACCTTCCATTTTCTATGTATCTTAGGTGTCTACTTCCCTTGGGAATCTCATGATTTGGAAAGGTGACAGGCAAAGCAGAATTCAACTGCATCCTAGACTTTAGATATAAGACTGGCAATTTTTTAAAAAATTAGCTCAATGATAATAATAAAAAAAACCCCCTCACTTTAACCCCTAATACATAACATTTTGGCTGCCTACATTTCTTGGTTCAAACACAAAGTTCTATATAAATAAAATTTTGTGGTCCAATGCACAAATCTGGATCTGGTACACAAGCCTTGCTATAGTTTAGATATTTGTTTGTCGTGTCCAAATCTCATGTTGAAATATAATCTTCAGTATTGGAGGTGGGACCTAGTGGGAAGTGTTTGGGTTGTGGAAGCAGATCCCTCATGGCTTGCTGCTGCCTTTGTGATAATGAGTTCTAATGAGATCTGGTTGTCTACAGGTGTGTGATACCTCCCCCAACTACTTCTTCTCCAGCTTTTGCCATGTGAGATGCCTGCTCCTGCTTCACCTTCCACTATGAATAAAAGCTCCCTGAGTCCCCCTCAGAAGCTAGTCAGATAATAGTGCCATGCTTCCTATGCAGCATGCAGAACCTTGAGCCAATTAAGCCTCTGTTCTTTATAAAGTACTCAGGCTCAGGTGTTTATAGTGATGCAAGAACAGCCTAACATGGTGACCCAAAGGTCTGCTATACCCTGAGTCCCAGATATTACTGTTTTTCACAGTTACTTCCAGGTTTAGTGTGAACGTACTCCTGACATATTACATGTAATGTCATCCTGCCTTCATATATGGATACACTTAGTGTGTGTGTCTGTGTGTGTGTGTGTGTGTGTGTGTATGTACAAAGTGAGAAAGCAACTTCTTGGACTTCCAAGCACCCAGATATCCAACTCCAGATACATGTTTGTATCATCATTTTAGACGGGTATAATCTATGTTTTCCAGATTCATGGCCACCTCTCTCCTGGACCATGTCTATTGCCCTCTGACAATGGCCTAATGAAATTGCATTTTTGTATAATAGAAGAGTCTCTCTACTATTACATCTCTTGCCATAGCATAACTGATACACTTTTCAATTCATGGCTAGGATTTCTTATAATGAAGCATGATGTTCAAAATGAAAGACTCCCTTTAACTTTAGTTTTAATCTCCACTCTTTAACTAAGGGCCAGTATCTGGGAGAACCACAGAGCACCTGGAAGAACTTCTAGGAACAATGGATTCTTTAGAAGAAATTCTGAGTAGGATGTGTAGCCTGATTTCACCCCATCATATATAGACAATTGTCCAAGGATACAGAGACTCCTACCTGGAGACACTTGAGGTTATGGTGTGTGCCAGTGCTGTGGTCTGCTGAATCTAGTCTCACTATCTCACTGCTCACTGTTTCAAGTTATTTCTAGCTCCCTGAGACTCTGCATTCTCACCTTGTACCAGAGCAACCTGTCATAGTCTTCAGGATGAGGACTTATGTATGACATAGAGGAGGTGTGGAATATTAGTAACTCATTAGCCAGGGACAGTTTCTGGTGTATATAAAGGGAATGGCTGAGAGCAGTGAATTGTGAGAAATGTCCTTTGATCTCAGATACTCACCTACATGTGTGAAGACCTTCTGTTCACATGCTTCAGGCAAATACTGGCTTTCCTCTATTTTAGGAGATAATCTTAAAGAAGGAATGGTGTTGACACCATAGAGGCCCCTGCATCAAGGGAGCATTCCTGACTTATATTTTTGTGTCAGCTCAAACTGCTGCAAGTATCAGTCCCCGCCGTTTAGAAACTCCTAGACCTTCTAGTATAGGTCCATCTTCTCACCTGGTTCTGCACAGATATAGTAACTCATCTTCTTACTCCTTACCTCTTGGGTTCCAAGCCCCACAACAGCAACAGAAACAGACAATGCTAGTTTTATTAGTTCTGTATTGCTGCTGTAACAAATCATTACAAACTTCGTGGCTCCAAACTACACGAACTTATCTCATAATCCTGGAGATCAGAAGCCATAGTTGGATCCCACTGGGCTAAAATTAAGGTGCTGGCAAGGCTGCATTTCCTTCTGAAGGTTCTAGGGTAGAATCTATTTCTTTGCCTCTTCCAGTTTCTAGAGGCCACCAGCCTTCCTTAGCTCTTGGACCCCTACCCCCATCATCAAAGACAGCAATGTTGCATTTCTCTCTGGCTGCCTTTCTGTAGTCACAGCTCCCACTGACCTCTTCTGCTGCCTTCTCCACTTTTAAAGACTTTTAAGGGTCCTTGTTATTACTTTGGCCCACCTAGATAATGTAGGATGGTTTTCCTCTTTAAAGTCAGCTGATTGGCAACCTTAATTCTCCTTTGTCATGTAACTGAACATATTGATAGGTTCCAGGAATTTGAAATGGCTGTTTTCTAGGGTATGGAGAGTAATATTCTGCCTATCACATCAGGCTCAACCTTATAGCTCACCTCTAACTCTGCCTGTTAGAGGCTAGTATATCTGCTGTTGAGTTTCCTACTAGCTTCTTGCAGTATCATTAGGTTACAAGCATCTAGGTAAAGCCTGTCCTTTTTCTGATTTCTACTTTTACTGTTCACTTGATCAACATCTCAATTTCCATCTGTTTTTCGTACACTATATTTAGTCCTCCTAAAATTCTGTTGCCTGGGAGACACCCACAGGATTGGAAACATGTCAACAAACCTAGAGAGATGTTGTACTTTACTTGGAAACTTGAAACCTATGTTTGGTGTCAGATAAAATAGTTTGGAAGAAAAGACACGAATACCTGAAGAGGCTGTCCTTCTGAGCAGTGGTTAAGGGAAGTGAGATGTTTCTTGCATGTGGTAGCTGAGATATACCAGTGACTAAACAGTACAATGCATAATGATACTTCACAAGCTGTCATTTTTATTCTTTTTAATTAAACAGAGTTATAATGTTTTTAAAGAAAATGTGGAATTGTAAACTGAATGATTTAATTATTATATTCAAAAGCAGCAGGTGTATGGTACAAATGAAACTATGGACTGACAATTAAACACCAGTTCTTACTCCTGTAAAAACACAAAGGGAGGGCAGTAAGCAATTACATAGTTTGGTGCTGCCTATCTAAGCACAAGGATGCTCCTTGATTGTCTCTAGCAATTAGCCTTTTCTATTTCTCAAAGTAATTATTTATTCTTTTTGTTCTAATGGATCTTGTTAATCATATCTACCAACCATACAAATAGCATTTATTAACTATGGCAGTGAAACATTTAAAATCTTGCATTTATTTCTTAATCAGAGAGGCAAACAATAATTGAAAATAAATATCTAGAAACCAGGTCTTAATATGTGGATCAGGTGATATTCGCAGCCCAACAAGCGAATGAGACGATCACTGCAGAAAACGGTTCAGGTTCGTTGCTGAACTTCCCATCTGGATTTCTCTGTTAAGTGCCCCAACTTCCTTCAAAATCATGCATTAAGAATCTCTGGGTGATATATTGCTACAATAAAAAAAATACCATCTGCTATGTCTAAGTCACTGTTCTAAACGATAGGAGGGTAGATACGTAGAGATGATAAGATGTGACAAATGTCCTCAAAATGTTGAGGATGGGAAAATGCTTGCATCTAAAACAGAATAACAAAGTAGACTATCCAAAGTATGACAAAGTAGTCATACTTTGTAAAATGTTCTAGCTGTAAATGGATCAGACGAAAGAAAGAGGAATTAATTACTGGAGGAGAAAATGAACTCTCAGAACCGTCTGTGAACTGATGGGTAGATTTATGAAGCAGGCAGAACTTTTGTTGAGCAGTTAAGGACACATGAGATTTTGATATGTTGGCTATGTTGAGGTAGGAAAAGGGATTGGTAAGGGCAACATACTTCAATAGGAAGAACACTGAGTAATGTGGGTATGATCAGGCATGAGGCACATTCGGGAGATGGTGAATGAGAGTAACGGTCTCTGCCTGCTCTTCTCTGAAGAGCCATGGTGATCTTTTTCAAATGCACATATGATTCTGTCCTTCCCTACCTTAGATATCTTCAGTGATTTCCAGTTCCTCCAATGGAGACCATAAGCTTTAAAATGTCCCAATGCACCTATAGGATCTGGCTCCTGTTAAAACTTCAGGCTTATTACTTATTTCCATCTACATTAGGAGTCTTCATAACTTTCTTTAAACCACCTCATGTCTTGATTTCTGTTGGTCTAGAACCCACGTGATCTCATCACTAATTGTCACCTTTTTACCTGACTGCACAGATGACTCAGCTTCTTCTTGTTCACTTTCATCCTGACTTGCTAACCCTTGAGGATTATCTTGGGCCTTAACTGCACCACAGTAAGCATAGCTCTCATTGTCAAGTGGCCTATGCCTGCTCCTGACTACCTTACGAACTTCTCACGTGCTTTTCTCTGCTGCTTGAATTACCTCACCTCTTTCACCTCCAAAGCCACTATCTTTCTACCATCCAAGCTAATACCTACTCACTTTCAAAGTTAAGCCTAATCTACTCAGGGCACACCTCCTTGACAGTGAAGACTTGACTAAGTCCCTTGGTTATATGACCTCAGGATCATTGTATGTCTCCTTTACTGTCATTAAAATTTCAACTAAAAACCAATTTTGCAAATGGTCTGCAATACTTGTCTTTCTACATAGTTAGTAAGCCGATGTTGTGGGAAACGACATATGTTGTTAACCATTGCATTTCACTTGCTAGCAGAGTGCCTGGCAGCTACTATGTTCCAAATAAGTACCATTGAATAGATGAACAAATGAGGAGCTATTAGGACAACAGGCTGGGCTTGGATTAGGAAAGGCTACAAATTTCATACTGAGGATTTTGTGCATAAAACAAGGATGTCTACATTTGTAAAAAAAAAAAAAAAACTTGGTAGCTGAACCAACGTTCAGATGTGAGAGGGCGGGCTATGCAATAAACTATAACTTTCTTTAGCTCCAGGCCTAAGTGCTGAATCAATCTGAGATAGATAAAAACAAACCTGGCACAACTTTTGTTTTGTTTTTTTTTCTGTGTATATAGATGTTCACGTTCTCATTTTCCACTTCATTTCTTTTGTTGTCTGTTCTCTATAGTGTCAACATTTCCTGAGGGGTATCTTTTCTTCCAGCTTAACCAGCCTATCTGCCTTTATTGTACTTACATTCTTCCACTGCTCCCATTTCATCTGACAATGAAATATATTTTCCCGGCTGGGCACTGTGGTTCACACCTGTAATCCCAGCACTTTGGGAGGCCGAGGTGGGCGGATCACGAGGTCAGGAGATCGAGACCATCCTGGCTAACACGGTGGAAACCCGTCTCTACTAAAAATACAAAAAAATTAGCCGGGCATGGTGGCAGATGCCTGTAGTCCCACCTACTCGGGAGGCTGAGGCCGGAGAATACCATGAACCTAGGAGGCGGAGCTTTCAGTGAGCCAAGATCAGGCCACTGCTCTCTAGCCTGGGCAACTGAGCAAGACTCCGTCTCAAGAAAAAAAAAAAAAAGAAAAGAAAAATGACTCCTCCTCCCCTGAGGAGCAATAAGCAAAACATGGTTCAAAGGACAAGTCATGTTCCCATGTGGAAACGTGAGCTATGGGACAGCCATGCTGTCCCCTCCTAACATTGGGAACACTGAAAATCCCACTGTGGCTCTAAAATGAAAGATCTTAACTATCTGATGCATCAACTTGGATAGCATTGTCTAGGGTGAATTAAAGATACATTAGGTAATTGATTGCATGGAACAGTGGAGACACACATTAAATGTTCTCACTATGAAAAAAAATGATAAAGAGGAGAGGTAATGAATATGTTAATTAGCTTGATTTCATCTTTCTATATTTGTACAGATATGTCAAAACACTACATTGCACCCCAAACATATTGTATGTATGATTATTATTTTGTCAATTAAAGACCTAAATAAATTTTTTAAAAAAAGACAATCTAAAGCCAACCTTCAAACAACGAGGTAAACCTGTTTCCTCCTGGCATGGTAATTGTCAGGTGTATTTGCTACAAGTCATGGGAGGAAGCCAAGCCTTACAGAGCATTTGACTCTAGAAGATAAAGTGTACTGAGAGTCCTTCTCTAGCTGGAGGGTGGCATCACTGGCAACTTTGACTTTGATTTGCAAACCAAAGAAGGCTTTAGTAGACTTGAAGTTAAAGCCAGGTATGCTTTAGACTGAACTATTTTTTTTTTTTTTCTTTTGAGACAGAGTATCACCCAGGCTGGAGTGCAGTGATGTGATCTCGGTTCACTGCAACTGCTGCCTCCAGGTTCAAGGGATTCTCCTGCCTCAGCCTCCCGAGTAGCTGGGATTATAGGCACCTGCCACCACACCTGGATAATATATATATATATATATTTTTGGTATTTTTAGTAGAGGCAGAGTTTTGCCATGTTGGCCAGGCTGCTATCAAACTCCTGACCTCAGGTGATCTGCCTGCCTCGGCCTCCCAAAGTGCTGGGATTACAGGCGTCAGTCACTGTGCCCAGCAAGACTGAACTCTTAATTGGAAGTCATTACTGCCTTTCTGAAACTTTCCACTAATATAAAGATACCCTAATGGTTTTAAATAAAGAAACTACAACTCTAATACTTATTATTGAGGACTCACCTGCATTGTAATGTCCCTTTTCCTTTAGGCAGCTACAATAATCTTTTGAAGAAACACTGGACAATGAACAATTATACATTTAAAATTTCAGATCTTTGATAAATACTTTATTTGCTACCTTCTTTTTACAAATTATTTTCATGCAGTTCTAATTGATTATACAATTGCTCTATTTATGAATGGCATTACTGGAGGAAAATCGTATTTCATTATTGAAATACTTATTGTTTCTCTGGCACTTGGACACACATATAACATCGTAATTATCATCTTTGAGGTCATACCTTGTATTAAAGATGTAGTTTTTACTTTAAATTCCCAAACCAAGCAACCATGTTAATGCCTTCATCACCTTTTAAAGGCTTGAATAGATAAAATCTTAAAATAAAAGAAACATTAACAGCACTTTGTCAAAAGACAGAAACATTGCTAATGTGCGAGGGATGCCATTGTCCCACTAGATAGACAATATTCAAAAGTCCACAGGGTTGAAAGGAATGTGAGTTCTTTCAACATTTCACTGAACTCAGTGGGAGAGAAGGTACCTATCAGAAGCATTAATATCTTTGAAGATGGAGGATCCCCTTTTTCAGTAACTAATCTTTTCTACTTTGTTTAGGCAAATCCAATGGAAGCTTCAGAAGGAAAAACTGTTACTGATAATCACAGCATCTTTCAGCATAACCTGTTGCAGAGGAAGGTTGAAACTAGCACAGAAGACATCCTAACGTTGGGTCACATTCCTGGAGGGATGCGTGTCAGGAGCAATCAATCCTAGGACCAAGTTTTCCTGACTGCAGTGGCAAGTTCAAAGGTGAGCATATGGCACAAGAAAACCAATATGCCTGTTCTCTGACAATCTTTTTTTTTTTTTTTTTTTTTTTTAAATAGACCTGGAGAATAAATCTTTTGCTCTGGGATCTTGCCTTTTGGTAACGTGGGGGTCAAGCGAGACTTTTCCCCTTGGCCCTCTGAAAGTTCACAGGAAAATCGACTCTCAAAAGGCAGGTTAATAGGAGAAAAGGCATACAAATACATTTAGCATGCATACATGGGAGCCTTTGAAACCACTTTTGCAAAAATTATAACAAGAATTTATGACAGCGAAAGAGATAGACCTAACGGACTTCGTCTTGTTTCTGACCTTTAAGCCGTTCTTGTTCATTCCTGGGCATAGGCTGTGCTACCCTGAGGAAGGAATTTAGTTTATAGTTTGACTCTGAAACAAAATTGATGATAGCCCTTTCCTGAAAAGACCCCCTTCTTCCCTTGGGACCAATCTGTCTTTGTAGGACTAACAAGTTAGCTCCAAGATTAGAAATTACCTTTTAGGGGCCATGCACCTCTGGCTGCAAGGATCTGAACTTCCTCAAATTGCTCTTGGGGATAACATCACTAATGTAAAACTAAGATCAGTGCTTGAGATATTTTGCAGACCTTGTACTGGATGGATCTGCTGACACCACTCAGACTTGTAATCTGGCTCCACCAGTTCTGCCATCCCACCCAGGAAAAACAGACAGCAAGAAAACTTCACTTCAGCCCCCTATGATTCCATCTCCAAGCTGACCAATCAGTACTCCTACTTCCCAAGCCCCTGTCTGGCAAATTGTCTTTAAAAATTCCCATCCTTGAACGCTCAGGGAGACTGATTTCAGTAAAAACAAAACCGTAGTCTTCTGCACAGCTGGCTCTGTGTGAATTAGCCTTTCACAAATGCAATGCCCCTGTCTTGATAAATTGGCTCTGTCTAGGCAGTGGGGAAGGTGAACCCATTGGGTGGTTACACTTGCAGAGGGTAGGACCAAAGACACAGGGGCACTGTTCCATTTTTATGCTTGTGTTCAACAAAGTATAGACAGCTATGTAGAATATTATTGCACAAGAGAACGTGGACCCAGAAAACTGGAGCCAGGTCTCAGTTAATTTAGGAAGTTTACTTTGCCAAGGTTGAGGACGCAACCATGACATAGCCTCAGCTATGTCAGCAAGTCCTGATGACACCCCAATGTGGTGGGGGCACAGCTGGGTTTTATACATTTTAGGGAGACATGAGATATCAATCAACATGTGTAACAAGTACATTGGTTCAGTCTGGAAAGGCGGGACATCTTGAAGCAAGGGCGGGAAGACTCGAAGCCGGGAGGGAGTTTCCATATCACAGATACATTTCTCATCAGCCTTTCCAAAGGAGGCAATCGGATATGCATCTATCCTAGTGAGCGCAGGGATAACTTTGAATAGAATGGGAAGCAGGTTGGTTCTAAGCAGTTTGCAGCTTGACTTTTCCTTAGTGACTTTAGGGGCCCAAGATATTTTCCTTTCACAAGAGTACGGCCTAATGCTCACAGACTAAGTGAGAAAACCTAGCAAGGTCTGTCTGTTCAGATTCTTGGCCTCTCTGAGCATGCCTCCTTTCCTAGATGTGGGGCAGGAACCTCTCCAGAATAAGGGTCTTATGACCTACAGTCAAACGAAGTAGATCAGATAATTTCTTTATGATCAGTTTTTACACAGATGGAGCCAAAAGAAAATTAGAGTAATATTTTTATGTTTTATGGCTGGCTTTGGGAAAAGGGGTTCTGGTTTGTATGATCCCCCTTGGGGAAGAGGGATTCTAGTTTCTATGGCTGGCCTCAGGGGAGAATGAAACTGAGAGATGGAGGGAAGAGAAAAACTTGTGCTTCTTAAACTGATGCTGAGGCCTTCGTATTGGGGTATTGTTTTCTGAGCCTCAACGATAATAACATAGTGAAACCATGACCCCATGCACCTTATCATGTGCAGAAGCTTGTTAAGCAGTAGAGAAAATGAATTCTGAGGTGAAGCAGGAGAAAGATGAGAGAGCATGGGAATGAAAGCCTGCATGTGAGAGGCCTACTCATGGTTAAATGTCTGAATTTTACATGGTTTACTTTTTCTTAGTAATAAATTTCTCCCATTATGTACTTGTTTTTAAGACAAGTATAGAGAAAGGCTTAAATAAAAATCAACACGTTAGCCTCAAGACCTAAAAAAATATTCTTCTCAAGACCTGTACAAACCAATAAAAACAAATCTTTAATTTTGGTATGTTAAAAATGCCATAAGCAGGAAGATAAATGCATAGAGTTCCGTTTGCTCAATGGGAATAAGGAGGGTTGAAAAGAGTCCCCAGGATCTGATTTTCCCAAAAAGGCGTGGTTAAGCAAGACAATGGAGCACGGTGTGTGAATTCAGGGTTCTGTGAGAGCACACATGGCATGCAGGAAATAGCAACTGGTTTTCGTGGCAAGATATGTGTGGGAGCCAGAGGGACAAGATCATACAACTAATTATTTGCCACACTCCACGTTATTCTGAAAATAATGATGGACTGCTGAAGACTTTTCCAAATAGGGAAGGGACATGCTCTGATCTGCATTGACATAAATGATTTTTTCTTGTAATGTGGAGGATAAGAAGGAGGAGCTGATACTGCAGGAAAAGAGGCCACTTAGAAGGTGATTAAAATAGTTAAGGTAAGATATAACACAGGCATGTACCAAGATTGTCAGTAGGCTGGAGAAGAAAATACAGATTCGAAGAATATGAAGAATCAAAGATTTTGCCACTGATTGAGAAAAAGGGTCATATATAAGAAAAATTGGAATGGGGGACAAGAGTAGGAAAACAAGGTGATAATTTGGTTTTGGCCTTTTTATATCACTTATTCTTACAGTACTTTGCAATGGATGCTTCTAACAAGTGTTTGGGAATGTAGACCTTTTGTTTAGCACAGAGATGAATATAACTGCTAGAGATTCACAGCTGAGAAATATCAATCAGAATTGGTAGCTGGTTGTATGACATTAGATACAAATTTCCAAACAGAGTATAGAATAAAAAGTGAAGAAGTCAAAAATGTCATAATCTAATGCAAAATTTATCTAGATGTTTTTAAAAGAAATATAACAATATATAAGTGTTATAAAGGAAATTATTGAGAGAAGAGATTTTACTGAATCCTGGAAGATTAGAGCACTGACTGTCTCTTCCCCCTCATACTCACAGAGGTTTGAATTTGTTTCAAAGAAAGAAGAGTTTTATATTTGGCAATGAGTAGATAGATAGTCTAAGTTTTTCCATTGTGGAAGTATAAGGCTGAGTAATACAGAGTTGCCCCTAACAGGATCTGAAGTTTCCCAATTTGGCACAGTCACCTGCAGGTGCATACTGCTTTGGGCTGAGCCTTGGGCTCTAAAGCAACCTGTGTTGAGACTTGAGGTGTCTGCTCCTGTCTTGTGTATATGTGTGGTATGTGTATGTGTGCTTGTATGTGGGGTCTTGTGTGTCCATATGTATATGCATGTATGTATACATGGGTATATGTGTGCGCTCATGTCAATACATATATGTTTGCTTCCTTCCAAACTGAAATCACCTGAAATGATGCAAAAGTAAGTTGACCTTGTTCAAGTTATTTGATAAATTAACTTCACTAAGCTCTAAAATTTTAAAGTGATGTTGCAAGGTAACCATACAGAGTGATTCCGATATTAAATATCTTTTGAAACTGTTTAAAACTCAATATGCTGTTTTATAATGCAACTGAGTAGATTATATCTAACTTAAAAGAAAATTAGGATATTTTTCAAGTAGATATTTGATAAACCAAATTTGCCAGCTTCAGTCGTCTAAAGAAGACATATAATTAGATTAGCTTTTGTCCCACTTATTAATAATTTTCACAAATTAATTTTTGCAATTAAGGGTTCTTTTTCATTTTTACCACTTTTAGCTGATTAATTGAACACAAGGTTGCATTTTCTTGTTCCAATTGGTTGCTCAAAATACTGGTGTTCTAATTTTTATAAATTGCTCTTTTTTTGCCATTAATATATAGAAAATAAACTGCTGCTATTCAAAGTTCTCGTAGCTTATGTAATTAGTAGATTACTTTTAAGAAATATATTTTTATATTCTCTATTATAAACAAAAACTTCCCAGTATTATTTTGTAGCAACAGACAAATTACAATTCTAAAATGTAAAACTCTGTGTATTTGTGTGCATGCACTATTATAATATACCCTATGAAGTCTATGTTTTTTATTTCATAAATCAAGTGTCACAGATAATTTCCAAAGAACTATGAGCACATAGGATGCATAAGAAAGGGCATTATGGTAATATAAATAGCTAGTGAATAAATATTTATAATTCTATAAAGACCACTCATTCCTCAAGCCAATCTAATCAGTATCTCTGATGTAATGGATGAGAGTCTATTAATATTCAGGCAAGGTTCGGAAAATCACATTATCTAAATCAGGTAAGTGATAGATTGAAGAGCTATATGTATAAATATTAATATATCCTGTCATTCCTGAATTTTCTTTCATCTATTGACTGGAAATTTCGAGAACAATTATTAATTTCATTTTCTTTAACATACAGAAAACAAGGTACATATCTTATATGTACTTGCTATTGTTATAAACATCACTGCATATAGAGAGCAACAAGTTTTGATTAATCAACTGGTTAACTAAAATACAGAGTAAAAAATACTTCTGTTTCAGACACTTGGAGTTTCAAGACAATCTCAATATTTTGAATTGATAAATCTGTATACTGAAGAAATACATTTTCTTTTTTTTTTTTTTTTTTTTGAGACGGAGTCTCGCTCTGTCGCCCAGGCTGGAGTGCAGTGGCCGGGTCTCAGCTCACTGCAAGCTCCGCCTCCCGGGTTCACGCCATTCTCCTGCCTCAGCCTCCGGAGTAGCTGGGACTACAGGCGCCCGCCACCTCGCCCGGCTAGTTTTTTGTATTTTTAGTAGAGACGGGGTTTCACCATGTTAGCCAGGATGGTCTCGATCTCCTGACCTTGTGATCCGCCCGTCTCGGCCTCCCAAAGTGCTGGGATTACAGGCTTGAGCCACCGCGCCCGGCCAGAAATACATTTTCATAATTGTCCTTACTAAGGGGTAATTGTCTTAATATTATTGCTATGGATAAAGAATTAAAGATTTAGAATCTATCAGGAATAGATTATTTCCTTCATCCCCTGCTTTTATTTCTGGCAGTTTGTTTTCATTAGTGCTTTAATATGAAAGTATAGAAGGCATAACAGGCCAAATTTTTTTCACCTGAAGAAAAAAATAAAGCTAACAATGCACTATATGCCTTATAAATAAGAAATTTAATTATACATTTAATGAGCAATGGAAAAATATTATCACTCAGCCATGAAAATGTTTTTTACTATTTATTTATTTATTTATTTATTTATTTATTTATTTACTTTTTAGTTTTATTTTTGAGACAGAGTTTTACTCTGCTGCCCAGGCTGGAGTACAGTGGCATGATCTCAGCTCACTGTAAGCTCTGCCTCCCGGGTTCACGCCATTCTCCTGCCTCAGCCTCCCGAGTAGCTGGGACTACAGGTGCCCGCCACCACGCCTGGCTAATTTTTTTGTATTTAGTAGAGATGGGGTTTCACCGTGTTAGTCAGGATAGTCTCTGTCTCCTGACCTCGTGATCTGCCCGCCTCGGCCTCCCAAAGTGCTGGGATTACAGGCATGAGCCACCGTGCCCGGCTGAAAATGTTTTTTAAAAGTAAAAAAAGAATTCCAATTACAAAAAATATTCAGTATATTTAAGGCTTAATGTCTTGTCATTTCTTTTGTTTTCCTCATTCTGTCCTTACATACATATTGTATGAGTTATCTATTGTGATATAACAACTTACTTCAGAATTTAGTGGTTTACAGCAACACACATTTATGATCTCATGATTTCTGTGGGTTGGAAGGCCGGTTGTAACTTAGCCCGTCGCCATTACTGGCTCAACTTCTGTAGTGTGGTTTCAGTCAAGCTGTTGATTAGAAATGCTGTCACCTGAAAACTCAATTGGGTTGGAAAATGCACTTTTATTGCTACAAAGTTGTTGCCAGGATTAAAAAAATCCAATGCTAAGCTGGCTCATGTGGCCTCTCTACAGGGTTCTCTGGCACCTGGCTTCCCTCAGTTAGAAGTTGATTAATAAGTCCAATCCACAAACAAAGGAAGACGATTGCCAGGTAGCAAGAATCATTGGAGGCCATCTTGGAAGCTGCCTGCCATTCCTGTTAGCTCTCATCAAGGGATGTGCCATTCTGGTTAGTTTTCTGGAGCCATCATGGCCACTATATAAACATAAATCCATCATAATATGTACAGGTTCTTGGATTGCTTTGTCAAAAGAGTACTCAACTGCCACTCTGCACTCTTCTCCATGTTTCTCACCTGTCCTCTCTCCCATTCGCCTCAGATATGTCCAACCTTCACCATAGTCCTTGAGCCTCTGATAGCTCCCTGCCTTTCCCTCAGCAGATGGCTGCATATTCCTTTTCACAGAGAAAATGAAGTTCACCAAGCAGTAGCAATCTCAACGTCCCACCATATCCCCAGCACACACAAACTTACTGGATCACATATTCTTTCTAATTTTTTCTTTTCAAACTTCCTCTGAAGGGTTTCCTCTGAAGTTTGGAAAGAAAACTTTCATTTTTTTGCATTGTGGGGTAGTTTTTTTTTTTTTTTTTTTAACTTGCAAAATAATAGAAGTCAATAGACATTTTATTTCTTTTTTCTATAACTTTAACCAGTCCTTTTGGGTTGCTGAAAGCAGATTAGGTCTGTTTTCCATGATGAATTAGAGTTTCCCAAACTTTCCTAATGAGAAGAAACATTTGGAAAGCTTTCTTCCTTGGAAATTCTGATTCAATGCATTGGGTTGAGGACTCAGGAATATACATCGGAAGGAACACTCCGGGTGATTCTTATCTTCAGATAACTTTGGGAAACACTAGGTAGTGTCATTTAAGTAAGGTTATTTATTAAATAGTCATTTTAAGGAGAACATGTACTATTGTAGGGATTAAAAAAAACTATGTAATAGAAGGAAGTTGGCCCCAAATTAGTTTCTTTGAGATAAAACAGAGCATTCCCTGAATTAAAATAGCTAAAAAGATGACAGACAGAAATATAAACACATTTTAGTCACAAACAAGATGTTGTAGTCTTTAAGTGTGTTTAAGTGATTGCAATTTCCTGGGCTTTCTTTGGGAAGATTTTCACAGGAAATTGGCTGGTATTGAGAAATGCTTTCAGTAACTTGAACATGTTCTTGTTTATGCTTTTATTTTTCCTATAGAAAATGGAAAAGCATTGTGGGAGAAGTTTGTTTTTGTTTTTTAATTTGCCACATAATAGAGGTCAGTGGATTAAGGGGGCTTATCTGGCTTGGGAGAACATGGATATTATTACATTATGCAGCAAAGATGCAATGGGTGGGAGGCCTCTGCCTTGACTTGAGTTGACCTGTTACTATAACACACAGATAATTTTTGTAGAAAAAGGTAAATTTGTGACCTAATGAAGTTTGAAGAAAACTAACACGTTATTGAGTATCTCTTTGTGTGGTTCCAGGCTAGGATTTTATAATCATTCTAAGGACTAATTCAGTTCTAAGCCAACTTTACTTACTATTACAATATAGCCACATTTTAAATCAGTAGATTAATGATTTGGATCGAATATCCTTCTTAAAGTCACATTTATAAAACACACAGACACACAGAAAGAGAGGAAGAAATAAAATCTATAAGCACCCTAAATGTTACATTGAAAAAAATAGTATTCCATGTGTGTAATTGTGCCAGGCCAGGTGTCCATAAGCAGCCAGAGCAGCCAGTCTCCACGAACCCTTTATTATTAATATAATTCTGATGAATGTGTAAGTTACACATTAAAGAACTGGAGAAACAGGTGCCTGAGTAGGAGGGCTGGAATGTGAAAACAAACCTATTTAGACCCTACGTGGATTTTTTCAGACCCTAAAGTCTGACAGAATAATAAAAGCATTCTTACACATACACCTCATACTAGGGTCCAGTTAAGATGAAGAAACTTCCCAAGGCTCTAGAGAAAATTGTCCAGATCCCAGACCCTAGTTAAAGATTAGATATAGATGGACTGAAACACTCAGCTTGTAGGTGACCTTTCACCTGGAGGCATAGAGCTTAAAATGTATATAAACCCTGGAGAAAAACTTACAACTTTAAGTCGGTCTGGTGGATGACTCTGACGTTCTCCCTGTAACCCGTTGCAGAAATAAACTACCTTCCTTCCCATTCTGTCTGTATCTCATTATTGGGCCTCCTCTCAGAACAGGCAGCCGAATCACATTCGTCCAGGAACATAAAGATGGACAATCAAAACGCTAGGGTTCTTCCTTTACAGCTTGGAAAAAAAATCTGGCATTTTAAAATTCATTTAAAAAGTTTAAAATTATGGAATAAATTCACAGACATCACTTAACTACTTTTATATTTGACTACAGCCTTTTTAAAAAAATATGAAACTGAATAAAAATTGAATCTCTTTGAATGTTTTCAATCGACATTCAAAAAATTTTTTGTTAAAGTTTTCAAAATTAAAATTAGTAAAACGTACCACAGAACTATCTCCATATGTCAGGGAGGAAATTGCAGGAGACAAAATAGTGTTCGATGTTAGTTACAACTCAGTAGCAGCATAGTGAACTCTTTGTTAAGCACCTTTGAGACTCTTATCAGACAAAGAAACCACCTCCTTATTATGCTTATCCGAAGCAATTTCTAAGAGCAGCACTAGGAGTCTTCCACTTATAAAAATTCAGGTAGACGGGCGCCTGTAGTCCCAGCTACACGGGAGGCTGAGGCAGGAGAATGGCGTGAACCCGGGGGGCGGAGCTTGCAGTGAGCAGAGATCGCGCCACTGCACTCCATCCAGCCTGGGCGACAGAGTGAGACTCCGTCTCACAAAAAAAAAAAAAAAAAAAAATTAGGTCGAGGGAGATAATCTGAGCCTTTTTCTTTACAACCTATACCTCCCTGTGTCCAGCCCAGGCTTCCCTTTCTCAGGAGCCCTTCTGGCTATGGCATCTCACATTAACAACCCACCCACTTTTCTGGTACAGCTGCTGATGAAGCAAATCTCAGTAACTATTCCACAACCTAAGACTTCAACTTAACTTTCCAAAGTATAATTCCCCAGCAGGCACTCTTGATAAATCTTTGGATCCCACTCTAACAGCTGCTCTCAGACCCTCTTTGGCTGGCTCCTGAGGCCCAGGAAAGTTATGAAGATCCAATCAACAGAGAGAATATTATTTACAAACACTTTAAAAGCTGTAAAGTGCTCTAGACCTGTAGAGATTCTTAGTAGTGCTTTTTCTCTGAAAGGTTTTTATAGATCCCTTTAGAGTGGGCCAGAAGGATTTAAGCAATGTGGAGATATTACAAAAAAAAATTTAAAAAAATTCCCACATTTTTCCAGATGCCAAAATACCCATAGAAATAAACATTTATTACTGAATATTTACCATGGCAAATATTGCTATTTTAAGTGCAGTAACGTTACTCTTTTTCATTTCAATGTGATCAATCAGATAACAATAAAATGAATAAGAAATCTGCATTTGAGACAGAAATGATAGTGGGGTTAGAGTTTGATAAAATTAGGTAATAAAAAATAATTCCATTTCTGGTATGGATTTTTGTTTTATTCTTTTATGTTGATGTTCCATGTGAACACTGAAATCTAGATGCATACTAATTAGTAATTCATATTCATCAACTTGTATAACAGTACTCAATATAATGGTGATTAGCTTTAGATATTTATAGTATCATGAATAACTAGTTAGAAAAATACATCATTTTTGTTAAAAATTACATTATGTTCCATAGGAGAATTTGTGCCCTGATATTGGGGGAAGATACAATGATGTTTTTAACCTCCACATCCCCAGGAAGCTGAACAAATTTGTTCATATACCTGGAAAGTAGTCGATAATGAATTTATTTTCTAAAGAGTTCTTTTTTAGTCTTATCATCTTATTGATATATATTTTTTTAATCTATGGAAGAAATTAGTCTGCCAACAAGTATTTTGAACTCCAATAAGCCTTTTCCTAGGCCAAGGAAATATAGGCATAGGCAACAACTCTCAAGGTCCCATCCCCTCTTGGCTACTCAAAGGCATAGCTCTAGCAGTTAACAATTGCCTCTCCTGCATCCTGTTGTTTTCTTTCTAGTGACTATTTCCCTTCAACTCAAAAACATGCCGTCATCTTATTGTAAATGCAAAACCTTTCCTTTATGCCACTGTCCCCTTTCACCTTGAATTATCAGCAGCATTTGACCTAAATGATCGTTGCTCGATTCTTGGCTTTCAGAACACACCACACTCTATACTTTTTCCTTTTACTTCGCAGACAGCTCTTTCTTAGTTTTCTTTTTGGTAACTTCTAGTCGCTCTGATTTTAAAATGTGAAATTTCCAGAGCTCTGACCTTAGACATTTTCTGTTTTCTGTCTCAGTTCTGTATGTGTTGATCTCATCTAGTCTCGTGGCCTTAAATTCTACTAATATGCCAACAACTTCCAAATTTATGTCTCCAGGATGGATCTCTTCCCTGAACGCTAGATAAATAAATTTGACTGATGACTTTACATGCCCGCTTGGAGATAAGTATCTTAAACATAATATGTCTAAAATTAAATTTCTAATATTCTCCATAAAAGCTGTTCATCCCACAGCTTTCTCTATCTCAGTAATTGGCAACTCTATATTTCCATCTACCCAGGCTAGACATATTTAACTGAGTCTTGACTGTATCCTCTACAGCATATATTCAATTTATGATCAAATTCTGTTGACTCTAACTTCAAAATATAATCAGCACCGACTTTTTTCAACTCTTTCGCTGCTACTACCCACATCTAAGCCTCCCTCATTTGTCACCCAGATTATAGTCTCCAAACTGTGCTTACACTTCTTCTGTCTATTACCAACATAGAGCCTCTTAAAATGACAGATCATGAACCCCACTGCCTAAAACCCCATAATGGTTTCACTTTTAATTGGAGCAATGGCTTAAATCCACACAGTGCCCATGTGTGGATCTATCCCCTATTCATTCTGACAGCATGGGCATGATGAATTGTTTCCCCACTCCCTCTGCAAGGCTGATGTTCCGATTGTTGCTTGAGCAGTTAAATATGGTTCCACCTTACTTTTGCACTTGCTGTTCTCTCTCTGGTATGCTTTCCTCCCATTTATCCTTATGACCTGCTTCCTTGCTTTCTTCAGAAAATAATCAGCTTATATATATATTTATTTATTTTGAGACAGAGTTTCGCTCTTTTTGCCCAGGCTGGAGTGCAATGGTGTGATCTTGGCTCACTGCAACCTCTGCCTCCTGTATTCAAATGACTCTCTTCCCTCACCCTCCTGAGTAGCTGGGGTTACAGGCATGTGCCAACACCTCTGGCTAATTTTTAGTAGAGATGCGGTTTCTCCATGCTGGCCAGGCTGGACTGGTCTCAAACTCCTGACCTCGTGATCCGCCCGCCTCGGCCTCCCAAAGTGCTGGGATTACAGCCATGAGCCACCATGCCCGGCCAATAATCCACATTTTAATAAGGGTTTTTCTGGCCACGCTATTTAATATTACACTTCATCAGAGCTTCCTATTTTTATGCGCTGTTTTATTTTATCTATAACATGTATCACTTTCTGACATATTATATAATGTACTTGTAATTGAGTTTGTTTCTTCACTACCTTACTGTACTTTAACTCCTTGAGAACAGAAATTTTTATCTGTTTGGTTCATTGCTATATTCCCAGTGCTTGGCATATAGTAGGTGCCAGAAAATATGAATGTTGAATGAACACACGAATGGATGAAACAGGCTCAAAATTTAGTTGTGAAAATAAGGTTAACACTTAAGAAAGAAAATAGAAATGGCAGAGGATGTATGGAATTATGACACTAAAGTTCAGAAAAAGAGATTTCAAGGTCTGGAAGCTTTAGTGAACATCTTTGCGGGCATTCTGGGCATTCAGTTATATTCTTAGTAACCATAAAATAAAGTTAAATTGGGCATTTGATTAATGCGCTCTGAGAAACTGAATCTTCAACGATATATTTCAAAAAAGATACCCACCCTCTCTCATCTCTGATCACCTTATCAAACTTCTGTGCTGCTGCTGGATACAAATTTTCTACTATGCCTAAATAGTCACTCCTCTAACTTTACTAACGGGGAAAATAAGCTCATCTTCCTTGTCCAGGCTCAAACACTACCTCGTCTTTGCATTAACTAGATGATAAATTCCATGAGGGTAAACACTGAATCTGTTTTGCCAACCACCATTTCATCAGTACCCAGTACAAAATAGGAATAAGCATAGGTATTCGTTGAATGAATGAGTGACTCTTCCCTGACTCTTATATTACTACCACTTCACCATTTTTGATGTCATAGTATGTTTCTCCTGCTCTTTCTAGTATTGTATTATTTTAATGACATGTATTTGTCATATCCGCAATAACTTTTCTTTCTTTCCAGCTTTATTGAGTTCTGATTAACCAATAAAAAATATATATATATTGGGGCATACAGTGTGCTTACTTGGTATAGGTGTATGTCATTAAATGATTAGCACAATCAGGCTGATTAACATATCTATCACCTCACATAATTACCTCTTAATTTATGTGGCTGGAATATGCGAGATCTATTCTCTTAGAAAATTTCAAAGACCCAGTACATTATTAACTAAAGTCACCATGCTGTACGTTAGATCTCGAGAACTTATTCAACTTGTAAAAGTTTATAGACTTTGGCCAACATCTCTACATTTTCCCTACCTCCCAGTTTCTTGTAATTACCATTCCACTATTTCTGTAAGTTTGACTCTTTCATTTTCCACATATAAATGATATTGTACAGTATTTGTCTGTGTCTGCCTTATTTCACTTAGTATATATATTTCAGGTTCATGTATGTTGTCAGAAAGGACAGTAATTTTTTTATTTATAATGTAAAATAATATTCCATTATATATGTACATAAAATAAATTTTCCTTATTCATTTATGCACCAATGGGCACTTAGGTTTTTTCCCTATCTTGCTTATTGTAAATAAATGGCAATGAATTTGGGAGTGCAGATATCTTCTTGACATACTGATTTTATTTCCTTTGGAAATATACCCAGTAGTGGGATTGCTAGATCTTATAGTAGTTCTACCTTTAAATTTTGAAGAACCTTCATACTGTTTTCCATAATTGCTACACCAGCTAATATTCCCACCAAGAGTGTATAAGGATTCCCTTTTCTCCACATTCTCCCAACACTTGTTATCTTTTACTTTTTGATAATAACCAACCTGACAGTTGTAAGGCAATATCTCATTGTGGTTTTTATTTGTGTTTTCCTGTTGATTAGTAATTACTTAAAGAAATGCCTTTTATTATACCTGTTAGCCTTTTAGTGTACTTTTTTTGGCAAGATGTCTTTTCAGGTCCTTAACACATTTTTTAATTGGGTTATTTATTTTTTTGCTATTGAGTTGTAGGAATTCCTTGTATATGTTGGCTATTAGCATACTATTATCAGTTATATGACTTGGTAATATTTTCTCCTATTGCTATGCAGAAACTTGTTAACTTGATACAGTCTCATGTGTTTATTTTGCTTTCCTTATCCATGTTTTCATGTCATATTCATGAATTAATTGTCATGACCAATGTCAAGGAGTTTTCTTCCATGTTTTATCTTAGAAGTTTTGTGATTCAAGTGTTATGCTTAAATTTTTAATTAATTTTGATTTCATTTTTGTATATGGCTAAGATAAGGGTTCAATTCATTCTCTGCATGTGGATATTCAGATTTTCCAAACATAATTTGTTGAAGAGATTATCCTTATTACATTGTGTATTATTAATGCCTTTGTCAAAAATTAGTTGAATACAAATGTGTGACTAATTCTGGGCTTTCTATTTTGTTCCATTGGTCTGTAGTCTGTTTTTATGCCAGAGCCATATTGTTTTGATTATTATAGCTTTGCAAGATATTTTAAAATCAAGAAGTATGATACTGCCAGCTTTATTCTTTCTTGAGATTGCTTTGGCTCCACCATAATTTTTAGAATTTTTTTTCTTTTTGTGAAAAATTCCATGGAAATTTTGATAGGGATTTTGTCGAATCTGTAAATTACTTTGGGTAATATGGTCATTTTAACAATATTAACTTTTCCAATCCATGAACATGGAATCTCTGTGCATTTGTTTGTGTCTTCCTCAATTTATTTTATCAGTGTTCTATACTTTTCAGTGTACAGATATTTCACCTCATTGGTTAAATTTATTCCTAAGTGTCTTATTCTTTTTGGTGTTATTGTAAATGGGGCTGTTTTCTTAAATTTTGGGGTGCTTTGTTGTTAGTGTATAAAAACACAACTTGTTTCGTATGTTGATTTTGAATTCTGTAACTTTACTGAATTTGTCTATTAATTCTTATAGTATTTAGTGGAGACAGAAAAACTTTTAAACTCTTGAGAATTGGGCTATATCTATTCCATGTTTGCCTTTTTCACTTTTCCCTCTCTCAGAATGTGTCAATACGAGGTACTCAATCGGTAAGCATTTACATTGCATGGTATATTAGTTAGCTGTTACTGCCTTAAAAAGTAACTACAAAATCTCAGGGACCCAAGACAATAAGTATTTTGCTCATGCTTTTGCAGTTCAGTAGGGGTTCAGCTAATGCAGTCTGGGCTTGGCTAGGAGGCTATAACCTGTAGGTTCAGCTTGAAAATGTTCCACATGTCTCTCGTCCGCTTTGGATCAATAAATTAGCTGGGCTATGTTCTCATGGTAATGTTCTCAGACCAAACTGAGGGTCGGGCTGCTATTTCTCATGGCCCAATAATGAGAAGCAGACAAACTGGGAAGGAATAGAGTTTTATTTCCGTAACCAGTTACAGGGAGAAAGTCTAGAAATTATTGTCAGGCCAATTCAAAATTACAATGTTTTCCAGAGCCTACACACCTTCTTAGCTGTATGTCTACATGTAAGTGTGCATTCATCTAAAGACGTAAGTGATTAAGTTCTTTTAATCTATAACTGAGGTCTGAGTCCTGAAGACCTTCCTATGGATCCTTATTAAATTTACTTAATCTAAATGGGTGCAGGTGCTGGGGTGATTACCCTTATCTTGTCTCCTGCTAAATCATGGAGGTTTAGGGAGTGACATCAGACCTCCAATAAACTTGTTTGTGGAGGCCTGGGGAGTTTCTTCAGACCCCCAATAGAACTTGTTTAATCCTAAATGGGTCCTGTTAAGAATTCTTTCATAATTTTGTCATGCTTTAAGGTCCAGGAAAGGCCTAGGCAAAACTCTAGGTGGGCTTTCATTACATTCCACCTTTGTATAAGGCCACTGGCTTTTCTTAGCTTTTAAAATTTAATTTAACCACTGAATCAGTACTGAAATAGTTGTTATGGAGGCCTGCATTAGCGAGACCTGGCCTGCCACAGTAATGGCAGAAAGCAAGAGAGTAAGCTGAACTATGCAATGCCGCTGATGGCCTAGGTTTACTTAGAAAACTCATTTGCATACACTTTCTTTTAATTCCCAGTCTAAGCCAGAAGACAACGGGCAAAGAAATGCACTGTCTTTCACTGGTAGAAAAGCTATAGAATCAAATGACAAAAGATGAAAAACTAGGCCAAGGTGAAGAACATGGGCTAAAAATGTCACATACATTGACTTGATAATGTGATCAGTCACATACATTGGCTTAAAATGTCTGATCATTATACCAGAGCATGGAGTGTGGAGCTTTACAGGGTGTCACAGCACTTTCATTCATTCCACAAAACTTTTTAGAGTTCCTGCCATGTGTCAGGCCTTAGTCTAGCTCATGAGGATACAAAAAATGAATAAAAGACACAATAACATTATAAAACAAACAGGAAAGTAGTGACCTATTTTACAAAAGAGTTAAGTGATTTGGTTAAGTTCATGCACATAGTAAATAGGAGATCCTGGAACTGGACATAGGTTGGTTTGTCATAAAAATAAAGTCTACACTATTTTCTAATTTACCTATAATCGTGACAGGATCAGAATGCCACATAGAGTCCATAATGTAAATGCAGAGACAGGGGAAAGAAAATCTTACTCTATTCTATATCTACATCATTGGATAAAAGAGGGCAGCTTGTTCAGTAACCAACTAACCCAGGCCATGTGTAAGATATGCTGCCATTAGCTAAGATGATTCCAGCGACCTACCTTCTCGTTTTCAGCGAGTGAGATTATACACATCATTTTGGGGCAATGACTCCAAAGGAAGAGACTTTGAAAAGAGATATTACTATAAGTATATGAAAACACACCTTGGAACTTCATTAGTAAAATGAAATCCTGTATTTTTCTTTTGTTATTACCTTGTGCATTTTAACATTGCCTTACCCAAGAAGCTGTTTCTCATAGGAACATATTGATTTAATCCAGTCTTACAGCTGGAGTTGGGAAGTGCCTTGAATAACAATAAGGTTTTTCCATGAAATATGACTTAATTTGGCGAATAACTGCTGATACAAGATGGCAGATTCATTAAAGTGCCTAGCTGATCAATGTGCTACCATTTGAAAAGCTAGACTGGGGACTAAATAGCTTTTCACATTGGTTGTCAGACATCCTTTTAAATGTCTTGTTACAAGTTATGACAGATGTATGAGAAACAGCTTTAGGTAATCAGAAAATCAAGCCAGCAGTTTGAATTTACCAGTGGGAGAAATCACCTATGTACAACAGGTGCTGCTTCCTAGGCTTATGTTTTTCAAGGAGCGTTCTGTATCAAACCAGAAATAAAATGTGGTTTGCTCTCTCCCTGGTAACAATGGCAGTGGAATACACATCCTTTATTATAAAGCAGCTGCTTCCTCTGTTTTCTCAATTTGCAATGAATAGAAAGCTCCCTAAGTTCAAGTAGGAACCTGTTCTTCCTATAATCTGTGCCAGCACATTATTTTATATAAGAAAGTCACAGGAGCAGAGTCTTTATTGAAGAATTTGGGGCTTCTGGTGCTTATTCTGGAAACATCCATGTCCCTGATACTTTCTAGCCGTGAGCACCAGGTTTGAGTTGCACAGTTCATTGCTTGGCTCCAAATCTTAGGGAGTTGTCTTAATCAGCAACAGCCAACCCCGCTCTGACTAGCCCAGTTAGGATTAACAGAGGAGGGAAAATTTCTTGCCTCAAAGAACAGTCATGCAACTGTACTCAGTTGGCAAGGCATCCAAAGTAGAGTCCACCAATGGGGAGCCACAGTTATGGACCTGAGAATTTTTAATTTTAGCTCATTTTCAGTGGGAGTTCTACAGCTGGAGCTATGATTTTGAAAATGCTCTAATTTGATGTAATGGTGATTATCTTCTAATCGCTTCCCTGCTTGGTGAACTCCTATCCTCCTGTGAAAGGATGTAGATATTGAAGTCTTATTCATAATTATGCTCTTATTCCCTTTTATATAAAGTGAAGGTCAGAACCTGCCTCCCCTCAAAAAATTCTCTGTAGTTTTTCTGTCCTAAATACTAGTTCAAAACAAGGAAATAAAAACAGTATGAACATAATGTATGTTAGAAATTGTACTTGTGGTTGGGAAAAGAAAAAGAATTGATGACCCCAACCCCTTATCTGTGCTGTCATTGTCCTATCTGTAGGGTGCCAGTGCATTTTATCTCACCTTCCTGTTGAGCTAGTTAGAACAAATGGACTGATAAAGATAAAACACAGTTGCTTCATTAAAATATGTCATACTTAAGGCTTTACAATGGTCCAGATTCAGTGTAACCAGAACATGGAGTATACACAGACATGAGTCAATTATAAGAGGTTTAAGAGATTTAATGAGGAGGGCCAGTGACAGGTTTCTCAGCTATAGGCAAAAAACAATAGGTGTAGACATAGTGAATGGAAAACCCCATTAGAGGAACCCAATGAGTTTGGAGTTGAAAGACTAGTCTACGGGTTGGCAAACTTTTTGTGTTAAAATCTAGATAGTAAATAATTTAGACTTTGCAGGTCATATGGTCTCTTTTGCAAGTACTGTACTCAACTTAGATATTATAGAATGAAAACAGTGATAGTTGATATGCCAATAAATGAGTGTGGCCATGTTTCAATAAAATGTTAGACTTAGTCAAAGATAAACCAGAGTGTGCATCAAGGACTTAGGTTTGAGGTCACAGAGTATTGGGTCAGTTAACCAGATCCAAAATACAGTTTCAGAATAGAATCCATGGTAAGACAGATAAGCTAAACCACTGGGGTACTGACTGACAGATTCTTAGAGAACTCCCTGTTCTGACTAAAAGAAATGGTACTGAAATCTAGGTGATACTCAGTACAAAAATGTCCATCTCATCTAGTCCTAAGGCAATTATAGTTACGGCATCTCTGGAAGATTAGATGAATGACAGAACTAGAACATGACATGAACTAGAACGTGTCATAAAATAAAACAATAAGAAAATTATTAATTTTGCCTAAGTAAAATAAAACAAAACACATACACTAATCCTATGTATATTACTTGAGAAATTGATTATTTTCTCTGAGCTCCAACTTATCCCACAGTTCTATCTTTTATATAAATGAAATAAAAAGGGTACTTACCTTAAAAAGTGTTGTAAGGGCAAAAATGAGTTTTGACATATGTAAAGCATTTAATCCAATATACTTTTACTGAATTAAGTCCCCTAATAAAAGGTAAGAGCTACTTTTATTATTATTAGTTTTTGTGATCTCAATTTGTACTGCACTTAAATATATACTCTGCCATGTTTTATTGCTTTTTTAAAAAACTGCTATATTCTATAAAATGGTCTTCTAAAAGAATTCATTTTAGGAAAGGATAAATAAAATGAAAGCCATAAACAAAATATAGATTGAGTGAAAATTTGATTGGATGTAGATATAGAGCAAATACCAAATTTCATTCTGACTAGGATATGACCACTGTGACATTATATGACAAGGCGATTGTTTCTCTCTCCACCTCCTTTTCTTAACTCCTTTTCCTGTTTCCTTATGCCTGGACACAGGGAAAGGAAAGAGTGGGAAAAGTTATAGGGCAAATGTATAGCTTCATTTTATAAATCAAATGCAGAATAATGCTTAATGATAACATAAAGATTGGGGAAAACAAACAGACAAAATGATATGCAAATCTAATGAAAGAACTAAAATCTGGATATTAGTAATAATTCAGAGCATTTTAGGATCTATGCTCTCCTCAAGCTTTGTGGGAAGTCCAGTGCTCAAATTTACTCTAAATTTTTTGCCATCTATTTGGCCATAGCAACTAAAAACTCAATAAAAAGAATAGCATAGCAAATAAAATTAATGTATTTACTGTAAGGCATATTCGGGACTATATATGTTAACTAACTTAATTCTCAAAATATACCTAAGAGGCAAACATCATTATTGTGCCCATTTTACAGATGGAGAAAACTGACATACAAACAGGCAAAGAATTTGACCACGATGGTGCATTAAATAGCAGAGCCAGGATTTTCACCCAGAGAAGCTAGCTCCAGAGCATAAGCACTTAAGTATACAATGATGCTTCAAATTTTCAAGAAGCCAGTTCCAGCATTAGTGTGGCCATCTTGTCCCATTAAACCAGAACTTTTTTTGGTTTTGTTACTGAAAGTCCTGCATCCTGGGAACCCTCTGGACAGTGGATCACCCTGACATATCTCACTTGATCAAGTTTGACTTGTAAAAGAAAACAAAAAGACCCTAAGCTGTTAAAATAGATGTCACAAGATCCACTCACTAATGCTCAGGCATTCTAATTAAAAGGGAACTGTCCACACTATCGCAAAGTGCATCTGACCTTAGTTTAGATGCAATTATAATGGATTTGTTTAATTGGCTTCCCAACTAAGAAGGAAGCAGCTAAAGAAATCAAGAGTTGAAATTGACAGAGAAAAAAGAAACTAAAAATTATAAGGACAAAATATGAGGACATTTAATGACACTTAATAACATTTAATTGTGCATTAGTTAATGCACTGCGTTTGTCAGTGACAAAAAAATCTACTTGAACCATCCTCAGCAACAGGAAAAAATTATCAGAAACACTTGTAAAGAAGGGCATGGATGCCATTGGAAGCTGCTTCCTCTTATCACTGCTTCTCTTTTTGTGGCTTTATTCTTCTCTGAGCCTGCCTCCCTCTTCATGGCTAAAGATAGGAAACAAACACATCCTAAATGTTGTATCTTCAGTCATAGAAAAAAAAAGGTGATTATTTTAGTACAAATTTTAAAATCCCATGAAAGGAACCATTTTCCTACTTTGGATCATGCAGCCATTTCTGAGACAAAGTATCTGCTGCCAGAGTTGGGGGTCACATAATGATATTGGTTTGGCTGTGTCCCTGCCCAAATCTCATCTTGAATTCCTATGTGTTGTGGGAGGGATCTGGTGGGAGGTAATTGAATCATGGGGTCAGGTCTTTCCTGTGCTATTCTCATGATGGTGAATAAATCTCATGAGATCTGATGGTTTTTTTGTTTTTTTTTTTTTGAGATGGAGTCTTGCTCTGTTGCCCAGGCTGGTGTACAGTGGCACAATCTTGGCTCACTGCAAGCTCCACCTCCCAGGTTCACACCATTCTCCTGCCTCAGCCTCCTGAGTAGCTGGGACTACCATTGCCTGCCACCATGCCTGGCTAATTTTTCTAAATTTTTAGTAGAGACAGGGTTTCACCGTGTTAGCCAGGATGGTCTTGATCTCTTGACCTCGTGATCCACCTGCCTCGGCCTCCAAAGTGCTGGGATTACAGGCATGGGCCACCAAGCCAGACAGAGATCTGATGGTTTTATACAGGGGAGTTTTCCTGCACAAGCTCTCTCATGGCCTGCTGCCATCCATGAAAGACATGATTTGCTCCTTGCCTTCTGCCATGATTTTGAGGCCTCCCCAGCCATGAGGAATTCTAAGCCCATCAAACTTCTTTCTTTTGTAAATTGCCCTTCTCGAGTTTGTCTTTATCAGCAGTGTGAAAAAGGACTAATTTACATAACAACATGGCAGCCTTGTGTGGCAGACTGCCACTGCTACTACTTGAGACCGTCATTACAACAGTTACTACTGTTACTGCTTGAGACCATCATTACCAGACTGAACAAAGGGGGAGGAATGTAGAAATGAAAACTTAAGACAAAAGAAACTGTTTTGAAGAAAGGGACCGGGGAAGAAGAAGAGAACTCCCTGCTTCTAGTGAGCAAAGGCGGTCCCTGAGCTTCCACAGCCCTTCATATTTATAGGGTAGAAAGAGTAGGGAGGAGGAGGTGACGATTGGTCAGCTGCTTAATTGATCACAGTTCACATTATGGCTAACAGGCTTCCGATGTGCCTAATCACAAGAAAAACTTGTGCCTGGGTTGTGACTGCCCTCAGCATTCCTTCTGGGTGGCAGACACAGTTTGTCAGTTTGCCAACATTCTGCATTTATGGGAACAGTTTGCTGTTTACTCATATAGCCTCCAGTGGTATACTGAGTTGATCACGACCCTCAATCTTTGAGCCTCCAACAGCTTTGAAGGAACCATATTCCTAAGTGGAGAAGAGTGCTTTCCAGAAGGACATTGTGAAGATGTTCACTACCATTCTCTGCTGAGCTGTACAGCACACTCACATACTGACTCTCAACCAACCCCAATACACATTCTCTTTTGCTCTTCTTTTTGTGTGTAGATTTTTAAAATGTTCCTGTTTAATGAATTTTAAATATCCTACATATAAACACAAAAGTTTCACCTCCCCTGCCAAAGGGAAAAATTAAACACTTGTCCAGCTGACTATGATTTTTACAGAGTTGTTATTTACAAACTGTAAGCCTGACAAACAGGGTGGAAGTGGAATGGGGCAGCATAAAAGTTACCCTTCTAAGTTTGAACTTTTTGTGTGACAGCATAGCTAAAGTCATGGCCTCTTCAAATTAGTCTGCATCATGCCATGATCCTACCTCAAACAGTACTTCAGCCAATACTAATCAATTTAACAAGCCAAGATACCCAATATGTAATAATAGAGAAAAAAAATCAAATTCCCTCTTAGTGAAGAGGAAAGTTAAAAATAGGATCAATATACCTTGGTCTATTCGAACATAAGCTGTATAGGGGTGGAGATTCGACTGATATATTCCTAGTACCAGACACATAGTAGTCACTCAATATGTAATTATTCAATAAATGGGCCTCTTTTCTTTGTTTTATTCCCTGGACGTAGAGTGTATTATTTGATCAACTGATATGGCTGCTGAAATTCTGTTAGCTGTTCTCAGTATTGCCTGAGAGAGTAAAAGGGATGTATTAGGTTTGTTATGATTCTGAGTGATAGATGACTTTCAATTGACTGCACACTGAACTTCAATCATTATTCAAAATGTGGATATTGATCCTCAATTAGTCATTCATTGTATGTGCTTCATTTCCTAACTCAAGTATTCAGGTTCTGACAGTATAACCATGACTAAAAAATTAAGCAAGCAACTGTCTAGGTTGCAAAGTTCATATGACTGTTTCCTTCTATACTCCTCTTTTTTACTGTTAGTTCTTAAACATTAGCTCTGAAATTCAGGTATTTTGACAGGATTCAGAGAACCTGGTGAAAAGCTCAGATTTTCAATAGTGCTGACTACACGTCATAGTATGTTCCATGTTAGGTATGCCTATTGACTTTCTGAATATCTTGAGACTAGCATATTATTTTTCATATCTCTAAAAATGGAAATACAGATGAAAGTATGTTATTTGTAGCTATATAAAGCTATGTGAATTAATAAGTTTGCAGGCTTTATATTATTTTATATTGAGAAGCCATGCCTGTATCTGCCATCTGTTATAGTGGCTTCAATGAGGCTGACTTCTGGCTTCAGCGCAGGGCATGTAGTCAAGCCCAGTTCACTAGAGTAGTTCATATCCTCCCCATAGTTAATGATTCAAGAATGGGTCGGTGACTCCAGTTGAGCTGATAAAAGCTATCTCTGGGAGTTGTTTTTCTGGGTTTATGAGTCAAATACAGCTCTTACCTCTGGAAATATTAGAAACTCTAGTGCTTCCAGAGATCATATTTGCCAACAAGATGGAAAAGCATTGCTGAAACCAAAGACTACCCAGGGATGAAGACAGAGGCCTGATGATGTTTTCAATTCTTGAATACCAATATGTCTTAAGTCAAATCTACCCTGGAGTTTTCAGTTTATAAGCCTCCAAATTTCATTTTGACTTACACTAGATATAGTTGTATGGAACTTAGATTGTTTCAACCAAAATGTTCTGACAGAGTTCATAGCAATTTGAAATAAACATATATAATGAAATATTTATAAGGCTTTTTAATACATTATGAAAGAGTGATATTGAAATAATGTTGGCATGAGAATTTTAAAATACAAACATCTGTAAGGGTACAAATATTATACAAGCATAAATACTAAAGGACAAGTTATAAAGATATAATGATGTACTCAAAACAATTCTCAGAAGCAGATTCAATTCAAAATAATAGTTTCAAAATCTATGATTCCAGCAGTACTATGAAATCAATGTGCAAGTAATGTTTTCTAAGATCATAAATAGTGTTTATACTTATTATGTAAATTTTCTTAAAATGTGCTTTGAGTTCAATTTTCACAATCAATAAATACAATTTCTTGGTGACTTTCAAATGGTAACATGTAAGGAATAGTTTTTTTTAACAGTAAGTGAAATTTCTTGTTTCTAAAGTGTAAAAGTGGAATATTGAGCCAAGCAATAATTTCAACATAGGAATAAAGTCGCTCTTTTTCATTTAAAGATGTAGAAAAGTGACTCCTTCTCAAGCCTATGTTAAATGTGCAGCCATTTGACTAAAGAAGGACAATTAAGACAATGTATCTTTTGTGAATATTAAAAAATTGTTTATGAGACTTTGTAGGTAGGATCATATTTACTTACTGAAGGTAAGAAATCAACTGGGTAGCTCAAACAAAGAGGCCTGTTAGAATACAGCCTAATAATACAGTTTTAGGATAACATCTTCCACAAAGCACACCTAATGAATTTGAAAGCTTTTTCTTTATAAAATAGACATTTAGAAACAAAAGAAACTTTGGGAAGATTTGTTGACTCTGTCAATCTCTTCTCTTTTCTTTTTAAAGCTCAGCCTAGCTGACATTTTGGGATGATTACCAAAATCAATAGTAATGGAACTGCCAACATAATAGCAAGATAGAGAAAAAATTAATGAAATACAAGATAATTTTGTTACATGGCCTCAGAAGAGCTGAAGGCCATAGGGAAATATTTAAATAAATCTTTTACATCAGTAATAAGCATATGCATGCTAGTAGATAATAAAAATCACAAGGATATATTTTGCATAGAAAAAATACATTTGCTAATATTGTCTGTGTGAATAGCATCAATTTCAATATTCTTCAAACACGGTTTGTGAAATGAGATTTACACAAGATTTGGCAGTGCATAAATTACTCTTAAGGCATGAAGTATGATTTTCAGAGCCAAATTGACTGTTTCAGAACAACCACACATCTTTAATAAAGTGCTGTGGTACTGTTCTGAATCTTTTCTAGAGGCCAAAAGAAGTCTACTCATTATGTTACAAGTATCTCTTATATCTTCTGAAGTTTAGGATTTTGCTATGCACTGAACAAAAGATAGACAAGCAAAACACAGAAACAATAACAGACACAGAACAAAAGAAGAATAAAAATATTCATACTCTAGACAAAATCTTGGATTGGTAGTTGAACTAAGAGACAAAGATTATAGCACTATTCTCCTAACAACCAAATCTGTGTCCCCAGATTGAACATATCCCAGACTATCTGGAAACAGTTTTGCTCTATTTTTAAATCAACTGTAATTTGGTGCTAAACTCTTTTTTAAGGTCACTCCTGTATCTAAATTTCTATGATGTTATTGCATTTCATGTTTCCTGGGAAACAAAAAATCTAATTGATAGAAAACAGACACATGCTTTTAATGGCTCTGAATATATAGAAAAACATTCATTTAATTACAGGCACTGAATTATATATAAAAAACTTTGCAAGAATTCTTAAAAATTATTTGACTTCTCCTCATTCTCCATTAGAAATTGTTAGCTTTGTCCTTCTTAATATCACTTTCACCATACCTTTATTATGGTAATCATCTCTTTGTAGTAGTGTAGTTGGACAGTTCTCTGTCCTTTCTTTACCCTGCTGTGTGAGCTCCTTGAGAGCAGGACCTAGTTTCCTTTCTGTCTTCTTCTAAAATGTAATGTAATTCTATTTTATTTTACTGTGATAAAAACATCTAACGTAAGATCTACACTCTTAAATTTTTTTTTTCTTTTTCTTGAGACAGAGTCTCGCTCTGTCACCCAGGCTGGAGTGCAGCGTCGTGATCTTGGCTCACTGTAACCTCTGCCTCCTGGGTGGAAGTGATTCTTCTACCTCAGCCTCCCAAGTAGCTGGGACTACAGGTGTGCACCACCATGCCTGGCTAATTTTTGTATTTTTAATAGAGACGGGATTTCACCATATTGGCCAGGCTGATCTCGAACTCCTGACCTTGTGATCTGCCCACCTCGGTGTCCCAAAGTGCTGGGATTACAGGTGTGAGCCACCACACCCAGCCTTAAGAAATTTTTAAGTGTACAATTCATTTTTTTTGACTATAGGTACAATGCTGTACAGCAGATCTCAGAGTTTACTTATCTAGCTTGAGTGAAATTTATGCCAGTTGATCAGTAGTAACTCCCCATTTAACCTCTCCCTAGCCCCTGGTAACCACCATTCCACTTTTTGATTCTGAATTTGACTATTTTAGATACCTCACATAAGGGGAATCCTGCAGCATTTGTCTTTCTTTGACTGTCTTATTTCACTAGAAATCCATGTTGTTGCATATCGCAGAGTTCCTTTTTTGTTTTTTAAAGCCAAATAGTATCACATTTTATGTATATCCCACATTTTTGTTTATCCATTCTCCTGTTTATGGGCATTTAAGTTATTTCCACATATTGGCTATTTTAATAATGACGCAATGAATATGGGATTGCTAATATATTTTAAAGACTCTGATTGCAAATACTTTGGAAAAATTCTCAGAAGTGGGATTGCCAGATCATAAGGTAGGTGTCTTTTGTGTGTGTGTGGCGCTGTCATACTGTTTGCCATAGTGGCTGCACTACTTTGCATTCCCACCAATAATGGTCAAGGGTTCCAATTTCTCCTTGTCCTCACTAGCATTTGCTATATATATATATATGTATTAAAACTGAACTGAACCTGGAAATCACCATCATTTGTTGTCTTTGGTGTTGTTTCTGTGTATATATATCTATATCTATCTATCTCTATATATACACACGCAGAAATTATATATATATAAAATTTAAAATTAGGGTTTTTGTTTTGTCTACTATTGAGTTGTAGGAGTTCTTATATATATGTTGGAAACTCAACCTTTATCAGATATATAGTTATCTGATATTTCCTCCAATTCTTTATCTTGTTTTTTCATTCTGTTGTTTCCTTTGACATACAGAAGTTTTGTAGTTCGATGTGGTCCCTGTTGCTCATCTTCATTTTTGTTGCCTGTGATCTTGGTGGCATATCCATGAAATCATTCTTAAGATCACTGATGTAAAGGTTTTTCCCTAGGTTTTCCTCTTGGAGTTTTATAGTTTCTCATCTTAGGTTTAAACCTTTGTTCCATTTTCAGTTGATTCTTGTACATGGTGTAATAAAGAGGTCTAAATTTCTTTCTCTTCCTTTTTTTGCATCTGGATATCCGGTTTTTCCACCATCATTTATCAAAGAGACTGTGCTTTCCTCATTTTCTATTCTTGGAATCTTTATTGAAGATCAATTGACCATACATGCTTGGGTTTATCTCTGGACTCTCTATTGAGTTCCATTGGTCTATGTAACTGTCTTTATGTCAGTACTATACTGTTTTAATTACTGTAACTTTATAACACATTTTGAATTCAGAATGTTTGATGCTTCTAGTTTTTATTTTCTTTCTCAAGATTGACCTAATTATTCATGTGTTTTCTTATTATATAAAAATTTTAGCATTTTATCTATTTCTGTAAAAAATGCCATTCAAATTTTGCTAGGGATTGCATTAAATCTGTAGATTACTTCCAGTAGTGTGGACATTTTAATAATATTAAGTCTTCCAGTGCATGAATGGGATAGCTTTCCATTTGTTTGTGCCTTGTCTAACATAAATGTTTTGTAATTATTAGTATTCAAGTTTTTCACCTTCTTAGTTACATTTTATTACTAGTTATTTTATTCTTCTTAGTGCTATTATACATGAAATTGTACAAAAATTTCCTTCTAAGATATTTCAACTTAGTGTACAAAAATGCAACTGGAGGGTGCCAAGATGGCCGAATAGGAACAGCTCCAGCCTCCAGCTCCCAGCATGAGCGACCCACAAGATGGTTGATTTCTGCATTTCCAACTAAGGTACTGGGTTCATCTCACAGGGGTGTGTCGGAAGTCGGTGCAGGACAGTGGGTGCAATCCAATGAGTGAGAGCTGAAGCAGGGCGAGGCATCACCTCATCTAGGAAGTGCAAGGGGGGAGGGAATTCCTTTTCCCAGTCAAGGGAAACCGTGACACACAACACCTGGAAAATTGGGTCACTCCCACCCTAATACTACGCTTTTCCAAGGGTCTTAGCAAACGGCACACCAGGAAATTATATCCCACACCTGGCTGGGAGGGTCCCATGCCCATGGACCCTCCCTCATTGCTAGCACAGCAGTCTGAGATATAACTGCAAGGCAGCAGTGAGGCTAGGGGAGGGGTGCCCGCCATTGCTGAGGCTTAAGTAGGTATACAAAGCAGCAGGGAAGCTCAAACTGGGTGGAGCCCACCGAAGCTCAAGGGGGCCTGCCTACCTCTGTAGACTCCACCTCTGGGTACAGGGCATAGCTAAACAAAAAGCAGCAGAAACCTCTGCAGATGTAAATGTCCCTGTCTGACAGCTTTGAAGAGAGTAGTGATTCTTCCAGCATGGAGGTTGAGATCTGAGAATGGACAGACTGCCTGCTCAAGTGGGTCCCTGAACCCTGAGTAGTCTAAATGGGAGAACCTAACAGGGAGTAGCCTAACTGGAGTGGACCTCAAGTAAACTCCAACAGAACTGCAGCAGAGCGTTCTGACTGTTAGAAGGAAAACTAACAAACAGAAAGGACACTCACACCAAAACCCCATCTGTACGTCACTATCATCAAAGACCAAAGGTAGATAAAACCACAAAGATGGGGGAAAAACAGTGCAGAAAAGCTGAAAATTCAAAAAATCAGAGCACCTCTCCCCCTCCAAAGGAACGCAGCTACTCTCCAGCAAAGGAACAAAGCTGGATGGAGAATTGCTTTGATGAGTTGAGAGAAGAAGGCTTCAGTTGATCAAACTTCTCAGAGCTAAAGGAGGGACAACTAACCCAGCTCAAAGAAACTAAAAACCTTGAAAAAAGATTTGACAAATGGATAACTAGAGTAACCAATGCAGAGAAGTCCATAAACGACCTGAGAGAGATGAAAACCATGACAGAAGAACTACGTGACAAATGCACAAACTTCAGTAACTGACTTGATCAACTGGAAGAAAGAGTATCAGAGATTGAAGGTGAAATTAATGAAATGAAGTGAGAAGAGAAGTTTAGAGAAAAAAGAGTAAAAAGAAATGAACAAAGCCTCCAAGAAATATGGGATTATATGAAAAGACCAAATCTACATCTGATTGGTGTGCCTGAAAGTGATGGGGAGAATGGAACCAAGTTGGAAAACACTCTGCAGGATATTATCCAGGAAAACTTCCCCTACCTAGCAAGGCAGGCCAACATTCAAATTCAGGAAATACAGAGAATGCCACAAAGATACTCCTCGAGAAGAGCAACTCCAAGACACATAATTGCCAGATTCACCAAAGTTGAAATGAAGGAAAAAATATTAAGGGCAACCAGAGAGAAAGGTCATGTTTCCCACAAAGGGAAGCCCATCAGACTAAGAGCTGATCTCTCAGCAGAAACTCTACAAGCCAGAAGAGAGTGGAGGCCAATATTCAACATTCTTAAAGAAAGAATTTTCAACCCAGAATTTCATATCCAGTCAAACTAAGTTTCATAAGTGAAGGAGAAATAAAATCCTTCACAGACAAGCAAAGGGTGAGAGATTTTGTGACCACCAGGTCTGCCCTACAAGAGCTCCTGAAGGAAGCTCTAAACATTGGAAAGAAACAACCGGTACCAGCCATTGCAAAAACATGCCAAAATGTGAAATCCATCGATGCTATGAAGAAACTGCATCAACTAACGAGCAAAATAACCAGCTGACATCATAATGACTGGATCAAGTTCACACATAACAATATTAGCCTTAAATGTAAATGGGCTCAATGGTCCAATTAAAAGACACAAACTGGCAAATTGGATAAAGAGTCAAGACCCATCAGTTTCCTGTATTCACATAGGCTCAAAATAAAGGGATGGAGGAAAATGTACCAAGCAAATGGAAAACAAAAAAATGGCAGGGTTTGCAATCCTAGTCTCTGATAAAACAGACCTTAAACCAATAAAGATCAAAAGAGACAAAGAAGGCCATTACATAATGGTAAAGGGATCAATTCAACAAGAAGAGCTAACTATCCTAAATATATATGCATTCAATACAGGAGCACCCAGATTCATAAAGCAAGTCCTTAGAGACTTAAAAGGAGGCTTAGGCTCCCACACAATAATAATGGGAGACTTTAACACCCCACTGTCAATATTAGACACATCAACAAGACAGAAAGCTAACAAGGATATCCAGGAATTGAACTCAACTCTGCACCAAGGGGACCTAATATACATTTACAGAACTCTCCACCCCAAATCAACAGAATATACATTCTTCTCAGCACCACATCATACTTATTCCAAAACTGATCACATAGTTGGAAGTAAAGCACTCCTTAGCAAATATAAAAGAACAGAAATTATAACAAACTGTCTCTCAGACCACAGTGCAATCAAACTCAGGACTAAGAAACTCAATCAAAACCGCTCAACTACATGGAAACTGAACAACCTGCTCCTGAATGACTACTGGGTACATGACGAGATGAAGGCAGAAATAAAGATGTTCTTTGAAACCAATGAGAACAAAGATACAACATACCAGAATCTCTGGGACACATTTAAAGCAGTGTGTATAGGGAAATATATAGCACTAAATGCCCACAAGAGAAAGCAGGAAAGATCTAGAATTGACACCCTAACATCACTTTTAAAAGAACTAGAGAAGCAAGAGCAAACACATTACAAAGCCAGGAGAAGGCAAGAAATAACTAAGATCAGAGCAGAATTGAAGGAGATAGAGACACAAAAAAACCTTCAAAAAATCAAGGAATCCAGGAGCTGGTTTTTTGAAAAGATCAATAAAATTGATAGACCACTAGCAAGACTAACATAGAAGAAAAGAGAGAAGAATCAAATAGATGCAACAAAAAATGATAAAGAGAATATCACCACTGACCTCACAGAAATACAAACTACCATCAAAGAATACTATAAACACCCCTACACAAATAAACTAGAAAACGTAGCAGAAATGGATAAATTCCTGGACACATGCACTCTCCCAAGACTAAACCAGGAAGAAGTGGAATCCCTGCATAGACCAAAAGCAGGCTCTGAAATTGAGGCAATAATTAATAGCCTACCAACCAAAAAAAAGTCCAGGACCAGACGGATTCACAGCTGAATTCTACCAGAGGTAAAAGGAGGAGCTGGTACCATTCCTTCTGAAACTATTCCAATCAATAGAAAAAGAGGGAATCCTCCCTAACTCATTTTATGAGGCCAACGTCATCTGGATACCAAAACCTGGCAGAGACGCAACAAAAAAAGAGAATTTTAGACCAATGTCCCTGATGAACATCGATGCAAAAATCCTCAATAAAATACTGGCAAACCCGAATCCAGCAGCACATCAAAAAGCTTATCCACCATGATCAAGTGGACTTCATCCCTGGGATGCAAGACTGGTTCAACATACACAAATCAATAAACATAATCCATCATATAAACAGAACCAAAGACAAAAAACACATGATTATCTCAATAGATGCAGAAAAAGCCTTTGACAAAATTCAACAGTCCTTCATGCTAAAAACTCTCAATAAATTCAGCATTGATGGAACATATCTCAAAATAATAAGAGCTATTTATGACAAACCCACAACCAATATCATACTGAATGGGCAAAAACTGGAAGCATTCCCTTTGAGAACCGGCACAAGACAAGAATGCTCTCTCTCACCACTCATATTCAACATAGTGTTGGAAGTTCTGGCTAGTGCAATCAGTCAAGAGAAAGAAATAAAGTGTATTTAATTAGGAAAAGAGGAAGTCAAATTATTTCTGCTTGCAGATAACATGATTGTTTATTTAGAAAACCCCATTGTTTCAGGCCCAAATCTCCTTAAGCTGATAAGCAACTTCAGCAAAGTCTCAGGATACAAAATCAATGTGCAGAAGTCACAAGAATTCCTATATACCAATAATAGATGAACAGAGAGTCAAATCATGAGTGAACTCCCATTCACAATTACGACAAAGAGAATAAAATACCTAGGAATTCAACTTACAAGGGATGTGAAGGAACTCTTCAAGGAGAACGGCAAACCACTGCTCAATGAAATAAAGGAGGACACAAATAAATGGAAGAACATTCCATGCTCATTGATAGGAAGAATCAATATTGTGAAAATGGCCCTATTGTCCAAGGTAATTTATAGATTCAATGCCATCCCCATTAAGCTACCAATGACTTTCTTCACAGAATTGGAAAAAAATACTTTAAAGTTCATATGGACCCAAAAAAGAACCCCCATTGCTAAGACAATCCTAAGTCAAAAGAACAAAGCTGGAGGCATCACGCTACCTGACTTCAAACTATACTACAAGGCTACAGTAACCAAAACAGCACGGTAGTGGTACCAAAACAGAGATATAGGCTAATGGAACAGAACAGAGCCCTCAGAAATAATACCACACATCTACAACCATCTGATCTTTGACAAACCTGGCAACAACAAGAAATCAGGAAAGGATTCCCTATTTAATAAATGGTGCTGGGAAAAGTGGCTAGCTATAAGTAGAAAGCTGAAACTGGATCCCTTCCTTACCCCTTATACAAAAATTAATTCAAGATGGATTAGAGACTTAATGTTACACCTAAAGCCATGAAAACCCTGGAAGAAAACCTAGGCAATACTATTCAGGACATAGGCATGGGCAAGGACTTCGTGTCTAAAACACCAAAAGCTGTGGTAACAAAAGCCCAAATTGACAAATGGGATCTAATTAAACTAAAGAGCTTCTGCACAGTAAAAGAAACTACCATCAGAGTCAATAGGCAACCTACAGAATGGGAGAAAATTTTTGCAATCTACTCATCTGGCAAAGGGCTAATATCCAGAACCTACAAAGAACTCAGACAAATTTACAAGAAAAAAAAACACCCATAAAAAAGTGGGCAAAGGATATGAACAGACGCTTCTCAAAAGAAGACATTTATGCAGCCAACAGACACATGAAAAAATGCTCATCATCACTCACCATCAGAGAAATGCAAATCAAGACCACAATGAGATACCATCTCACACCAGTTAGAATGGCAATCATTAAAAAGTCAGGAAACAACAGGTGCTGGAGAGGATGTGTAGAAATAGGAACACTTTTACACTGTTGGTGGGACTGTAAACTAGTTCAACCATTGTGAAAGACAGTATGGCGATTCCTCAAGGATCTAGAACTAGAAATACCATTTGACCCAGCCATTCCATTACTAAGGATATACCCAAAGGATTATAAATCATGCTGCTATAAAGACACATGCACACGTATGCTTATTGCAGCACTATTCACAGTAGCAAAGACTTGGAACCAACCCAAATGTCCATCAATGACAAACTGGATTAAGAAAATGTGGCACATATATACCACGGAATACTATGTAGCCATGAAAAACGATGAGTTAATGTCCTTTGTAGGGACATGGATGCAGCTGGAAACCATCATTCTCAGCAAACTATCACAAGAACAGAAAACCAGACACTGCATGTTCTCACTCATAGGTGGGAATTGAACAATGAGATCACCTGGACACAGGAAGGGGAACATCACACACCAGGGCCTGTTGTGGGGTGGTACGAGGGGGGAGGGATAGCATTAGGAGATATACCTAATGTAAATGACGAGTTAATGGGTGCAGCACACCAACATGGCACATGTATACATATGTAACAAACCTGCACATTGTGCACATGTACCCTAGAACATAAAGCATAAAAAAAAAGAAAGTATAAATATAAGGTAAAAATGGGAAAAGAGGGATAATTTGCAGCCTCTTTGGCATGGTAATTACAAGGCCTATCATGTTACGAGCTTGATGGCATTAACTGATCGCCCACTGTGAACAGAGGTAGCTGCCACACAGAATGGTCTTACTCCTGGATAAACTCTCTTATCCTCTTAACATCTGGTGTATGCAACTGCAAGACCCAGGAGGCTGGATTAGCGGAACTATCACTCTATTCTGGTTCTTGTTAACTAAGATGATGAGATTTGTCCTTCCTAAAATAATACATATGTAGGTTTGAAAAGTTGAGAAATTATAGCTCTCTATCTCACTAGAAATATCATATCCTTATAGTCGCCACAAAAATAAAACTTGCAAGACATGCACATAGAGAAAATAATTAAAACCAGAGCATCAACAGAAATAAATCAAGTGTATTTCCATTCAAATGTATTTGTTTCCCCTTAAGTAAGACTTAAATGCAACTGGCTCCTAATGCAGCAAGCCTGGCCATGTATGACACATGCAAAATCGACTATGTTGGCAAACAGGATTAATTTCCATGTGCTGTCTTCATACCTTTCTGCAACAGTTTGGGCACAGCACAGATGTAACCTTCAAACTGCTGACTACCTCCTCCATGTACCCTGAATTCCTCATTAACTTGGGGCATCAAGCAGAAGAAAACTGTTCCTACCTAAAAGAGTGAAATTACCACCCCACTTTCAGACTGTATAAAAAAGGAGGGGTTTAATTTAAAAGTTGATGACCTACTAGACAGGTGTTGTGAAAGTTTCTAGGGTGAGAAGATGAAAAAGATCCACTCACTGTTCTAAAGGAGCTTAGAGTCTACTGGGAGAGTTGAATAAATAAAAACCAATCGTGTGGAAGAACAGGTACAGAGGTGTCCACTGGATACCCTGCTGGTGGGCACTCAGGGCATCTGGAAGTCATCAACTGTCTGTTCCTCTTCACATTCTTCATGCAGGATTATACAGGTTCCTTAAGGTATAGACCAAGACCTTTATTTCTGTATCTTTCTCAACTCTAAATAGCACCGTCCTTGGCATGCACATTGGATTCTCAAATAAAGAATTAATGTCTTCCCCCCACAAAAAATGCAACTGATTGTTGTGTATTGATCTTTTATCCTGAAACTTCACTGAATTCAGTTATTAGTTCTAATAAATTTTTAAGTAGGATCTTTAGAATTACTTATATATAAGATCGTAACCTCTTAAAATGACAATTTTACTGTTTCATTTCCAATTTTGATGCCTTTTATTTCTATTGCTTGCTTAATTTCTACGGCTAGGACTTCCAGTACTCCACTGAATAGAAACAGAGAAAGGAAACATTCTTGTCTTGTTCCTGATTTTATAGGAAAATCTTTTTTTTTATTTTTTCCACCATTGAGTATGTTTAGCCCTGAGGTAATTTCCTTACATTCCAAGTTTCTTTCCTTTGTTCTGAGACAGGGTCTTGGTCTGTCAATCAGACTGGAGTGCAGTGGCCCAATCATGGCTCACTGTAGCCTCAACCTCCTGGGCTCAAGTGATCTTCGTGCCTCAGCCTGCAGAGGAGCTGTGACTGCAGGTGCATGCCACTATATGCAGATAATTATTTATTTATTTATTTATAATTATTTTTATAGAGATGAGAGCTCACTGTGTTGCCCAGGCTATTCTCAAACTCCTGAGCTCAAGTGATGTTCCTGCCTCGGTATCCCAAAACTCTGGGATTACAGACATGAGCAACCATACCTGGCCCTATCTCTGGTATCTTGAGAGCTTTTGTGATCAAAGGGTACTAAATTTTGTCAAATATTCAAATATTTTTCTACTTCTATTTAGATGATCATGCAAATTTTACTTTTCTTCAGGTAATGTGGTGTATCACATAAATCGACTTCTGCATATTGAACTATCATCCATGCATCATAGAAATAAATCTCACTCAGTTATATTTCATGATCCTTTTAATGTAATATTGGATTCAATTTGCTAGTATTTTGTTGAGGATTCTGCATCTATATTCATCAGGAATATTGACTTGTTGTTTTCTTTCTCTTTGTCTGGCTTTGGTATAAGGAAAATGAGTTTGGGACCTTTCCCTTCTGTTCAGTTTTTTGGAAGAGTTTGAGAATGATGGGCATTAGTTCTTTAAATGTTTAGTAGAATTTGCCAGTGAAGCCATCTGCTCCTGTGCTTTTTATTGTTGGAGGTTTTTGATCAGGGATTCAATCTCCATGCCAGCTATGAATCTATTAACACTTTCTATTTCTTCAGGATTCATCTTGGTAGGTTTTATGTTTCTAGTGGTTTATAGATTTTTTCTGAATTATCCAGTTTGTTGGCATGTAGGTCATAGTATTGTCTTATGTTCTTTTATTTTATTTTATTTATTTATTTATTTATTTATTTATTTATTTATTTATTTGAGACAGTAGTCTTACTCTGTCACCCAGGCTGCAGTGCAGTTGTGTGATCAGGGTTCACTGCAGCCTTGACTTTCCTGGGCTCAGGTAATCTTCTCATCTCAGCATTCTGAGTAGCTGAAACTACAGGCACATGCCTCCATACCCAGCTTTTTATTATTATTATTATTTCTTGTAGAGACGGGGTTTTTGCTATGTTTGTTAGGCTTGTCTCGAACTCCTGAGCTCAAGTAATACTCCCACTCAGGCTCCCAAAGTGCTAGGATTACAAGCATGAGCTGCCGGGCTTAGCCTTACCTTTTTTTTTTTTTTTTTTTTTTTCCAATTTCTAAAGTATCTGTTGCAATAACTGTTCTTTCATTTCTGAACTCACTTAAGTCTTCTCTTTTCCTTTTTTAGTTAGTCTAGCCAAAGATTGGTCTGTTTATCTTTTCAAAAAATATTCTTACTTTTATTGTTTATTTTGATTGTTTCTCTTTTCTATTTTATTTATCTTTGCACTAATTTTTCTTATTTTTTTCCTTCTGCTGGGTGGCCAGACTGTGCTAAACCCATCAGAGTTCCATGACTGGCAAGGAAGAAAACAGCCCTCTGGGAAGCCTTCTCAGAAAAGTTCGGGCACTGGATATATAAACTCACCCTTTCCTTCCCCTGGGTGAAGCTGGTGCTAGGGGATCTTATGGCCTTCCACCAGGGACAAGATCTCCCATTAGGAAGTATCCCAAACTTTAAGCATAGTTTATTCTTCATTTTCTGATTAGTTGTGTAATATGAGGTTGCTTATTTGTTTTGGTATGTTGTCTTTATTTTAGTTTTTCTAAAGGTATTTTCTGAGTCTCTTTTTGATTTCTTCTTTGACCCAAAGGTTGTTCAAGAGTGTGTTGTTTAACTTCCACTTATTTGCCAATTTTTTCATTTCCTTCTGATATTGATTTCTAGTTTCATTCCATTATGCTCAGAAAATATATTAGGTATAATTAAAATCTTCTTATATTTTTCAGACTGGTTTTGTGACTGAACGTGTAATCTATCCTGGAGAAAGATTTATGTGTTCTTAAGGAGAATGTATATGCTGAAGCTGGGTGGAAGATTCTGTACACGTCTTTTAGGTTCATTCAGTATGTACTGTGATTTAAGTGCCTTGTATCCTTATTCATCTTCTGTCTTGATGTTCTGTCCATCTTTGAAAGTGTGACACTAAATTTCCCAGGTAATATTGTATTGCTTGTCTATTTCTTTCTTCAGTTCTACCAATGTTTGCTTTATATATTTAGGTGGTCTGGTGTAGGGCATGCACACACATATGTATAAATATTTATAACTGTTATATCTTCCTAATGTATTGACCCTTTTATCATTTTATAATGACCTTCATTGTCTCTTGTGACAGGTTTTGGCTTAAATATTTTTTAATATTTTACCTGGTGTAAATATAACTACCCCTGCTCTCTTCTACTTACCATTTGCATGACATACCTTTTCCCACCCCTTAACTTTTAGCTTGTGTGTAACCTTAAATATGAAATGATGTGGTTTGTCTCCGTGTCTCCACCCAAATCTCATTTCACATTGTAATCCCCATGTGTTGAGGGAACATTATTGGATCACGAGGGCAGTTCCTCCATGTCGTTCTCATTGATAGTGAGTGAGTTCTCATCAGATCTGATGGTTTTATAAGGGGATCTTCCCCCTTCACTCTCTCTCTCTCTCAACTACCACCATGTAAGACATGCCTGTTTCCCCTTCCACCATGGTGGTAAATTTCCTGAGGCCTCCCCATCCATGAGGAACTGTGGGTCAATTAAATCTTTTTATATGTGTATATATATAAATTACCCAGTCTCAGGTATTCTCTACAGCAGTGTGAAAATGGGATAATACAGTAAATTCGTACTAGTAGAGTGGTGCACTGCTATAAAGAAACTTGGAAATGTAGAAGCAACTTTAGAACTTCGTAGTAGGCAGATGTTGGAATAGTTTGGAAGGCTCAGAAGAAGACAGGAAGATGTGGGAGAGTTTAGAACTTCCTAGAGACTTGTTGAATGGTTTTGACCAAAATGCTGATAGTAATGTTGACAATGAAGTCCAGGTTGAGGTGGTCTCAGATAGAGATAAGGAACTTCTTGAGAACTGGAGTAAAGGTCACTCTTGTTACACTTTAGCAGAGATTGGTGGGATTTTGTCCCTGGCCTAGAGATCTGTGGAACTTTGAACTTGAGAAATATTATTTGAAATTGGAACTTATGTTTTAAAAAAGAAGCAGAACATAAAAATTTAGAAAATTGGAAGCCTGACTATGTGGTAGAAAAGAAAAACCCATTTGCTGAAGAGAAATTCAAGCCAGTTGCAGAATTTTGCATAAGTAACGAGGAGTCAAATGTTAATCACCAAGACCATGTGGAACATTTTTCCAGGGAATGTCACAGATAGACCTTCATGGCAGCCCCTCTCCTCACAGGCCTGGAGGCCTAAGAGAGAAAAATAATTATGTGGGCCTGGCACAGGGCCCCACTGTTTTGGGTAGCTTCAGGACTTGGTGCCCTGTGACCCAGCTGTTCCAGCTAAAGCCCTGGTAAAAGGGGCCAACATAGAGCTCAGGCTGTTGTTTCTTAGGGTGCAAACTCTAAGCCTTGACAGGTTACATGTGACATTTGGTGGGTGCACAGAAGACAAGAATTGGGTAAGTGTATTTACCAAATGCCTATACCCCCATTGTATCTAGGAAGTAACTAGTTTGCTTTTGATTTTACAAGCTCATAGGTGGAAGGGACTTGCCTTGTCTCACATGAGACTTTGGACTGTGGACTTTCGAGTTAGTGCTGAAATGAGTTAAGACTTTGGGAGACTCTTGGGAAGGCATGGTTGATTTTGAAATGTTAAAAGACATGAGATTTGGGAGGGGCCAAGGTGAAATAATATGGTTTGGCTCTGTGTCCCCATCCAAATCTCATCTCAAATTGTAATCTCCACATGTCGAAAGGTGGAGATGACTAGATTATGGGTGGTTTCCTCCATGCTGTTCTCATGATAGTGAGTGAGATCTCATGATATCTGATTGTTTTGTAATTGTTTGGAAGTTTCTCCTTCTCTCCTCTATCTTGCCACTTTGTGAAGAAGGTGCTTGCTTCTCCTTCACCTTCCACCATGATTGTAAGTTTCCTGAGGCCTCCCCAGCCATGTGGAACAGTGAATCAATTAAACCTCTTTCCTTTATAAATTAGGCAGTCTCGGGTATTTCTTTATAGCAGTGTGAAAACGGACTAATAAATGAAGTGAGTTTCTCATAGACAGCATATTTTGAATCTTGTTTTTGAATTCATTTAGCCAATCTATGTCTTTTGATTGTACAATTTAATCAATTTACATTTAAATAATTATTGATATAAAAGGATTTACTACTGCCATTTTGTGTGTTGCTTTCTGTTTTTCTGTTAGTCTTGCTTGTCTTTATTTATATCTGTGGATTTTCTTAGTTGATATTACTTGATTCTTTTCTTTTTTCTTTTTTGTAACTTCTATACTTTGTTTGTGTGTTTACCTGAAGGTTTACATAAAATATTATATAATTATGATAGTCTATTTTAAGCTTATAACAACATAAATTTAACCACATACAAAACCCTGTATGTTAACTACCGTACCACCTTATGCTATTGTCATAATTTACATCTATTTATATTGTATCTCTTAACATTTGTATTATGCTTACTTTCAACACATTTAACTTTGTACTGTAATAAAAAGCGATTTACCTACCAACATTACAGTATTCTGTATTTGTCTATATACTTACATTTACCAAAACTTTCATATTTTCTTTTGCCATTGCGTTTCTGTTTAGCATTCTGTATTCATCAGGGTTCTCTTAAAGAGACAACTAGTAGGATATATACATATACATGTATATACACACACATATATAAATATATATATAGGGGAGATTATTAAGTATTAACTAACATGATCACAAGGTCCTACAATAGACTGTCTGCAAGCTTGGGGAGCAAGGAAAGCCAGTCAGAGTCCCAAAACTGAAGAATATGGAGTCTGATGTTCAAGGGCAGAAAGCATCCAGGATGGGAGGAAGATGTAGGCTGGAAGGCTAGGCTCTTCTTTCTTTCACATTTTTCTGCCTGCTTTTTATTCGCTGACAACTGGTTAGATTGTTCCCACCATATTAAGGGTGGATCTGCCTTCCCCAGCTCACTGACTCAAATGTTAATCTCTTTTGGCAACACCCAAACAGACACATCCAGGATCAATATCCTTTGACACTCACTATTAACCATCAGAAGTCCACCTCTTGTTAACTTGAACCCATACACATCTCCTGAGATCATACATAATCTTCAAATAAAGACAAACTGGGGTCATAATTATGCCTAACATAACACAACTGTGCTTCAGACAACTGGAAACAGACCAATCCCCAACCCAAATACTATTTCATGAAGTTAACCATACTTACATCCTGATATGAAGTCAATAAATCTTATGTCACATGATAAAGGAGAAAGGAAATAAATTGAAGGTATTTTCTTAGTACAAGTGTATACATGTACAAACATGTTTTTAAGAAAAGAAGGAGGAAATGCTCCTGACAATTACAGTCCTCATTTCTGCAGCGGGTCATGTGGTCATAGCTGGTATCGATGACCACCTTCTTCTACTACCCATTCTGTATTCCCTTTGCCTTCAGCAAGCACCTCAGCAGATCATGGTGTTGTTTTTTATTTTCCTGGTGGAGTGACCCCAACCTTCATTCCTGAAGGGTTTGGGTCATTTGTACTCCTGCCTGGATTGAGATGTTGTAGTTTCCCATTGGCCTTAATCATAGGGCATGGTAATACTAAGAGACACCCTAATAGATCTCCTGTATTCCAGGCGTACTCCTCCTTACCTCCATTATGGAGTACTAGACTGATTTCATCTTGATAGTCTGGGTCAATCACCCCAGCCAACAGGGTAACTCCCTTCTTAAACTGTTGACATAAAGGTAGGAGGAGCCCAAAGTGTCCCAGCGTTAGATCTGACATACAGAGAAGAGCAATTAAAGGACTCTTCAAAGATGCAGGTGCTGCCCTCACAAATCTATTTTGAAGGTATTGGTCAAGGGTTTATCTTCTGGACCCTCCCAGCTGGGATGAGTAGGTCATCCTATGGCCATCAAAGTGACTCTCCACCAACCCAATCTCCCTAAGTCTTTGGGTCCCTTCCTCTACATTAAACCAAGGGATATCAGGCATTTCCAGCTCACTCGCAGTGGGCCATCTTTTAATTAATATTTCAGCTAACCAAGTAAATAAACTGTTAGAACTTTTTTTAATGCCCCGAGCTGCAACATTGAAAGCAGAGTCCTTAGTGAGTGGACCAGAATAAATAAATTCAGCCCGATACAACTCTCTATATTCCTTCCACCATTATCTGATACCCTTAATATCCATTCCCATGCCTGTTCTCCAGATTGCTGTTTATATAAATTAGAAAACTCAAACAGTTATTTTTGAGTGTAGTGCACCTCCTCATGGGTCACACTCCCAACTTCGCCTCTAGGGGCCCACTGGGACTTTAGTTGTAGTCTAGTAGCAAACAGGGTTGTTGGAGGTGGCTCCTGAGGAGAATCAACATTATTTTGCCTGGCAACCACCTCAGGGGAGGCCATCACTATTGCCTTAGGCAGCATAAGGTTTATCTCTTGAGGCAAAGGTGGAAAGGCTGATGGCAGCATGGGTCAGGGAGCAGATGTTGCCAGTACTGGGGATGGGGAAGCTGTTCCTTCTGGCGAAAAAAGGTTCATTGGAGTTTACAAACTCAATGTTTCCAGCTTCATCAGGGTCCCCCCACATGTCCCTCTTCCAAGTTGTAAGGTCCCATTCTTTCCCAATCAATGCTCTCACTTTAACAGTAAACACTGGGCACGGCTCTGCATGTACCTTTTATTGCAGGTCAACCACTCACATGGTAAGTGCTTATGTCTGTTTTTCCACAATTTCAGCTGTTTCTCTACAGGAGATAAGACTTTAATTCAGGGCAATCTTAGCAGATTTGAGGTTCATTATCTGCTTCTGAAGCCGGGAGACAGAATCCCTGAGTTCATCATTTTATTTCATCACTTGTCCACTGAACTTAGGAGCAACCAACCAGTTTTATTATGTTCTTTGGTTCTCCACATATGGTCAAATGTATTATGTATAGAGTCACTAAACTTGCCCCTCACAAATGGTGAATTGGGAGGGTCAAATGCATTTATTTTGCATAACTCTCTAAACAGTTCACACTAAGGACTATCAGTGTTCTCCATACCATTAGAAATAGAGTACTTAGCATTTTTTGGGTCTAATTATATTAACCAGCTAAATCCAGAAACCCCAAAATCAATGAAGGAACTCCATCCTTAATATTCTGTTCCTCTAGAATCACTCCTGGTACCAAAATCTGTATTAGCGTTCTATTAGAAGGTCAGAACTAATAGCATATATATACATTATATATATATATATATAATGTATTATATATATACATATAATAGCATATAGTATATATAATATATATTATATAAAAATATATTATATATAATTATATATAATAGCATATATATTATATATAATATGTATATATATGGGAGTTTATTAAGTATTTACTTACATGATCAAAAGTTCCCACAATAGGCTGTCTGCAAGCTTGAGGAGCAAGGAGAGCCAGTCCGAGTCCCAAAACTGAAGAACATTGGAGTCAGATGTTTGAAGGCAGGAAGCATCTAGCATGGAAGAAAGATGTAGCCTAGGAGGCTAGGCCTGTCTCTCCTTTTCACGTTTTTCTGCCTGCTTTATATTCGCTGGCAGCTGATTAGCTTGTGCCCACGAGGTTAATGGTGGATGTTCCTTCCTTTGGCAACACCCTCACACACACACCCAGGATCAATAGTTTGTATCCTTCAATCCGATTAAGTTGACACTCAATATTAACCATCACACATCCTTTTATTTCAACTTGAAGAACTTGCGTTCACATTTCTGCCTTGTGAGCCCAATGGTGATAAGTAACCTCAGTTTTTGTTTGTCTAGAAAAGCCCATATCTCTTTTTCATTTTTGAAGGAGATTTTTGTTGGACTTAGTGTTCTTGACTGGCAGTTGTTTTGCTTTAGTACTTTTAATATACCATTCCACTCCCTTCTGGCCTGCAAGGTATCTGCTAAAAAAAAAAAAATCTAGTGATAGTCTTATGAAGTTTGTCAAGTATCTTTCTTGCTGCTTTCAAAATGCTATCTTTGTTTTCTGACAATTTGATTATAATGAGTTTTGTTGTAATATAATGTAATAAATATAATGTTTGGATTTTATCTTATTTTGTGTCCTTCAGGCTTCTTGGATCAAAAATATTTATTTCTTCCCCAGATTTGAGATGCTTTCAACCATTATTATGCTCGATAAGCTTCCTGGTCCTTTCTCTCTCTCTGGGACTCCCATAATGCATATATTGATCTGCTTGACATTTTCCATAACTCCCTTGATATAATTTGGCTATGTCCCCACCCAAATCTCATCTTGAATTTTAGCTCTCATAATTCCCATGTGTTGTGGGAGGGATCTGGTGGGAAATAATTGAATCATGAGTGGTGGTTTCCTCCATACTATTCTCATGGTAGTGAATAAGTTTCAGGAGATCTGATGGTTTTATAAGGGGAAACCCCTTTTGCTTGATTCTCATTCTCTCTTGCCTGCTCCCATGTAAGACATGCCTTTCACCCTCTGCCATGATTGTGAGACCTCCCCATCCATATGGACCTGTGAGTTCATTGAACCTCTTTTTCTTTATAAATTACCCAGTCTTGGGTAGGTCTTTGTCAGTAGCATGAAAATGGACTAATACACCCCTTAAGCTTTATTTATTATTTTAATTTTATTTTTCCTTTTGTTCTACTGACTGAATTATTTCCAGTGATGTTGGGAGCAAGTCCCCCAAGATCTGGCCACAAACTGGACCCCAAACTGGCCATGAACAAAATCTCTGCAGCACTGTAACATGTTCATAATGGCCCTAACACCCAAGCTGGAAGGTTGTGGGTTTATGGGAATGAGGGCAAGGAATGCCTGGCCCACCCGGGGCAGAGAACTGCTAAAAGGCATTCTTAAGCCACAAGCAATAGCATGAGCGATTTATGCCTTAAAGGCATGTTCCTGCTGCAGTTAACCTACTCCTTTAATTCGGCCCAAACCTTCATTTCCCATAAGGGATACTTTTAGTTAATTTAATATTTATAGAAACAATGCTAATCACTGGTTTGCTGTTAATAAATATGTGGGTAAATCTCTGTTCAGGGCTCTCAGTTCTGAAGGCTGTGAGACCCCTGATTTCCCACTTCACACCTCTATATTTCTGTGTGTGTGTCTTAATTTCTCTAGTGCCACTGGGTTAGGGTCTCCCCGACCAAGCTGGTCTCGGCACAGTGACCTGTACTTGAGTTTGCTGATCCTTTCTTCAGCTTGACCTAGTCTGTTGTTGAACCCTTCTAGTGAATTTTTAGTTCAGTTAATGTTTTCTTCAACTTTATGATTACTGTTTGATACTTTTGTATTTTCTATCTCTTTGTTGAGTGCACTTCCTTCATGGACTCTTCTCTTTACCTTGATGAACACTTTTATGAGAGTAATTTTTCACTCTCTGGTAAATTATATAACTCCATTTTATTAGGATTGATTCCTGGAGATTCATCTTATTCCTTTGTTTGGAACATCTTTGCCTGATTTTTCATTTTTCTTGACAGTCTGTGTTGACGTCTGCACTTTAGATAAAGACTTCTCCCATTCTTCATTAACTGGCCTTATACAGGAAAAGACCCCTATCGATCAGCTTAGTCAGAGATTCTGGGGGCCTCTACCAATTCTTTCTTTCCGCAGGCAGAAGGCAGGTGGCTGTGGTTTTTGTTCACTCTTTCTGTGCTGAGCCAAGAATGGGAGTTCTGGCATCTTTTCCTCTCAAGGCAGCTAGACCATGCAGGACCTGTCAGAACTCCCAAAATAGTGAGACAGATGTTAATTCCTTGGACAGCACTAGATGCATGAATCGGCATTTTACTGTCTAGGGAGAAGCTAAGAAATGATATTTTTTATCTTCTCACTCTGTGCTGAGCAGGCAGAAGAACTGATGGTGCCTACCAGCCCAAGCCACTGCTGCCCTTGTCTCTTAGGCAGCTTGACTCTGATGAACTCATCAGGGTTGTGAGGCTGAAAGACAGAAACCAGTCCTCTGGGAAGTTCCCTAAAAAAACTTGGGAAACTGAATGAGTGAACGAACCTGTTCCTTCCCCTCTGTGCTAGGGAGACTTTTCCTGATCATATATGCTTACCCCAGGGTCAAGGTTTTCAGTGAGTTTCCCAAATCTCTCTACTTCCTTCAATGAATTGATTTGACATCCTCTCTGGGTATTTGAGCCTTTCAAAGGTTTCCAAATTCTCACAAAGGGAGTTTGCACATGAGTTGTTTCTCAGTTTGTGTTTGTCAAGGGAAAGATGGTCTAGGACTTCCTATTTTGCCATCTTGCTGTTACTACTCCTACCGTGACTTCTTATCCATAATGTTTTCTTAACATAGATTGACACTCAAGAGATGTTTTGGGCAAATAAATTTATCAGTGAACAGACAATTTTAGAGAAGAATAGTTAGGAAAAGAAGCTTTTACTCCCTAGAATAATGTATACAATCTTACTTCTAGGTAACACAAACAAACACACAAAAGATATAAAGTAAAGAAAATATTTTCATGGTGGCATTATCTGCTAAACCATTTTCTCCTTTAAGCCTTAACAGTCAATAATTTCATTTTATTTTTACATAGGTAGATGTTATGTGATTATATATACATTTTATATATATATAAAATGTGATTTTGAAATAGTAGTTTAGCAATTGGTATTTTTTTCTCCTATCACAGATGGCCAGGGAGAATGCTAAAAGCTCTAGATGGCATGAACTATTGAAAAGATAAGTTATGCATTCTCTGAATGCAGTCATGCACTTGCTGAATACCTTACCAAGGGAGTGTCTGCCCTTACATAATGCAGTTTAAAGCAATGATGATAATGATAATGATTGCAATGGTGGTGGTGATAATGGCAATGATCCCAAAGTTGATGATAATTACAGCCACTACAGCTAATGATGTGCATTGAATGCCTACCTGTGTATGATACTTTTAAAACACGTTAATTCAGTTATTGTAACATCCTTTCGTACTTATTTGCTTTTGCTCCATTTATTAACAAGGAATTTGCATTAAGTACAATACTAAATTGACTATTGTCTGCGGTTTGCAGTTGGAAAGCTGGTCTGGAACCCATATCTTTCTGAAGTATACATAACATTCTATTCTCAATCAAATCAACAAGCTAAGTAAAAATTGAAAAATAATCAGAATCAAACTGTTAAATGTCATCAGTATGTTTGTGTTGCATTAATTCACCTTTAAAAATTTATTTTACCTACACATGTAATTTTATATGAATGCATTTTGAATGTGATCATATAATTTTTTCTTTTTTTTGCCTTGTGTGTAAAGACATTTTAATTTTTTTTTCCTGGTTCAGTACTGCAATCTCGTCCTTCATCATACTTTTATCACACCAGATAACCTACGTAAACAATTCAATATACATCCTTTCATGTTTTTCTTCATGCTCATGTAAGAACGTATATATAGACATAAATATATACATGTAAATATATACATATGTGTAAAAGATAGACATTTTAAAACAATTGTGTGTTTTATAAAAGTGTCATCATATTATACTCAATTTTCCTTAACTTACTGTTCTCAATTGGCAATACTTACACCTTATTAAAATCCCTGAAATTTAATTTTTGCAACTCTAATTGTATTTATTTCTTTTTTCTTTTTTTTTCTATGTATAACTTTTTTTGTCAGTTTTTTTTTTTTATTATACTTTAAGTTCTAGGGTACTTGTGCACAACGTGCAGGTTTGTTACATATATATACATGTGCAATGTTGGTGTGCTGCACCCATTAACTCATCATTTACATTAGGTATATCTCCTAATACTATCCCTCCCCACTCCGCCCTCCCCACAACAGGCCCCAGTGTGTGATGTTCCCCTTCCTGTGTCCAAGTGATCTCATTGTTCAATTTCCACCTATGAGTGAGAACATGCAGTGTCTGGTTTTCTGTTCTTGCGATAGTTTGCTGAGAATGATGGTTTCCAGCTGCATCCATGTCCCTACAAAGGACACAAACTCATCCTTTTTTATAGCTGTATAGTATTCCATGGTGTATATGTGCCACATTTTCTTAATCCAGTCTGTCATTGATGGACATTTGGGTTGATTCCAAGTCTTTGCTATTGTGAATAGTGCTGCAATAAACATACATATGCATGTGTCTTTATAGCAACATGATTTATAATCCTTTGGGTATCTCCCCAGTAATGGAATGGCTGGGTCAAATGGTATTTCTAGTTTTAGATCCTTGAGGAATCGCCACACTGTTTTCCACAATGGGTGAACTAGTTTACAGTCCCACCAATAGTGTAAAAGTGTTCCTATTTCTCCACATCCTCTCCAGTACCTGTTGTTTCCTGATTTTTTAATGATTGCCATTCTAACTGGCGTGAGATGGTATCTCATTGTGGTTTTGATTTGCATTTCTCTGATGGCGAGTGATGATGAGCATTTTTTTATGTGTCTGTTGGCTGCATAAATGTCTTCTTTTGAGAAGTATCTATTCATATCCTTTGCCCACTTTTTATGGGGTTGTTTGTTTTTTTCTTGTAAATTTGTTTGAGTTCTTTGTAAGTTCTTGCTATTAGCCCTTTGTCAGATGAGCAGATTGCAAAAATTTCTCCCATTCTGTAGGTTGCCTGTTGACTCTGATGGTAGTTTGTTTTGCTGTGCAGAAGCTCTTTAGTTTAATTAGATCCCATTTGTCAATTTTGGCTTTTGGTGTTTTAGACATGAAGTCCTTGCCCATGCCTATGTCCTGAATGACATTACCTAGGTTTTCTTCTAGAGTTTTTATTGTTTTAGGTCTAAGATTTAAGTCTCTAATCCATCTTGAATTAATTTAGTATAAGGAGTAAGGAAAGTATCCAGTTTCAGCTTTCTACTTATGGCTAGCCAATTTTCCCAGCACCATTTATTAAATAGGGAATCCTTTCTCCATTACTTGCGTTTGTAAGGTTTGTCAAAGATCAGATGACTGTAGATGTGTGTTATTATTTCTGAGGGCTCTGTTCTGTTCCATTGGCCTATATCTCTATTTTGGTACCAGTACCACGCTGTTTTGGTTACTGTAGCCTTATAGTATAGTTTGAAGTCAGGTAGCATGATGCCTCCAGCTTTGTTCTTTTGGCTTAGGATTGTCTTGGCAATCCATATGGTTCCATATGAACTTTAAAGCAGTTTTTTCCAATTCTGTGAAGAAAGTCATTGGTAGCTTAATGGGGATGACATTGAATCTATAAATTGCCTTGGGCAGTATGGTCATTTTCACAATATTGATTCTTCCTATCCATGAGCATGGTATGTTCTTCCATTTGTTTGTGTCCTCTTTTATTTCACTGAGCAGAGGTTTGTAGTTCTCCTTGAAGAGGTCCTTTACATCCCTTGTAAGTTGTCTAATTGTATTTAATGCACGTCACAGTTTGACTAGACTACCTTGATTCAACTATTTATTTATTAATGTATATTCACTTTGTTTCTAGTTTTATGGAATTATGAACAATGCTTTTTTCCCCCTCTTATTTTTTATTGAGGTAAAACAAACATCTATGTAATTTATCATCCTTACCAGGTTTAAGAATACAGTTCATTGGTAATAAATACATTATAAAGATGCTTTAATAAATATATTTATATAAATATTCTTATGCACCTGTATTAATACTATAACAGTGCAATTATATTACCAAAAATATTGTGACAATTCACATTTCCACAAGGGATATATGAAATTGCCTATCATTCTGTTTCTCACATACATCATTATTCTTACAACAATATGTACTAGCAAACAATTTTTTAAATCTGATACTTTAGAAATGGTATATTGTTGTTGCTTTAATTTATAGTACACTAGTAGAGGGTTGGGATAGCCTATTATGTATTTATTGGCCACTGGAATTTTCTTATCTTTGAATTTGTTTTTAAAAACCTTTGCTCATTTATCTATAGGGATTTTTCCCCCCGCTTCAGAATTAATATCACCTTTATGACTATTCTCTCTGCTAAGAGAGAATTTTCCACAAAATTTATTGGCATTTAATACATTTGATAAGTACCTTTTTTGTATAACTTAATATTTTTTCTAAAATTCTAATTTATAGTTTCTGATTTTTTACTTAATCACAGAAATTTCCTGTTTCTGGAATATATTATCAGGACCCTAGATTTTCTTGTAAAATTTCTTATTGTTTTATCTTCTCTAGACCAGCAATGTCTGAAACATAATGCTAGCCACAAATGTGAACCATATATGGAATTTTAAATTTCATGTCAAATATATTTTTTAAATGTAAAAATAAACTAATAAAATTAAATTTAATAATACATTTTATAAGCCTAACATATTCAAAAAGTTATTGTTTCAAACATAGTCCTTACAAAAATTATAAATTAGGTATGTATCATTTTTTTCAAACTGAGCATTTAAAATTTCATTTGCATTTTAGAAAACACATCTCAATTTGCTGTTGCTCAATAGCCTCATATGGCTATTGTAATTTAGTTAACCAATACCCATACATGGCTACTGGTTACTGTGTGGGAAAGTGCATGTCTAGAATATATTTTTTTTGTGTGGCAAAGATGGCTATAACTTATTTCCTTTTAATTTACAGACCTTTGTCATATTTTTCCATATTATCTATACTTTTTGACAAATCTATTTTTAAATTCTTATGTCAGTAACATTGATTTGAATATAATAGTTTTAAAGTATATTGTGATGATAGATAAGATAAACACTCCCTTATTAGTCTTTTTATCCAAGTTTTCTTGGGTATATTTGTTTGTATATATATTACATTATATTTACTTATATATTATGTGTATTTATTGTAATTATACACAAGTAATATAAATTTTGGAAACTGTATAGAAAAATAACATTTTTATACTTACCTTGTATCCAGTAACCTTGCAAAATTTATTTATTAGTTCTAGTAGATTTTTTGTAAAGTCCCTGATATTTTTACCTAGATGATCATGTTTAATATAAAAGAATATTTTTCTTCTTCTTGTACAATCTGTATGTCTTTCAATTATTTTTCTTGTCATATTGCACTTGCTAGAACCACTACTATAATGTCAAATAGAAGAGATAGGAGAAAACATCCTTGTCTTGTTCCTCATACAAGAAGGGAAGCATTAAGTCTTTTACTGTAAGTATGGTATTTCACAGATGCCCTTTATCAGGTTAAGGAAATTTTTATTCTTTTTCTTTGCTATATTTTTTATTAGGAGTGGTTATTACATTTTCTCAAATGTTCTTTCTGATCTATTAAGGTGATATGAATTGTATTTTAAAGTTTCAAATGTAGTGAATTTTATTGATTAATTTTTTCCGTGTTAAATCACCCTCTCTTTCCTGAGATAAATCCCATTAATGGTTTTGAAGAGCTAGTATATTCTAGAGATGAGTTCAAGTTAAAAAAATTAAAAATCTTAATACCTGACTTGGAACCAAACACAGTATAGAGAACATAATTACGTAGATACACTACATGCTAAGTATATGCTATATAAATTATTGCAAATATGTCAAAATGAAATAACTCATCTTAAAGAAACATTTCTCCAATATAGTCTCACCCATCATATACATTGACTCAAGACAGGAAATGTTTTTCTTACCTCAGCAATCTAAGTCAATAGGAATCGCTCCATTATACTTCCAAGTATAATTCTATATAGACCTAATATTTTTAATCTTACATTCTCAGTCAAATGCTAGTTTATCATATTTCATAGACATTAAAGATTTTCCCCTAAGAAAATGTTTGCCTACAACCCTAAAAATAAATAGTAAATTAAGAAAAATGTGCGCTAAACAAACTTGTTATCTTAAATTAAAGACAAACCTCACAAATCATGAAAGTCAAGAAATATACAGTTCCCCAAAAGGCCCTGGAAAATATTCTTACTCATCCTGATGAACGTTATTAATGTTAACATGGAATACATGAGATTTTATGCACTCTGCATGTATGGAAAAATATTTTCCTCTTTCCAGAAACATTTCAAATTGTGTGAGTCTTATCCTATACTAGGAGGTTACTTCCACAAGCTCATTAAAAATTAAGGAATAGACAGTGCCTTTTTTCAGTGAGATGACTGACATTGCAATTTCTTATCAGTGAAAATTACCTCAGCATCTGAGAATACAACCTCACAATGTTTATGAACCAAAGTGTAACAAAAATTAGACTATGAGAAGTTATAGTTATAAAGGATTGCCTGACGGATAAACAATTCATGCATCTCTCTAGGAAATCTCAAGTTTGTTTCTGGGTAACTCTTAAAGTCAGAAAGCTGCACAATTTGACTACATTTTTTCACCCTTTATATTATTGCTTTTACTGTGCCATTCATGTAAAAAAAAAAGTTTTACTGTAATTTCTATTGTAGGGATATAGTTGAGGTCATTTACTTAAATAATTGTATATAGAAGATTTTTGTCTCAGACCATTTCTAGTAAGTTTAATTATACTGAGCAGCATTTTGTTTGTTTGTTTTAAGGGACATGCTACTCTTACAAAGCATAGTTCTCTCTTGCTTTGGCAATTGGTGCCATTAAAGTCAAATTTCTTGCCAAATTTGAATTATTAAGCACAGTTCAATGGCTTGCCATTCTGTGCATAGCACACTTCGATTTAATTTCATGATTTTTCTATTACTATCTTTACCCTCTGATTATTTCACCATTATGTTATTCTCATTTCATGCTTTTTGATAAATATCTTCAAATTTTTTTAATGAAACAATTTGTTAATATGAAAAACATTTCAGAATACTTGGAATTTTAGGGACATGGATGAAGCTGGAAACCATCATTCTCAGCAAACTAACACAGGAACAGAAGACCAAACACCACATATTCTCACTCAAAAGTGGGAGTTGAACAATGAGAACACATGGACGCAAGGACGGGAACATCACGCACCGGGGCCTGTCAGCGGGTGGGGAACCAGGGGAGGGACAGCATTAGGAAAAATACCTAATGTAGATGACATGTTGACGGGTGCAGCAAACCACCATGGCATGTGTATACCTAAGTAACAAACCTGCCAATTCTGCACATGTATCCCCGAACTTAAAGTACAATAAAAACATAACAAAACAAAACAAAATTCTACACATAGACAAACTTTAAAAGTCAGAGAACAACCATAAAGGTACAAAACTAATAAATATTTATGGTGGTCAAGACAAGGGGACAGATACAGGGAGTGGAATTCTTCTTTGCCAGGTACTACGAAATTGTTTTCCTTGGTGCTCCTTAGTGAACGAATAAGAAGCATGGTATGGAGAGACATTAAAGGGAAGAAAACTGAAAGTAAGCTCTACCCAAACAATTTGCCTGGATTTTATTCTGCCGCTTGAAAAGTAAAAACAGCAACACAACTTAGGTTTTCTCCACACAAAAAAACTTTATATTACCTCCATTTTAAGAAGAATGATGGTAAATATATAGTTGCCTAAAATGATATAGAAATTCAAAGCATTTGTTCAGAATTTAGTTGTTAATAGAGCTGCTGTTCTCAAACATCAGAACTTTGGAAAGTGTGACCATGACTACGTCCAATGATATAATTGTTTTGAAATACAAGAAAATAAAACAATTCACAACCAAATATCTTGTACCTTTTGTATAGCTTTTGGTTCAAAGCCCATTGTAAGATCAACTCAGATATGATTTCTTGGTATACTTAAGTCAGTTTAATAATTTATAATTAAAATTTAGATATTTTGTATGTTCACATATCAGCATCAATTCAACATCATGTAATACTCATTGGTGGCTATATTGGTTATCTATTGCCATGTAAATGTATACAACAGACCATTTAAGAAGTGACACTTAAATTCATGTGGCTGTAAAGTTTAGCTAATTTGGGCCAGACTCACTTATGAGTCTGCATCAGCTGCCGGTCATCTGAACAGCTTTACTATTACTATATGGACTCACAGACACAAATATATATTAAAAATTGTATGGTTGTTAGCTGATCTATGATGGCCTTGGCAGAAAGGACTTCAGCGAGCCAGCACAACTCCATGTATCTTTTATTGTCTAGCAGTCTAGCCTTGGCATGTTCAACAATGGCATAGATGTAAAAGTAGCCAAACCCAATTGGGAAAGCATCTTTCAAACCTCATCTTGGTCACATTTGCTGACTTCCCACTAACCAAAGCAAGCCACATGGCCAAAGTTAAAGTCTTAGTAAAAGGACACTGTAAAGTTATGTGGGGAAGAAAATAGATGTAGAGGAGGGTGAAAAATGAGGGCCATTTTGCAATGGTTGCACCACAGAGTTTTATTCTAGCTGCTTTACAGGACTGGTGCATGATACAATCCATGGTCTCATAGGATACACGGGTCCAGTAATACATAATTTGCTAATTAATATTTACCAAGGAAGAAGAATTTCTTGACTCTATTATTGCTATTGGAAATGAATATCGCCTACGTTTTCCTCTTTCTTCATGCAGGAATTTGAAGGGCGTGATTTTTGTTTGGCTATCTTTTTTATGAAGTGACTTGAAGTATTAGCTGACATTGTTTAATGACAATTTAGAGTAATGTTCTCTTGCATTCAGGAATGTTACAAGGAGATAAAGTGAAAATGAAATGACAAAAGAAATGAGCCAGAAAATAAGACCTCTAGATAATTAAAATTCAGTGCTCAAACCAAACAAGTGAAAATCTTTTAGGTTGATTATATAAATTCAGCTTATTATAGATTTTAAAAGAAAACAATTTTGAGGTTGCTTATCACCACAGGCAGCTGCTAGACCTCCAAATGGAATTTCCTAATGAGCATAGCAACAAATCTGTTTTGTTATTTCGAAGATACTTTGTATTTGCCTGGCCACCAACCAACACTGACCAGCAGCTGCTCTCTATTCTGCAGCCACCTGGTCTTATTGCTGACATTTGAGTTTGGAAGGAATACGTGCTTCTTTCTGAATACTCCAGATATTACCTTGTTTAGCCTGTTACTGGCTTCTGGATTGACCCTACTAGAAAATGGCAGAATCTCCCTGGTGTTTCTACAGGGCAAAATGAAGAGCTTGGAGGCTCCCTTTGAGGAGACTAAGGTGCCATTCCACTTTTTTTCTTCTGTGCTTGCCACTATGCAGTTGAGGTTTAGAAACTTAAATCTGCATTTCCAAGGCCCTTTTACTTTCAGGATTCTTGATATGATATGGTTTGCCCAATTAGATTGGAGTGTTAAAGGAAGCTAGACCCATATTTCTGCAACTGCTGCTGTGACTGCTGCAAAACATGATTAAGAAAACTCTGGGATTTCTGCAGCTAAGTTGGCAGAAATTTCAGTGAACAGTCATCAGGTTTGTAAATCGAGACACAGAGTGTGGTATTGAAATATTGACTTCGTGATTCCTGGATGGAAGCCAAGGCATTTGAGGACCTACTAGTTCCTAGGAGTAAGCTCTCACTTTCCCATCTTCTCTGCTGAAGTAGGGGTAGCAGCTCTCCTGGTAGGCTAGATTTGTAGTTTTGTTTTGAGCCTCATTCCTAGAGGGCTAGCCTCCTTGCCTTCCAGTGATTTTTGTAAGACTTTAATTCCCTTCATTAAATGCTATTCTGATTAAAATATTTAGGTTTCTTTCTGTTATCTGCCACTGAATCCTGATAGATAACAATCATTCTCAAACCAGAGACGTAGAGTTACATCCTTCCCTATCTGCTAGAAATTAAATGTAAAATATAGTGTCATGTTATTTCTTCACTCATTTTGTGTTCATTTTATTTATTACGCTTCAAAATTATAAAATATTTCAAGTACACAGAAAGCATTTGAAAAGTATTACAACAGTTCTTTGAGTATCCAATGCACAATAGATCAGATGTTGACATTTTTGTATGTTTGCTTCAAATCTTGTTTTTTGACTAAAATATTACAGATATATCTAAATCCCTCCACAATCTCATTCCTTTTTATCCTGCCTCAGAGGTACTCAAAGTCTTATAGTGCTTTGTGTATATGTCCCATGTATATTTTTATGACATAACTCTATGCATTTATGAACTCATACAATATATAGTAGGTTTTTTTGTATTTTTATGCTTTACACACATGGTTTCATATTGTATAAATCATACACATTTCACTAGTTCTTTCAATCAGTGTTATATTACTAATATTTTTCTACTTTTATGTATGTAAAAATTTAATGTATTTTAACTTATGTATGATTTTCATTGGCTGATTATACCATTTCAAGCCTGAGGTTGTTTCCAAGGATTGATTTTCTAATAACATCTCAAAATCAATATGCTAACAATTAAATTTGTAATTTCTCCTGACCCTTTACAATAACTTTTGTGATTGATCTCCTTGGTTTGTATTTACACCACCAAATCTTTCAGCTTCAAATCTTTAGGATCATGTTGATACACTATTTTCATTATTGATCATTTCATTGAATACTTGCTCTTTGTCACCCTTTAAGTTTGCTAAAATGTCATCTCCTAACAGAGACATTCCTGAAGTTGTCTCCTGACCCCATGGATTACCTTACTCCAGCAACATGCTCCTCCTTCCTCTTAGGATATTTGTCATTTATCATAGTGTATAATCAATATTTGCTTACATTCTGTTTTGTTTGTTGTCTGTCTTCTACAATAAACTATAAGCTCTGTAAAATCTGAGTTCAGGTCATTGTACCCAGAACTAGCATTAGAGCATGATAGCACCTCAGTAGATATTTGTTAGACAGATAGAGAGATGTTATGTGCAGCCCATTGCATCCTAAATTCAACCTGTCACATTCTGAGGATTTTTTTTCAAAGCATCAATAATGTAAATATGAGCACATGACATTAAAAGCAAAAGAAATATAAAAATAAGCAAATGCTTTAGGAGCTTAGCACATTGCCCGGTTGATATTAGATATTTAAAATTATGATAATTGAAATAGTAAATACTTTATGCATGTAAAATGTTCCTTTTATTTTTACCTTAGGATAAATGACCTGTAATAAGATTACCTTGCCAAACATGTCACTATTTCGTTGTAAGTAGTAGCTGGAGATATTCACATAAGTAATTTTCTACTAATAGCATGATTTTTTAAAAAAAATTAATTATATAAAATTTCATATAATTTCAAATATGGAGAAGAATTAAAAATACAGACATCTGTGTACTCACCACTGAGATTAAACAGATGTTAACATTTTGCCATACGTTCAATAAATCTATCTTTAAAAATAGGAAGTAAAATGTTACAGATACAGCTAAATCCCCACCTTCTTCTGTTTCCTTTTCTCCCCACCAGTAACCAGTAACTTAAAGTTATTGCATGTCTTTCCTGTGCATGTCATATCACGTATTTAAAAATAATATAACTACGTTTTATGTATGTATGCCCTGGGGCCCTTATTTAAGAAAAATGTACACAATTACGAAAACAAAATTAGATGCAAGACTATTTGTTCAGAGTAAGTAATCATAACACATTTAAAAATGTAAATAGGTGATAAATGCCGTAAGCCTCAAAAATATACAAAAGAAATGTAATATTTGAAAGGAATTTCCCAACCTACCTCTATAATAAATTTTTCTGTATATTTGTGACCACATAGCCTTTGATTACCTCTTCCTGTGACATTTTAAATATTAATTCCTATAGCGGGATTAGAAAAAAATGTTTTCCCTCTAGCATGGATGAACTAAATTTGTTTTCAATTATTGATGACTGTATGCATTAACCTTACTACTTCATATGTGAGCTTTCTTGTTATAGTGCTGATAGAGGTGCATGCCCAACACACGCAGGGATTGAGGAGAAAGAAACTCTTGCATTGCTGGTTTGAGATCATAGCATTGCTGGAGTCAGAAGCAGCTGCCCAGGCAGAAAGAGACTGTCCTGCCTCAGAAAGGTAGTACATGCTTATCTTACTTCCTACTTATCCTGTTAAAAGATATAAATGTGAATATTGCACTAACCGAGTGTGTGTATCATCAGTAATTTCTATATGGCCTATCCTTCAGCATTTTAAGACTAAAGATTTTATATTCCACCTGGAGTTAATACTCAGAATAAAAACTTCCTCCCTGGAAAGTGGCATATGCAACTGAAACTTCCCAGAACTAAAGGTTCACTAGCAACATGCTAAATCTGCCTTCATTTGTGCGTATTCATATTTTACATGAATAGATTCATTTGTATATTTTTAAAACCTTAGTGGCTCAACTTTATTTTGAGATTACTCATGTTGACACGTAGATATAATCTGTTCATTTTAACTGCTAAGTATTACATTGTACTAATCAACAACATTTAATTATTCTCTTCTTTTTCAAAGGAGCATTTAAAGTTTTTATGCTGGTTGTTTGTGGTATTATAAACAGCACTGCAGGAAACATTCTTCTACATGGATCCTGGAACGTGGGTGGCGCTGCCTCCAAGGTAGCCAGCCAACTGGAGAGAAACTCTGGGTTATGGAATGTGCCCACCTTAAGCAAATTGCTAAACAAACGACTCTAAAATTTTATATTCTGCTAATAATATGAGTCCCTGCTACATTTTCATCATACCTAATGTTCCCATAGTTGATAATTTTGATAGTCAGTTCGATGTGAGAGAGATCCTTACTGTTGTTTTCACTGGTATTTGACTATTTACTAATGATGTTGAACATTTAATGTATTTATGCTTATTGTCCATGATGATTTCCTCAACTGTGAATTGCCTGTTTGCATCCTTGGATTAATTTTATTGGATTTGTTTTGTTTTTATTTTTAATAAAAACATTGCTCATTGCATTTTCTAATTATAATTCTTTGTTAGATGTGATATAAGTATCTTCTTCCTGTCTTTGACTTGTCATCTTTGTTTGTTTCTAATATAGTTGTTGTCCTGCAGAGGATTTCAATTAAATGTAGTAAAATTTATTAACCTTTTACAAGTTATTTTCAAGTATATGTAAATAATCTTTATTTTACCATAAAAATACAGTTTCACGCTTTTTTCTTTAAAAAATAGAGTTTTATTTCTTATATTGTATTATTATTTTTGTTTTAGATGAAGTCTCGCTCTGTCACCCAGGCTGGAGTGCAGTGGCACGATCTCAATTCACTGCAACCTCTGCCTCCTGGGTTCAAGCAATTCTCCTGCCTCAGCCTCCTGAGTAGCTGGAACTATAGGTGTGTGTCACCATGTCTGGCTAATTTTTGTATTTTTAGTAAAGATGAAGTTTCACCATGTTGACAAGGCTGGTGTCAACCTCCTGACCTCAAGTGACCCACCTGCCTTGGCCTCCCAAAATGCTGGGATTACAGGCGTGAGCCACCACGCCCAGCCTCTTATATTGTATTGTACTTACAATCCATTTGGAACCAATTTGGGAGTATTATATGAAGTAAGGAATATTTTCTGCATAATTACAGCCCCATTTACTTGATCTACCTTCCTTTTGCCACTGATTTGTAAAGCCAATTTGTTAGTTCGTTTTATCAGAATTAAAATCCTGCCTGTATCCTTACTAAGCAGTATGATCTTAAGCAAGTTGTTTAACCTCTGGCATACACAACTACAAATAATGCACAAATCATAGGGACTTTGTGAAAATTAAATGAGTTAGCAGGCATAAAATTTTCAGGTGAGTTATTGACATCTAAAAAACCCAAAACAGCACCTAAGCAAATTATACTCCTCTTTTCCCTGCCCCATTTCATGATACTTTGATAGCTGAAAGAGTAAAGGTAGCAAGCAAAACATTACCTTTATTATTAAAGATGAGTTAAAGAGCATAGTTTATAAGAGTAAACTAGGATGTCCACATAGAGTGAACCTCAGAGTTGGGCAGAAATATTGACTTAGTTACAGACAAGACGGAATAGGGTAGGCTTCATATATGGAAGGCTTGTATGGATAAGAATTATATATTGCTCATATTTTTTTTGAAAATTTTGCATGTATGTTAAGAAGTTGGATTGATCTCTTCATTTCTTGTACTGTCTTTGTCAAATATTGGTATATATATTACACTGCTTATTTTTCCTTCTTCCTCCTTCCTGGAAATTGCATAAAATAACAATTATTTTTATATTAGAAGTTGGTAAAACTTGCTTATAAAACTACCTATACTTAAACCCTCCCACTCACTTACCAGCTAGGATTTTATTTGTGTGTATGTGTAGATTTTATTCTACTCTTCAGTCTCTTTAATGATTATAAGACTATTCAATTCTTCTACTGTTTGAGTGAATTTTAGTAAATCACATTTTCCCCAGAACATTTTCATTTTATTTAAATTTTTAATTTTATTGCAAGAAAGTCACGTACAGTATTTTCTTATGATATTTTCAAGTCTTTAGTATATCAGTGAATATTTTCTCTTTTTTATTTCTAATAGCATGGGGATGTGTTTGTTGGTATGGTTGTGTGTGCTTTTGTGGGTGCTTCCTTTCTTTGTTTCCTGGATAATCTCACCAAAATTTGTTTCATTTATTAGTCTTCTCAAAGTGTCAAATTTTGGGGTTTGTTGATCTCTTCCTTTTGCCTTTTTTCTATTGTGTTTTACTGATAATTATGTCTGGCTTTTATTTTCTTATATTTTATTTTTCTTGTTGGATGCTTATTTCTTATTTATCAATATTTCTTCTTTACTAAAATAAATATTTAAAGATAAATATTTTTCTCCAGTGTGATTTTTAGCTTCATCTCAACCAATTTGATATATAGTGTTTCAAAGATATTTAATTCTAAATACAGTTAAATTTCCTTCACATTTTCTATTTGTCCCATGATTTAAAGAATGTCATTTTTAGTTAGCTTTTTGTAATTCATTTTATTGTAAATGGTTATGTAATATGACTTGTTTTATGCTTGTTTTACAATTTTTGAGACTTTTTCTGCTGTGTACTAGTACATATTCACTTTGAAGAAAAATCCTATGAGTACATGAAACCAAAATGCATCTTCTATTAGTGATAAAGTTTTATATATTCAAATGCATATTATTCTAACTTGTTAATTATATCATTAAAATTTTATTTATTCCTTCACTAAAGAAATACTGAGTCACTTCTCTGAGCCAGTTATTTTTTTCTAAGCATTGAGGATGCAGCAGTGAAAAATACAGGCAACTCTATTTTTATGGAGCTTACATTTTAGTAGGGGGAGACAGTCAGTAAAAAAATAAATAAATAAATAAGTAAATATATATGATGTCTGATGGCAATAAAAGATATGGAAAAATTAAAACTGAAAGGGCTGGGGTTAGGAGTGGTTATTTTTATGAGAAAAAATGTATTTTCAAATAGGAGGAAGAACAAGTGTAATGGCCTTGAGGAAGGGATTCTCTGGTTAGAGAGGAGTGAGCAAAGATGAACTTGTAGAACATGAGGTCAGTGAATTAGCAGCTAGCCAGATCAAGGGTAGACGTCAAGTTGATAAGGAGGAACTACCAAATGAGACTTGGAAGCAGTAGGCAGTGAGGAAGCAGGTCTGGGGTGGATGCTGTCTGTGTTGGGTACTCAGAATTTATCTTAGGATTTTTCTTATGCCATCACTTCCTTGTATCCTTTTTGTTGAACTCCATTTTGCTTCTTTCTTTTTTGCCAAGCTTTATTCAGCAGAGCATTCTTTTTTCTAAGAAAGGATATGTGGAAAGTGATTCTTTCGAGATGCATCACACTTAACAGTTTAATTGGAAAAAGACCTTTAACATAAAACTTTCACTCATTTTTAATAGACATTTTTAGAGCAGTTTTAGACTTACAGAAATATTGAGAAAGATAATTCAGAGTTCCTATAGACCCTCTTCATCCAGTTTTGTCCATTGCCATCTTACATTTGCATGGTACATTTTTAAAGTAATAAGCCAATATTGATATATTGTTATTATCCAAAGTCCATAGTTCATTCACATTTCCTTAGTTTTTAACCTAATGTCTTTTTCTGTTCCAGGATCGCATCCAAGATATCAAATCACATTTACTTATCCTGTCTCTTCAGGAACTTCATGGTTATGACAGTATCTCAAACTTGTTTTGTTTTGATGACCTTGATAGTTTTGGGGAGTACTGGTCAGCTATTTTGTAGGACGTTCCTCTATTAAAATTTATCTGATGCTTTTATCCTCATTAGAATGGGATTATGTTTTTCTGGGAGGAAGGCCTTAAAGGTACATTTTTTATTACATTAAATCAAGGACACATGCTATCACCATGATTTTTCTCCATTAATATTGACCATAATCATTTAAATGAGGGAGGATTTGTCAAGTTTGTTCACTAGAGAGTTGCTCTTTTTTTCCCTCTTACCATAATGTTCTCTTTGAAAGGAAGTTACAATGCAAGACCTACATCTAAGGACTAGAGATTTATGTTGCCCCTCCTGAAGGCTGAGATACATAATTGTTTAGAATTTTTCTTTTTTAAAAAAATTGTCAACTTTTGTTTTAGATACAGAGGGTACATGTGCAGGTTTGGTATCCAGTATATTGCACACAGGTAGTGCATAGTACCCCATAGGTAGCTTTTCTAGCCTTCTGTAGAAAGGCTAGAAACAGCCTCCTGTTCCCAGCAGGCTGCAGTGTCTGTTGTTCTCCATTTATGTTCATGTGTGCTCAATGTTTAGCTTCCACTTATGAATGAGAACAAGCAGCATTTGGTTTCTGTTATATTGCAGTTAATATGCTCATGATTATGGTCTTCAGCTCCAATCGTGTTGCTGCAAAGAACATGATTTTATTCTTTTTAATGGCTGCATAATATTCCATGCCCTATATGTACCACATTTCCTTTATCCAATCCACCATCGATGGACTCCTAGATTGATTCCATATCTTTGCTATTTTGAATAGCATGGTGATGAACAGTTGAGTGCATGTGTCTTTTAGGCATAATGATCTATTTTCCTTTAAGCATATACTCATTAATGGGATTGCTGGGTCAAATGGAATCTCTGTTTTAAGTTTTTTGAGAAATCTCCAAACTGCTTTCCACAGTGACTGGGATAAGTTACATTCCCACCAACTCTTTGTAAATATTCCCGTTTCTCCATAGCCTTATCAGCATCTGTTGTTTTTTGACTTTTTAGTAATAACTATTTAGGCCAGTGTGAGATAGTATCTCATTGTGGTTTTAACTTACATTTCTCTGATGATATAGTGATGATGGGAAGTTTTTCATTTATTTTTTGGCCTCTCATATGTCTTCTTCTGAAAAGTGTCTATTCATATGCTTTGCCCCTTTTTAATGGGGTTATTTGATTGTTCCTTATTGAATTAAGTTCCTTATAGATTCTGAATATTAGACCTTTGTTGGACGCATAGTTGGCAAATATTTTCTCCCACTTTACAAACAGACAACCTACAGAATGGAAATTTTTCTACAAGAGACATCTGACTCCTCTCTGCAGTTCTTTTATTTATTCAATCATTTATTTATGTGAGTATAGGCTCATTAATATTTACTTTATGCTTTGACATATAGTTTAATACTATTTTCTTTTGTGGCTCAAATTGTTCCAGCTTTAGCTATTGGAGTCTTTCAATTGACTTCTGTGTCACTTTAACATATATCCATTCATGTGTCTTTTGTTTGTTTTTTCATTTTTAGCACTTTCTTACTTTCTGGCACTACAAGATACTCTAAGCTCATCTCATACACTTCCTGATCCAATCGTAGGCCAACCCTGTTGCTTCTTGGGAGGATATTAGAAACCATGATGTGGTTGCTAGTTGCGCTCCATGATACTAGGGCCACCCATCACTTTTTATAATTAGTTAAATTGATAGAGACCAGAAATGAGTCTATTTAAAGTATTTTGTTCTCTGTTTCTTCTTCTTACTTCTTATTATATATGATTTAGAAAGTAGAGAAATGTGTACACATTTTATATACATGTAGAAGGCTAAAAATGGATATATAATTATATGTATATTCTTTATTACTTTTAAGTAATATGCATTTTTCTATGTCATTAAATGCCTTTTATAAACATTTTTTACAATTGCTACATGTTATTTGGTGCATAACATATTTAATTATAATTCTAAAGTAAAATATTTAAGTATTCTCAATTTTTAACATTTTAAATGAAAAACTAATTTATATGTAATTGCTTGTTTCTAACGACTTTATTAAGGTATGAATGATATATAAAAGTGGTATATGTTTAACGTACACATATCTATAAATCTGGGGATAAGTATACACCCATGAAAGAATCACCACCATCAAGGCAATAAACATATCTATCACTTCCCAAAGTTTTCTTCCACCCTTTGTGTTATTACTACTGTGTTTCCTCTCCCAATTGCTCAAGTTAGATTTCTAAAAGTAGAATTTTCTGGTCAAAGAAATATGTCTTTACATATTAAAGTCATAATTTGTCAACTTATTTTTCAAAAACTTAACAATATTCATTTTCAAAACTAGTGTTTGAAAGTGTTTATTATTCTAACCCTAGAGATCAATGAATAAAAATGTTTTAAAATATTAATTTGTTAATTTTCCTCAGGAGTTTGGGTGCTGTTTCACTGTTTATTTGCCATACACAAATCAGTAATGCAGATGTCAATGGGATCTCCACCTGTTAGCTCTCTCACTTGCTTCTAAAAAAGATCTGCCTAGGCATTTCACCAGCTCATAGTCTTCGCTGGAGATCTAGAATGCCATAGGAAGGGGACATATCACATAGGTAGACCACAACATCATTGTTCTGTCCCCCATTTCTACCAATGTATTGGGTTCTTTAGTAGACATTATTTTGAAAACAAACAAATACTACTTATTGATGTAGTATTAACATATTCATTTATTAGACACTGGCAATATGCCAGACAGGATAATTAGCACTGGGGATGGAAAGCAAACACTACAAGTTCTTCCTTTCAAGTTATTTACAACCTGGTGGGAGATACTTGCAGTCTCATGACTATTTTGAAGCCAATGAGGATTAGTTATTTTAATCATAAGGATCCAAATGCTCATGTTAGAAATATCTTACTTCTTAAGCTAATAAGCAACCTCAGCAAAATTTCAGGAAACAAAATCAAAGTGCAAAAATCACTAGCATTCCTATACATCAAAAACAGGCACGTAGAGAGCCAAATCATGACAGAATTCCCATTCACGATTACTACAAAAAGAAAGAAATATCTAGGAATACAGCTAACAAGGGAAATGAGGGGCATCTTCAAAAAGAACTACAAACCACTGCTCAAGGAAATCAGAGAACACACAAACAAGTGGAAAAACATTTAATACTCATGGATAAGAAGAATCAATATTGTCAAAATGGCCGTACTGCCCAAAGTACTTTATTGATTCAATGCTATTCCCATTAAACTGCCATTGACATTCTTCACAGAATTAGAAGAAACTATTTAAAAATATATACGGAAGCAAAAAAGAGCCTGAGTAGCCAAGAAAATCCTAACCAAAAGAACAAAGCTGGAGTCATCATACTTCCTGACTTCAAACTATACTTCAGGGCTACAGTGACCCAAACAGCATGGTACTGGTACATAAACAGACACCTAGAACAATGGAACAGAATAAAGAGCTCAGAAATGAGACCACACACCTACAACCATCTGATCTTTAACAAACTTGACAAAAACAAGCAAGGGAGAAAGGAGTCCCTATTTAGTAAATGGTTCTAGGAGAAGTGGCTAGCCATGTGCAGAAAATTGAAACTGGGCCCCTTCCTTACACTTTATACAAAAAGTAACTCAAGATAGATTAAATACTTAAATGTAATATGCAGAACTACGAAAATCCTAGAAGGAATTCTAGGCAAAACCACTCAGGATATGGGCAACGACGTCATGATGAAAACACCAAAAGCAGTTGCAACAAAAGCAAAAATTGACAAATGGGAATCTAAACTAAAGAGCTTCTGTACAGCAAAAGAAACTATCCCCAGAATAAACTGACAACCTACAGAGTGGGAGAATTTTTTTGCAATCTTTTTATCTGACAAAAGTCTAATATCCAGTCCACAAGGAACTTAAACAAATTTACAAGAAAAAAAAAAAAAAAAAAACTTTAAAAAGTGGGCAAAGGGCATGAACAGATACTGCTCAAAAGACGACATTCATGTTGCCAACAAACATATGAAAAGAAGCTCAACATCACTGATCATTAAGGAAACGCAGATTAAAACGAGATACCATCTCACGCCAGTCAGAATGGTGATTATTAAAAAGTCAAAAAACAACAGATACTGGTGAGGTTGCAGATAAAAAGGAATGTTTTTACACTGTTGGTGGGAGTGTAAATTAGTCCAACCAGTGTGAAAGAGAGTGTGGCTATTCCTCAAAGATCTAGAGGCAGAAATACCATTTGACTAAGCAATCCCATTACTGGGTATATGCCCAAAGGAATATAAATTATTATATTATAAAGATACATGGGCCAGGCATCGTGGCTCACGCCTATAATCCCAGCACTTTGGGAAACTGAGGCAGGTGGATTACCTGAGGTCAGGAGTTTGGGACCAGCCTGGCCAACATGGTGAAACCCTATCTTTACTAAAAATACAAAAATTAGCCATGCATGGTGGCACATGCCTGTAATTCCAGCTACTTGGGAAGCTGAGGCAAGAGAATTCCTTGAGCCCAGGAGACAGAGGTTGCAATGAGCCGAGATCATGCCACTGCACACCAGCCTGGCCGACAGAGTGACAATCCCTCTCAAAAAAAAAAAAAAAAAAGATACATTATATGCACATGGTGTGTTCATTGCAGCACTATTCATTCACAATAGCAAAGACATGGAATCAACCCAAATGCCCATCAGTGACAGACTGGATAAAGAAAATGTTGTACATACACATCATGGAATATTATGCAGTCATGAAAAGCAATGAGATAATGTCCTTTGCATGGACATGGATGGAGCCAGAAGTCGTTATCCTTAGCAAACTAACACAGGAACAGGAAACCAAACACTGCATGTTCTCACTTATAAGGGGGATCTGAACAATGAGAACACATGGACACGGGGAGGGGAACAACACACACTGAGCCTATCAGGGAAAGGGGTAGGTGGAGGGAAAGCATCAGGAAGGATAGCTAATGGTGTGGGCATAACACCAAGTGATGGGTTGATCTGCGTAGCAAATCACCATGGCACACGTTTACCCATGTAACAAACCTGCACATCCTGAACATGTACCACTGAACTTGAAATAAAAGTTGACAAAAAAAGATTTTTTTAAAAAAGAAAAATTAAAAGAAGTGCTGTTAGAAAGTCGTTAGAATGGGAATGTGGCTCTGACTTTAGTAACTCCCTATGGAGACCATCTTTATTAGTTCATTTTCACACTGCTGATAAAGACATACCAGAGACTGAGTAATTATAAAGAAAAAGAGGTTTAATTGACTCACAGTTCCACGTAGCTGGAGAGGCCTCACAATCATGGTGGTAGGTGAAAAGCACGTCTTACATGGCCGCAGACAAGAGAGAATGAAAGAGAAGTGAAAGTGGAAAATCTTTATAAAACCATCAGGTCTCATGAGACCCATTCACTATCATGAGAACAGTATGGGAGAAATCACTCCCATGATTCAATTATCTCCCACTGGGTCTCTCCCACAACATGTGGGAATTATGGGAGTTATAATTCAAGATGAGATTGGGGTGGGAACACAGGGCCAAACCATATTATTCCACACCCTTAGCCCCTCCCAAATCTCATGTCCTCACATTTCAAAACCAATCATGCCTTCCCAACAGTCCCCCAAAGTCTTAACTCATTTAAGGATTAATTCAAAAGTGCACAGCTGAAAGTCTCATCTGAGACAAGGCAAGTCCCTTCTGCCTATGAGCCTGTAAAATCAAAAGCAAATTAGTTACTTCCTAGATACAATATGGGTACAGGCATTGGGTAAATATGGCCAAATTCCAAATGGAAGACATTTACCAAAACAATGGGGCTACAGACCCCATGCAAGTCCTAAATCCAATAGGGCAGCCAAATCTTCAAACTCCAAAATGATCTCCTTTGACTCCATGTCTCACTTTCAGGGTGCACTGATGCAAGAGGTGAGTTTCCATGGTCTTGGACAGTTCCACCTCAGTGACTTTTCAGGGTACACCCTCCCTCTCAGCTGCTTTCATGGGCTGGTGTTGTCTATGGCTTTTCCAGATACATGGTGCAAGCTGTTGGTGGATCTACAATTCTGGGGTCTGAAGGATAGTGGCCCTCTTCTCACAACTCCACTAGACCGTGCCCCAGTGGGGACTCTGTGTGGAGGCTTCAACCCCACATTTCCCTTTTGCACTTCCCTAGCAGAAGTTCTCTATGAGGTCACCCTTCCTTTAGCAAACTTCTGCCTGGGCACCCAGGTGTTTCCATTGATCCTCTGAGATCTAGGTGTAGGTTCCCGAACATTAATTATTGACTTCTGTGCACCCACGGTTTCAACACCACTTGGAAAGTGCCAAGGCTTGGGGCTTGCAGCCTCTGGAGCATGACCCAAGCTGTACCGTGGCCCCTTTCAGTCATAACTAGCGTGGCTTAGACACAAGACACCAAGTACCAAGGCTGCACTCAGCAGGGGACCCTGAGCCCTGCCCAGGAAACCATTTGTCCCTCGTATGCCTCCGGGCCTGTGATGAGAAGGCCTGCCTCAAAGGTCTCTGACATGCCCTGGAGACATTTTCCCCATTGTCTTGGCAATGAACATTTGGCTCCTTGTTACATATGCAAATTTCTGCAGCTGGCTTGAATTTCTCCTCAGAAATGTTTTTTGTTTGTTTGTTTGTTCAGGCTGCAATTTTCCAAACTTTTATGCTCTGTTTCCCTTTTAAAACTGAATGGTTTTAACAGCACCTGAGTCACCTCTGGAATGCTTTGCTGCTTAGAAATTTCTTTCACCAGATACTCTAAATCATCTTCTTCAAGTTTTAAGTTCCACAAATTTCTAGGGCAGGGACAAAATGCTGCCATTCTCTTTGCTAAAACATAGCAAGAGTCAGCTTTACTCCAGTTACCAACAAGTTCCTCATCTCCGTGTGAGACCACTGAAACCTGAATTCCATTGTCCATATCATTATCAGCATTTTGACCAAAGCCATTCAACAAGTCTCTAGGAAGTTCCAAACTCTCCCACATTTTCCTGCCTTCTTCTGAGCCCTTCAAACTGTTCCATCCTCTGCCTAGTTCCAAAGTTGCTTCCACATTTTTGGATATCTTTACTACAGCGCCCCACTCTACAGTTCACACCAAGTCTGTTACAGACAGTAACAGAACCAAAACCAATCTCCCCCACGATTCAATTATCTCCCACTGGGTCCTTCCCACAACATGTGGGAATTATGGAAGCTACAATTAAAGATGAGATCTGGGTGGAGACACAGAACCAAACTATATCACCATCTGAGAACAAATTCAAAATGTCAAAGAGACAAAGAATAGACCAAAAAAAAAAAAAAAAAAAAAAAAACTCAAAGCAAAACAAAACTCCAAAAACTTAGAAATAGAAAGGGACAGTGTGAAGGGAAAAGGTATGGGGAGAAGAGAAGGAAAGCTACAATGAGAGATAGAGAAAACACTTGTGATCTGAAGATACAAGTGTATTAATAAATTGAAAAGTTCAAGAAAGAACTAGAAAAAACAAAATACTTTTATATTTCAAACCTTTGCTGGTGTTTAACTTCATCTTTTAGTCACTTATTTTTTCTGTCCCCCAAATAAAGCTAGCTCCAAATTTTCGTTATTGTTTTCCCTGCAAAGTTTCTCAAATTCAGTGTCTTCTCTCCTTTTGCATCCACAGCCTTCACAACTCTAGGCCAGGCTCTTTACTCCTCCGTGGGCAGGAAGCCTCCAGGGGTGCATGATGTTCCTTCCTCTCTCTTCCCTCCTACAGCCTCAGGGTTTCTCCTGTCGGCTTCCTCCCTGCTATCATCATCAACGTTTCCATCTGTGTTATATTCCACTTGGGCTCTGCTTGGAGCACTGTGCCAGTCTCTAACTTTTCTCTATTCTGCTATTTTTGAAACAGCCACAACAAATCCTTCTGGGTTCTTCATTTTTTTTTCTTTGTTATTGAAAATAATTAAATGAAAGGCCGCAAAGAACCATTAATAAATCATATCACCAACTAATAATTATGACTACTATTATTGAACTCTATGTGCCTGGCTTTGGAAAAAGACTCTTATGTTTGACATCCAATTTAATACTAACAACGAGTCCGTGTGGTAAGTATTTATGTTACTTCAGTTCACAAGGGAGGAACCCAAAAGTTACAGAACTGTAGGGGATCTTGATGTAACAGTAAGATTATTTTCACTGTTTTTTTGTTCAAATTTAAGTAGTGCTTGGGTCAGACTGCAGTGTCAGGACTGACTCCTTACAGACATCTGTCTTGATGAGATCATCCTTAACCCTTCATATGATTATTGCTGTTCCTGGAAATAAAACTTATTCTGACCTTTATTTATTTATTTTTAAATTTTTTCTCCCTGAGGTCTCACATTAAAGTCTCTTCCCCTTTTCTCAGTTACTGAATTAATTTATTCACACACTTCCCAAACCTGTTGAGTTCCACTGAGTTTCACAGGCTGTTATAAATGCTATGAAATATAGCACTTAACAAGACAAGAAGCAGTTTTGCCCTCTTGGAAATTATATTTCAGTAAGAAAAAAACATAAGTCAACAACACATAAATGAAATAACTATAGATTTTCTCAGCGTTATGAAGAGAATTAACAAACAAGTACAATAATGCATCATAAGAGTGGCTTTCTTTAAATATGGTAATGCTGTTGTCTAAAGAGGTGACGTTTTTGCCAGCGCCTGAATGAATGATGAGAATTTCAAACATGAAATTCTCTGGGGAAATAACATTTTCTTGAGCAGGAAGAATAAGTTCAAACTTCTGAGGCAAAGGTAGAAAGGAGATAAGGTCAAAATGGTGAGAAGACCTGGATTCAGTAGGGTACTGCGGGTACTGATAGAAGAATCAGGGATTTATTGGGATTCTAATAACTTGCTACTGGCAAGTTTTAAGTAAGGGAGTGATAAGATCTGATTAGTGTTTTTAAAAAACACACTACAGATGCTGTTCGGCCAAGTGAAATTTTAGGTGCCAAAGAGTGGGTGATTCAAATTCTTCAAGGCTCGTATGAATTTTATTTATATCTCAGAAGAAAACTCCATATTCTCAGAGTTGTTTGGTTTTTTTGTGAGAAACTTAATTTAAGAAAAATCTTGCTCCTGAAACCAGAGCACTTTTTTTCTTCGTATTTTTTTTCATCCATGGAGAAAAAGCAATGAGATTTACCATCTCCATAAAAGGAAGTTAATGATCATGTTGATTGATATCCTTGATTTCCTACGCTACTGGGATTCTTGTAAGAGCCATGTTTTTTCTGCTGTTTGGATCCAGTAGTTTGATTGCATGACTTGTTAGGGGCATAAAATGTTGAGCACATGAAGCACGGAGGGAATCTCACATCTCTCCTGCTGTTGATACTTTGGTCTCCACACTGTCTCTTTGCATCTTATCCACCATCTGCAAACGGAAGGTGTGATCTGGAACAGAGATTTTGAAACGAAACACTATCATGTGCTGGATAATCCTTCGTGATGAGAGGCTGCTTTTATCTTGTGGTATGTTTATCAGCATCCTGGTCTTTTACCTACCAGATGACAGTAGCATCCCCTGGATAACCGAGAATATCTCCAGACGTCCTCAAATGTTCCCTGGGTGGATGGGGGTGGGGGAGCAAAATCTATGACATTTGAAAACCACAGGTCTAGTAGGACGTCTTAGTTCTGTCTTTGCACTTACATGTTAAATGCACCAAGAATTCCAGCAATAGTCAGAGACTATGGCACTTTTGATATTTTAGTTATTTAGGAAGACATTTTTCTGCTAAGAAATGCCAAGCTTTCCACCCCCACCCCCCACATTTTCCCTCTTCATTACCACGGTACCAAATTACTGTTCTCAAGTGACTTACTACAAAGAACAGTTCGTTAAAGCCAACGTGGATAAAATATCCCCTTATCCCTTCTCAAAAGCTGATATGTAGAGAATCAAACGTTGGTTGCTGTTCAGGTATATACAGTTCCTCTGTCTTTTTAAGGGCCAGTGATTCATTAAAGGAAGGAGAAATGTTTGTGCATTTGAGAACGAAAGAATATGAGGCAAATCTAAGTGAAGAAACTTACATTTCTAAATAACCACAAACTTACTTAAATTGGAATTTTCTATTTATTATTTCCCAATAGTGTGGGGAAAATATAACAACTGGAATAATTCAGACTTCAAAATATCGTATTTCCAATTTAAATCAAATTTCTTCATTGCCTACAATGCTTCTCTAATAATCCCAGATGGGTCACCACCCACACAGTCCTTGAGATTCTACCTGGCCACTCTTGCCTTATTATATATTGCTATCTGTGACTCTTCACTCACATTTTTCTTCGTGAAATATTTTTCATATATTCTCTGCCTGGCCAAATCCTGTTGATCCTTCAAAACTGATATAAAATGTCACTTTCTGGGAAGGTTTCCTGACCCCAATTCTTCAACATGATTTTGAGTTTGCTTTGCACTCACAAATACTTCATGTATAGCAAGAAAAACTAACACGTTCAGTTTGAAGACTATACAATTTCCAAGGGAAAGATGGTAATGAATTTTATCAGGGCAGTGGCAGAAATACTAGAAATAACTGTATCGATTTAAGATGTAATTTATATATATGTCAAGCCAAGCTCACACAACTTTGTTGGGGATGAAATATGTGGGTGAAGGAAAAGAGATATCTATTAAGTTTTTTAAGTGGTGACTTAACTGATTTTTAAACCTCTGTTTTCTTTAATGCATTAGAAAAATAGAATATAAAAACCCCTCTACTCCTGACTCACTGACGCACTGAAACAACTTTTAGTCCTGCAATCATGGTAAGTGCCCTATACAGTGTACCATTTATAAATATTTTATATTGTATTTTTATTGTGTCTTTTCTATGTTTAGGCACAAACATACTTATCCTTGTGTTACAGTTACCTACAGTATTCAGTAGAGTAACAAGAGGTACCAGATTGAAGCGTAGGGCAATAGGCTATATGATATAGCTATCAGGCTGTAGTAGGCTGTACCATCTAGGCTTGTGTAAGTGTACTTTGTAATGTTTGCACAATGACAAAATCACCTACTGATGCATTTCGCAGAATGTACCCCTGTCATTGTGAAGCACGACTTCACATGAATTGTGCTAAATCCAACATCACTCTATATCAAAGCCAAGAATTCACGCCCTAGTGTACTTTCCATTCTAAATTATTCCCAGGCTACATCACTCATCACAGTTCTGCAATGAGACTATGAAAAATAAAAATAACAGTGAAATGCTAGTGCCTAGAGATTCTCTAAATTTAAGTGAAATTTAAGTTCTAAGAAAGTTCAAAGCCATTATGAACTCTTATTCTTGCGGGTTCAAAGTCCAGTGAAATTATGGCACAAAACTAGCCTCAATTTCTCATTCTTGAGTGTTCAATAACAGAAAATTCTTGATGCTTTGGGAGAGCTGAACTTTCAGCAGCAGTTGCAGTTTCCATGTCTTCCGCTGAAATAGGTGTAGTTACTTCAGGACTTAGAACTAGAAGTTGTCCTTCAACAGAAAGAGACTGAGTGAATATTTACTTTTTAAAATGTAGTTTTTATTTTAGAATAGTTTGAAATTTGCAGAAAAGTTGAGGATATTATAGTGTTCTTATATACCCTACATCAATGCCCCCTGTTGTCAGTATCTTACATTCATATAGAATACTTGTCACAAGTTATGAACCAATATCAACACATTAACTAAAGCCCGTACTTTCATCAGACTTCCATTACCTAATGTCTTTTTTTTTTTTTTGTTCCAGAATCTTATCCAGGACATCATATTTAGTCATGATATCTCCTTAGGCTCCTCTGGGCTATAACATCTCCTCAGATGTTCCTTGTTTTTAATGACCTTTTGGGGTTTTGAGGAGTAACAGTCAGATATTTTGTAGAGTTTCCTTCAGTTGGCATTTGTGTGTTGTTTTTCTCATGGTAAGCCCGGGGCTATGAGTTTTGTGGAGGAAGATCACAGAGGTAAAATTCTACACTCATCATATCAGGAGCACATGAAATCAATGTGACTTATCACTGTTGATGGTAACCTTGATCTTGTAGCTGGGGTAGTGTTTTTCAGGCCTTTTTTTTTTTTTTTCCCCCTTTCCATATTTTACTTTTTGGAAGAAAGAAAATATGTGCACCCTCCCCATTCCCCAAGTCAAATCGGGCAGGATTAGTCTTTCTGGCTTATTTCACATAGGATATTGTCCTTCAGGTTTATCCATGTTGTCACAGATGACAGAATTTCCTTCTTTCTTAAGAAGGTGTGAGGTGATATCTCATTGTGTTTTTAATTTGCATTTCTCTGATGATTAATGATGTTGAACATTTTTTCCTAAATGCTTAGTCCATTTTTATGTCTTCTTTTGAGAAATTTCTTTTCAAGTTATTTGCCCATTTTTAAATCACATATTTGTTTTCTTGCTATTGAGTTGACTCAGTTTTCATACATGTGAATATTCACCACTTATCAAATACGTGGTTTGAAAATATATTCTCCCACTCAATGGATTGTCTTTTTACTCTGTTTATTATTTTCTTTGCTATGTAGAAAATTTTTGGTTTGATGTGTTCCCATTTGTCTATTTTTGCTTTTGTTGCCTGTGCCTTTAAGGTCATATCCAAGAAAGTATTGCCCAGACCAATTCTGTAAAGCTTGCACATGTGTTTTATAGATTTGTGTATGTTAAACCATCCTAGCATCCCAGGGGATAAATCCTACTTGGTCATGGTAAATGAGTTTTTTAATATGCTTTTGGATTTTGTTTGCTAGTATTATTTTGAGGATTTTGCATCTATATTCATCAGGGATATTGGCCTAAGTTTTCTTTTCTTGCGGAGGCTATGACTTTGTTATCAGGGTGCTGAACTTATAAAATGAGCTTGGAAGTATTGCCTCCTTTTCAATTTTTAGAAGAGTTTGAGAAGAACTGGTATTATTTCTGCTTTAAATGTTTGGTATAATTAACCAGAAAAGCCATTCAGTCCTGAGCTTTTCTCTGACGGGAAACATTTTATTACTAATTCGATCTCCTTAATGGTTATTGGTCTACTTAGATTGTCTATTTCTTCATGATTTAGTCTTGTAGGTTATATGTTTGCTATTGTAAATTGTGCCACTATAAACATGTGTGAGCAAGTATCTTTTTCGAATAATGACTTCTTTTCCTCTGGGTAGCTACTCAGTAGTGGGATTGCTGGATCAAATGGTAGTTCTACTTTTAGTTCTTTAAGGAATCTTCACACTGTTTTCCATAGTGGCTGTACCAGTTCATATTCCCACCAGCCATGTGGAAATGTTCCATGTTCACCAAATTCATGCCAATATCTACTTTTTTTTTTTTTTTTTTTTTTTGATTATGGCCATTCTTGCAGGAGTAAGGTGGTATCACATTGTGGTTTTGACTTGCATTTCCCTGATGTTGAGCATTTTTTTCATTTGTTTGTTGGCTAATTGAATGTCTTCTTTTGATAATTATCTATTCACGTCCTTAGCCCACTTTTTGATAGGATTGGTTGTTTTATTCTTGCTGATTTGTTTGAGTTCGTTTTAGATTCTGGATATTAGTCCTTTGTCAGGTATACAGACTGTGAAGGTTTTCTTCCACTCTGTGGGTTGTCTGTTTACTCTGCTGACAGTTCCTTTTGCCATGTAAAAGTTCTTTAGTTTAATTAGGTCACAGCTACTTATCTTTGTTTTTATTGCATTTGCTTTCGGATACTTGTTCATTAAATCTTTGCATAAGCCAATGTCTAGAAGAGTTTTTCCAATATTATCTTCTTCTTTCTTCTTTATTTATGTAGGTGTTTATTGCTAGAAATGTCCCTATTAGAATTCGTTTTGTTGTATCCCATAAATTTTGGTATACTGTAGTTTCATTTTTATTTGTCTCAATAGATTTTTGATTTTCCTTTTGATTTCTTATTTGACCCATTGGTTGTTCAGGAGGATGTTGTTTAATTTCCACATATTATTTTTCAAGATTTCACCTATTTTTATTTCCAGTTTTGAACTATTGTGATGAGAAAAGATACTTGATATGACTTCAATTTTCTTAAATTTGTTAAGGCATGTTTTGTGGACTAATACATCATCTATCCTGGAGAATTTTCCTTATGTGCTTTAGAATATGTGTATGCTCTTGCTAACAGACATATACAATGTTTGCCATTTGGTCTAAAATGTAATTACGTTCTAATATGACTTTATTGATTGTTTTACTGGATGATCTGTCTATAATGAAAATGAGGTATTAAAGTCTTCTACTATTACCATATTGCAATCTCTCTCTTCATATCTATTAATATTTGCTTTATATATTTAGGTGTTCAAGTGTTAGGTTATATATATTTATAATCATTATATCCTATTGATGAATTGACCCCTTTATCCTGACATAATGACCTTCTTTTTACACCATTCATGACTTAAATGCTATTTTATCGCATATAAATGTTACTACCCCTGTTCTCTTTTGGTTTTCATTTATATGGAATATATTTTTTCATCCCTTCACTTTCAGTGTATGTGTGTTCTTAAATGTAAATTACATCTCTTGTAGGAAACTGTAGTTTGGGACTTATTTTTTAATTTATTCAGGCACTCTGTACCTTTTGAATAGAAAATTTCATTCATTTACATTCAAGGCAAATATTGATAAATAAGAACTTACTACTGCCATCCCCTTTTTTTCTGGTTGCGAATCTTTTTTTTTTTTTTTCTTTCTTCTTGCTATCTTCCTTTGTGGATTTTGGTTTTCTGTAGTGGTGTACTTTGAATCCACTCTTTTTCTGTTTCATTTATCTACTAGAGGTTGTTGCTTTGTGGTTACCATTGGGCTTACATAAAGTATCTCACAGTATATTTTAAGCTGATAATAACTTAAATTTGATCACATAAAAAACTCTGCAGATTTACTGTTTGCTGCCCATATTTTATAATTTTGATGTCAAAATTTATGTATTTTTGCATCTTGGGTTTTTTAACAAATATTGTAGCTATTTTGTTTTTTAACAGTAATCCTAGAGATAAAGTTGATTTACACACCACAATTACAGCATTAGAGTATTCTAAATATGACTACATATGAGTTAAACCACTGAGTTTTGTACTTTTGCCTGTTTTATGTTATTATTTATCAGTCTTTTTTTCAGCTTAAAGAACTCCCTTCAGCATTTTTTATTAGGTGGAGCTAGTTGTGATAAATTCCCTTAGCTTTTGCTTGTCTGGGAAAATGTCTGTTTCTCCCTTCTTTCTGAAGAATAGGTTTACCCAGTGCTATGTTTTGAATGTACCCCCTCCAAAATCCAGGTGTTCATAATTAGATAGTGTTAAGAGGTGGTACCTTTAAGTGGTGATAAGACCATGAAAGCCTCTCCTTCTTAAATGGGATTAATACGTTTATTTTAAAAGCTCTACACAGCATTTGGCTAGTGTGCTCTTTTGCTTTTCTGCCATGTGAGGACACAGCATGTGTCCCTTTGTCCTTCCATCTTCTGCTATATGAGGATGCAACAAGAAGACCCTCAGCAGATGCTAGTACCTTAACCTTGGACATTCTCGCCTTCAGAACTTTGAGAAAATTAATTTCTGTTTTTGTAAACTACCCATTCTCAGGTATTTTGTTACAGCAGCACAAAGATATGATGGTAAAGTATTATTGGTTGGCAGTTTTTATTCTTCTGCCACTTTGTGTATATTATTTCATTCTCTCCAAGCCTGCTGGATTTCTGCTGAGAAGTATATTGATAGCCATATTATAACTCCCTTATATGTAATATGTGTCTTCTTACTTGCTGATTTCATAATTTTTTTTTGTCTTTGATTATGGATAGTTTGATTATGATGTGTTTTGGTGAACTCCACTTTGGGTCTGATTTGTTTGGAGACCTCTGAACTTCCTGCACATGGGTGTTGGCATCTTTCCCCAGATTGGGGAAGATTTCAACCATTATTTCATTAAACAGGCTTTCTGGTCTTTTTTCTCATTCTAGTCTTTCTGAAACTTCTATTGTGTCAAAGTTAGTTCTTTGATGGAGTCCCATAATTCCTGTAGGCTTTCTTCATTCTTCTCATTTTTTTCTTTTTGCTGCTCTGACTGAATAATTTCAAACATAACGTCATTGAGCTCGCTGATTCTTTCTTCTTGATTGAGTGTGCTGTTGAAACTTTTTATTTTTTTATTTCTGTCACTGTACTTTCCATTTCTATGATACTTTTCAATTGTTTCTAACTCTTTATCAAACTTCTCATTTTGTTTATACACCGAATTTCAGATTTTATTTCATTTTCTATTTGTATTTCCTTGTTGTTCACTGAACTTATTTAAAAGAATTATTCTGAAATTTTATCAGTCATTTTATAGGTCTCTATTTCTTTAAGGTCCATGATTAGAGCTTTATTAGGTTTTTTAAAGGGGTGTCATAATTCCCTGATTCCCCATAATCTTTGGTCTTTGCCTTAGTGTCTGCACATTTGAGGAAAATAGATCACCTCTGCCAGCCTTCACAAGTGTTCTTTGGCAGGGAAGGAACTTAACTATTTAATATTTATTTATTTATTTTACTATAAGTTCTGGGATACATGTGCAGAATGTGCAGGTTTGTTACACAGTATACATTTGTCATGGTAGTTTGCTGCACTTATCAACCCATCATCTAGGTTTTAGGCCTGAGATGCATTAGATATTTGTCCTAATGCTCTCCCTCCCCTTACCTCCACCCCCCAACAGGCCCCAGTGTGTCTAGTTCTCCTCCCTGTGTCCATGTGTTCTCATTGTTCAACTCCCACTTATGAGTGGGAACATGCTGTGTTTGGTTTTCTGTTTTTGTATTCTGTAAATCAAAACCACAGTGAGATACCATCTCATGCCAGTTAGAATGGCAGTCATTAAAAAGTCAGAAAACAAGAGAGGCTGGAGAGGATGTGGAGAAACAGGAATGCCCTTACACTGGTGGTGGGACTGTAAACTAGTTCAACCACTGTGGAAGACAGTGTGGCTATTCCTCAAGGATCTAGAACTAGAAATACCATTTGACCCAGCAGTCCCATTACTGTGTATATACCCAAAGGATTATAAATCATTCTACTATAAAGATACATGCACACGTATGTTTATTGCAGCACTGTTCACAATAGCAAACACTTGGAACCAACCCAAAAGCCCACCAATGATACACTGGATAAAGAAAATGTGGCACTGAGCTGAGATCACGCCACTGTACTCCAGCCTGGGTGACAGAGTGAGACTCTGCCTCAAAAAAATAATTTTTTTATATACACACACACACACACACACACACACACACACACAAAATTAGCTGGGTGTGGTCGTGTATGCCTGTAATCCCAACTACTCAGGCTGAGGCAGGAGAACTGCTTGAACCCAAGAGGCAGAGGTTGCAGTGAGCCGAGATCACACCACTGCACTCCAGCCTGGGTGACAGAGCAAGACTCTGTCTAGGAAAATAAATAAATAAATAAATAAAAGCGTCCCTGTTTCTCCACAGCCTCACCAGCATCTATTGTTTCCTGACTTTTTAATAATTGTCATTCTAACATATTTAGTCTAGTCTGGCATTAAAGAGCCACTTGGTAAAAGCCACAGGCAGGCAAATCTTGCCGTCAGGTTCTCTAGTTGGACTGAGCCACTGCCTTTGTTCTGAGGTCAGGTGGGGCTGCTTCCTGGTCTCTGCTATCCAGTGAGACCATGGCTAAACTCTGCAGTAAGACAGAGCTGCTGGCTGGGCACTTAAAATGCGTTGGATCAAGCAGGGTCACAGGCTGTATTACCTGGCCACATGGTACGCTGGTTGGAATCTGCAATTAGGAAGGGCTGTACAATGAACTCTCAGGTCAGGTGGGGTGGCAACTTGGGATGGGTGTCTATGCTCCATAGTAATGCATAGTTGAGGCTTGCCTTCCTATCTGGGCAGAGTGTTGGACTGAGCTTTGAGGCTAGGTCAAGTCACTTATTGGACTCCTGGGCTGGGCAGGGCCAGCACCTATGCTCTTAAGAAATTCACAGTTGTGGGGATCCTCCCTGCCTGGGCAGAGCCTTGAGGGAAGCTCTGAGGTTGAACAAAGTCACTGTTTGAACTCCTGGGTTGGGCAGGGTCAATGCCTCTGTTCCACAGTGGTATGCAGTGGCAGGTATCTCCCTGCCTGGGAGGAACCTTGAGGTGGTTTCTGAGGGTACACAGGGTGGCTGGCTGAATAGAGAGTCAAACCAGGTAGACCTCACTGTGTTTCTTGGAGCAACCAACTGAGTTCTGTGACTAGGTTATGTCATTCACTGATATTTTTGATAGGGCACCACTGCTGGCAGGAACTTAGAGCTACCACAAAGATGTGCATGCTGTTTTCTCTGTGCCCTGGCCTTCTTCTTTGTTTCTAGCTGACCTCAGGCAGCCTATCCCTGTTGTTATCCCTAGTATTTATTTTGATGTGAGACAGGAATAGGCATCCTAGGAAGTGCCGCAGAATGTAGACAATGTGAGATGTCTGCCTTGGGCTCTCTCTTCCAAAGTGTAGAAACCACGGAGAATGCTTGCTGTGTGGTGCAGGGCCAGGTTGGAGAAGGGGCAATATAGTCGAAGTGAGGCTGTTCCTTTTACTCATCTGTGTTTTTGTTTGTTTGTTTGTTTGTTTTTGTTTTTGTGTTCAGTTTCTACAGTGTCCATGCTTAGTCTCATTTCTCAGTGTCTCAGTCTCGTTTTCAGGTTTTGGAATTCTGACAAAGGTGTTTTTGTCTGTGGGTAGCTGCTGGATGGATTTTCTGAAGCCAGGCTTCAGAATCCCAGGATCTGAATTCCACCATCTTGTTTACTCAAGGTGCCATTTTAAAAATTGAATGTCCAAAGCCTCCTAACTTTTATTCCTGCTTTAAACCTTTGTTTCAGGGGGCTTCTTTCCCAGTAGAAAATTCATTTCTTTGTGTGAGTCCTTGACCTCAGTTATTGTGGTGATGGGATCATGGAGAATTATGAAACATGAAGTTCAGAGAAGATTCTCATAGCATGCGTATCTATGACAAATGGAAATTCCCACCAGCTGCTTCAACTGTTGTGACTTCTACTAGTGTTTCAGAAGCCTGTGCCTTTAGGGACTAATTAAGACCAATATTTTTGACATTTATTTCTCAAGATGTTATTTTTCTCAAGTCCGAATATTCTCAATCTTAATGGATTTATTTCTATGGAAATAATGGATTTTTTTCCATTGTGGGATATACTTAATGTTTTCTCTACCTAGACTGTTGCCCTCTTCCTTTTCTGCTGTAGACCCATGAGAATCTAATAGTTAAGTTTGTTTTTTAATTTGATCTCTTGATTTAACAGAGAACTGACACTGCTGTTGAATCTGAAAACTTTGTTTCTTTTACTTCCCCTTTGCTTGTTGGCTCAGATGTTTTCTTTCCTACCATATGCCTCTAGCTTTTATTTCCTGCAGGGAAATATATAAAGTCAATGATTCTGGGCCTGCCAAATGCAGAACATTGTTCTGACAATCTTGCCCATCTTTACCTCCACCCAGACAATGAACTCTCCACACAGCAACATCATTCCCTTGTCTGGACTCTATAAATCATTATTCTCCCTGGCTCCACTTGAGGATGTCTCACTTTATTTATACTTTCCTTTAGAATTCTAAATCCATAAATGTCCTGAGCATGATACACACAGTCACGCCTGCAATACATACTTTATCTACAACTGTGTCTAGTTGGAACTTATCAATTAATCTTTGTTTTGTGATAGTTATCCCATCTTCCCTCATAAATCTACTCAGATGTTCTGTAAACAACTGATGAAATTGTGGCAATCATAAAGTGAAACGGATGGCATAAAGTCTAGATTTGATCCCTTTAGCTATTGGGGTAGATGGGAAAGGTTAGAGGTAACTAGAGTTCCTAGATTTGTCACCTCTGATATGAGAAGTTTGTCCATTTGCCTGCATGTACTACAAAAATATCATGTGCCATAATCTGAAAAAGGTTGTGAAGCACTGCTTTAGAATTTTCTGGTTCCTGATTTCATTTAGTAGAGTCATTGTTAGGTCTCTAAAGACCTTGCCTTTGTTGAGCCCCATCACCAATTATGACCCAGTAGGCTTAGAAGACTTCCTTCCTTTTCTGTTCAGTTCTTTAAGAACATCTGGACTTGGCTTCCTCTTCTCCCCTTTTTATTTTTCTATCCAGGCTCTTAAAGTTCATTCTCTTAATTTCCAAAATTTCTATCCTCTAATGCATCAATTTTCTTCTAAGATAACTGTTTCCTCCCATTTAAACAGCTTATCATTCTTTATTTGTTTTAATTCATTCATAGTTTCTCTTTTAAAATAAGACTTTCTGGGTAAGATGTTTAATGTGATGCACATTTTTCAGTTCTATGCCTACTTGTTTTTCTGAGCAGTCTTGATACTTAGATTCCCTCAGGCTTTTTAAGCATAGGCCTTTTAAGTTTCCATCTTAGCCTAGGATTTACAATGAATTTATTGAGTTGTTTCACAACTTCAACATGAGAAAATGTCAATTTAGGCCGGGCGCGGTGGCTCAAGCCTGTAATCCCAGCACTTTGGGAGGCCGAGACGGGCGGATCACAAGGTCAGGAGATCGAGACCATCCTGGCTAACACTGTGAAACCCCGTCTCTACTAAAAATACAAAAAAAAACTAGCCGGGCGAGGTGGCGGGCGCCTGTAGTCCCAGCTACTCCGGAGGCTGAGGCAGGAGAATGGCGTAAACCCGGGAGGCGGAGCTTGCAGTGAGCTGAGATCCGGCCACTGCACTCCAGCCCGGGCTACAGAGCAAGACTCCGTCTCAAAAAAAAAAAAAAAAAAAAAAAAAAAGAAAATGTCAATTTAAAAAATAAACGTGTCTCAACTTTTTTACGTATGCATTTATAAAACTCAACATCTCCTGTGGGTAAAACAAAATGTTGGATCTCTGATATCTAAATCAATATGTGTAAGTAATTTTAAAAATTTCAGAATTGATTGAAGAACACATAATGAGAGGTGACTCCTGAGGCTATATTTAAATATACAAATCCAAGAATAAACTGCTCCTTTTTATCTAAATTTAATTCAAAACTATAGAGAGCATTTGCATATGGTCAGTCAATCTTGGCCTAGAACCAATATGGTTACAGCCAGAGCCTCCATTATAATATTAATACTTCTTAGTCTATGTAGAATGGAGCAGATTTTTTTATTGTGGCAAAACACATATGACATGAAGCTTACCATCTTAACCATTTTAAGTGTGCAGTTGAGTAGTGTTGTTAAGTGTATGTATACTCTTGAAAAACAGATTTCCAAAACTTTTCCATCCTGCAATTCTAAAGCTCCATACCCATTAAAGAACAAATCCCCTTTCTCCCTCACATCTGTTCCTGGTATTCCACATCCTACCTTCAGTTTCTATGATTTTGACTATTTTAGCTACCTTATGTGAGTAGAATCACACAGTAAAGTCATACCTCATTCCAATGCTCTTTGCTTTATTGTGCTTTGTAGATATTGCAGTTTTTACAAATTGAAGGTTTGTGGCAACCCTGCATCAAGCAAGTCTATCACTGTCATTTTTTTTTTTCCAACAGCATGTGCTCACTTCATGTCTCTGTGTCACATTTTGGTAATTCTCAGAATGTTTCAAACTTTTTCATTATTATCATGTCTGTTATCAATGATCTCTGATGATACTATTTCAATTATTTAGGGAGGCACCACGAACCACACCCATATAAGACAACAAATCCATAAATATTGTGTATATTCTAACTGTTCCACTGACAGATCATTCTCCCATCTCTCCCCATCTCCTTGGGCCTCTCTATTTTCTGAGGCACAACAATATTAAAATTAGGCTAATTAATAATTCTACACTGGCCTCTAAGCTTTCAAGTGGAGAGAACAATCCCACCTCTCTCTCTGTAAATCAAAAGCTAGAAATGATTAAGCTGAGTGAGGAAGGCATGTTGAAAATTGAGATGGGCTGCAACCTAGGCCTCTTGTACCAAAGAGTTAGCCAGGCTGCAAATGCAAAGGACGAGTTCTTGAAGGAAATTAAAAGTGTTACTCCACTGAACACACAAATGACAAATAAATGCAACAGCCTTATTGCTGGCAGGGAGACAATTTATTGGTGTAGATAGAAGATTAAACCAGCCACAACATTCCCTTAAGCCAAAGCCTAACCCAGAGCAAAGTCCTAACTCTCTTCAATTCGATGAAGGCTGAGAGAGGTGAGGAAGCCACAGAAGACAACTTTGAAGCTAGTATATCTATTTAAAATCACTGAGGAAGATGGCTGCACCAAACAACAGAATTTCAATGCAGATGTAACAGACTTCTCTTGACACAAGATATCATCTAGGACTTTTATTGCTACAAAGAAGTCGATGCCTGGCTTCAAAGCTTCAAAGGTTTAATTAACAAGGCTGACATATTTGTTATGGGATAATGCAGTTGGAGACTTCAAGATGAAGCCAATGCTCATTTATTATTGTGAATATCCTGGGACCTTTTATTTATTTAAGTATTCATTCATTGATTCATTTGTTATTTTTAATGGTGGGTCTTCCTATGTTTTCCAGGCTGGTCTCAAAATCCTGGGCTCAAGCAATCCTACCTCATCCTCCCAAGTAACTTGGACTAGAGGTATGCACCATTGTGCCCAGCTTTTTAGAACCCTTAAATTTATTCTACCTGTGCTGTAGAAATGAAATAACAAAGCCAGGATAACAACAAATCTGTTTACAGCATAGTTTACTAAATATTTTCAGCCCACCCTTGAAACCTACTGCACAGAAAAAAAAAGTTCCTTTCAGACATTACTGCTTATTGACTATCTAATTACCCAAGAGCTCTGATGAAGTTGTACAAGGAGATTAATGTTGTTCTCCTGCATGCTAACACAACATTGATTCTGCAGTTGACAGATCAAGAATTAAGTTTGAATTTCAAGTCTTATTATTTAATATATACATTTCATGAGGCTATACCTGTCATAGAGAGCGAGTCCTCTGATCGAATTAAAAATCTTCTGGAAAGGATTCATCATTCTAGATTTTATTAAGAACACTGATGATTTATGGGAGAAAGTCAAAATATCAACATTAACAGGAGTTTTGAAGAAGTTCATTCCAACCATCATGATTGACTTTGAGAAATTCAAGACTTCAGTGAAGGAAGCAACCACATATGTGGTAGAAATAGCAAGAGACCTAGAAGTGAAACCTGATGATGTGACTGAATTGCTGCAATCTCATGACAAAACTTAATGAATGAAGAGTTGCTTCTTACGGATAAGCAAAGAACGTGGTTTCTTGAGATGGAATCCACTCCTCGTGAAGAGGCCGTGAACACTATTGAAATGACAACAAATGATTTAGAATATTAGATACACTTAGGTAAAAGCACCAACAGGATTTGAGAGTATTGACTCCAATTTGGAAAAAAGTTCTATCATGGGTCAAATGCTGCCAAACAGTATTGCAGCCCGCCCTTCCTGAACCCCCGCCTACAGTGGGCTCCTGCGCGGCCCAAGCCTCCTAGAGGAGCGCCTCCCCCTGCTCTATGGCACCCAGGCCCATCGACCACCCAAGGGCTGAGGAGTGCAGGCGTGCTCAGGACTGGCAGGCAGCTCCACCTGCAGCCCCTGTGCGGCATCCACTAGGTGAAGCCAGCTGGGCTCCTGAGTCTAGTGGGGACTTGGAGAACTTTTATGTCTAGCACTCTGTGTCTAGCTAAAGGATTATAAATGCATGAATCAGCACCCTGTGTCTAACTCAAGGTTTGTAAATACACCAATTGGTACTCTGTATCTAGCTAACCTAGTGGGGACTTGGAGAATTTTTCTGTCTAGCACTCCGTGTCTAGCTCAGGGATTGTAAATGCATCAATCAACGCCCTGTCAAAATGGACCAATTGGCTCTCTGTAAAATAGACCAATCAGCTCTCTGTAAAATGGACCAATCAGCAGGATGTGGGTGGGGTCAGATAAGGGAATGAAAGCAGGCTGCCCAAGCCAGCAGTGGCAACCTTCTCAGGTCCCCTTCCACACTGTGGAAGCTTTGTTCTTTCACTCTTTGCAATAAATCTTGCTGCTGCTCACTCTTTGGGTCCATCCGCCTTTAAGAGCTGTAACACCACAAAGGTCTGCAGCTTCACTCCTGTCAGCGAGACCACAAACCCACCAGAAGGAGGAAGCTCCGGACACATCTGAACGTCTGAAGGAGCAAACTCCAGACACACCATCTTTAAGAACTGTAACACTCACTGCAAGGGTCCCTGGCTTCATTCTTGAAGTCAGCGAGACCAAGAACCCACCAATTCCAGACACAGTATCACATGTGATTCATCGTGGCAGACAGGAGCCAGGACTAAATTGCAGTTCCAACTCAGAGCAGTGTGCAGAGACTTGCATTGTGAATTTTAGCTCCAGAACAACTGCAGGAATAAATCAGGAATCCCAAGAGGACCCACAGACTCTCTGAAGGAAGCAGAGTGCTCCTGCAGGACTCAAGAGACACCCCATATACTGTGAGTACCCAAACTGTGGAAGTGGGGTACAGGGATTCTCCACCCCCAAACACACATCCCCACTGGGGAGACTGAAGGTCTAGTTGGAGGGAGAAGATTCCAAACTTGTCTGAAGCTGAATCAATTTAGAGAGCTGAGAGAAATACAGGGATAGAGGAAGCAGCAGGACAGACCCTGGGAGCTTGCTGGGTCCCCAAGCAGGCCATTTCTGCCTAGCATCAAAGGGATTCTTTGAGAGGGTGGCCAGTGGTGCAGGGAAAATGGCAAATGGCACAGGGAGAAGGAAGTCTCCAGCTAAACTTTGTAACAATTTGAACTGGTCAAGAAGCCTCTTGGCCAGAACTCTGAGGAGGGCATGAATCTGGCATGCAGACTCCACAGGTGGGGGAAGAACTAAAACCCTTTCCTTTCACAGTTGGGAGGTGGGCAGCCTGGGGCAAGGTCTCAGCTCTGCTTGCCCACTGCCTTGAAACAGACTTGCTGCTGTTAGCCAAAGCACGAAGGGAGTGAGACTAGCCATAGTCTCACTGGATAGTAGAGACCAGGAAGCAGCCCCACCTGACCTCAGAACAAAGATTGCATGGGAGCTGGGTGAAGCTTGTGACTTCTGGCTTTCTGCAACTTTCCTGACAACCAGCATGACTCAGCAAAGGCAGTCACAATCCTCCTAGGTACACAACTTCATTGACCTGGGAACCTCACCCCCATCCCCTGTAGCAGCTGCAGTAAGACCTGCCCAAGGAGAGTCTGCGCTCAGACATGCTTAGCCTTGCTTCCATCTGATGGTTCTTCCCTACCCACTCTGATAGCTGAGGACAAAGGGCATAGACTCTTGGGAGTTCTAGGGCCCTGACCACCACCAGTTCCTCTCCATACTACCACAGCTGATGCTGTCTGGAAAGTGCCACCTCATGGCAGGAGGCTGATCAGCACAAAAATAGAGTATTAAATCATGAAAGTGAAGAACCCTCACAGAGTCCATTTCAGCCCCTGCCACCTCCACTGGAACTGGTGCTGGTATCCATGGCTGAGAGACCCATAGATGGTTCACATCACAGGATTCTACGCAGACAAACCCTAGTACCAGCCCAGAGCCTTGTAGACTCACTGGGTGGCTAGACCCAGAATAGAGATAATAACCTTTACAGCTCGACTCTCAGGAAGCCACATCCATGGGAAAAGGGGGACAGTATTATATCAAGTGAACACCCTGTGGGACAAAAGAATCTGAACAATAGCCTTCAGTCCTAGACCTTCCCTCTGACAGTGCCTACACAAATGAGAAGAAGCCATGAAACCAACTCTGGCAATATGACAAAACAAGACTCTTTAACACACCCCAAAAAATCACACTAGTTCAAAAACAATGGATCAAAACCAAGAAGAAATCCCTGATTTACCTGAAAAAGAATTCAGGAAGTTAGTTATTAAGCTAATCAGGGAGGCATCAGAGAAAGGCAAAGTCCAATGCATGGAAATCCAAAAACCAATACAAGAAGTGGAGGGGTAAATATTCAAGGAAATGAATAGCATAATGAAAAAACAATCAAAACTTCAGAAAACACTGGATACACTTATAGAAATGCAAACTGTTCTGGGAAAGTCTCAGCAATAGAATCAAACAAGTAGAAGAAAGAAATTCAGAGCTTGAAGACAAGGTCTTTGAATTAACCCAATCCAACACAGACAAAGAAAAAAGAATTACAAAATATGAACAAAGCCTCCAAAAAATCTGGGATGATGTTAAACAACCAAACCTAGGAATCATCGGTGTTCCTGAGGAAGAAGAAAAATCTAAACATTTGGGAAGCATATTTGGGGGAATAATTGAGGAAAACTTCCCTGGCCGTGCTACAGAATTAGACATCCAGGTACAAGAAGCGCAAAGAACACCTGGGAAATTCATCACAAGAAGATCATCACCTCAGCACATTGCCATCAGGATAACTAAAGTTAAGATGAAGGAAAGAATCTTAAGAACTGTAAGGAAAAAGCACTAGGTAATCTATAAAGGAAAACCTGTCAGATTAACCGCAGATTTCTCACAGAAGTCCTACAAGCTAGAAGGGACTGGGGCCCTATCTTCAGCCTCCTCAAACAAAACAATTATCAGCCAACAATTTTGTATCCAGTGAAATTAAGCATCATATATGAAGGAAAGATAACAGTTTTTCTCAGACAAACAAATGCTGAGAGAATTCGCCACTACCAAACCACCACTACAAGAACTTCTAAAAGAAGTTCTAAATCTTGAAACAAATCCTGGAAACACATCAAAACCTCTTTAAAGCATAAATCTCACAGGGCCTATAAAACAAAATACAATTTAAAAAGCAAAAACAAAACCAAGGTATACAGGCAACAAATACCACAGTGAATGGAATGGTACCTAACATCTCAATACTAACATTGAATGTAAATGGCCTAAATGCTATATTTAAAAGATACAGAACTGAGGAATGGATAAGAATTCACCAACCAACTATCTGCTGCCTTCTATAGACCCACCTAACACATAAGGACTCACATAAACTTAAAGGGGTGGGAAAAGGCATTTCATACAAATGAACACCAAATGTGAGCAGGAGTATCTATTCTTCTATCAGACAAAACAAACTTTGAAGCAACAACAGTTTAAAAAGACAAAGAGGGACATTGTATAGTGGTAAAGGATCTTTTTCAACAGGAAAATATCACAATCCTAAACATATATGCACTTAACATTGGTGCTCTCAAATTTATAAAACGATTACTAATAGAACTAAGAAGTGATATAGACAGCAACACCATACTAGTGAGGGACTTCAATACTCCACTGATAGCACTAGACAGTATCAAGACAGAAAGTCAACAAAGAAACAATGGATTTAAACTATACCTTGCAGAAATCGACTTAATAGATATATATAGAACATTCCGTCTAGCAACTGCAGAATACACATTCTATTCAACAGTGCTGGAAATATCTCCAAGATGGACCATATGATAGGTCACGAAATAAGCCTCAATAAATTTAAGAAAATTGAACCTGTATCAAGCATTTTCTCAGATCACAGTGGAAGAAAACTGGAAATCAACTACAAAAAGAATCTTCAAATCCATGCAAATACATGGAAATTAAATAATTTGCTCCTGAATGATCATTGGGTCAAAAATGAAATCAAAATGGAAATTAAAAAATTATTCAAACTGAATGACAATAGTGACACAGCCTATCAAAACCTCTGGGATACAGCAAAGGCGATGCCAAGAGAAAAGTTCATAGCCTTAAATGCCTACATCAAAAAGACTGAAAGAGCACAAACTGACATTCCGAGGTCACACCTCAAGAAACTAGGGAAACAAGGATAAACCAAACCCAAACCCAGCAGAAGAAAGGAAATAATCAAGATCAGAGCTGAACTAAATGAAATTAAGACAAAAAAAATGCAAAAAGGAAATGAAACAAAAAGCTGGTTATTTGAAAAGATACATAAAATTGATAGACTGTTAGCAAGATTAAGCAAGAATAGAGAAAATCCAAATAACTTCAATAAGATATGAAATGAGAGATATTATAACTGACACACAGAAATACAAAAGATTATTCAAGGCTTCTATAAACACTTTTATGCATATAAACTTGAAAACCTAGAAGAGATGGATAAATTCCTGGGAAAATACAACCCTCCCAGCTTAAATCAGGAAGAAATAGACACCCTAAACAGAACAATAACAAGCAGAGAGACTGAAATGGTAATTTTAAAATTAACAACAAAGAAAACTTTAGAACCAGACAGATTCACAGCAGAATTCTAGTAGACATTCAAGGAAGAATTGGTACCAATTCTATTGACACTATTTCACAAGATAGATAAAGAGGGAACCCTCCCTAATTCTTTCTATGAAGCCAGCATCATCCTGATACCAAAATGAAAACGAAAACTACAGACTGATTTACCTGATGAACATAGATGCTAAAATTCTTAACAAAATACTAGCTAACCGAATCCAACAGTATATCAGAAAGATAGCCCACCATGGTTATGTAGGTTTTATAACAGGGATGCAGGGGTGGTTTAATATATGCAAATCAATAAATGTGATATACCACATGAACAGAATTTGTAAAAAAATTTCATGATCCTCAACAGATATAGAAAAAGTATTTGACAAAATCCAGCATCGTTTTATGATTAAAACTCAGCAAAATTGGCATAAAAGGGACATACCTCAATGTAATGAAAGCCATCTATGACAAACCCATAGCCAACATATGGGGAATGGGGAAAAGTTGAAAGCATTCCCTCTGAGAACTGGAACAAGATAAGGATGCCCACACTCACCACTCATCTTCAACATAGTACTAGAAGTCCTAGCCAGAGCAATCAAACAAGAGAAAGAAATAAAGAGTATCCAAATCAGTAAAGAGGAAGTTGAACTGTTACTGTTTGCTGATGATATGATTGTTTATCCCAAAAACCCTAAATACTCCTCCAGAAAGCTCCTATAACTGATAAAAGTTTTCAGCAAAGCTTCTGGATACAAGATTAATGTACATAAATCAGTTGTTCTCCTATATGCTAATAGCAACCAAGCAGAGAATCAAATCAAGAACTCAACCTATTTCACAATAGCAGCAAAAAAAGTAAAATACTTAGGAATGTACCTAACCAAGGAGGCAAAAGACTTCTACAAGGAAAACTACAAAACACTACTGAAAGAAATCATAGATGACACAAACAAATGGAAACACATCCCATGCTCATGGATGGGTAGAATCAATATTGCAAAAATGACTATACTGCCAAAAGCAATCTACAAATTGCCATGAAAATATCACCATAATTCTTCACAGAATTAGAAAAAACAATTCTAAAATTCACACGGAACCAAAAAAGAGCCCACATAGCCAAAGCAAGACTAAGCAAAAATAACAAATCTGGAGGCATCACACTGCCTGATTTCAAACTATACTTTAAGGCCATAGTCACCAAAACAGCATAGTACTGATATAAAGATAGGCACATAGACCAGTGGAACACAATAGAGAACCCAGAAGTAAACCCAAATAGTTACAGCCAACTCATCTTCGACAAAATAAACAAAAACATAAAGTGGGGAAGGGATACCCTTTTCAACAAATGGTGCTGGGATAATTGTCTAGCCACATGTAGGAGAATGAAACTGGATCCTCATCTCTGACTTTATACAAAAATCAACTCACCATGGACTAATCTAAGACCTGAAACTACAAAAATTCTAGAATATAACATCGGAAAAACCCTTTGAGACATTGGCTTAGGCAAGGATTTCATGATCAAGAGCCCAAAAGCAAATGCAATGTAAACAAAGATAAATAGTTGAGACCTAATTAAACTAAAGAGCTTTTGCATGGCAAAAGGAACCGTCAGCAGAGTAAACAGACAACCCACAGAGTGGGAGAAAATCTTCACAAACTATACACCTGACAAAGTACTAATATCCAGAATCTACAACCAACTCAGGCAAATCAGCAAGAAAAAAAAATCTCATCAAAAAATGGGCTGAGGACATGAACAGGCAATTATCAAAGAAAATATACAAATGGCCAACAAACATGAAAAAATTCTCAACTTCTAATGATCAGGGAAATGCAAATCAAAGCCACAATGTGATATCACCTTACTCCTGCAAGAATGTCTATAATCAAAAAATCAATAAACAGTAGATGTTGGTGTGGATGTGGTGAACATAGAACACTTCTACACTGCTGGTGGGAATGTAAACTAGTACAGCCACTATGGAAAACAGTGTGGAGATTCCTTAAGGAGCTAAAAGTAGAACCACCATTTGATGCAGCAGTCTCACTACTGGGTGTCACCTCAGAGGAAAAGAAGTCTTTATTCAAAAAAGATACCTGCACATATTTGTTTATAGCAGCACAATTCGTAATTGCAAAATCGTGGAACCAACCCAAATGCCCGTCAATCAATCATTAGATAAAGAAACTGTGATGTATATATATACTATGGAATACTACTCAGCCATAAAAAGGAATGAACCACAGGCGCCCGCCACCTCACCCGGCTAGTTTTTTTTTTTTTGTATTTTTTAGTAGAGATGGGGTTTCACCATGTTAGCCAGGATGGTCTGGATCTCCTGACCTCATGATCCGCCCGTCTCCACCTGGAGACTATTATTCTAAGTGAAGTAATTCAGGATTGGAAAACCAAACATCCTATGTCTTCACTGATATGTGGGAGCTAAACTCTGAGGATGCAAAGGCATGAGAATTATACAATGGGTCGGGCGCAATGGCTCATGCCTGTAATCCCAGCATTTTGGGAGGCCAAGGCAGCGGATCACGAGGTCAGGAGATGTAGACCAGCCTGGCCAAGATAGTGAAACCCTGCTCTACTAAAAAGACAAAAATTAGCTGGTAGTGGTGGTGCATGCCTGTAATCCCAGCTACTCGGGAGGCTGAAGCAGGAAAATCGTTTGAACCTGGGAGCCAGAGGTTGAAGTGAGCCGAGATCAAGCCACTGCACTCCAGCCTGGCAACAGAGTGAGACTCCATCTAAAAAAAAAAAAAAAAAAAAAGGGCCAGGCGCAGTGGCTCACGCCTGTAATCCCAGCACTTTGGGAGGCCAAGGCGGGCGGATCACGAGGTCAGGAGATGAAGACCATCCTGGCTAATAATGGTGAAACCCCATCTCTATTAAAAATATAAAAAATTAGCCGGGCAAAATGGCGGGTGCCTGTAGTCCCAGCTACTCCGGAGGCTGAGGCAGCAGAATGGCAAGAACCCGGGAGGTGGAGCTTGCAGTGAGCCAAGATCACGCCACTGCATTCCAGCCTGGGCGACAGAGCGAGACTCTATCTCTTACAAAAAAAAAAAAAAAAAGAATTATAAAATGAACTTTGGGGGATCGTCAGGGAGGGTGGGATGAGGATGAGGAATAAAAGACTACAAATAGGGTGTAGTGTATTCTGCTTAGGTTATAGGTGGATCAAAATCTCACAAATCACCACTACAGAACTTACTCAAGTAACCAAATACCACCTGTACCCCAAAAAACTATGGAAAAATAAAAAGTAATGGAAAAAAAAAAAGTTTCACATGCTATAGAGAAATATTCCAGGAAAGGAACAGTCATTTGATATGTCAAATTTCATTTTTGTCTTATTTTAAGAAATTACCAAACTTCAACAAGCACTGTCCTGATCAGGGAGCAGCCATCCACATTAATGTGAGACTCTCCACTAACAAAGAAATTATGACTTGCTGAAGGCTCAAATGATTCTTGGTCATTTTTAGCAATAAAGCATTTTTATTAAGATATGTGCATTGTTTTTAGACATAATGCTATTGCATAATTAATAAACTATACTATAGTGTAAATGTAAATTTTACTTGCACTGGAAGAGAAAAAAAATTGTGCAACTCACTTTATTGCAATAGTTGTTTTATTGAACTCATCTGGAACAGAACCCTCAATATCTCCAAAGTATGCTTGTATTTGTCTTTTCTTGACTCCCTTATTTCACCTAGTGTGACAGCCTCAAGGTTCATTCACGCTGTAGCATGTGATAAAAACTTCCTTTTTAAAGTTGAATAATGTTTCATTGTATGTGTATACCACACTTTGTTTATTGTTTATTGTCGATGGACATTTGGTTTTCTTTTACCTCTTGATTATTGTAAATACTTCTGCTATGAACATGGGTGTGCAACTATCTCCTCAAGACCTGGGTTTCAATTACTTTGGATATGTAACCAGAAATAGTAGTTCTGTTTTAATTTTTTGAGAAATCTACATCCTGTTTCCCACAACACTTACACCATTTCACAATCCTATTAACTGTGCACAGAGTTCTAGTTTCTCTACATTATCTTAAACTTTTGTTTTGGTTTTTGTTTTTCATAGTAGCCATCGTGATGGTTGTGAGATAATATCTCCTGGTGGTTGATTTGCATTTATCTAGCAATTAGTGATGTTGAGCATCTTTTCATTTGCTTGTTTGCCATTTGTATGTCAAATTTGGGAAAATGCCTATGTCCTTTGCTGACTTTTTAAATCAGGTTATTGATTTTTGTTGTTGTTGACTTGTGGGAGTTTTTAAAATATATTCTGGATATTAACTTTTTATCAGATTTTAATCTCCAAATATTTTTCTAATTCTGGTCATTGTCTTTTCACTGTATTGATTGTGACCTTTGATACAAAGCATAGCACATTTTCAACTTTTAAATTCATGCCTTCTCAGCTGAGATACACTGTAAAATGGCAGATATATTCTCTACCTCTGTTACAAAATGATTTAATCCACACCAGGACCTCACTTGCAAGGACATACTGGATAGTTGAGGTCAAACTGTCATAGCTCATATGCTTAAACTAACATTAGCAGACATTGCTGACTCTAAAAGGTCAGCATTTTCTAATGTCTTGGAAGTTCATGTTTGGTAAGAACTGATTATTCTGCATTTGCTAGAGACTCAATATTCTGTATTCACCAAGCTTGTATCTACTGGAAAAAGAAAAAGAAAATCTGCTTATATAAAGCAATTGTTTACCTATAGACAAAGCCAAACAAGGCTGAGTGCAAAAAATACACTCAACTACTAAAATATGGTGGGCCTACTTTACTATAACTATCTTCCCTATACAAGAAACTTTGCATTCTGCAGACTATATTTGGTCCTGAAAATCGAATCTCATAGGGTTTTCAAGGTACATGCAAACAAACTTGTTGAGGTTGAAAGGATTTAATAATAATACTCCATTTCCTGCCTGAATTCAGAAAAAATTTAAAGTTTGAAATGTGATGTTTAAATAATTATTCTTACTAGTGTGAGATGGTATCTCATTGTGAATTTCATTTGTATATTTCTACTGATGAGTGATGTTGAGCATTTTTTTCATATGCTTATTTGCTGTGTGTATATGTCTTCTTTTGAGAAGTGTCTGTTTATGACCTGCCCATTTTTAATGAGTTTTTTTTTTTTTTCTTTTTTTTTTTGCTTGTTGATTTATTTAAGTTCATTATAGATTCTGGATATTAGAGCTTTGTCAGATGCATAGTTTGCAAGTATTTTCTTGCATTTTGTAGGTTGTCCCTTTACTCTGTTTACAGTTTCTTCTGCTACGTAGAAGCTTAGTTTAATTAGGTCCCACTTGCCAATTTTTGTTTTTGTTGCAATTGCTTTTGTCATGAAATGTTAAGTCTTTGTCATATTTATTAAGGCCTATGTCCAGGATGTTATTTCCTAAGTTTTCTCCTAGGGTTTTTAGAATTTTTGGTGTTACATGTGTTTAATCAATCCTGAGTTGATTTTTATATATGGTATAAAGGAAGGGGCCCAGTTTCAAACCCCTGCATATGACTGGCCAGTTATCTCAGCACATTTTATTAAATATGGAGTCCTTCTCTGCTCATTTTTGTCAACTTTCTCAAAGATCAAATGGCTGTAGGTATATGGTTTTATTTCTGGGTTTCCTATTCTATTCCATTGGTCTATATGTCTATTTTTGTGCTAGTATTATGCTGTTTTAGTTATTGTAGCCTTGATATGTACTTTGAAGTCAGTTAACGTGATGCCTCCAGCTTTGTTCTTTTGCTTAGACAAAACCCATTTTTTTGTTTCATATTAATATTGGAATAGATTTTTCTAATTCTGCAAAAAGTGGCATTGGTAATTTGATAGGATATATAATTTGATAGCATTGAATCTGTAAATTGTGTTGGGTAATATGGCCATTTTAATGACATTGATTATTTCTATCCATGAGTATGGAATGTTTTTACATTTGTTTGTGTTATTTTTGATTTCTTTCAGCAGTGTTGTATAATTTTTATTGTAGAGATGTTACCTCTCTGTTTAGCTATATTCCTAGGTATCTTATTCTTTTTTTGATTCTTGTTAATGGGATTGCATTTCTGGTTTGACTTTCCATTTAAATTTCATTGGCATATAGAAATGTACTAATTTTTGTCCATTGATTTTGTATCCCAAAACTTTACTGAAATAGCTTGTGAATTCTAGGAGCCTGTCTGTAGAGACTATGGGGTTTTCTAGGTATAGAATCATATCATCTATCAAGAGAGAGAGTTTGATTTCCTCTCTTCCTATTTGGATGCCTTTTACTTCTTTCTGTTATTTCTTTTTCTTACTTTAACTATTTTTCAACTTATTTCAACTTACTTTTGCTATTCAACTATGTCGAATGAGAGTGGTAACAGTGGGCATCCTTGTCTTGTTCTGATTCTCCTGGGGAAAGCTTCCAGCTTTTGCCCACTTATTATGATGTTGGCTGTGGGTTTGACATAGATAGCTTTTATTATTTTGAGATATTTATCTTCAATGCCTAGTTTGTTGAGGGTTTTTAACATGAAAGGGTGTTGAATTTTGTCAAAAGCCTTTTCTTCATTTATTGAGATGCTCACGTGGTTTTAGTCTTTAGTCCTGTTTATGTAATGCATTATGTTTATTGATTTGCCTATGTTAAACCAACCTTACATCCCAGAAAAATACTTACTCAGTCATGGTTAGCTTTTTGATGTGCTCCAGCAGCACATCAATCAGATATTAGCTTATCTCAATGAGAGATTAGCTTTTTGATGTGCTGCTGGATTCAGTTTGCTAGTATTTTGTTGAGGATTTTTGTAGCTATGTCCATCGAGGATATCGGTTTGGAGTTTTCTTTTTGTTGTTATTGTTGTGTCTCTGCCAGATTTTGGTGTCAGGATGATGCTGGTATCATAGAATGATGAGAAGAGTCCCTCCTCAGTTTCTTGGAACAGGTTCAGTAGGATTGATACCTACTCTTCTTCATATATCTGGTAGAATTCAGCTGTAAATCTGTGTGGTTTATGTTTTTTTCTGGTTGGTAGAATTTTTATTACTTATTCAATTTTGCAACTTGTTATTGGTCTGTTTGGGAATTCAATTTCTTCCTTTCTCACTCTTGGGAGGTTGTATGCTTCTAGGAATGTATCCATTTCTTCTAGGTTTTCTAGTTTGTGTGTATAGAGGTCTCCATAATAGACTTCAAGGGTTTTTTGTATTTCTGTAAGGTCAATGGTAATGTTACCTTTGTCATTTCTGCTTGTGTTTATTTGGATCTTCTCTCTTTTTTTTCTTTATTATTCTAACTATCAGTCTTGTTTATTATTTCCATTAACCAACTTTTGATTTTGTTGATCTTTTGTATAAATTTTTAAATCTCAGTTTCATTCAGTTTACCTGTGGTTTTGGTTATTTCTTTTCTTCTGTTAGTTTTGGAGTTGGTTTGCTTTTTTTTTTTTTTTTTTTTTTCCTAGTTCCCTTTGGTGTGATGTTAGGTTGTTAATTTGTAATCTTTCTAACTTTTTGATGTAGGCATTTAGCACTATAAAATTAATCAATTCGTAGAAATAGAAAAGGACTGTTGGTTAACAGGAGCATTGGGGAGGGGAGTTGTTTAATCAGTATAAAGTTTTAGTTATGCAAAATGAATAACTTCTGGAGATCTTCTGTACAACATAGTGCCTATTGTTAACAGTGCTTTATTGTGCTCTTAAAAATTTGTAAAGTGGTTCTCATGTTAAATGTTCTTGCCTCAATTAAAAAAAGAGAAAATCAAAGAAGGAGCATGATATTATATTTTCTTACTTGAAATAGCTTGAGCTAAGGTAAAGATACAACTGAGGAATGGTCAAGTAGATAAATGACCCAACAAAGTCTAAATTGAATTAATACCAACCTTTAAAAAGAGTTTATTTGGCCGGGCGCGGTGGCTCAAGCCTGTAATCCCAGCACTTTGGGAGGCCGAGACGGGCAGATCACGAGGTCAGGAGATCGAGACCATCCTGGCTAACACGGTGAAACCCCGTCTGTACTAAAAAATACAAAAAAAAAAAAAAAAAAAAAAAAAACTAGCCGGGCGAAGTGGCAGGTGCCTGTAGTCCCAGCTACTCAGGAGGCTGAGGCAGGAGAATGGCGTGAACCCGAGAGGAGGAGCATGCAGTGAGCTGAGATCCGGCCACTGCACTCCAGCCTGGGTGACAGAGCAAGACTCCGTCTCAAAAAAAAAAAAAGAGTTTATTTTTCATGATAATTATATAAAATATTCATGGTCATAATATTTTAATGAGAACAGTCCTTAGGAAATGAAGTCAACAGTTATCAGGGGAGGAGCAACATATGGTATAACTAGCCCTGCCTTGGTGGGAATTCTACAAATAAGTTAGGAAGGAATTTACACAGCGAATACAGAGGGAAGAGGTCACAAGGGGAGAGTCTTGAGTTGTAAATAAAGATGATCATGCTGAGCCTGCCAATTTGGGGAAGCTCTCGAATGTTGTTGTACCTCTTGATGACTTGGTCTTAAGTAGCAAAAAGGGGCTAAAGTGTATAGATCAATACTGTCTAACCTGTTTTTCCTGGGGGACTATTGCTGCCTTAGAACAATTACTTACCTTAAGGGTTACAGAGGTTCTTACTTCCCAGTGAGATGATTTTGCAAATAAACTTGGATAGCTTATTCACTCACTGCCTCGACTGGGCTCCTAAATCCTCATTGCTGTCAGTGGGGATTCAGTTTACCAAAAGAAGTTAATAAATGTATAGTGAAGTCTTCATGATACCTATGAAGTAGGACATGAGTGCAGAAGTTTCAGTTACATGGCAAAATCCTAGGAGGTTTTGTCTTTCTTATTCATTTCTATAATGTTAATATATTTATTATTTTAAATCAAAAGTAAAAGATAGCTTAAAAATAAATAACTATTCAAATCAAACAAATTCACCTTATGCAAAACTTTTTGCATTTGGTTCATCAAACATTCATTGATTACCCAACAGGACCCAAGCAATGTACTAGGAATTGAATGTACAGAGAAGAATGAAGGATAGCTTCTTTTTTCAAGGGACTTGACATTGGGTGGTGGTTTTCTGGGGTGGGGAGTGGGAGAAGATTAAGTCATAAGCTGATTATTATGAATTACAATGTAATATCTTGATAATAAATGTTTATTAGTTCATTTTTATTAGTAATAAATTCAATAATATATGAATTTAAAAATAAACTTTGAAATATTCTGTCTGGTCTCATGTCCCCAAATTTGCAAGATTTCCATCTAGTGATGATTTACTTAAGTTGTAGACACAAGGTCTCAAGGGCTTCGAAACTGCTAGGATTTATAAGAATAAAATTAAATGCACATTAAAAGACATTTGACTTCACTGGTGGCTGTAGATAACATAGAATTGGTGACACATAATACAAATTTGCATTTAAATCTTAATCTAACTCTTAATAAGTAGAACCATATTATAGTATACTCTTTAACTTAAATTGTTTAGATATGACTTCAAATAAAGATAGAGATTCAGCCTGGAAAACATTTTTTAGACAGATGGTTATAGTAACATCACATTGCAATACACTTTAAAGTGACAGCATACTTAGCAGTAGAGTAGTCCCCCCTTATCAGTGGGGTATACATTTTAAGACCCGCAATACATGCCTGAAACTGCAGGTAGTATAAAATCTTATATGTACTGTTTTTTCTTATACATACACAATTATGATAAAGTTTAATTTATAAATTAGGCATCATAAGAGATCAGCAATGATGACTAATAATAAAATGTATGAACCCAGACAATCTGAGAAGGTCTCAGTTAATTTAGAAAGTTTATTTTGCCAAGGTTGAGAATGCATGTTTGTTACACAGTATCAGAAGGTCCCGATGACGTGTGCCCAGGTTTATCAGAGCACAGTTTGGTTTTACACTTTCTAGGGAGACATGAGCCATCATTCAACATACGCAAGATGAACATTGGTTCAGTCTGGAAAGGGGGGACAACTCTAAGCAAAGACCAAAGACTGGAAGACTCAAAGTGGGGAGGGGGTTTCCAGGTCATAGGTGAATAAGAGACAAATGATTGCATTCTTTTGAGTTCCTGATTAGCCTCTCCAAAGAAAAAGAAATCATATGTGCATTTATCTCAGTGATAAAAGGGGTGACTTTGAATAGAATGGGAGACGGGTTTGCCCTAAGCAGTTCCCAGCTTGACTTTTCCCTTTAGCTTAGTGATTTGGGGGCCCCAAGATTCATTTTTCACTCACAAATGGAACAATTATAACAATATACTGTAATACAAGGTGAATGTTCTCCCTCATTCTCCCTCTTGCTTGCACTCTCAAAATATTTTATTGTGTGTTATATTTCTAGACTGTGGTTGACCTTGGATAACTGAAACCACAGAAAACAAAACTGGATAAGCGAGGACTACTATAATCTGCTTTTAATTTAAAGTAAATTAATCCTTTTGTTATTTTCTTTTTGTTTTTACTTTTGTCAATATGGTGAACAAATTCTGACAAGTTGAATTTGAATCTTCTCAGAATTATGTTTTAAGAAACAGAGGAGTAATAAAACGAGGTGAACTGTCACCATGTATAGTACTTGATGTCAAGGGTTTTTTGTTTTGTTTTGTTTTGTTTTGTCTGAAGAAGAGCCATTAGTGATTTCAACAAAGTAAATTTTTTCTTGCTGAGGTATTTCCTACAGTTCTTGTGGCATACACTGACTTGAAAATAACATGGTGGGTCCAGATTCATGATTCTGTACTCCACAAGTTTAGTAAGCTTTAGAAAAATAGAAGAATAAAGTTTATTTCAAAATGATTTCATTTAGAAACCCAGTATAGCAGAACTGGTCTTGTATATTAGTATGTAGTTGTTTTATTAGATTGGTGAAAAAGTAATTGTGTTTTTTGACATTATGAGATAGCAGAAACTGCAATTACTTTTTCACCAGCCTAATATAATTTATCCAGTTTATTTGACCTGCAGAAAGTCCTCTATTAGGGCCTTTAAATACTTAGGAGGTTAAAAGACATCATCTGAATTACATGCATTTTATACTCTTCAGATGTGACTTTCCTGTCTGCCAGTTCTGCTGCAAGGTATGCCCCGACTTAGCACATCCTTTTATTAGTTTGCATCACTCTATTTAAATTCTGTCCAAACTTATTGCAACTTCCTATTTCCCAAATAAGAAAAGCATAGATTTTTGCCATTTCTGACTTCATATTAGAGGTTGAGGTTTAGAGGCTAAACAGATTGATGAACACTTTCTCTAGTGACTAGATTAGTCTTCCACATGCTGATGACAAAGGAGCTAACCAATCTCTTCTATAATTGAATAACAAGGGATACTTTTCTTTGCTCTTTATCCTAAATGTGAATCTTAAGCATGATTTGTGCAGGCAGTGAAGTTGTGTATGACAGTCTTCTACAGGATCTTCTTTGGAGAGAATTCAATAGCCCAGAATTACTCACCAGCCTTCCGGATTTCCTCCATCTACCCCAAATGTGAAACTGTCAATTTGGCATGCCTTTCCCTAGAAAGTGTCCTAGGAGTAAACATTTCTGCTCTCTGCATTCCTACCAAAATTTACTTGGTGCTTGTTTCAGATGTCTCAAGAACATTCTCAAGTAGGCTTATTCTCTAGGACTCACAAGATGCAACAGAGGTTGTACTCATAGCCAAGTTTCATTAGAGCAAAAGGGTACAGAGCAAGAACAATAGGAAGGTGTACATTAGGCAGAGTTTAGAGAGGACAAATATAGGATTCCTAGTCCTCATTGTATAGATGTGCTTTTCTCTTGATGTGAACTACAAGGACATATAAAAGGAGAATCTGCCAGGAGAAAGCTTTTATGGAGGCTCTTTGTGTAGACACATCCTGCTGCACAACCAGCCATGGTAACAATAACTCAGGACCCCAACAATAAAACTAGGTACACATCATCAGTCTTGATGCTGAGCTTGAGAAGATCACATGGCGTAGTCTTTTGCTCCAGATGTATACAACAGAATCATCAATCATCAACATAAAGAGTCTTCTGAGGCCCAGAATAACAGAGATTGGTCAAAGGTAAATTGTGGTTCCAAGGTTCCATGGAGGCATACAAGGAGCATGCAACCAGCCCTGCTGTGCTAATTCTTTCCTTTCACAGTTCTCTTTTCAGAATCAGATCCTATTTTTAAAAGAGCTGACAAATTCATAATAAGACAGTTGTTCTTAACAAAACATATTTGATTAAGCTGCACATTTTCTCTGAAAAATGTACATGCACACACACAGACACACAGAGAGACAATATCTGTATGAACTTTTAGGATTCAAGGGCAAATAGTTAATTTGGCATGGGAGTGTGGAAATAAGAGAGGTAAAGAAACCAAGCCAATAAAATTTCATGATAAAGCTAGCTATCATTGTGGACAATCAGAACTCAATCTTGCTGAGAAAATCTGAAGATAGTATATGATATTCCTCAGAGGTATCTCAACCAAGAGCAGATAAATGGAAATATTTATCTATCAATGTCCCTTCTATAATTTTCAAAGGCTGCTTCTAGGATCATTATCTCCCAAGCACTTGTGGCTTGCCTTAGATGCAAGTGAAATATGCACACATAATTGTTAAAAAACTCTCAAAAAAAAGTTGCAGTTTTTCGTGTAAACAATCACGTGTGTGTGAAAATTAATGACTAGAGGATATGGACAGGGAATTAAAAGTATCTGCTATATAAACATGCACACACAAAAGTGTTAACACACACAATTTTAGGTTTATGAAGTTGTGAATTATAACCATGGATTTCTGGATCCTAGAGATTAAAATAGTCCAACGTATTGAAAAAAAAGATGGTATTCAGAATTAAAGCTTTAGGAATAAACAATATTTACTTTTAAAGAATGGGTTGCTAGTCTTGGAATGTCAGGCATCATGTGTGATAATCAGAGATTACAATCAGTTGTTTAGTGCCCTCTGAATCATACAATGTAAGTTATTGTGTTTATAGAAATAACAAAAAAATCAGCACTGTCTCCTTTTATCTCCTGAATAGAGAATGTCATTAATCTGAAGATAGCACTGATTATGAGACTTCATTATTTTGTTTCCCTGAAAAAGGAAGGAAAAAAAAACACTGCCAAGTTACAATCACATGATGCCAACTACAAAATGCATTTCTATTTTTGAGGTGGTAATATGCTGAAAACTCAAGTGTCTTAGAATTGATAGAATATGATAGTATCAATTAATTCAAAGAATGCTGTCAGGGAATGAACTGAAATATGGGAAGTGGGAACTGCAGCCTTGATCATTTATAAAATAATCCTGATAACATATTTAGTGTTAATATGAACTCTTTTCAAGAATATTCATGCCTCTTTCTATGTTAGGTGCTTTCATCTCTGAACATCAAAACCTGTTTTAAGAACATTGCTATGTGGTCACAGGAAGTTAAATGTTCTTGCCAATATCAGCTGCGAAACTACTCATTCATCTTTCAAACATGTCTTTTCTTACAAAATTACCTGTTCCCAACTAAGAAAAGGGAAAGAGAGCAAAGCTTCATTTTTCCTTTCATCCTGGTTATCTCCCTAGCCCATCTTAGACTTTGTTCAAATACAACCTCTACAAAGCCTTGCGGCACACTGGCCTTTAGGAAATAAGCTAAAAAGTTTAATCAGTATTTTGAGGTTCAAATCCCAAAAAGGAAACATTTTTAACAGCATGATCATAAGCATGTTGGGACTTCCCATGTACCTTTCTAAGTCATCACCTTGGTTCAATTCACTGTGAAAGAGAAGACAGTGTGGCAGGCCAGGTCTCACTAATGCTGGCCTCCATAACAACTGTTTCAGAACTGACTGAGTGGTTAAGTTAAATATTAAAAGCCAGTGCCCTTATACAAAGGCTAGAATGTAAAAAAGAGCCCACCAAGAGTTTTGCCTAAGCTTTTCCTGGGCCTTAAAGCATGATAAAATAAAGAAGGAATTCTTAACAGGACCCATGTAGGATTAAACAAGTTTTATTGTGGGTCTGAAGAAATTCCTCCATAAACAAGTTTGTTGGAAGCATGAAAGGACTCCCAAAACCGCCATGATTTAGCAGGAGACAAGATAAATCACCCTAGCGCCTGGACCCACTTGGATTAAGTAAATTTAAGGCTCCAGAGGAAGGTCTTCAGGACTCAGACCTTAGTTATAGATTAAAAGAAGTTAGTGGCTCAAGCCTGTAATCCCAGCACTTTGGGAGGCCGAGACGGGCGGATCACGAGGTCAGGAGATCGAGACCATCCTGGCTAACACGGTGAAACCCCGTCTCTACTAAAAATACAAGAAAATTAGCCGGGCGAGGTGGCGGGCGCCTGTAGTCCCAGCTACTCGGGAGGCTGAGGCAGGAGAATGGCGTGAACCCGGGAGGCGGAGCTTGCAGTGAGCCGAGATCGCGCCACTGCACTCCAGCCTGGGGCACAGAGCAAGACTCCGTCTCAAAAAAAAAAAAAAAAAAAAAAAAAAAGAAGAAGTTAATCACATATGTCTTTAGGTGAATCCACACTTACATGTAGACATACAGTTTAGAATGTATATAAGCTCTGGGAAACTCTGTAATTTTGAGTTGGCCTGGCAATAATTTCCAGGCCTTCTCTCTGTAACTGGTTACAGAAATAAAAACTCTCTTTCTCTCGAGTTCATCAGCACCTCGTTATTGGGCCATGAGAAACAGCAGCCTGACCCTCAGTTTGGTCTGGGAACTTTGAGCTGGTTCTTCATTTATCTCTGTCTTCTATCTTCTTCCCATTTTCTTTACTACCTGCTACAATCTGAATGTTTATCTCCACCACTCTCTGAAATTCTTTTATTAAAACTTATTCACCAATATTATGGTATTAGGAGGTGGGGGCCTTTGATAGATGATAAAGTCATGAGGGTGGGGCTCTCATGAGTGAGATTCATGCTTTTATAAAAGGAACTCCAGAGAGGTCTTTTACCATCTTTCCGCCATGTGAGAATGCAATGAAAAATTATCAGTCTGCAGCCTAGAATATGGTCCTCACCAGTCATCACTTCTACCAGCACTTTGACTTTGAACTTCCCAGCCTTTAGAACTCTGGGAAATGAGTTTCTGTTGTTTATAAGCCACATAGTTCATAGTGCTTTTTATAGCATCCTGGATGGACTAAGACACTACCATTCTTACTTTAAAAAAAAATTGTGTGGATGCAAAGGTAGATTTGAATTTACATGTGCACATGAAGCTCCTGAAAGATAGAACCTACCTTTGATGAATGATTCTGTGATTTATTTGAGGAATGTAATGTACAATTGGGTGCAAAATACTTTTGATATGACAAAGTTCTACATGGTACTTCCTTTCTTTTTCAAGTGAAGTGTTTGGGAGCAGTACAGCTAAGTGGTTAGCTGTGGGCACCCTGGAGCTGGCCACTTGAATACATTCTAGCTCAGGAAGCGATGCCATTTTTATTATTTTATCTTTTATTTTCATCTCTTCATCTGTAGAGTGGGAACAATTCTAATATTTATGTCATAGTGTTGTTAAGATTAATTGAAATAAAGCCTATAGTGTGCTGCACATATACAATTTCAGAGTACTTCATAAATATCATTAATATTATTTTTTATTGCTAATGAGGCTTAAAAAAATGGCATTAAATATGGAGTCAGCAGTTTGGGGCTCACAGTTTTGCTCCGTGTTTTCTAGCAACACAAACTTGTGTCCTCTAACTACCCAAAGTCTCATACCTTTTTTCTGAAATACAGAGGAAGTAACCCAAAATGAAAGAAATAATGTGAGAGAAACTGACTCAGTCTTTGGTCACATGATAGTTCTGCATTTTCTATTAAACAGATACAAATTCAACTAGATAAGTGGAGAAAAGAATCTTCATTGGTTGCATGAACAAATATTTTTATTGCTTAAGAAACATTTTAAAGCTGTATTTGAACATTAGTTTTGAGTGTTATTATCACTAGGTATGTTTGAAAAAGAAGGGGAAACTTACTCCCCTAACTTTCAGCACTTGTAAGACAGGCATACCAATTACACTGAAGGAGCCTTGCCTCTGAAAGCATGAGTTATATAAATAAAATGAAAATGAAATGCAAATCTAAAGATTAGACTTAGGGTTAAAAAAATCTCTTGATCACATAGCAAGGTAAAATATCGCTCTAAAACTGAGGGAAAATTTATAATGTGGTAGAGATTTCATGGGCTTTCCTATTGCTAAAATATAATTGCTCTTTTGGAATTGCAGTAAGAGTGAAACTAGAATTTTGTTTTATTGCTTCTAGACCATCCTTCCTTCTCTAACATTCTGACCACATGTATCAGTATTCAGAAAAAAGCAAGAGCTTCTTCTCACAGATGGGATTGCCATTGAAGAGGATGTCAAGAAGGATGAGCCACTGTTAGGGTTGATTCAAGATACTCTATTCCCAAGCTGCATTTGCTGATAGAGTCATCTATATCCTGGTGTCCATGAAACACAGTGGAAGAGAAATCTGTCCTTGTCATCACCTGGCCAAATGCCTCTTTTAAAAGATACTAGAAAATTAATTAAACTGCAAATTCACCCATAAAATTAAAGTAAAAGCTACCTGGGCTCAGGGCTCTGAAAGAGTATAACTTATTTCGATTAGAAAATTTGTCATGTTTGGCTCGAGTAGCATTAATTTGTTTAGAAGAGATAATGATATTTCATTATTATTCTCAACCCTGAAGTTAGTCAAGAAATAACTAAAATAAATACCTTGTCAATACTGACTACACATAATACTTATACTCTATAGCAACATGACAACACTCAGTGATCTTGACAAGTTTAGGAAAGCATTTAAACAAAATAAAACTTGAGCCAGATAAACTCTGGAAGATCTTTAAAATTAAATATAATAGTTACTGGGTAGAGTGAAATAGTTACTGGGTAGATCAGAAATAGAAATTGTGCCTTACTCTTATAATTTCAACCATGACAATATAAATAAATAGTATACTGTTAAAAAAATAATTTGACCATTGGGAGCATTTAAGATTTCTATGTGCTTTTCCTATTTTACAGTGAGAATAAATTTTTAAAGAGTGCAGAACATGAAGACATTTCTTTTTACCTCAAAACTATTTGTTCCTTATTTCTGACTGTTGAGCAGTATGATTTTCCTAAAATGATAGAAACAAATTTTGTACAGTTGAGAATAGAGTAATTGAAAGATTCCCAAACATTTTGCTGAAGGAAGTAAATGGCCCTTCTGGTTGTGCACTGTTTTCAGCACTTGGGAAACCTAAGAGAAGACATAACTAACATTAGCTGTCACTGGCGAAATAGCATAGATTTTGACATAATATATACAGGAGAGAAAAAATTAGCTTAACTTATAGCAAGTAGCTTTGCACTCTTACATTTATCATACACAGGAAGGAAAAGAGCCATAAAAATTGAATTCTCTATGCTTCACAGGCACCATTCCATTAGATGGGTCACAGAAAAGTAGTGCTGGGTCATATCTATATTAAAAATGCTAAATATAAACATCATAATTTGAAGAATAAGAAATATTTAATACTCATAATTCCAAAAGTGAACAAGTGATGATTGAATCACATAATAAATTCTGTGTTTATTGGGGAAGGGATAATTAGGTCTTTATTTCTGAAAATTTCTATCACCTTCTATTCATCTCACTCACCATCTAGGCTTTCAGGCTTTCAGTTCATTCAGAATAAAGACCACAAAATAATATCAGCATACTAGAATTGGCTTGATGGATACAAAATACCTCCACAGATACATTCTAAAAGAAATTTTAAAAATTTTGCTTTGAGAAACAAATTAAACATGGGATAACCTGATGTTCTTACTCTTTCTTTTATTTCTCTTACTGCACTTAAATTTTACACTACCTTGCTTTATAACCAGCATTTCTAGTGTTGACAAAGAAAACATTTAGTTTTCATTTTCTTAACAAAAACCCAACAGGCAAGATAAACATTAAGTTCATTCTTGAAGGAAATGAGTTTGACAACAAAAAAGATAATTTAGAATGAAACAAATTATCAAAATAGGACAAGGAAAGTACAGGTTGCCATAAAGCTAGATAATTAAGTGTTGAAAAATTTGTAAAGCTGTAATATGGTTAGGCTTTGTGTTCCTACCCAAATCCCATCTTAAATTATAATCCCCACAATCTCCATATGTTGAGGGTGGGACCTGGTGGGAGGTGACTGGATCATGGGGGTGATTTTCCCTATGCTGTCCTCTTGATAGTGAGTTATCCTGAGATGTGTGGTTTTATAAGTGTTTGACAGTTCCTCCTTCACACACTCTCTCTCACTTGCCACCATGTAAGATGTGCCTGTTTCCCCTTCCACCATAATTGTAAGTTTCCTGAGGCCTTTCCAGCTATCTGTAACTGTGAGTCAATTAAACCTCTTTCCTTTGTAAATTATCCAGTCTCAGGAAGCTCTTTATAGTGTAAAAATGAACTAATACAAGCTGTAATTAGCATTCACTATTCACTATGCACTGTGTAAGCCACAGAGAAAATACAAATAAAAGATAAGAGACAAAGACTACTGTCAATGTGTTTTAACCTTCATTGGGAAGACAAACTCATACCACTTTTTCATCATGAAAAGCAAGGGACTTAGTAGTATTGGGAATAATCATATTTTGTCTTCAGTAATTTAAAATTATATTAAAAGTTGCATTAATGCTATAGTAGAAGACTTATGTCCCTACTACTGTATCATCAGGAACTACTCCTACCACCACAACAACCCCACCATTTACTTCCTGAGTGTCTACAATTTTCCAGTCACTGTTTTAGTACCTATAGATTCATTAGCTCATTTAACTTATGAAACAATGGAATTGTTCTTGAGGTAGCTGCAATTATTGCCCTCATTTTAAAAAATAAGGAAATTAATGTGGGGAGATATTAAAATAACTGTCTCAAGATTCCGAACACAGTCAGTCTGCTGCTTGAAATACAAAAGCTAAAGGATGTCATATTTCTAAAACAGAGAAAACTAGGTACTTTGAAAGGCCCCTGATGACGTATAGTTACTATACAAAAGAAAAAAAGCTTTTAATGCAATTCTAAACTCTGAAGTCTCTTTAACCAGTGAGAAGAAATGTGATTGGTCAATAATGAGGTGGAAGAGGATGAGAGCTAAATTACTATTAGTCCAACAGTAGACTTCTTAATAGAAATAATAGGAAAAACAGACAAAGAAATTATATTGTCAAAATGCTAGGAAGGTGGAGGAAAAACTGTCAGTCTAGAATCGTGTGTTCACAACAATTACCTTTCAAGAATGAGAGTGAAAAAAGGTATATTTCACATACAGAAAAGTTGATTTTGTCACCTGCAGACTGCAGATTCTAGTTTAGACTACAAACTAGATTCCAACGGATATAATTTTTTCAAAGAATAATTATCCCAGAGTAAATGTTTAGGATGCAAGAAGAAATAATGAGCACAGAAATTAATAAACAAAAAATATAACAAACATTATTTATATCAAAAAATAGAAAATAAATATGGGATTACTAAAAGAAATAAATACTGAATGCTGGTTTAATAAGGAAACAAACAATAAAACAAAAATATTATTTTAGAAAAGTCAAACAGCCAAAAAGATGAAGACTCTTATTTGACAACATTTTAAGTAGCAAGCACAAGGAAAGACTGAAGACATGAGTTACAAATATAATAGCAATAACAAAACAAATGTAGATATGCTACATTCACTAGCTATTAGTTAGGTATTATTATAATGTTAGGTGGAAAACCAGGTCAATTATATTTATTCATAAGAAATACACCTTAACCATACAGATATGAAAGGTTGAAAACATCACAAGACAAGTACCTGTACTATGTTAATAAAATAAAAAAGTATTTAAAACAAAAGAAATATTATTTTGGAAACAAAGTACTGTATATTAATAGATTAAATGAAGAGGAAGAAACGCAAATTTTAAATTTGTGTGTTCGAAACAAAACAGCCTTAAAATATAGAAAGTCAAAATTGTTAAATCTAATAGCAGAAATTGACAAAACACCCATTATCATGAGGAATTTCAAAACCTATTTTTTTGTTTTTGTTAAGTAAGAAACCAGATAAAATATTGGTTAAGGCATGCTATATTTGAAGGATACAATTTACAAGGTTGATTTAATAGGCATACATAGAACCCTGCCCTCAAGGATTAAGAATGCACATTGTTCTCAAGTATATGCATACACAAGATTTATAAACTGTGATCATATAGTAGTCCATAAATGGAATTTCAAACTTTAAAGCAGGGGTCCCCAACCCCTGGCCATGGACCATTGCCAGTTTGTGGCCTATTAGGAACCCTCACAGTAGGAGGTGGATGGTGGGAGAGGGAGTGAAGCTCATCTGTATTTATGGCCACTCCCCATTGCTCACATATACACCTGAGTTCTGCCTCCTGTCAGATCAATGGCGGCATTAGACCCTCATAGGAAAAAGAACCCTATTGTGAACTGCACATGTGAGGGATCTAGGTTGCGTGCTCCTTATGAGAACCTAATGCACGGCTGGGTGCTGTGCATCATGCCTGTAATCCCAACAGTTTGGGAGGCCAAGGTGGATGGATCACCTAAGGGGGGGAGGTCAAGACAGCCTAACCAACATGGAGAAACCCAGTCTACTAAAAATGCAAAATTAGCTGGGCATGGTGGCACATGGCTGTAATCCCAGCTACTCAGGAGGCTGAGGCAGGAGAATCGCTTGAAACCAGGAGGTGAAGGTTGCAGTGAGATGAGATTGTGCCACCGCACTCCAGCCTGGGCAACAAGAGCACACCTCCATCTCAAAAAAAAAAAAAAAAAAAAAAGAGAGAGAGAGAGAATCTAAAGCCTGATGATCTGTCACTGATGGGGCTGTCCAGTTGTAGGAAATCAAGCTCAGGGCTCCCACTGATTCTACATGATACTGTGTTGTATAATTATTTCATTATGTATGATAATATAATAATAATAGAAATACAGTCCACAATAAATGCAATGCGTTTGAAGCATCCCAAAACCATCTACTCCCAGGTCCATGGAAAAAGCGTCTTCCATGAAACCAGTCCCTGCTGCTAAAAAGGTTGGGGACCACTGCTTTAAAGTACCTTAAAAGCACCTAATGAAACATTTTCTAAACAAAATGCAGTTAAGTGAGAAAAAAATAACACAAGGATAAACTAAAATCCTTATATGTTAGAAAATTATACAACACACATAAATATATCTATGATCAAAGAAGAAATCACAATGGAAATTTAAAATGTGTAGAAGCAAATTGTAATAAAAATACTACAGCAAAACATGGAGGATGAAGTGGCTATGGCACTCTTAAGGGAATTTAATCTTGAAGGCTTACATTGAAAGAGAAGAAAAGTTACAAACAATGAAACAACTATCTAATTAAAGAAATTAGAAAGGCAAAAAAGAATTAACTCATAGAAAGTAGAAGCAAAAGGAAATAAAAACATACATGAAAACAATAAAAATAAAGATAAAATAGGATTGATAAACCAGAATAGAATTCTTAAAAAATATTACTAAAACAGATATTTGAAGAGATTAATAAAGAAAATGGGAAAAAAAGAGACACAAATCATCAATATTAGAAGTTTATGAGAGGATACAAATACAGATATAACAAAGATTTTAAAGATAAAAGAATAGTGAGATAACTTCACATTAATTCATTACAAATCTTAGAGAAACTAGACAAATTCTGGAGGCCAAGACTCACCACTTTTACTCTTTGTACCGATCAACATCAGAGTTACCATCAAGAGTAGAACACCTTATTTAATGAAGTGTTTAAATTTATATTTTTCTCTCTTAACAAAAACAGATGTCTGAACTAGTTACATAAGCATGCAATCACGGATTTAAATGATATTTTTAGACTTATCCAATCCTATGTTTTTGAGATGTGGTTTTTAATTGACCATGGCTCCTTATCAGAAAGTCCTAACTTTTAAATTTGAGCTACCAAGGCTATAGGTGTAAAAGATCTTCCCAAGGTAAAAATGAAGCTGAAAAGTAGAAATCACCCTCCATCTCTCTTCATCAAGATTTCCAAAGCAGCATCTTGCCTTTCTCCTCCAATTTTCTGCTTTGAAATCCTATAAGAAAATAGAAGAGAAGCATGGAAGTATTTGGAATAAGCTTCTTTTAATTCACTGAGAAGTTTGGAACTGCAAAATAAATAAATAAGTAAATAAATACATAAATAAATGAGTTGAGTTTTATCAGCTGCTCATGTGAAATCTGATTTTTGCAAAATTCATGACCAAAATAAGAAAAGGAGTTGCTGGATTTGAGCTCTATGCTATTCTTTGAAAGGTCCCCAACTGGACAATATTGGACCAATAAAAGAATAGTAAACCTGTAAATATTATACATTTGTCAGCAGTTTCAGTTCTGAAGTGAAAAAAAAAACGTAGTATTTTTGTAAACCCTGTTACACTATTGATCAGTTGTTTAAATGTTTCTCTTATAAAGAAGAGTTAATATCAGCACTCTCTCATAGTAGATTGAGAATTAAATAACATACACGGTGTTTGGCAGATGGTAAGCACTCAATAAATGTTAGTTATTATCACAAATATTGTAGATATAATATTTTGTGTTTACCTACATTAAACATTTTATATACTCTTTTCAAAGTCTTTATTTTTTCGAATATCCTATGAGATTGGTAATTGTCCTTAAATCAGAGATTATGCCCTTTCCATTACTTTACTGCTCAAATGTAGCCTTTTCTGATAAATGATAGTGATAGCATTACCTAGCAGTAGCTATTTTTTATTCTAACGTAGTTAGCTGACAAAAATAAAAATTGGGATAAGAGGAAAAATAGGAGAAAGAGAGGCAGGGCTGAAGTTGTATAATTAGTACATTTTAAAATACAAATATAGTTGAAAGCACCCGATGCTTCTTGGAGAGCTTGGAATATCAAAAATTAGAAAAGACTAGTTTTATCAACACATTATTTCTAAAATTACTTCCAGAATTTCAAGCATGTAGAAGCACTAGTTAATTCCTTCTCTAATGTCAACTGATAAATCTAATGGCATAAAAATTAGAGAAAAACAAGTTCAGCATTTTGCACGTAAACCTTTATAGAAGACTTTTGTGTAGATCCATTAGAATTCAGGAAAAATTAATAGAAAAACCTTCCATTTCCTAATGAAGCAATTTTTGGTGGGGGAGGGGGTGGGATGGAGTCTCGCTGCTCTGTCACCCAGGCTGGAGTGCAGTGGTGTAATCTCAGCTCACTGCAACTTCCAGCTCCCAGGTTCAAGAGATTCTCCTGTCTCAGCTTCCTGAGTAGCTGGGATTACAGGCGTGTGCCACTATGCCTGGGTAATTTTTGTATTTTTAGTAGAGTCGGAGATCTCACTATGTTGGCCAGGCTGGTTTCGAACTCCTAACCTCAACCTCAACCATCAGTAGCTTTTTAGTTGTATTAATTATAACAGCTGCCATCCTTTCATTTTACCAGATGTTAAAATAAAGTTTCTCTATGGGCTTGATGGATCACATGGAAAACAAATCTATAAAAAATATGTCATTAAATATATTTTTTTCTACATTGTTTGTCAACAGGTAGGTACTCTTTGGTTATATAAGTGTACATTAAGTTGAATCCAGTTGAAAGAATGTTTGATTTAATCAACTGAAAGGACTTTAAATTAATTAACAGAAGTTGTGCTCTTCTGGCTGGGTTTATTGATGTGTTTTGCAGAAGATAATCAAATACCTCTGTGATGGTTAATATTGACTGTCAACTTGATTGGATTGAAGTATACAAAGTATTGATCCTGGGTGTGTCTGTGAGGGTGTTGCCAGAGGAGATTAACATTTGAGTCAGTGGATTGGGAGAGGAAGACCCACCCTCAATCTGGGTGGGTACAATCTAATCAGCAGCTAGCATGACTAGAATAAATCAGGCAGAGGTTAGAAGGACTTGACTCGCTGAGTCTTAGGCCTTTATCTTTCTCCCGTGCTGAATGTTTCCCACCCTCGAACATCAGACTCCAAGTTATTCAGCTTTTGGACTCTGACACTTCCACCAGTGATCTGCCAGGGGCTCTAGGGCCTTTGGCCACAGAGTGAAGGCTGTCACATCAGCTTCCATACTTTTGAAATTTGGGGACTCAACTGGCTTCCTTGCTTCTCAGTTTGTGGACGGCCTGTTGTGGGACTTCACCCTGTGATTGTGTGAGTCAGTACTCCTTAATAAACTCCTCTTCACTATCTATCTATCTATCTATCTATCTATCTATCTATCTATCTATCTATATCCATCATCTATATCTCGTATTAGTTCTGTTGCTCTACAGAACCCTGTCTAATACAGCTGGTTACTGAGATTTCTGTAGAACAATTTTCTTCTTCAATTGCTTTATGTTAGGGTAAATTAAAAATAGTAATGGTAACCTGTTCAATCAGTAACTTATTATCACAAGGGACTTAAAAGATTTATTTTAAATCTCTATAATGATAAGAATATAGCTCTTGGAAGTATATTAGTTAAGAATAATAAGATTCCAGTATTCTATGATTTAAAAATATTTTAAGTGACTGAGGTGATTTGGCTCTGTGTCCCTGCCCAAACCTCATGTTGAATTGTAATTCCTAGTGTTGAAGGAGGGGCCTGGTGGGAGCTGATTGGATCATGAGGGTGGATTTTCCCCTTTGCTGTTCTCATGATAGTGAGTGAGTTCTCCTGAGATCTGGCTGTTTAAAAGTGTGTAGCACTTCCCACTTTGAGCTTTCTCTCCTGCTCCACCATGTGAAGATTGAGCCTGCTTCCCCTTCATGTTCTGTCAGGATTGTAAGTTTCCTGAGGCCTCCAGCCATGTCTTCTGTACAGCCTGTGGAACTGTGAGTCAATTAAACCTCTTTTCTCCATAAATTACCCCACCTCAGGTATGTCTTTATAGCAGTGTGACAATGGACTAATACAGTGACAGAGGGATAATATTAAGCACTACTCTCTTCAGAGACAGCCCAACTTCAGAAATATTTCCGAGGAATGAATATAAAATAATCTTACTTTGATCAGTCATACCCAGATATTTTTCTTTAGGTCTGGGCACCAGGATATAAAAACATAGACCACTAGCAATCTGGAAGACATTGAAAAGAAAATGATCAGAAAGAGAATGGACTTACATCATATTATTTGGACATCACTGAATGAACTAGATATGTTAGTCTGAAATGGAGGAATTTTAAGTAAGAAACACAGACTGCCTTCCTGTATTTTACGTATTATAATTGGAAATAGAAAGTACACTTAGTATGTATGACTCTAGAGGGTACAAATACAGTTAAAAGATAAAAGTTTCCAAGAAACAAAATTCAATGTTATACAAAAAATCTTTTAGATAATTAGCAAAATCTTAAAATATAATTAGTGAAATCATTTATTGGTACTGAACTTTAGTGAGGTATTAGACTATATGACATCTATGGTGCCTTCTAACACTTTTATTCTGTAACTTCATGATCTCTAATGTGGTATCAATCACTCTTTGGTGCTCCTAATCTATGTAAGCATAGGAAGCCTATCTATCTATCTATCTATCTATCTATCTATCTATCTATCTATCTATCCATTTTTCTAACAATCTATATACTTACCTAATCTATATATCTATAAAACTACATTCAGTTTTTAATTAACATCATAGTAGATTTTTAAAATTTTTATGTAACACTGTTCAGAGTGTGAATTCAATGCCTATTTGTTGAATTAAAGTGAAATGGCAAAATCCCACATAAAAAATATAATTCTTTTTGAGAGTCATAGAATTTTCACATTTTCAAACAGATTGTTAATCTATATTTCTTACAATGAATTATTTGATTCAGGAAAGTTTTTACTTAAACTATATTAATCCATGAAAAATTATTGGTTTTTCCATAGGATGTTTGCATACATCACCCTTCTCTCTCCAAAAAGGCCTCAGCAGCTATTAAACTAAAAATGGTATCAATATGTGTCTCCTGGGAAGTGTACTTTCAAATAAGTTTAGAAAAGTAAGATAAAAATAAATCCTTTCCAGAGTTTATTAATCTAAATCTAAATTAATTCTGCTCTACATCTGGGATTATTGGAGACTATATTTAAAAAGCTGAAAGATAACTGGAGAGACAAGGGGGTATTTTGAAAATGAGTGAAGACAAGGAAATAAATGTTACAAATAATATTTTTCTGTAATTTGTCTGTAAATATGTCGATAAAATGACAGCTAAATTAATGTTGAGAATATTTAAATATTCATGGTTTTAAACCATAATAAACAAAATAATAAACACAATTATTTTGAGCTTAAAGACTGTATCACATTTCTTTGTTAAGGTGATTCTCTATTCAGCTTAATGTGCTACCACATTTTGAGTTATTAAAGTGTGCTTAGAAATCTTTGGTTGGTGTTTCTTAGTACATTCGAGTTTGATGTTTGGTACAAACTGGATAGACATACACATTTGCATTTCGATCAAAGTTTGGCAGTGCTTTTCCCTCACATTTATAATCTATAATGCATGAATTTACGTAGGGGTGGAGAAAACACTTACTGAAGAGGAAATAGAAATAAGACCCCAATCTCTCTCACGCCAAACCCAGACTATTTCAATTCAAAATATTCCAGCATTTCTCTTTAATAAGTACAGCTGAAGTCCATATTATAAGGAAGAACAGATATAGCTTCAGAGATAAAATTCTATAGAAGACACTAGAATGAATAATTTGCTACTCCTGGAAAACAAACAAAATGACAAAAAACTCCATAAATAATCAAACAAACTAAATTTTGCTGACTTCACTCTCAAAAGTCAAGAACAACTGAAATTGGCTGAGGCATATGAGAAGAGCAACGCAGAAGGTGAAGGGTATTCAGAGGCAACAGATTATAGAAGATGACCCCAGAATAGGCACCTTGGTTGTGAAAGGTTTACTCTAAAGAGCAAAAGCAATATTTTGAATTTATAACACCCGTAGTGAGAGCTGTGGTGAGCAAGAATGAGATATAGTTGAAACAAAGTGTAGGAGAATTACAGGTTTAGGTGCAAAGAGAATGTGGAGAAACCAGTATCAGCAAACATCCAAAAACACAACAAGAGGCACATACATGTCCTGAAGCTCAAGGATTTACCATGAGGGTTCACAGGTTGTGTCCATTTGACAAGGCTATTCAGATACTTGGGGTTGACAAGGTTAGTAGCAAAGTGTACCCTGAATATGGTTAGAATCAGAGGAGGTGAGTTAAACACCATCTCTGTGGAAACAGTAAAGACAGGAGCCTCTGTTTTAGGTAACCTGGACAAAGAATCAGAACTTTTCCTTCACTGATGCATAGCAATGTCCTGTAAATAGCTGACCCAGAAAAATCTAATTTATTGACAAGTGAGTAGAAAAAGAAAACTGCTACTTTATCCATAGAAAGGCTTTTAAAATCTTTAGAAAAGAAACAGAATGCATAAACAGATTTTTAAAACCCACTTATCAGAAAATGCATTGCTTAAAATAGAAAAAAATATGACCTATCCTTTTCATACAAATTAAAAAAAAAATAATGAAACAATTGCTTCTGAGAAGAAGTGCATGAAGTGCAAATTAAAAAGCCTGGGGAAAAATTGGTGAGACAACTTAAGGAAATGTGAATAGTCTAAATATGCCAACTGAAAATGTCAAAGTTCTAAATATACCAATTAAAAGACAGGGACGATCAGATCCAAATATATGTTCTTTACAGGAAACCCACATTAAATATAGAGACTCAGATTAAAAGTAAAGAAATGGAGACAGATATATCATGTTACTACTAATCAAAAGACAACTGGAGTTAGTCACATAAAGCAGACTTAAGACCAAGGAAGATTATTAAGGTAAAGAGAGGCATTGCATAATGATACAGAGACCGATTCTCCAAAGAGACATAATTCCAATGCGCCCAACAAAAGAACATCAAAATAGGTGAGGCAAAATCTGATAGAACTGTAGGATGAAATAGGCAAATCCACTGCTATAGCTCAAGGGTTCAATACCTTTCTTTCAGTAATTCATAAATCATTGCAGGCAGAAAATCAGTAAGGATATAGTTGATATGAACATCGCTATCAGTCAACTTAATCTCGTTAACATTCACAGAATAATTCATTCAACAACCATAAAATAAACATCCTTCTCAAGCTCTCATGGAGTATTGACTAAGACAGATCACACTCTGGACTCTAAAAATACCTGAAGAAATTTAAAAGAGTATAAATTATACAAAGAATGTTCTCACACTACAATGTAATTAAGTTGGAAATAAATTACAGGAAAATCCTTTAGCATTTGGAAATTAATGACATACATTTAAATAACACAAGTCAGAAAAATTTAAAACTATTTTGAATTATATAATATCAAAATTTGTAAAGTACAAAATATTATACGACTTATCAAAGTTTGTGGAGTTAAGTGAGTGCAATTCTTAGAAAGGCATATGTAGTATTGGCCGGGCGAGGTGGCTCACACTTGTAATACCAGCACTTTGGGAGGCCGTGGTGGGCAGATCACAAGGTCAAGAGATCGAGATCATCATGGCCAACATGGTGAAACCCCATCTCTACGAAAAATACAGAAATTAGCCGGGCATGGTGACAAGCACCTGTAGTCCCACTACTTGGAAGGCTGAGGCAGGAGAATCACTTGAACCCAGGAAGCAGAGGTTGCAGTGAGCCAAGACTGCGCCACCGCACTCCAGCCTGGTGATAAAATGAGACTCCATCTCAAAAAAAAAAGAAAAAGAAAAAAAGACATATGTAGTATTAAAAGCGTATATTAGAAAAGAAGAAAGTAAACCAATAAGATGAGCTTCTATCTTAGGAAACTAGAGAAAAACAATTTAAGCCTAAAATAAAACAGAAAAAGAAAAAATAAAAATTAGAACAGCCATCAGTGAAATTGTAAATAGTAAAATAATAGAGAAAATCAGCAAAACCAACAACTGGTTATTTGAAAAATTACTAACATTGATAAACTTATAGCCAGGTTTACCAAGAACAATGAAATAAAGACACAAATTACCCATATCACAAATGAAGGAGGGGTCATCACTAGTGATTCTGCACACACTAAAAAGGTAATTTTAAAATACTAGAAACCACTCTGTTCCTACAAATTTGATAAATTGAATGATATGAACCAATTCCTTTAAAAAACACAAACTACTCAAACTCACACAAGGGAAAATAGATAACGTGAATAAGCCTGAATCTGTTTTAAAAGAGAATAAATAATAACCTTCCAAAAAAGAAAGCACCAGTCCCAGATGGTTTCACTGGTGAATTCTACCAAACATTTAAGAAAGAAATCACAGCAATTCTCCATAAAGTTACCTGGAAAACAGAAGTAGAGGGAATACTTTCTAATTCACTTAATGAGACCAGTATTACCCTAATATCAAAATCAGATAAAGACATTGGATAAATGGAAGACATTAGAAAAATGGAAGTTACAGATCAATATCTCTCATGAATAACATAGATGCAAAATTATCCAGAAAATATTAACAAATCAAATCCAAAAAGGTATTGAAAGAAAGTATACTACAACCAAATGGGATTTATTCCAGGAACACCAGGCAGGGTAAACATTAGAAAATCAGTCAATGTAATTACCTCTTTGACAAGCTGAAAAGAAAAATCACATGATTACATCAGTTGCTACAGAAAAATAAATTGACAAAATCCAGCACCCATTTACGACTTTAAAAAAAAGTATCAGAAAACCAAGAACAAAAGGAAACTTCCTCAATTCAGAAAGGAAAGATACAATAAATGTTGTTGCAACAACTGGGTAAATATCTAGAGAAATTAATTCTGGTCTATACCTCACACTACAGACCAGAATACACCTCAAATAGTTCAAATATTCAAAATTTTAAAAATTAAATATTACAGCATTGAAAAATATTTTTAAAACTTGGATCAGTGAAGACCTTCAATTTATGTTCAAAGCCTAGAAATTAACTCCTGTGTTGTGAAAACTGATATTAAAAAATTTTCAAGAAAATATATAGCTCATATCACAAAGGCTCATATATGTAAGGAACTCTTAGAAATCAATTAGAAAAATACTTATAGTTCAAAGAATATAAGTAGCTAATGAAAATAAACTAAAATTAAAAAGGCTTTTAAACATATAAACGGTGCTTAACTTTGTTTCTAAGAAAGGAAATATGAATTAAAATTACACTGACATATTGCTTTCTACCTGTCGCATTGGAAAAAATAAAATGGAAAGATATAAAGACAAAAACTTTCATTTTTTGATGATCTTAATGTGAATTTGTATGATTTCTGTAGGGGTACATTGGGCAGTTATATACAATTTAAAAATGTATTAAATCTTTAATCCAGTCACCACAATTCAGTTAATTAATTTTCCTATGGACACAATTGCACAACTGTAAAATAATTTATGGTCAAGTAAGAATTGAGGCATTGTTTATTATATCAATGGATTGAAAACCTAAATGTCTATCAATGGGTCAGTTGGTTAAACACATTTTAATATATTATTTAATGTAATATTTAATAACTGTAAAAGAATAAAAAAGTATCTGTAGATTAGTATAAAAAGATCTTCAAAATATAAAAAGTAAAAAACAAAAACAATCTGCATATAATTATGCATAATAAAGCTTTTATTAAAAAGGTAATATGCTTTTTATCTTTAAAAGGGAAAATAGCACTATATATTCATAACTTTTGGTATTTTATTTTTAAAAACTCTGGAGAAATATGCAAGAAACCAATAATGGTAGTTGCACATTTGGGGTAATAAGGAAGCAAGGTAGCACCAATTTTATTGAATTTACAAATGTATTACCAAAATCACAAAAAGGTGTTAAATGTCTCCATAAAGGAAGGTACAATGTCTGATGGAATCCCTCTTTCTACATTAACACCCAGGCCTTTGGGTCCAGGTGCAAACACAGTTACTGATGTTCCCCCCAGCCTGCCCACCACAGTTCCATGGATTTATCTCAGTGGAACATGGCTGAGAATGGTAAATAAAAAGAGCTACCTATTTAAAAATTCATAATACTTAGTCCATGTAGTTTTATTTGGCAATGTCCCTGTGATGGTTAATTTTAAGTGTCAACTTGACTGAATTAAGCAATACCCAGAGAAGCGGGGCACAGTGGCTCATGCCTGTAATCCCCATATTTTTGGGAGGTCAAGGCAGGTGGATCACTTGAGGCCAGGTGTTTGAGACCAGTCTAGACAACATGGCAAAACTCCTCTCTACAAAAAATACTAAAATTGGCCAGGCATGCTGTCACATGCCTGGAGTCTCAGCTGCTGGGGTCTGAGGTGGGAGGATTGCTTTAGCCCAGGAACTTAAGGCTTCAATGAGCCATGATCACACCTCACACCTCTGTACTCCAACCTGGGTGACAGAGTGAGAGCCTGTCTAAAAAATAAATAAATAAATAAAATAAAATACACACACACACACAGAGACAGAGAGAGAGAGACAGAGAGAGAGAGAGACAGAGAGAGAGAGAGAGACAGAGAGAGAGAGAGAGACACAGAGAGAGAGAGAGACACAGAGAGAGAGAGAGAGAAATACCCAGAGAACTGGTAAGGCGTTCCTTCTGTATGTGTCTGGAAGGGTGTTTTCAGAGGAGATTGGCATGTTAGTCAGTGGACTGAGTGGAAGATCTGTCCTCAATGTGAGCTGGCACCATTCAATCAACAGGTGGCCCAGATAAAACAAAAAGGGCAGAAAAAAGATTATTTTCTTTCTCTTTCTCTCTCTCTCTCTCTCCTGGAGTGGGGATGCTTTTCTTCTCATGCTCTTAGACATCAGACCTCTAGGCTCTCTGGCCTTTGAACTATAGGACTTACAACAGCAGTCCCCTGGTCTTAAGGTCTTAAGGCTTAGTCCGAGAATTACACCAACAGCTTCCTTGGTTCTTTGGATTTGGGACTTGGGCTGAGCCATGCTACCAGCATCCCAAGGCCTCCAGCTTGCACACGACCTGTCCTGGGACTTCTAAGTCTCCATAATCATGTGTGCCAATTTCCCTAATAGATTCCATCTCATGTATCTTTCTGTATCTATATCTATTATCTATTATATTGGTTCTGTTTTCCTAAAGAACACTGACTGTTATAGCACCCAACTGAATACAACATTAGAAGGAAGAAAATCCTAATACTCCTTTCTGACTCAAAAACCCACCTTGGCCTGCCTGGCAGAAAGTTCGAGAGACCTAGTGGGATGTATGAAGCAGAAGAAAACTAGGAACAACTAGATCCACAGATATGGTAAAGGCCATATCTCTGTAGCTTGCTGCACATCAGTCTAATCTACAAAGTCTAGCTTCAAGGTCTATAAAAGAAAGTGGCCATGGGCTGGTCCCTTTGTGTCCAGCAGCAGTGAATAAGTGTTCAGAGAAATTTCCACTGAATCGATTTCACAGAACTCTGACCACTGAAAACGATTACATGCAGGAAGCCTTGGCACTCAAAGCAGCCAGGACAAGCCTATCTATGGAAATACCCTGAGGTGCAGAGGGGTGAATATCAATCTGGAAGGGAAACATGAATAATCATATATCCCCCAGAGTACATACAACAACAAAAATATACTGATGGACTCATACCAGTTTAATTGTGTAACAAAATGGAGGAATATGCCTGAAACCAAAGGACACCTCAGCCAAAGACTGACTTACTGTTTAAAGTAGATAGGAGATTACAGCCAAGAAAGATAATTGACAAATGTGTATACACTAACTGCAGAAGCCTGAGAGATTGGTTGCAAAAATGCCCTCAGTTCTCCACCCCTCCATGATTCCCACCCTTTGCAACATGACTTTGCAAATCCACTTTTCAAAATGAGATCTACCCCTTTAATCTGAGCTGGTCTCTTGACTTGCTTTTGTTCAACAGGGTGTAACAGAAGTGACTGTCAGTTTCAAGTCTAGATATCAACAGGTTTTGTATACTTTCACTCTCTTTTGAATTTCTATGCCTGCCAAGAGAATAAGTACAGGCTAAACTGCTAGAAGAAAGAAACCACCTAGAGTAGTGCCAAGGCACTCTTTCTGAATCCATGCCAGACCAGCCAGCTTTCAGTCCACCTACAAGTTATCAGCTAGATCAGCAGAACTGCTCAGGCACCACATCAACTCATGAGACATAATAAATGGTTGCCATTTAAAACTACCAATGGTTGGAGTTGTTGGTTCCCCAGCAATTGCATTTATATATGAAATTTGAATACTGAGAATAAGAAGGAATTAAGGAAAAGAGGGAGGGAGGGAGGGAGGAAGAAAGGGACACCAACATCGATTCATATTTACTTAATGTGTTTGTCTTAGCGAATTTTATTTCCCCACTCCCCAGTGGTTAAAACCTGATAGTAACGTAAGAGTTAAGTTAATCTTCTCTTCAGTTTGAGCTGCACTAATTAATTTAAAGGGTAGAGTGTCATCATGCCTATTGCCTCTGACTGTTAACAGTTTCAGACTTCAGATTACTAAAGGTTTTTATAACTATTGGTTCATCTTCCCCTCATGATAAACCTGATAAATTGGTCATTTCAATTATGAGAAAACTGGTTTAGGATATTGAACAGATTTATTAAGTGCCAAAGTTTGACCAGAGTTTGTGCGTGTAAGTTTCAGAAATTGACCAAGACTCCTATTTTGTGAATTCAAATTCTGCAAGTAGAAAAAGTAATTAAATTGGCAAATGACGTATGTGATATGGTTTGGCTGTGTTCCCAACCAAATCTCATCTTGAACTGTAGCTCCCATAATTCCCATGAATTCCCATGTGTTGTGGGAGAGGCGTGGTGGGAGGCAATTGAATCATGGGGGTGGGTCTTTTGCTTGCTGTTATCGAGGTAGTGACTAAGTCTTACAAGATCTTTTTGGTTTTATAAAAGATGGTTTTATAAGGGAGTTCCCTCGCACAAATTCTCTCTTGCCTGCTGCCATGTAAGATGTGTCTTGCCTCCCCTTTACTTTCTGCCATGATTGGGTGGCCTCCCCAGCCATGTGGAACTGTGAGTCCATTAAACCTCTTTCCTTTATAAATTACCCAGTGTCACGTATGTCTCTGTTAGCAGCATGAGAACACACTAATACAATATGTCAAACTCTTGTTATCCTGAACACTTCTAAAGGTTAATAGCAGTATCTCACTTATCTATGACACATTTATAATAGCTTTACCTTTTACTTGTTTTGTAAGATTGGGAATATCATTTAAATACTTGTACTTTGGTTCTCTTAACTATAAAATGATTATCATTGCAACTGACTTACAGTGAGCATTAAAAGACATGATACATGTAGAACCATTGCTCAATGTCTGTCACAAAGTCAGCACATAGCACTAAATGAATAGTACCATAATATTAGTTGTACAACATAGTTGATGATTAGTACATGATAATTAAATATTATTGAAACAAATAATAATAAAAATACATTGTTTTCCCTTTAATTGTATTAACTTAAACTTCTGCTGTGAGACACTTCTGGTGACTTTTTTTTAAGCATAGGTGCTAAATTCTATTAAAAATTTGGCCAAAACAAGCCTATTCATTCCCCCTAGTAATTTAGTATCTGCTTTAGCAATTCAAATTATTTGAAGACTTGAAAAATGGATGAAAACAAGGATTGTCTTTTATAATTCAAAGTAAATAAATACATGCAATAAACAGTACCTGTTTGCTAACATAATTGTTACTTCTCACCCTGAAATAGATCAGAAACAAAATATTAAAGATAATCTTAATTAGAAATAAATTGTAAAAGTAGATTATGTCATGAAAATGTCAAAACAAGTCAAGCAACTTAACAAAAATTTCAGACAAAGGGATGTCATTTCAGCTTGTTTTTAAATATCCAGACAGACTCAGATTTCCACTGACAGGGCTCTCTCTTCACTGAATTTGCCAGACTTTTGGCATTACAGACACATCCTCATAATCACTAACCTCTATATGTAGACACAGGAAAATCTAGAATCATGCTCCGTACCGCAAGAATGAAATTGACTATTGCCACATCTTAAACTAGAAATTAAAAGATAATCTACCGTGATTTATTAATGACAGTTAATTAAACCATTCCCTGAGTAATAAAATTTTCTTTAAATTAGAAAAATATGATTTTATTTGTTTACTTTCATAAAACATAATATGGGCTCAGATTCTGGACATTTTACCATAATTTCCATTTAATTCATATCAAAGTATCAAATATTGTTTTAGTACTATCTTATTTTGGATAGAGCAAAAGCAGAACAGTACTAGATACATTATTATAGGAATATAAGGAAATATATGTCTGACAACTCTGTGAGAGGTGTGTATTTGATCCCTCAGCACTAAGGCTTCTACTAGTAACTACTACCATATTAGCTTTTTGAAAAGCAGCTTTATATAATAGATAAACAAACGGAGGAAAGCAGGACATTCCTACGAGACAGCTAGGCTCCACTATTCTTGGGTTGTGTTATTTAAGAGCACACCTTGGATCTTCTTCAGCACATGGCTATGCTTTTCCTTTTCCCTGACTTCTGCAGTAAGGTGTGCTGCACAAAATAAGATTTCTCAAGTATGCCACCATTGATGTTTCATGCTGGGTAATTCCTTGGGGGAAGTTTGGACTGTTCTCTGCATTTTAAGTTGTTTCATTCTTTCATTTAGCAGGCTGTCCAAAGGCCAGCCCACCTGGCATCCTTGTCCCAAGCAAAGCTTCATCACAACCTCCACTAACAACCACAGCCTAAGCCACTGAGGAAGTTATAGACACAACTAACATTGATTACAGCAGAAGAAATCATATGCAGAGTATACTACTGCACCTACCAGAAACAAAGCCAAAGCACACTAGCTAACTAACACTATAAATATATCTATTGGAAAAAGCTTTTCCTTACAAAAAGTCTTTCTCCTTCCAGTCCATAAAAATTGGAAGAAGTAATTGTTACACCAGGCATGCAGATATCAAAGTAAGGACACAAGAAACATGAAAAAGCCAGGAAACAAGACATCCCCAAAGGAATACAATAATTCTCCAGTAACAGATCCTACCAAAAAGGAAGTATATTACATGCCTGAAAAAGAATTCAAAATAATAATATTAAAGAAACTCAGTGAGATACAAAAGAGCACACATAAACAACACAAAGAAATCAGGAAAACAATTAATGATTTAATGAGAAATTCAATAAAGAGATAGGTACTATAAAAAAGAACAAAACAGAAATCCTGGAAGTAATTCAGTGAATAAAATAAAAATACAATTGAGCACTTTAACAACAGAGTAGATCAAAAAGAAGAAGGAATTTCTGAATTTGAAGATAGGTCTTTTGAAATAACCCAGTAGGAGGAAAAACAAAGAATAAAGAAAGTCTACATGAATTTTCATGAATTTTGAATTTCTACTGCTGTCATGTGAATAAGTACAGTCTAAACTGCTAGAAGAAAATAAATCACCTACAGTAGTGCCAAGGCACTCTTTCTGAATCTATGACAGAACAGCCAACTTTAAGACTACCTATAAGCTGTCAGCTAGATCCTCGAAGCTACTCAGGCACCCCATGAACTCGTGAGACATAATAAATGGTTGTCATATATAGGCCATCATAAAGTGAAAATATTCAAATTTTGGGAATTCTAGAAGTAGAAGAGACAGGTAATGCTTAGAAAACCTATTTAAAAAAATAATAGATGAAAACTTCCCAAATCTAGCAAGAGATATAAACATCCAGATACAAGAAGCTAGAAAATTCACAAATAGGTAAAACCTTAAAGGTCTTCTCCAAAGCACATTATAGTCAAACTGTCAAATATCAAAGAAAGATTTCTAAAAACCACCAGAGAAAAGGGTCAAGTCATATATAAGGGAAGCCCAAACAGATTAACAGCAAATTCCTCAGAAGAAACTTTACAGGCCAAAACAGAATGACATGAAATATTTAAAGTGCTGAAAAAAACCCTGTCAGTCAGGACTATTACACCCAGTAAAATTATTATTCAAAAATGAAGGAGAAATAAAGCCTTTTGCAGACCATCAACAACTGAGGGAATTTATTACCATTAGATTGGCCCTTCGAGAAATACTTATGGAAGTCCTACATCTGGAAATGAAAGGATGATATCTACCAGCATGAAGGACGAATGGATATACAAAATATACAAAAGGATAAAACTCAGTTGTAGAGCAAATATACAAATGAGAAAGAGGAAGGAGTCAAGCATTACCACCACATAAAACCATGAAATCACAATGAGAACAAGTGATAAAGAAAGAAACAAAGGTTATACAAAACAAACAGAAAACCATTAACAAAATCACAGGAATAAGTCCTCATCTATCAATAATACCCTTGAATGTGAATGGAATAAATTCCCCAATTAAAAGATACAAACTTGCTGAATGAATGAAAAATATAACCCAATTATACAATGCCTACAAGAAACTCACTTCACTTGCTAAGACACATATAGGCTCAAAGTGAAGGGATGGAGAAAAAAATATTCCACACAAACAGAAACCAAAAGGAAGCAGGAATACCTATATTTATATGAGATAAAACAGACTTTAAGTCAAAAACTGTAAAAAGAGACAAAGTATTTCATTATATAATAGTAAAGGGTAAGATAATATAACAATTATGAATGCATATTTACCCAACACTAGAGTACCCAGATGTAAAGCAAATATTAGGTCAAATGGAGAGACAGACTTCAATAAAATAATAGTTGGTGATTTTAGCACCCTACTCTCCACATCAGACAGATCATCTATATAGGAAGTAATGAAACATTGGACATAAAATGCACTTTAGACCAACTGACATTCACAGAACAGTTTTTGCAACATCTGCAGAGTACCCATTCTTCTCATCAGCATATGGAACATTTTCTAGGACAGACCTTATGTGAACCCACAAAACAAGTCTTAACAAATTTTTAAAAGTGCAAATTATATCAAGGATCTTCTCAGAACACAATAGAACAAAACTGAAAATCAATAACAAGAAGAATTTTAGAAACTGTACAAGCACCTAAAAATTGAACAGCATGCTCCTGAGTGACCAGTGGGCCAATGAAGAAATTAGGAGGAAAAATTTTAAAAATCTTTTAAAATAAAAGAGAAACATAAAATACTGAAACCAATGGACACAGCAAAAACATTGCCAAGAGTGAAGTTTGTATCAGTAAGTGTCTACCTTAAAAAGTAGAAAGATTTCAAATAAACAACTTAATGATGCCCCTCAAAGAATCAGAAAAGCAAGAACAAATAAAAGTCCAAATTAATAGAAGGAAAAAAATAATAAAGATGGGCTGGGCATTGTGGCTCACACCTGTAATCCCAGCACATTGGGAGGCCAAGATGGGCAGATCAATTGGGCTCAGGAGTTTGAGATCAACCTGGGGAACATGGCCAACCCTCATCTCTACAAAAACTACAAAAGTTATCTGGGTGTGGTGACATGTGTCTGTAGTCCTAGCTATTCAGGAGGCTGAAGTGAGAGGATCGCTTGAGCTCAGGAAGTCAAGGCTACAGTGAACTGTGATCATGCCACTGCACCACTCCAACCTGAGAAACAAAGCAAGACCTTGTCCCCAAAAATAAAAAATAAAAAAAATAAAAATAAATAAATAATAAAGATAAAAGGAGAAATTAATAAAATAGAGACTAAAAAACCACAAAGGATCAACAAAGTGAAAAGTTGGATTCTTGAAAAGAGAAATAAAATTGATAAACTACTAGTGAGTCCAACCAATAAACGGAGAAGCCCCAAGTAAAGAAAATCAGAAACCAAAGAGAAGAAATTACAACTGATACGACAGAAATACAATGAATCATTAGTGACTATTATGAACAATTATATGCCAACAAATTGGAAAATTTAGAAGAAATGGATAAATTCCTGGATATATAAAATTTACCAAGATCGAACTATGAAAATATTTTTTAAAAGCCTCACCAAACCAAAAATGATTAATAAAATTGAAACTGTAATAAAAAGTTTCTCATCAAAGAAAAGCCCAGGAACTAATAGCTTCACTGTTGAATTCTACTAAACATTTAAAGAAGAACTAATACCAATTCTACTCAAATTCTTCAGCTACTATGGAAAACAGAAGGATCCTCAAAAATAGAACTACTGTATGATTCAGCAGTTCCACCACTGGGTACTTGTCCAGAGCAAAATAAATTAGTATATTAAAGGATACCTGCACCCCCATGTTTACTGCATGCTATTCACAATGGAAAAGATACAGAATCAATCTAACGGTCCTCAAGGATGAAGGGATAAAGAGAATATGATATACATATACAATGGAATAGTGCTCAGCCATAAAAAAGGACAAAATCTGCCAGGCGCAGTGGCTCATGTCTGTAATCCCATTTTGAGAGGCCAAGGCGGGTGAATCACAAGGTCAAGAGATCAAGACTATCCTGGCCAGCGTGGTGAAACTCTCTCTCTACTAAAAATACAAAAATTATCTGGGTTTGGTATTGTGTGCCTGTAGTCCCAGCTACTTGGGAAGCTAAGGCAGGAGAATCGCTTGAACCTGGGAGGCGGAGGTTGCAGTGAGCCAAGATCGGATCATAGCACTTCAGCCTGGTGACAGAGTGAGACTCCATCTCAAAAATTAAAAAAAAAATTAAAAACAATTTTTAAAAAGGATAAAATCCTGTCATTTATAGCCACACGGATTGAATTGGAGGTCATTGTGTTAAGTGAAATAATCCAAGCCCAGAAAGACAAATATTGCATGTTCTCAATCATATGGGGGTGCTTAAAAAAAAAAAAGGTGATCTCATGAAGGCAAAGAGCTGAAATATAGTTACTAGAGGCTGGGAAGGGGATAGAGGGCTGTAAGAAGCAGTTGAATAACGGGTATTAACATACAGTTAGATGGAAGAAATAAGTTCTAGTGTTTGACAGAACAATAATGTGAGTACAGCTAACAGGAATTTATTATATATTGCAAAATAGCTAGAAGGGGATATTCAAACGTTCCCAATGCAAAGAAATGATGCATGTTTGAGATGATGTATGTCCCCTGATTTGATAATTACATATTGTATGCACATATCAAAATCTCATATGTACCCAAAAAATATGCACAATTTTTATGTATCAATCAATAAATAAATGTTTATGTAAGAGGCAACACTAAAAGGTAGATGTTAGAATGGTCCTTTAGATCTTGAATTTACAAAAAAAGTTTTATTCTATTAATCCATGTTGTCTATATTACCATCTATTAGTACTCTGTTTTAGTATTCTAACTTATTCCAGTATATATATCTTGAGATACAAGAGTGCAAAGGATAGTGAGATGAAGGATTTAGATTTGCATACCCAAACTTAGCATACAAATGGACATTCTATGTAATCAGAACATATTAAGTGGGCTTATTTATAAGTACATGTACACACATGCACACACACACGCTATATTTATTACAGTCAAAGTCCCCAAATCAAAACTTGTAACTGGCAGAAGTATTCAAATGAGAAAACGAACAGTGGTTTATACTAAAGAAACAGAGAAAATGGCCCTTTAATATAGGCCTTTACCAAAAGTTAGATGAGAAAATACAATGTTGGGAAATGTGTATATATGGAACTAGAAAAAATGATCTTTGAGTTTCCAGTTGCTGGAAGTCTGTCCAATTCTCACCAACAGGGATTCTGGGAAATCTCCATCTTAGCTGAGATCCATGGCTCTCAGGCCTCTTTGGACCTAGAGCTAGATGAAAGTTATTACTTCTCAATTTCAAGACCCAGTTAATTTCCTACCACAGAAGGATTGATAGTGGGACTAGACATTGCTTTCCTTGGAAGCAGAAAAGCTGCTGAGAGAAGAAAATCATATGACAGGACAATTTTAAATTCTGAGAGAGTCATTCAAAATGAGCATCATGAATAACATTCCAGCATTCTGGTCCACCTTCTTTTTCCCAGCTTGTTTTGGGAACCATGAGACATGTAGCATCAGGTCTATCTACACAGACATGGGCTGTTCATAAAATGTCTTTGAGAAAATGATTGGACTAACACAACAGCCATATTGTAAAAATAGGACCGAAAGAAAGAAGGAAGGAAGAAAGGAGGGAAGAAAGGAACTGAGAGAGGGAGAGAGAGAGGGAGGGAGGGAGGAAGGGAGGACGGGAGGAAGGAGAGAGGAGTTCAGAAAATGTTAGGAATTCAGAGAGTTCAGAGAGTGTTTGGCATTTATATCATCTAGAGAAACATTCTTAAAACTTCAAGGGCACAGTTCTGCTAAATGTATATCATATTTAAATGACTAAGGAAAACTCTTCCATATTTTCCATTTCAACCAACTGCCTTCAGAGTAGTTTTGACTTTATAATTCTTTCTAAGAACAAGGCAACATTGCTTCTTTAACATTATTGTAAATAAAATACCCATTTTAATGATTTTCCCAAAGTCAAGGAGGTTTTATTTTCCAAATGTAAGTTGGTACTACTATTCCTATAACCAGAAATCTGTGAAAAATTTAAATGCCCTTTCTCTGGCTTCAAAACATTATTTCTACTAGAAAAGTCATTTGAAAGAGAAAATCACCCTATACACAAAAGCATGCAGTGTGTAATGCCTCTCAGCAGCAGATCCCCAGAAGCTTTTGCTTTGTAGCACTGGATGGCTTAACAATAGACTTCAACAGCAGCGGAAACATTGAAAAGATTTTAAAGACTCAAAGAGGTGCTTGCAGGTAAGAGTTACAATTATACACAAACAGAAGCAGCAACCAAGCCAGCAGGACAGAAAAGCGCTCAAACATAGAGAAAATGTGTAGAAAAGAACAAAGATGTCTGAGATAAAGTTGTAGAAGGGAAGCAAAGGCGATTGAGAGTATTAAAAAATGTACTTCAAGTTTTGAAATGTAAAGGTGAAGGTAGGGGCCATTAGAATAGGGCTTCAAACTCACTTTTCTACTCGTCTTAAATTTAAAGCAAGCCTTTACTTATCATTGCTCAATTCTTTTAGTATGCTAAATATTATATTTTTACATAATAGTTTCAACCAACATTAAAGATGGTTTTGATTATTTTGCTAAAGTAAAGGATATTTGGTTCAAAGATGAACTGGTGAGAAATCTGTGAGAAATTCTTAAATGCCCTTTCCTCAGCTGTAAAGGACCTATTGGTGGGTAAAAGAATATCCTCGGCAGACCAAAATATGAGGACCATAATTGACTTTGAGATAAAACTTCTGAGCTTTAAAATCCATTACCTGGTGTGCCCAGAGGACATGCCACTCATGGTGCTACTACCAGTCAATAAGGCGGGAGGTAGGGGGTAGGAAGAGAAACTAGTACCGACCAGGGTTCCTCTGATGGCTCAGAACCTCTCCTCTGTAGCAGTAAAGGACACTTCCCTCAACTGTTTCTCTCTTCCTCATGTGTTAGACCTAAATGTTGGTCACATTGGCCCTACCAGCCTTTTCCAGTTCCCTCCCTAGTTTCTCTCATTAAGACATCTCAATTAATATTATCCTCGAATGTTAATTCAATCTTGATGTTTGACCAAAACTAAGAACCTATTCTTAAACATATTCTTATTCTTCAGCTTCATGGTTTGATGCTTCTGAAATTCTAGGGAAAACCCAAGCACTGATACCCTAGGAAAATTCTGTCCTACAATTTGTTTCTAAAAATTCTCCTCAAGGGAAAGCCTTCCATAAAGTGAAATAAAAAACCAAAATGTTTATAATATATTGTTTAGTGAAATATGATTTTTTTTAATTTTATTTTTTATTTCTATAGGCTTTTAGGGAACAGGTGGTGTTTGGTTACATGAAAAAGTCCTTTAGTGTTGGTTTCTGAGATTTTGGTGCACCCATTACCCAAGAAGCATACATTGTACCCAATGTGTAGTCTTTTATCTCTCACCCTCTCCCTCACTTTCCCCTAAGTCCCCAAAGCCCAATGTATCATTCTTATGTCTTGGAGTTCTCATAGCTTAGCACCAACTTATAAATGAGAACATACAATGTTTGCTTTCCATTTCTGAGATGCTTCACTTAAAAGATTAGTCTTCAATTCTATCCAGATTGTTGCAAATGCCATTATTTTGTTCCTTTTTATAGCTGAGTAGTATTCCATGGTATATAAATATATACCACATTTTCTCTATCTACTCATTGATTGATGGACATTTGGGCTGGTTCCATATTCTTGCAACTGCAAATTGTGCTACTATAAACATGCATGTACAAGTATCTTTTTTGCATAATGACTTATTTTTCCTCTGGGTAGATACCTAACAGTGGGATTGCTGGATCAAATGGTAGATCTACTTTTAGTTTTTAAAGGAAACTCCACAGTGTTTTCCACAGTGGTTGCACTAGTTTACATTCTGACCAACAGGGTAAAATGTTCTCTCTTCACCACATTCACGCCAATATCTACTTTTTAAAATTTTTTTGATTATGGTCATTATTGCAGGAGTAAGGTGGTATTGCATTGTGGTTTTGATTAGCAGTGAAATGGGACTTTAAAATGGCATAACAATTACTAAAAATTATGATCTCAGTTATGAAAAATAGAATTCATGGAATGAGGAATGAGGATGCCCTGATCCACTTAATGTTGTCATAAAAGAATACCTGAGGCTGGGTAACGTATAAAGAAAAAAGGCTTGTTTGACTCATAGTTCTAATGATTGAAAAGTTCAAGGTTGACATCTGCATTTGGTGAGGGCTTCAAGCTTCTTCCACTCATGGCCAAAGGTGAAGAGCAGCTGGTGTGTGTGTGCAGGAGACACATGTTGAGAAAGGAAGCAAAATAGAAATCAGGGAGGTGCCAGGCTCTTTTTAACAACAAGCTTTTGCAGGAAATAATAATCACCCCTGATGGAGGAATTTAACCCATCCCTGAGGGATCCAGCTCCATGACCAAACACCTTCCATTAATCCCCACCTCCAATACTAGGGATCAAATTTTAATATCCAAATGGTTTAACATCCAAATCATAGCATAAAATAATGAATAATACTTGGTGGTTTTTACTCTGTTTACTCTTATTATATTCTAAGTTTGCTAAGTGGAGTGTGTTATCATTTGATTTTGTATTTGGAAGAAAAATAAAAATACATGTGAAATATATTAAATAAGTTGAGGGCTTGGAGGGAAGTGAGACAAAAATCAAACAATGCAGAATATCTCGTGGATCCTTGTGTGTCTTCTTTCCCCAAGAAATAGTGAGAGCTAGACTCTTAACTGATTCCTAGTATGTGCATACTATGGTTTAAATGCCCTCTCCCAAACTCATGTTGAAACTTAATCTCCAATGTAGTAAGACTGAGCATTAGGGCTTTTAAGAGATAACATCACACACCGGGGCCTATCATGGGGAGGGGGGCGGGGGGAGGGATTGCATTGGGAGTTATACCTGATGTAAATGACGAGTTGATGGGTGCAGCACACCAACATGGCACAAGTATACATATGTAACAAACCTGCACTTTATGCACATGTACCCTACAACTTAAAGTATAATAATAATAAATAAATTAAAAAAAAAGAGAGATAATTGGGTTATGAGGTCTCTGCCCTCATGAATAAATTAATTCATTCATAGTTAATGGATTAATAAATTAATGGGTTGCTATGGGAGTAGAATTGGTGACCTTATGAGGAAAGGAAGAGAGACCTGAGCTAGAATGTTAGCATACTCAGCCCCCTTTTCATGTAATGCCCTGTGCTACCAGGGTGTGCTGCAGAAAGTCCCTACCACAGCCGGGCGTGGTGGCTCACGCCTGTAATCCCAGCACTTTGGGTGGCTGAGGCGGGCAGATCACGAGGTCAAGAGATCGAGACCATCCTGGCTAACACGGTGAAACCCTGTCTCTACTAAAAAATACAAAACATTAGCCAGGGTGGGGTGGCGGGCACCTGTAGTCCCAGCTAATCAGGAGACTGGACAGGAGAATGGTGTGAACCTAGGAGGTGGAGCTTGCAGTGAGCCGAGATTGCGCGCCACTGCACTCCAGTCTGGGTCACGAAGCGAGACTCTGTCTAAAAAAAAAAAAAAAGAAAAAAGAAAAAAAAGGCCCTACCAGCAAGAAGGCTGTCACCAGATGCACATCCTCAACCTTGGACTTCATAGCCTCCAAAAATGTAAAAAATTAATTCATTTTCTTTATAAATTACCCAGTTTCAGATATCATGTTATAAGCAATACAAAGTACACTAAGATAGTACCTACCCATTGTACCCTCTCACCAAAGAAGTCTGCCCAATCTGACAGCCTTGCTTTTCTGTTAGAGGAGGTGCAGTCCTGATCTTTGTGTGCTAGATTTCTTCAAAGTGCTCCATCGTCTCATTAACAATATGTAAGACACTCAGGAAGCACCCAGAGATTCTCATTCCACCTCACTGGGGCTTGCTGCAGTGACCAGTGCAGCTGGAGAGCCCAGCCAGCCCTCCAAAGTGTGCGTTTGTGTCAATCTCCTGCACTCTAAGTTCCTGAACAAGAGACTCCTCTTTCCATATTGGGTATTTTTATTTTTATTTTATTTATTTGTTTATTTTTGAGACGTAGTCTCGCTCTGTTGTCCAGACCGTAGTGCAATGGCGCAATCTCAGCTCACTGCAAGCTCCACCTCCAGGGTTCACATCATTCTCATGCCTCAGCTTCCCGAGTAGCTGGGACTACAGGCGCCCGCCATGGCACCCGGCTAATTTTTTGTATTTTTAGTAGAGACGGGGTTTCACCATGTTAACCAGTATGGTCTCGATCTCCTGACCTTGTGATCCTCCCACCTCGGCCTCCCAAAGTGCTGAGATTACAGGCATGAGCCACTGGGACTGGCCCCATATTGGTTATTTTTAAAAACATTTATCATGAAAATGAGTAAGATAAACTAGAAGTGAATGCAATTTTATTGACTTTTCATCATCCATCTCCTTTTGTGCTAGAACTTCAATTTCTTAATGGACAAAATGTACTTAAAATTTCTAACTAAACATGACTCTATCACATGCAGTTTACAACAGTTTCTTTCCAGTAAATATTCAGTCATCTCAAAATTGAAACTCCTTATCAGGCTTATTTTTCCTCTCTTGAGGGTTGCCTCATCTCATCCTCATTTACAAAGTCATGTGTCTGGATATAGGGAGAAGTATGTATAACTTCATAGCATTGGGTACGGGGCTGACATCTGTGTGCCATCTTCCACTACCTGAGGAGACTTGGCATGTCTCTGTTATTTAGCCTCTGTTGTTAATGCGCTTTCTGCTGAAGTGTCCATGAATCATTTACTCATGGTCTGCTCTCTTTGAGAAGAGCAAGACGTGGTGCTTTTCCAGGGAGCTTGGCCTCTCTCTCTGACTAGGCACCCCACTTTTGCTTTGACTGGTACTTCGGATGCCCCAAGTTACGGCAATGACTCTCTTGCAATCCAAGTTTGGGAAGCGTGATGGCCTTTGCTCCAGGATCACTTCGTATTTCATGGTGGTTATCTCTGACGAGTTTTCCAGTCAGCACACTAAAGCCCCCTAGGGAGGACTCAGTAACTTCTGGATACTATTATTCCATGAAGAATCTGAGAAGACTGGCACTCAACACCTATGTAGTCACCTCCTGCAGCCATTTCTAACTTACATCCCTGTGTCTTTTTGGATGTGGCACCAGGCTGACCATGTAGTTTCATGGTGGACTTTCCAGGTAAATACCCTCAATGAATGAATAGCAAGTTTGTTACCCTGGAGTTTTTTCTTCAAAAAAATGTAAGCCTATGATTCCTTTATTTGTAATACACCTTAAGGAATTCCAAACTTTTACTCAAAGAAAGAAACCAGTTAACTAGTGTCTATTTTTTTTTAACTACACTATAGATTTTTCCATGGATATCTTTACACAGTAGAGGAAAGGCTGTCAATTTCCTCTTCGTGATGGTTGAATATTTCTCCATGTGGTATTCTCTTCTGCTTTATGATGCTACCGTCCTTTCCTTGGTCAATAATCCTCATGGTCTTGCTTTATTGCAAAGGGGCTGCTGAAGAAGGAAAATAAATAAACTGGATTACTGAAACAGAAGATGCACTGGGAATTATTCCAACACCATTTGCTCATACTTGAGTGTCTTTTATGATTATAACTTCTTTAGCAAGATAGTATCTTCCATATATTTATTTAAAATGTCAAGTAATGATTAAGCAGCCTAAAGTTACTATTATCATCCTCATTTTATGTATATTAAAAGTGAGGCACAGAGGTGAAATTATTTATCCCAAATTTCTTAGCTAGGAAGTGTTATGTCTAATATTCTAACCCAGGCTTATCTGAATTTGCAGCCTTAGTTCTTGACTTCGTGCATACAGAATCTTCATGCCTTATTATGTGTTCTATTTCCTCTATTTCTTCTACACATAACCTAGTCTTCTGGTTAAGAAAATGGTGAAAGGGATGAGGGAAAGTAATTTTAATGCCCTAACCCCCATAATCAACTCATTTCTTCAGCCATATCTCCCAGAGATAGAGGCAAATAATCCCAAGGCATTTGTTCATGACCTTGACATGCTTTTCCCCCAGATGATAGTTATATTTACTCCTTCTTTGCAGAATGTAAATCCTTCAACTCTTAAGGAGACCTGTATATATTCCTTCCATAAAACCTCTGGGTAGGTGTTCAAGTTTTTGGCTTATACGAAGATTTGCTTTAAAGCCTCCATAGTAGAAACAATAATTAATTAGCACGGCTTGTTGCAGAAACAGTATGAAAGACCTCACTCATCCTTTCTCCCGTCCTCCTCTAATGCACAAAACAGGAAACAAAACTATAAAAAAGATGGAAAAGATGTGAAGAAAAAAGGAAAACAGCAGAAATGGAACGGTAACCAAGTCACCTATTTGAACCCGTTTTCCTCAACACTCTGGTTAAGGAGAAGTTGATATTGAAAGTTAATCTCTACATATAGAGTCTACATATAGATATAATTTATGGTCTAATGGTAGGTCAATTTAGCAAATTTTTATAAGTAAGTCTGGTCAGGACAAAGTTGATATGTTATTCTTCAAAATAAGTCTTTTGTCTCCAAGTTTAAATAATATTTCTCACCAACTCTGCTGCATAAATTTTTCCTAATTAGTACACAGGTTATAATGTCCATTCTCTTAAAATTAAGGTGTGTTTATAAACCAGAAGCCAGTGTTAAGTGGGAGCAAGAAAGATCTAAATGATGTGGCATAAAGTAGGCATAACATCAGGACTTTCACATTGCAAAATAGCCTAAAGCCATATTTTACTGAGTGTATTTTAAACACTTCTACGTTACTCAGCAAAGTAAGAAGTAGGCCGTTAGGTGATGTCACCTTATAGTGACATTTTGAAAACTATGTTCTAGTGAAAGTAGAAAGAAATTTCCTGCTTTCATACTGTGCAATTTGAAATACCCTAAATCAATAACTTGAACTTCTTAACTTGCAACATCATAAGAAAGGACACTTAACTGATTATTTCTCAAAATAATACAAGTGGGGTCACTTTGTCCAAAGCACTCAATAGTCCCTTCCTACTTCAGCTAAGGTAGGATTTGATTGCCATGCAGAGGAAAAGCACTGCCTTTAGGGAGTGCCACATCGTAATGTATCTTTTCTTTCTGGAACCCATTTACTTCACACTTTGGAACCCATTTCTGTATTGCAAGACCAGACATAATCAAGTTTCACTTGGCTTTGAGTCTAACCTTGACAATTGTATGTTCATATTGATTTTTAACTTTACCTTCACTTGGTCATATTCTGATATTGCCATCTAGAAAAATGTCTTGTTATAATTTAGGTTATATTTGCTTCCTGGTACCAATAGAAGATCCAATTTTATATTAACCACTTTCAAGCTCCCAGCACTTAATTTCCATGAATATTCTATATAATCACCTTTTGGGCTATACAGAGGATACAAAGAAAAATGTAGAATCTCTTCCCTCAGAGATAAATCACATTAATAGTAGAATTAAGATTAAAATGTCTGAGTTTATAGTTTTTGAAGAAACAATATTTATCTGTTTTGAGCAGGATATCAGATACCCTTCCTAATTTCCTGAGATGCCAAGGTTGGGGGCTGTGAAACCAGAAACTGTGCCGCACATCACACTGAAGTATTGTTTGTGCGGAGACACTACTGCTACCACAGGGCTAGACACTGGCTTGTGGCTAAAGTCCTGAGAGTGATGGGCTCTGGATTCTCCAGTCTGAACCTCTTGCACTATTTCTCTGGAAACTAGATGGGTTGCCATCAGCTTCACTGGAATGGCTTCCACACAGAGCTTCCATTTGAACCTCATTATCTTCTGATTCAAAATTCAGCACAGATGCATCTGATGGGCAGAGCCTAAACCATGTGCCTTCACCTTAGCAGAAAAAGAGACTGGAAATTTCACACAGAAATACCTTTCTTGGCAGAATTCCTTCCATGGTGACTTCCTACCATGGAAGTCCAGGTATTCCCTACTATTCTGGAAAAGAGTTTCTGAAGAGGAATGACTAATATTCAGTAGACAACACTAAAGCAAATTAAATGCAATCACCCAGTATATTACAGTATAAAATGAAATGAATTATGTGACTCAAATTATTTGTTCTCTGTGGTTTCAAACAACAACAGCAGCAAGATTCTTAAAATAGTAATATTACCTTAAAAAAGAAGGAAACTCAGTCACTTTTGGAACATGAATTAACCTGGAGGAGATTGCAATAAGTGAAATAAACCAGACACAGAAAGACAAATACTGCACGAGCTCACTTACATAAGGAATCTGATATTGTTGAACTCATAGAAATAGAGAGTAGAATGTCGGTTACCAGGGACTGGAGCCAGGGTGGTGGGAGCAATTGGTCAAAATTTTAGTTAGATAGGAGGAAGAAGTTCAAGAGATCTATTGTAAAACGTGGTGACTACCATTAATAACAACATATTGTAGTCTTCAAAGTTTTTGCTGAGAAAGTAGATTTTAATTGTTCTTAACTACCAAAAAATAAGTATGCAAAGTAATGTAAGTTAATTAGCTCAACTTAGCCATTCCACAATGTATACATATTTCAAAACAATATGTTGTGCACAGTAAATTTATGCAATTTTACTTGTCAATTAAAAAATAAATTAAGAAAGTTAAAATGATAATATTAATTGAGCAATTACTATGTTATACACTTCTTTTAGGCACTATTTCATTTAACCTTTATAATAAGCATATAAATGATACTATAATAATGCTCATTTTAGGCTAACCCCTAAAGAAGTCCACAATCTAATCACAAAAATCTGTAAATATGGTGGTTTTCTCCCCCATGGCAAAAAGGAACATTGTTAGTATGATTAAATTAAGAACTGAAAATGGGGAGATTGTCCTGAATTATCCGGATGGGTCTAAGGTAATCATAAGGGTCCTTATAAGAAAGAAGGTCAAAGTTTAAAACAGGAGATGTGATAATAAAAGTGGAGGTTGGAATAATGAGCTTTGAAGGAGGGAGGGGCTGGTAGTCGAGGAAGACAGATGGTCTCCAGAAGCCAGAAAAAGCAAGGAAACCAATCCTCTCCCAGAGCCTCTGGAAGAAATGCAGCTCTGTCCGTTCTTTGGTTTCTGTATGTGAGATTCATTTGAGATTTCTGACCTCTAGAACTGCTAAGACAATAAATTGTATTGTCTTAAGCCCCTAAATTTGTGGCTATTTGTAATAGGATCAAAGAAAATGAATACAACTCTATTTTACAGATGAGGAAAGCAGAGCTTAAATTTTAAATTTATTTATCTCATTTTTCATAGCTAATGAGTGGCAGGGCCAGAATTTGCAGTCCTGTTTGCCTGATGCCAAAGTCTGCTCATCCACTTCTGGCTCCATGCCCTTGACTGCGCTATCGACATTTGTTTTGGTGAAGCAGAGATTCTTGGGGACAGGATGAAGGAGAGAGTGTCTCATGCAATTTAGATGGCAGAACATTAAAGAATTCATCAAGTTTCAATAAATGAAAAGGGTTTTCCAAGTGAAGTTATGGAAGTTATAGAAAGAGCTCATTACTATAGTCTTTTAAATAGTCAGAAAAACCCCAGAATCCCGCCTAGTGGCTGTGATAACAGAATATACCAGAGTATAAACCTTTGGGGAGGAAGAGGAGCTGCCTTTCCCCTGAGATGCTTCCACGTGAAGGTACACCTCTTGGAGTAACATTCTTGGCATCTCTATGCTTCGGAGAGAGGAGTAGCTTCCTTGCTTCAGAAGCTGAGAAATAGCTTATTTTATTAGTAAGTTTGGTAGAGGAAATGTGGATGTGCAGCTCATACACTTCTTTTTTGGGGACCCTGCCTACCCGAAGATAGTGGTGTTGTCAGCATCTCCATGACATAACTTTTTTCTTTCTTTCTTTCTTTCTTTCTTTGAGACGGGGTCTTGCTCTGTGTCATCCAGGCTACAGTGCAGTGGCATCATCTCGGCTCACGGCTCACTGCAACCTCTGCCTCCCGGGTTCAAGCGATTCTCCTGCCCCAGTAGCTGGGACTACATGCGCGAGCCACTGAGCCTGGCTAATTTTTAGTATTTTAGTAGAAACAGGCTGCTGTCAAACTCCTGAGCTCAGGCAGTCTGCCCACCTGAGCCTCCCAAAGCGCCAGGATTACAGGCCTAAGGCACTGCACCCTGCCAACATAACTTTCATAGGATCCAGCTTCCACATAGAAGGCATCCATTGTTTAATGCTGCCTGAGACTGAGGGGAAAGTTGTCCTTAGACTGACGTGTGATGTTTATGAATCCACTTCTATCACAGATGTGAAGGAATGTTCTCCAATATAGCCTTTCTCATTGATAAAGGTGATATTTCCTCCTTTCCCTTTTGATTAAGAAATCCATCTTTAAGTGTTTTTCTCTCTTCTCATTCTTTACTGTTAGCATTCAAGAGAAGCCAAACTGCACCTTAAATAATTTGCTTAGAAGTTTCTTCAACCAGGCTGGGTACGGTGGCTCACGCCGGTAATCCCAACACTTTGGGAGGCTGAGCCGGGCAGATTACCTGAGGTCAGGAGTTCGATACCAGCCTGGCCAACATGGTGAAATCCCATCTCTACTAAAAATACAAAAATTAGCTGGGTATGGTGGTGGGCGCCTGTAATCCCAGCAACTGGAGAGGCTAAAGCAGGAGAATTGCTTGAGCCTGGGAGGCGGAGGTTGCAGTGAGCTGAGATCCTGCCACTGCACTCCAGCCTGGCCGCCAGAGGGAGACTCTTTGTCTCAAAAAAAAAAAAAAAAAAAAAAAACCAGAAGTTTCTTCAGCCAAATATTGTGTCTGTCACAAGTTATTCTTTCATAAAACATTACAACATGAACACAGTTCAGCCAAATTCTTTGACAATTTATAACAAGAATGACCTTTCCTTAAGTTTCCAATATGTTCCTCATTTCCTTCTGAAACCTCATCAGAATGGTTTTCATTAGTTGAAAGAGTATGTTCTAGATATAATTATTGGAACTTGTTCCACTTAATTCTAATGCCCATGCTTTCAAGTGCTAAGCTATTCTGTTTATTATGAAATTGTCTTCAAATGTTTCCTTCTGTGTAAATGTTTTCCTAATACACCTCCCCCGCCATCTCAGGGGGCTAGGTAGTGACATACTGATGTAGGGTACTGTCCAGTGGACAGGAAAAATAATAATTATACATTCTGAATGTAATTTAATATATTAAGCCTCATTACATAAAAATAATATTCCTCAGAAAGTTACTTGGTATCATCTGGCACAATGTAGATGACAGCTGTTTATAAAACCCTGTTTAGTGAGCTTATTAGTACTTAAACAACTCACAGTTTCATGGTTTGTTAACTGTAGAATTTCCTTAGAAAGAGGAAGAATTCCTACAACTGCTATAGAAATATAGTTAATACACTACAAATAGGATCAAACTGAAAAGTATTTAGTTTATATTAAGCAGTTACTAAATATATTTTGAGCAAACACATACCTGAAATCTTTTAGTGTGCTAGAAATTTAGTGTATTACAAATTTTAAAGGGAAAACTTTGACCTTTCAGTAGAATTGTGTTGCACTGCTACACTGTGGTCTTTCTTACTGTAATAGCAGTAACAATAAAATGAAATTAGAAACATTAACTTATGTTTGCTCGGTGTAATTATTTAAAATGGTTTTTAATCTTCTCTACTTTATCTAACATGTTCTGAAATTGAGAAGGTAAGCATTTATTATCCACAATGTTCAGAATGTCTAATTCCTGAAGTAAAAAAAAAAAAAAATTCAGATCCCTTGAAATTTCTTTTTTTATGATTATTATTCTTTAAGTATTGGGATACATGTGCAGAATGTGCAGGTTTGTGTAGACATGTGCCATGGTGGCTTGCTGCAACCGTCAACCCATCATCTACATTAGGTGTTTCTCCTAACGCTATCCCTCCCCTGCCCTCACATCCTCAGACAGGCCCTGGAGTGTGATGTTTCCCTCCCTGTGTCCATGTATTCTCATTGTTCAACTCCCACTTATGAGTGAGAACATGTGGTGTTTGGTTTTCTGTTCCTGTGTTAGTTTGTTGAGAATGAAGGTTTCCAGCTCCATCTATGTCCCTGCAAAGGACATGAACTCATCCTTTTTTATGGTGTCATAGTATGTGAAAACATGGTGTGTATGTGCCACATTTTCTTTATCCAGTCTATCATTGATGGGCATTTGGGTTGGTTCCAAGTCTTTGCTATTGTGAATAGTGCTACAATAAACATACATGTGCATGTGTCTTTATGTAGTAGAATGGCTTATAATCCTTTGGGTATATACCCAATAATGGGATTGCTGGGTCAAATGGTATTTCTGGTTCTATATCATTAACATATTGGTGATCAGGCCATCAATAAAGTCATTAGAATGGCTGAGACTACCTAAGAATACAGTATTAAGAAGGTAGAGAAGATGGCCAAAGAGATAAAGATGAATAATACCAACGCTTCAAAGGTGATGGGCTTCTGGAAGAGAATAGATTACTTGATAAAACAGTGAAAAGAAAATATGGTAACCATCGGAGAGTTTTAAGGAGGTCATGCTAAACTTCAAGAAGATAAAATAAATTAATGACTAAAAAGTAACCCCTGGATTTATCCATTAGATAAATAGGAGACCTTAACAATAATAAATTATCATAAACAGAGGGCTATTGTATAATCCTGACTCCACTGGGTTGACTGGTAGATGGGTGATGAGAGTGGTTTTACTCAGTACAGATTACTCTTCTGAAAAGTGGAGATAATAAAGAAAGAAAGGAAAGATAGAGTCAACAGATAGTGGCAGAAAAGTCAAGCAAATTGAGAGGAACAAGTAAGTAGAGAGAAAGTGAAGACAGAAGAATGAAGGTATAATTAATTAGCAATGTTCTAGATGGAGACAGGAGAAAATGAGGTCATGGTCATGGTTGGAAGAAAAAAACCATCTCTGAGACTGGATAAAATAGAATAAAGATGATGTATTTGTTTGCTAGGGCTGCCATACCACAGTACAATTCGCTGAATGGCTTAAAGAACAGAAATTTCTATTTTCACCATTCTAGAGGCTAGAAGTCTAAGATTAAGATTTGGGCAGGGTTGGTTTCTTCTGTGGCCTTTCTCCTTGACTTATAGATGGCCATCTTCTCCCAGTGTCTTCTAGTCTTACCTCTATACATGCTGTGTCCACATTTCCTCTTCTTATAAGGATATCAATCATATTACGTCATTAGTCATATTCCTAGTAACTTCATTTTAATTTAATTACTCCTTTAAAGATCTTATCTCCAGATATGGTCACATTCAGAGATAATGGGAGTTGTGACTTTAGCATATGAATTTTGCGGAGATGCAATTTAGTCCATAAAGATGGATAGATACTTCTAATAATTAAATAAAAGTCATATTGAATATCTAACCAAATGTTTAACACATATTTCTATTGGAAAATGGAGGTTGCACAATTGTAATCATATGAGCAGGAAGACTATGGAAAGTAGGTCCTACAGCTAATGAATATTCAAAACAAAGTTTCTGCATTTGGAGGACACAAGAGATTAAACCCTGAACATCTCTGCTGTTCTGCTTTCAACCATATTTCAAATCTGCTTTCTGGCAATAGACACTGATTGTCATGGAGGTCACGCTTCAGGGTACATAGTATAGAGTCATTGACAAATTGCTTCTGTGCTGTAAGGTGAAAATGATGAAATATTCTGCTGTATCTCAAGCATTGTCTCTTCCACTTACATCATCTTTGAAAACATCAAAAAGCCTAAACAGTTGCTAAGAAGAATATATCCAATCTTCTATATGTCTATAGGGATTGTCAAATTTAATGATTTATTTATCTTTCACTCTTCATCAGATTTACTGAGCTTCACTCTGTAAGAAAAATATACACATTTAAGGGAATGCTTATTAAGAACAGAGTAAATGCAAACTCAGTCAAAAAATGGCATTTTATCAACTGTTGGAAGATATGAGCAATCTTTCAAATTATCTGCCTTCATTAAAATCAATTTTTAAATTAAGTTGTGTAAACATATGATATAAGGTTATTCCTTTAGGAAATGTCATTTTATTTCCTCTATGTATAAACCTTTGCATACAATTTCAATGTTCCTTATGCATCTTCTGTATACCAAACTGAGGCAGGACCTCCAAACTTCATGACTCGAGTCCTTGGGGAACACAGCAGACACTCAAATAACACTGTTTTGTTCAATGTTGCTTCCTTATAACATTGATGACGAAACTAAATAAATCGATTACCATTGAGGCCACTGGCTATATGGTGTGTACATTCTTCCCATGTCTGGAGGGTTTTCTCTGAGTAGTCTAGTTTCCTCCTACATCTCAAAGCTGTACATGTTACACTCATTAGTGTGTCTCAGTGGTCCCTGTCTGAGTGAATGTGGGTGTGTGTGAGTGCACCCTGTGATAAGATGGCATCTTGTCCAGGGTAAATTCCCACTTTGTACCCTGGGCTACAGTGAAAGACTCCAGCCACCTGCAACTCTAAACTGAAGTAAGTGGGTATAATAATTACCTTGCTTGTTTTTATTAATCTGTCTTAAATGTCTGTATAGCTCACACTTACTTTAATGTTTAATATTAGAAGTGTTTTGTTCTTCATTTAGAAATTTGGTGATGTTTTTGTGACCAGAAATATGCTGTAGGAACTCAACTCTTGCTTACATCAATTAGTTCATGGTAAAATTTGCTTCATTGCACTTCATTTTGTTTAAAGTCACAGTTTCCAAGAACTTATCAAGACGGTAAGTGAGGATTTACTGTACTCTGGCTGCTGGATAACCCTGGCTGGTATCCGCTTTCTGCCACAATTGCTGGAAAGTAGAAGGAACCAATCAAATGTAGTTATTTCAATATGCTCTGCATTAACAACATATTGGATGCAAACTGCCACCACTTACTCATGACCATGTTCATGGGCTAGGTCTTAGTAATTTCTTCTCCTATTATTTTAATACAAAAATCTACAGATACTTTCCTTCAAGGAGCATGGATGGTGTTTGCTTCATCATTTTCAATTTCATATTAGGCAAAGCTGTTGGACTCTGCAGCTGTAGTGACCTCAGCCAGGAAGCTCCAACCACAGCACCTTCTAAATATAAATTTTTCGTCCCCACGGGTACACAGGAGCACTGAAAGGGAAGCGATCTTCATTTTAAGTGGCTTCGTGGAAGTGTTCATACTTAACGAATACTTGATTGATGCTTTCTATTGTGTCTATTCAGCTGCACATCCACTCTTTGTTCCAGCTACTGGGAGGGTTACTGAACTTATGGATAATACAGATATGACAGACAGGGGGAGAGACCACTAAATAGCTTCTGCTCCAAAGGTAGTGCGTTTACCTGCTACATTGGGCATAGGTATATGATGATTTCCTTCAGGAGGCATCCTTAGTATCCAGTCTAATATCTAATCCATATTTAGTTTTTTGTATCGTACATGGTCACATTAATTTGCAATTGATGCATTTTCTGTTTTTAGATGTTTCAGTAACTTGTGCCTGATCATATGAATGAACATCATGTTGGAACAGTTTTTAAGCACTAGATCTGTGACTTCATAGTTTGTCATAATTATTTCAACTAGATTTTTGGATTTTAATACAAAGACCTGCACATGGTCACCCTTTATCACAGGATCACTGATACTGATGGGGTTATCTGCCATCCACTTCGGTTTCATGGCATGGTGTGACTTTGTTTTGGCGACCTCTAACAATTCTCTGGACTACACTGACTCTCTGATTCAAGCACCCTTCTTAAGAGTCCAGACTTCTTGGAGTTCTAGATTGTCTTTTTCATCATCACTCTGAATAATGAACAGTAACTGGTGTTGGTTTTACTCCATACTGAAGACTACTGGGTCCTGCTTATTTCTCATTAGTATTCACGAAAATAACTTCCTATGAGCTGGAGCATCACTTCCACTCTCAGCCACTACCTCTCCACCTTCTTGCACTTGTCTTCCATCTCATTTAACGTGTCAGCTGCAAACTGCTGCTGTCCTGGTTGCAGGTCTTGCTGAAAGTCACTGTCCTCGTTTGAGTTATCTTTGTGATGGTGATTGTTTTCTTGGGATATTGGCATTTTTATTCTGGGCATTGTTGTCATTGTTATTGTTGGAGATCTATTTGCTAACGAGGGCCGAGGAAACCCAAATTCCTATGCCTGCACTAAAACAAATTCAAGTATAGCCCTTAAGTGGTTGACAAAACAATGTAGTCCAGTGAAATAAGCTCCACTGGGCAACAATTCAATAAACTGGCCAAAGGAACCAGGCTCCAGTATGTGGCACCGAACTAGGCTGATATTAACCAATCAACTCCATCTCAAGTGGTCTGAGATCCAGATATTTGATATAGGAAAAAACTTCATTGATTGCCTTTATTCCTATAATGATGATGATACCAAGATATTCTACCACATCAGCCAAACCATACTTTACCAGATCTGCATCAGCCACTCTGCTCTGCAGCTAAAACTCATCTACATATCCCAGACGGTGGGTTTCACACTGGTAGAACTTCAACTCTGACATCTTAATAAAAAAAAAAAAGATATACTTGTTGGTTCAGGAATGCTGGATTCAAACTTTATATAAGCTGCAGGGCAGTGAGGGTGAAGAACTAAGATATTTTTCAAGAGCATTTTTGCAAACGGGGTACCCAAACAATACTGCACAAATTTCTAAACTCATGTGATCTCTGTCTCCAATTACATATCAGATGAGACCTACAATGAAAGGAACTGGAACCATTTCTAGGTGTTCCTAGTTTCAGGAAGAGGCTAAGTACGTTACTAAAAAGTTATATTTTCAGGAATTTAAGGGTCCTGCACATTTCCTCATGATGAAAGATCTTAAGCTGATGCACAGAAAGCTTTTAAACAGCTGTGGTTTAGTAACTTTTAACTACTACAAATAGAGGTGTCTGAGGATTGAACTATAAGGAATTTCAGGAACATTTACCCCGACTAAACATGAAGTTTTTATTCTGGATCTCATATAAATTTTCAGTTTATTTTCAGGAGGAGTCAGAAATGATTCATCATTCATTACAAGAATTTCCCCAAAATATAACCCACAGCAGCAGTAGGTTATGCTGTAGGTAACCTACAGAACATGTGCCATATTTGTCCAAATGGACTCTGCCAACTACAAATGAGAGGTTTCCATACCCAGTAACTTTGAATATGCCTTCAAAGCTTCTAGGACTCCTAGAAAGCTAAATGTCTCATGGTCTTGTACTCTTCACCTCTCAAGATATCTACGGTGAAGGCCGTGTATTTGTTTGATGTCTGACATCTTATTAAAGTGTTACAAAACTGGAAATCTGTAAAGCCACTTGGGATGTATTTTCACCACCACTCTGCACAGGATCCACAACCTTCACAACTCTCAGATGCAAGGACATTGCTTCCTTTAGCTTTCTGAAGACATTCCATACACATGATATCTTACAGAAGGAGGTAATTAAAAATAAGGCAATGCACATCAGATGAAACATGATTTACATAGTCCCTTAGTTCATCTGACGTTATTTCCAGGGGGATTTTATTATTCACGAGACACCTTTTAACACTCTTCTTTCATGGCCCTCTTGCTGTCTTGTCTGTTGTATCAAAGAGCGCATCTCCTCTCTTGGTTACTTGAGTTCAAAACACCTACACAGGCCTTCACAGTCTGTTACTGTGGTTGAGAGGGAGGGAGAAATGTGACAGACACTTCTGGTAGTGCTCACCACCTTGACTCCAGGGATTGGAAACTCTAATATAACTAGAAGGCACATAAATTTTAAGGACTAGTAATATATAATTTTGTCAAAGAACAAATCTATGCACAAAACTGTGGAGGGCAGTATTTTAGAAATAAGATTGGATTGGTTAAAGGAGTAAATATTCAAAATATTTCCCCTTTTCTTACCTATATTTACATGAATGTTTCAAACAAAATGTTTCATTGCTATCATAAAACATGTCTCTTCAAATATTGTGTGTAAATTTGGTTCTAAAAATTCATTTTAAGTCATTTAAGCCACTAACAATCTATGCTAAGATGTTCTTAAAAGAAATTGGGCATATTTTCAGTACTTGGGGGAGAAAATTAATAGCAAATTTTTAAACAACCAACACAAAATTCCAGATTCTCATAACAGTTATATTAACCTTTATTTTTTCTTCTTAAAAAAGCTTTATATACATTTTACATGCATTAGAACATTTACTCCATGAACATAGATTTCCTCTGTCTAGTTTATTGCTAATTCTCATTGCTAGACCAGTTTCTGGAATTCAATAGTCACTCAACAAATATTAGTTACACAAATGTTCACCAAGGAAATAGAATTGCTGGATAATGACTTAGAGTCAATTTTTTAAAAGTGATGACTTGGGATTATAATGAATGCTGCTATAGTATTTAGCCAGAAAGCAGTCTTGCTTAAAGTGCTTGGGATGTAGGAGAATTTCCTCCCACATTCAGTGGTGCCAACTTGCAATATTTTATCTTCTATATTTGAGATTTTGTCTGTCTGTTTTGTTTTATCCCTTTATATAGAATCTTAGATACCAATTCTTGATGTTCTCAGCAACATTTCTGGCAATGTCAATAATGATCTTTGTGGTCCTAAAATCTCTTCTAGAAGCCATAAAAGCAGGCACTGAGCCTTTCTTTCCTCCCCTAATCTCTAGTGCCAAGCCCAGCACCTAGATGATGGTAGACAATTCATAAATATAGTTGAACTAAGTAACAAGAAGTGTATCTTTGGAGGACAAAGACTACCACTAGCATCAGTCATCCTTCCTTTCATTTAGAGAAATCCTCTGATATTCCCTTTGTTTCATTTTGAATCCTTTGCAAAAGTCTTTTTTTTTTTTTTTTTTTTTTTTAATTTGTCGATACTAGGCATTTGAAAGAATCGGGGGATGGATTTTTTCCCTGTATTTCTACAAACAAATGAAGCTGTTCTAAAAATTTTCAAATGTGATTAGAAAGGACATTAGATTTATAATGATATTTCTATTTAGAATTGGCACAGATGAAATCACACATAATCCTTGTTTTGAGTAAATGCATTTTATGAAAAGGATAATTAGACATGCAGCCACCGAGAAGAAAATGTCTTCTTAACCCATAATAGAGTTTATTTCTTTATTTTTAAGTACTTAAACTTGACACTATTATCCTATTTGACAAAAATGAAAATATCTGCAAAAAAATAAAAAACTCATAAAAATAATTTATGAATAATTTTATTTAAAATTATTAATAGCCACTTATTTCCTGGAAAAAACATTTAAATTTCCATGCAAAAATTTAATTCCAAATTCAAACTTTACAACTTAAAAGTCAATTTTGATATTTTACAAGATAATTACTAATTATTAAGATTTAATCAAACTGCCTTTATAATGAGTGACAAAATCTATGATCTGGTCCCTTATTTGTTTCTTTCCTACATTTCACAAATGTCACTTGGCCTGGTTTTCTAGAACACAAATATTTTCCTATATTAATTAATATGATTGTTAGAACATATTTCTAACTTGGCCAATTTCAAAAGTATTTTGAAGTATTCCAAATAGAACTAATTAGTAGCTTATGAGGTAAAAGTACCGCCATATAACTACATCTTGTACACTGAACTATAAAATAGAGTAATTACTGAATCAGTTAAATAGCACATACAGTCTGTATGCATTGTTTCTTTTAATTGCAAAGGACAGCAATTTCATTGAGCTAACTAACACACAATCCCCAAAACTGAGAATTTATTTGAATCATGCTGGGGGAATACCATTAAAGCCAAGGAAAAAATTAAACAATGATGGTATTGTGGTAGGAGCTCCCAAGACCTCAACAGCAGAACTTCTGAAACCTCCAACTGGACCTTTATTGACATAAGTTAGCTTCCAATTCTTAGCATTGTCTTTTCCCCTTCCTCTGAGATGAAATTTGTGAGCACAAAAGAAAGAGGGAAAGACAGACAGAGAGACAGAAAGAGATGGAGATTTGAATGGTCCACATTATTCACCTGTCTACATCTCAGTCAGTCAACTCTTGTCTTGGGGTGGAGTCGCAGAGTGAAACATGTGGTCTGGTAATTAAAGCTAACATTTGTTGACCATGTACCGGGCACTAAATACTGTTCTCAGCACTATCTATGTTCTAACTCATTTAAGCCTTCCAATGACTCTAGGATCTCTTTACTATTAACCTATTTTACATATATACAAGCATATACAACAATAAGTATCTTAAAATGTCCTTTCTTGCCTAGGAAAATGAGAAGTATTCAAAATCTCAGATTTATGTAACATCTTAGGTTCATCTGTGATGATCTTAGACATGTCTAATCGTCATTCAGGTCAGATTATACTGCATGAGTATCTTTGTTTCACACATGAAGTCACTGAGCCAAAACAATTGTGTGATCAACAATGGTCACAAAATTAATGCATAATAGAACAGAGAGTAGGGGACTCAGGACCCCTTAGGAGAGGTCTGGAAAACACTCAAAGCATGTGGCCTGGGCCTTTCTTTTCACAGACTAGTAAATTCATTTTTATTTTGGCAAGATCTTCTATAGTTTATTTATAAAATTAGGAAAAACACATTAAATATATGAAAGAATAAGCACTTGACACATTAACAATTAAGTATAATACTTTTATTTCTGGGGTTTCCTGATACAGATTTACATACATTCAATCAGAAGGCTTCTATCTGAAAACAAAGAAAATTATAATTTTGGACAAAAATTCGAGGAAATAAACATATCATAATAGTACCCTAGGTCTGATATACTCATTTCTTGCAGCCAATCCCAGCCCAAATGTTAGTTTCCTATTAAGTAGACCAGACCATATTTACTAGGTCAATATGTAAATATTAATAGCAAAAGTTTCAAAGTGAAACCTAAACCTTACTGTGGGCATTGGAAAACAGCATAACTCTAGGCCCTGATGAATGACTGACCATATAGTAAGGAAGAAAAATAAGGTTGAAAGAAAGTGGAGAGAAATACATATTACTATAGAATGTATGTCTCGGAGATTAGAACTCTGATAAGCCTCTTAACTGAGACCTGAAGGAGACCGACCCATAGCAAGAACATGGAGAACCTCCTTTCACTAAATGTGATTCACTGAAAGCTCAATTGTGAATCATAAGCAGCATCACTTTTATGTCTTTGTGACAAAGGCTAAATTTAAGAGAGACTGAGCATAGAATATATTTCCATTTCTTTGTGTCTTCTTCAATTTCTTTCATCAATGTTACAGTTTTCAGTGTAGAGATTTTTAACCTGCTTGATTAAATTTATTTCTAAGTATTTTTTGTAGCTACTGTAAATGAGGCTCTCTTATTTTTCAGATAGTTTTCTACTTGTGTATAGAAATGTTGTAGATTTTTGTATGTTTATTTTGTCTCCTAAAACTTTACTGAATTTGATTATTAGTTCTAGGAGTGTTTTTAGTAAAATATTTAGGGTTTTCTATATACAAGATCATGTCATCTGTGAACAGGGCAATTTTGCTCATGGATTGGAATAATTCATATTGTTAAAATGTCTAAAGTGATCTGCAGATTTGATGTAAGCGATATCAAAATACCAATGATATTCTTCCACAGAAATAGAAAAGTACAAATCCTAAAATTTGTATGGAACCACAAAAGACTTCAAATAGTCAAAGCAATCTTGAGCAAAAAACCAAAGCTTGATGCACTACACTTCCAGACTTCAAAATATGCTACAAAGTTATAATAAACGAACAACATGGTAGTAGCATAAGAATAGACACATAAACCAAAGGAAGAGAATAGAGAACCCAGAAATAAATCCATGCACTTATGGCCAACTGATTTTTGACAAATTGCCAAGCACACACAAGGGAGAAAGGACAATCTCTTCTATAAATGGTGTTGGGAAAAGTGGATATCCACATGCAGAAGAATCCGAAGAATAAAACTAAATTTTTATCACTCACCATATTAAAAAATCAACCCAACCAGGCACCATGGCTCACGCCCGTAATCCTAGCATGTTGGAAGGCTGAAGGGGGCAGATCATCTGAGGTCAGGTGTTTGAAAGCAGCCTGGCCAACATGGTGAAACCCCATCTCTACTGAAAACACAAAAATTAGCTGGGTATATTGGTGCGTGCTTGTAATCCCAGGTGCCCAGGAGGCTGAGGCAGGAGAATCACTGGAATATGGGAGGAGGAGGCTGCAGGGAGCCAAGATCATGCCACTGCACTCCAGCCTGGATGACAGAGCAAGATTTCATCTCAAAAACAAACAAACAAACAAACAAACAAAAACAAAGTCAACTCAAAATGAATTAAAGACATAAATGTAAGACCTGAAATGATATAACTGTTAGAAGAAAACATAGAGGAAACACTTTATCATATTGGTCTGGGCAAGGAATTTTGGGGTGAGATAAAAAGCATAGGCAATGAAAGCAAATGTAGAGAAATAGAATTATATCAAACCAAAAATCTTTTGCACAGCAAAGGAAATAACCAATAGAGTAAAAAGACAACTTACAAAATGATTTAAAAAATTATAAACTATGTATCTGGCAAAGAGTTAATATTCATAATTAGTAAGAAACTCAAACAACTTAACAGGAAAAAATAATATAATAATCCAACTTAAAAATGGATAAAAGACCTGAATAGACATTTCTCAATAGGAGACTTACAAATGGCCATAAGGTATATGAAGAAATGTTCAGCTTTATTTATTTATTTATTTATTTGAGATGGTGTCTTGCTCTGTCACCAGGCTGGAGTGCAGTGGCACCATCTCAGCTCACTGCAAACTCTGCCTTCCAGGTTCAAGCGATTCTCCTACCTCAGTCTCCTGAGTAGCTGGGACTACAGGCATGCGTCCCGACACCCAGCTACTTTTTGTATTTTTAGTAGAGACAGGCTTTCACCCTGTTGGCCAGGATGGTCTCCATCTCTTGACCTCGTGATCCGCCCTCCTCGACCTCCCAAAGTGCTGGGATTACAGGCATGATCCACCATGCCCCGCCTAAGAAATGTTCAGTATTATTAATCAGTAGTAAAATACAAATCAAAACTTTAGGGAAAAAAAATCACCCCACACTTGTTAGAATGGCTATTACCAAAAACATATAAAATAACAAATGTTGGCAAGAATGTGGAGAAAGAGGGACTCACACATAGGTGGGAACATAAATTAGTCCAGCCATTATGGAAAACAGTATGCAGATTCCACAAAATATATGAATAGAACTACCATATATGCTAAAAATCCCACAACTGGGTTCATAGCCAAAGGAAATGCAAGCAGTATGCTGAAGAGATATCTACAGTCTCATGTTTATTGCTACACTCTTCACAATAGACAAGAAATGGAATCAACTGAAGTATCCATCAATAGATGAATGAATAAAGAAAATGTGGTATATTTATACAATGAAATACTATTCAGTCATAGAAAAGAATAAAATCCTGTCATCTGTGGCAGCGTGGGTGAACCTGAAGGACATTAGTGTAGGTGAAATAAGCCAGGCACAAAAAGACAAAACCGGATGATCTTATTCATATGTGTTATCTAAAGAAGTTGATCTCACAATGTTAGAGAGTAGAATAGTAGCTATTGGGACCTGGGGAGAGGAGGCGAGATAAGAGGATAGGGAAAGACTGGTCAATGGGTACTGCATTACAGATAGGAAAAATAAGTTTTGGTGTTCTATTGAAGAGTAGGTTGACTAGAGATAACAATATTATGTTGTATATTTCAAAAGAGCTAGAAGAGAGAATTTTGAATATTCTCACCCCAAAGAAATAAATCTATGAGGTGATAGATATGCTAAATGGTCTGATTTGATTTTACATATTGTATACACGTAACACAATATCACACTGTACTCCACAAATATGTATAATTACTGTATGTCCACTAAAATAATTTTTTAAATTAAAACAATAAAAAGGTTAAGGAGAGTATATTCTCTTTATTTATACTAGACACAGCCTATCTTTGGGGAAACTTAGGTCTAGGAGAATATACACCTGATGGGTTGAAGAAGGTTTTTTATTAGTAGCAGTTAGGTCTATCATTGGGTAGTTACAGTAACAGCAGGAAACTAAGATAGTTACCAAGAAAACAAAGTGAGAAGAAAAACCTTAGACACCTGGCATGCATTGAGACCCTGCCATATGGGCATTCCCAGTATCATCACGGGGCTAAAGTCTTGGTTTGGCAGATGAGGTCACAAGTCCTATAAACGTCAATTTACATATGGCCATTTTCACTTTGCAGGATTTTCTCTTTCAACCACTCCAGAAATTTTACATTCAACATCAAGTAATTTATCTTATTTATTCATAAGAATTGTCTTGTTACCTACATAATAATGATTAATATTCAGGAATTTTATTGCATTAAGGGACTGGTATGCAAAATATATGATTGGAAACATGTATGGCAAAATCTACCCCAATGTGGTCTCTAAATTATATTTTAAAGAGCAAATCTCCACCCAATCTCCTTCCTTCCTTTTCGTGTATCATATTGTTTTAAAATGTTGTGATTAAATCTAGAAAAATGAAACATTATTTCTGCAATGTAAATGTTGACAATGATCTTTCTTATTGAAATCTCTGCAATTTCAGATTAACGCTACAGTTAATAATATCTTTGGGTAGAAGAAAAGATTCTTGGAGAATGGAGCTTCCGAAGGTTACATGTATTATTTTTTAATATGTCTCAGCCTTTCTGAATTCTCCTGGCAATCACTGTAATATAAAATACGGATTTAACAAACAGAAACAGAAGCTGAAACTCATTTTTTCTTTTTATATTAGTTCTGCCAAGTCCTTGATGCCTGCTATAGGAAAAAATCTGTATGTTTTTCTTATAAAAGCTAGCAGTTCAGTCCATTCCCTCAGAAGCCTTTGTTACTCTGTAGACACATTTTCTCATAGGATAAAAGATGAAACTAATATTTCATCACAATATTACAACATAATTTTAATCATTCTAAATAGGTTGGTGGTGCTGGAGAATGGAAGAATAAAAGCTTAAAAGTTAAAGAATTTTGTACCTTAACCTCTTGTTCCTTGAAAATTGAATGCATCTTTTTTTGCCTCATTAGGGTTTCATCCATTCATCCATTTATTCACTTGTTCTTACTTTCTGAGAAACATTGATTGAACATCTTCTACATGTCATCTCCACCCTGGATGCTCCAGAAACAAAGAAGGTAAGTACTTAACTACAAAGAGCTCAATGCAATCTTTTCTAATAAGGAACTATGAAAAAAAATTGCTGCCACAACCTGGAAGTGCCATAAAGCAGGCCTTGTGGATGGAGCCAGATTTTCCTATATGGTAACAAAAGAGCTACAAAAGCTTCTCTTTCCTATGTGCAACTACCATCCCTATTCAGTAAAGACACTTAATTGTCTAATGGTGCAAGCTCTCAAAGTGAATATGAAGAAGTCATTAACAATAGAGATTAGAATAAACTAAAAACAAAAATAGGAAATTCAGAAATATTTCTTTAATCCTTGCATGAAAGCATATTTGATATTATAATCATGAAATAAATCAAATCATATTTCCCCACAACCCACATTATGTTCCTTCAGTTAGATACTTAGTAGATGTGGTCATTAACAGTTATTACTTTAAAAACATACTACATTTGCATTTAACAGATGCTTAGTGAGTGCCAAGTGTTGAAGATATCATTTCAAAAATTAACATTTATGACTGGAGATTCATAAATTGTTGTTTCAGCTAAGAAAGTGAATCTCTTCTAGATAATTGATAAAGCTTAGAAAACACATATGTGACTTTTGTACCCAAAGATCAAATTGGGTTTTCTTCTATTTTCTATTTCTTGTGCCTACGTAATATTTCTCCCTAAACTTCATGGTATTGACATAGGATATTTCAGCCTTTAGGTGTTCATAGACTCTCGAACTAATGAGACTTAACTTGGTCAACTGGCCTTTTATTTTTTCAAGTTGATACTCTTCACCATAATGTACTCAGTAGAATAGAGGTGCAAATCCACCTAAAGATAATAAAAGTAACTGTTCTTTTGTACATTTTTGCATAAACAAATATGGTGATTAAAAATAAACATGGTGATTATAAACACACAAGCCCACATTAAGAGACTATGAATAAGGCTGATATATTTCACACTGTGCTATGTTATAATATTTTAAAATTGTCTTTAGGGGCTCTGGGGCCAGAGCACATCCTTGTAAGTTAGTCCGCTGATATTTTTCCCTAAGGGATTTGATGTTCCTGCTGTCATTCATCCTAGACAACTAAGACCTTGAGTTGGCAAGCTTTTTTAAAAGCTGGAGGGTAAACTTGCTCTATGGGTCTTGGTGGAAGCGGGAGATAGAGAAGAGAATGGAAACCTTCCAGACTCTAAGTGGTTTTAGATGTTAAGGGGTGGGAGGGATACTGTGGTCTTCCCTAAGCGACATAGAACTGATAGAACCCAAAGAACTGGTCTAGTAAGAGATCCTAAGGCAGATCTGGAATTGGCAGTAGTTTTTGCTTAATTTATTATTCTCCCACACTATTTTACCCACCTTCTGTTTCCTTAAAGTCAACACTAGCTTCAGTTTGACTGTGGAAAGCTGGAAATGCGATGGTTCCCATGCACTGAATTTCTGCTCCAGACACCAGATGGGGGCATGACAATTGTGACTGGAGAGGGTGCAGGGGTCATCTTATCCACCACATCAGAAGCTAGGTTAGGATTGTCAGGCCTCTGAGCCCAAGTCTGCGTACACATCCAGATGGCCTGAAGTAACTGAAGAATCACAAAAGAAGTGAAAATGGTTGGTTCCTGCCTTAACTGATGACATTACCTTGTGAAATTCCATCTCCTGGCTCAGAAGCTCCCCCCTGAGCACCCTGTGGCCCCCACACTTGCCCTCCAGAGAACCCCCTTTGACTGTAATTTTCCATTACCTACACACATCCTATAAAACGGCGGCCCCACCCCATCTCCCTTCGCTGACTCTTTTTTTGGACTCAGCCGGCCTGCACCCAGGTGAAATAAACAGCCTTGTTGCTCACACAAAACCTGTTTGGCGATCTCTTCACAAGGATGCGTGTGACAAGGATACTGTGGCAAGAGATGAAAAGTGAAGTGATGTGAAGAAACTTCATCCTGAATTCAACTAAAGCCCTGGAGTACTTGTTCAAATAACCAGGAGACAACTTGGGGTTAAGCTATCTTGAATTTAACCTGTTTAGCTCAGCCAATACAATTATGAAATAAAAAGTTAACAGTCTACTATTTTGTAGTCCCTGGATAAAGAGGGTATCCTCTAAAGTTATGCGGAGTACTATCTGCATAGATCTAGTCAATGACCTTGCCAAGTAGCAGCATTAGGTTTCCAGCCTTATGTACATCAATTCTTCTTTATATGCAGTAGTTAATTTAATGCACTATATATCTTATTGCTAACTCCTTGGGAAACATTTGAATTTAGTTATTTTCCATTCTACTATTGACAATCTGTCTTCACAAGTCACATAGAGCTGTTACAAACACAAATCACTTGGCATATACAATCCAAATTAAGTATACATTTGGCCTGTGTTGCTATTTCATGGTATATTTTATTTTCCATTTTCTTATTTTCATTTTCTCTTTTATTACCTTCTGATGGCACTGAAATGCCTAAAGAAGTAGATAAATATCTTGTTCTAACTTTGCTGATTAAAAAGAAAACAGTTAAGCCTTGTACATTTCACAGTAATGAAGAAAGGTCATACACATTTTATCAGGTCTGAAAATTTGTCACCAGATGTATGTGGAACCTGTCTTGGTGAACCTGCCTTCATGCAAATTTGAAATGTCTTATTAAACTTAAAAATAAACATTGTCTGTTTCTTATTTATTAATAGTGAATGTAGTTTTGTTTCATGATTCAAGTTTTCTTTAGAAAGTGGCTTTCTAATTGCACAGGAGACAAGAATTAATTCTACTGGGACTTTATATCAAAATGCTTCGTTTCTGAGTGGATGATGTTTTTTGTGTGTGCATCTTGTGCCTATTTTTTACGTTAGTGTTGTAATCTATCTTTTCCTGAATTTGATAGAGGAAGCTGGCAATTAAGAATCTAATTTTGTATTTGCTTTTGCCAAAGCTTCCTTCCATTTCAACCCGTGAATTTTTTTTTTTTTTTTTTTTTGAGATGGAGTCTCTGTCACCCAGGCTGGAGTGCAGCGGCATGATCTCGGTTCACTGCAACCTCCACCCTCTGAGTTCAAGCAATTCTCCTGGTTCAGTCTCCCAAGTAGCTGGGATTACATGGGCCTGCCACCGCGCCCGGCTAATTTTTTGTATTTTTAATAGAGATGGGGTTTCACCATCTTGGCTAGGTTGGTCTTGAACTCCTGACCCTGTGATCCACCCACCTTGGCCTCACAAAGTGCTGGATTACAGGTGTGAGCCACTGCACCCAGCCGAAGTTTTTAACTTAACACACCCCAACCCACAACCCCATCCCAAACATTTTTATTTCTCTAGGTTTTCTTAGCCTTAGCATGTTTAAATGAGTAACCATGCATGTTCATTATACAAAACTTGTACCCCTTCTGGTAGATGTCCAAATGGAAGCTGGATATTCCTATCTTTTGCTTGTCAGGGTAACTTCCAGATGACTGATCGCTTCATATTTTCTTCCTTGAACACTTGTTTTTTTTTCCTAATTTAAAATTATTTTGACCTTTTGAAAGTCTAATTTGCTTACTCTAAAAAAATAAACAATTCTGCCTTGGGCTTTGAACTGCTTTTAATTGTACCTTTTGATTTTTCCATTAATGTTTTTTAATCCTCCTCAACTCCAAATACTTAACAAAATTGTAATAACCTAGATATTGTTAACCATCAAAGCCCTATTTAATTATTCATTTGACCTCCACTTCCCTCCGTCTTTACCATTCACCCATTCTAAAGTACATTTTAGACACTTCAGAATTTAGAGTCCGCTCATTTCAATCTGTTTATATTCTTCCTACACTGTCTACATACAGCTAGAAACTAATGACATAACCTTGCAAATGAGAAAACTACATAATGAAAACTAAAATGTCCTGTCACATCCTCTGGTGAATTATTCACCTAGATAGCTATAAATAGCATTGCTAAAATGACCTATGGTATTTCCTTCTATTGGGAGCTCTAGAGGCTTTTCGTGTATGCAATTGAAAAATAATTGTGTTCTTTACAATTCTACATTCCAGATTGTTCTGACTGCTAATATTAGAAAGAAAATAAAATTTCTTGGTAATGCACTTCTCAAAAACATGAATTCATAATATAGCATGGGTTAGCAATTAACAATTTGGCCATCCACTTTCTTTAATATTAAAATAACAGAACCCCTCATTTTGCATGAGTAAAATATTTTTGTACACTGCCTGTAGTATTAAGGTTTCATCTTTACTTAGAGCACAGTTAACTCACTGTAAATGTGCAATTACATGCATCATTCTCATTTTTTAAAGTTTCAAAATGATTACGATAAAGTTGTAACATAAGTTGTAAATGAAGTAGAAAAAGAAAGATATACTACAGGTCAATCTCTCAGTCCATAAAATTGATACAATTTACTTTTAAATCTTGCCTTTTACCCTAGACTCTTATTATTTGTAAAGGAAAAATATTCTAAAATATCAGATGAAGGCCCTTTGATATTTCTATGATGGCAGTCTCATAATTATCACCCCCACTGGCACCCAAACAGTACCACCAAAGGCCAGTGTTGCTTCAGGGAAACGCGGCTCCTGCCCAGACTGAAGTCATCATTGCTTAGTGTGGTGCCTGAAAGCTGACCTCATAGAGTCTTCAGCAAAACAAGCAAAACAATATTTTTGAAAGTCATGCTTTCTTAAGAAAGAAGTCTTCTAAACTCCAAAAGTTCCTCTTTAATATATCTAGTCAAACATACTTTACTTTAATCACACAGTCTCACCATAGGTAGTGTGATGACAAGGGCAGTCTTGATTTCAGTCAAAATTTTGTTCAGTCGTTCATTCAGTTTAGCATTTGCCCTTCTTTATACTTTCAACGCTATTCCGTTTTCAAGACTAATTTATATATTTACTTTAACTATACGGATGGATAAGGAAGATAATGTAAATGAAGATTCTATGAAACATGAATTCATGATTAAAAGCTCTTCTATTGTTGAAAAGAAGAGTAAAAAATGGCAGAACAAAAGGTCAGATGTGGGTGTCCCCGGTGTCAACCTCACCTGGTGATCAGCCTGATTGGAGAGAATGGTAGACATAGTCAAATAGGTTTAATGTAAAAAATTAATGTATGTGTGTTTTGAGGTGAAAAAAAAATAAAAATAAATAATTTTTTTTTTTAAAGCCTCCAGGCTTGCTCCTTGCTTTATTTCCCATATCCTGGGAAAGTTGCTAAACCTTTGGAAAACTTATTTACTCAGCATGATGCCACAGTCCCCCCGGTGTCCATCCTGTGTTAGATTCACAGTGACTGAGAGAGTGTCCTAGATTCCCTACAACCTACATATGATGTAATGCATTCTCATATGCCTAATGATACATTTAGAAATGACATAATATTTTCTTTTTTTAGTAGAGAGGGGGTTTCACCGTGTTAGCCAGGATGGTCTCGATCTCCTGACCTCGTGATCCATCCGTCTCGGCCTCTCAAAGTGCTGGGATTACAGGCTTGAGCCACCGCGCTGGAGGCTGAGGCAGGAGAATGGCGTAAACCTGGGAGGCGGAGCTTGCAGTGAGCTGAGATGGGGCCACTGCACTCCAGCCTGGGCGACAGAGCGAGACTCCGTCATAATAAACCAACGGCCTGAGTAAGTACAGTGTCAAAGCAAGGAAGACTCCAAAACTAATTGAGGGATGACCAATGTTGGCAGTAGAGACCAAAGTCATTCAACCACACAACAGACTTAAATATGGTTCCAGGATTCTTCCTGCCACCATGAAAACATCCAATGCTATCTTGAAAACAACCAAAACAGAGACTTAAAAGAGAGACAGCACTAGTAGGAAATTTGGTTTTTGATTAGACTAACATCCTAGCATTTGGTTGGAGATTTTTTTCCTGTACTATTCATTTTATCATATCAATATCATACATGTACACATAAACACACACACAAACACACATCCATCTTAACAGAGGCTTAGTTGGTTTTAAAATACAAACAAATAATGTTCATGGTATAAAGAAATTTTAGAAAATATCTGGTCCAGCTTGCATTTTTTTTACTATACATGGACAATTGAAGATGATCTAGAAGATAAAGGAATTGCTAAAGGTCACATAATTAGTAAACAAACAACCAAAATCCTAAGAGTTTATCACAGCCATGTGATAACTAGGTCAGTGTTTTTTTACACACAAAAGAGTTCATTAAAGTCACTTGTTTTTCATCATTTCAAATACAGAACTAATTGATTCGTTGTCTTATCTACCAGAAAAAATATTTAATTACATGATGAGTCAGCATTATTATGAGTAATTTGGATGGAAAGTTAAATACATCCATGTTCTTTGCCACTGAGTTTACAATTGTTAGAAATGTAAATGAAAAACAAATAAGAACACATTATTTTCATAAAAGAAAGGGAGAAAATGCATGTATAAATGATTAGAATCCAAAATTGCTTATCAATTTATTACGGATTACAGTATAACTGGGGTGTCACAGACCCTGCCAATTGTTGAGTACAACTCTGTAAATTTACAATCTAAAACTCAATTTGACTAAAAGATTCCCCTCACTTCTGATGTTCTTTATCCCAAATACTCCTGAGAATCTTCAGTGATACTTAGATAAATTAATTAAATGAAGAGACTTTAAACTTTCCCAGTAGAAGATCCTAGGTAAAACCATTTTCTCTCTTAAAATTGCTGGGCCAGAGATGGGGCATTGAGAATGTCTCATGGAATCAGAGCTGCCTCCTGCTGCACTGCAGTCCTTTTCTCCAGGATCACCGCTCTTGTCAACCCTCTGCTGTCTTTCCTGCTTTGCTGTGTGGTGTCAATGCATTGCCCAGGCTGCTGCCATCCCCATCAAAAGAGATATGACCTCTAGACTGTCGTCTCCACTGGTCTAGTGTTCTGCTATGCATCCGGGGAAAAAGCTTTTCTGCTTCGTGTCTAGCCTTCTACAAGCAAGGCCTTTTGTTTATATTAGAATTCATGCATTAAAAGAATATAGAAATACATCAAACATACGTCCAACTTCTTGCTTAAGTCTAATAAAAATTGTTTTGTGATTTTATTTTTGCATTGTTTTATGCTTTCACTCCTTTTATTTGTGTCTTATCGTGTACATTTTCTAATCACTTTGTGCAGAAGCAAGGAATGGTTTTATTCTTGTTTTGTAAAGGATGACGTTTCGAATGAGAGTGCTCTAGTTCACAGTGTTAGTGACAAGGTTGAAATGAGAATACAAGTCTCCTGGCTTTAATTTTCTGGCATTTTCATAACTATGCATCATTTAATACTTTCAATCAGCATTATGGGCAAAGACTCTTGACAAATGTCTTCATGTATATGTAATACTAAATAATTTAAACACAATTTCTTCCCCAAATAGACTTTTTAAAATAAAAAAGTATTCATTCATTCAAGTAACAAATCATGGGCACCCTCCATCTTAACAGGAGGGTATAGAGCAGGTTTGGGTCATTTGTGACCCAGAAATGCCCTACATTTACACAGACATAGTGCCCTTAAGCCCTATACTGTTGCACCGATGAACCTGCTTCCAAAGGTCTTACTCATCTGTCAGGATTTTCTCTCAAGAGTCCTATATTTTTTCCTACACCCATGGAGGAGGAAGTGTAAATTAAGGCATCCAGATTGGGATCAGGAAAATCTTTTCCTCTCCAGTTCTAATATAGCGTTATGCATACAGTAGGTTCAAAATATCGATTGAAAAAATAATGCAGAAAGTTGATCAAACATAACTTCACACAAATTATGGATAAGATTTGATTTTTTTTTTCCAAATGATCTTCTGGGAGCCAGGAAATTCAGGAGATATTCTTGTAAGTTAAGAAATTTTTTCTCTGGGTTTACAAATATAAAATTATTCTACCTAGAGAAAATAGATTAAATCCAGGTGAGGGTGGGGATAGAATTATTTTATTACCCGGTATCCTATTACAATCTTAACGTATTTCCAGGAAGACTAGATTGTTTTATATGAAATGTACACAGAGCTAGAATAGTTTTATAGAAAATGGCAATTACTTTTCTAATACCCCTGAAACCAGATGTCATTCAGAATGTAAAATTTTCAGGTTTGTAAAAAATAATAAGGTTCATACATTAAACATACATGGTACCTGCTGAACGGTCTAAGATAGCAATGCCAAAATCAAATCCAGAAATATTTTTGGAAGCAAAATGTATCACCATCTCCTATAAGCAGGAAGTGAAGATTATGAATTGTCTCATATCATTTCAAACAGTCTTTGCTACTAAAAGAGCAAAGGACAGATGAAGTTGTTACCAAGTGAATGGCAAATCTTTTTGGTTTTCAAAACTTTTAGGATTTTGGAAAAGAATAAGTGATTGTGGCAGACAAGTAATTGCAGCAGATAGCACATAAAGCACCGGTGTTGCTTTATCTGTTATCTCTGAAGATAACTGAGAATTATAAGAACTCCATTCTGACCTCCAGATTAGGAACAGATACAGGTACCTATGGCCAACATGAGTAATATTGGCAGAAGTTGCCAAATACAGTTGGATTAGAATGCACAGCTGGGTAAATAATCATAAATATTTCTTCTTTGATTGACTCCTAACATGTGATGTTGTCTCAGTTTTACGGCAATGTCACCAGCTGCTCCTTCACATTCTCCTTTGCTCTTGCCTCATTTTCTTAACTGCTCAGTACTGAAGAGCTACAGTACTTGGACATAACCCTTTTTGGAATGCACCTGCTCTATTGATAATCTCATTCAGTCTGAAGGCTTTAAAGCCATATACATGCTTTCTAATTTATTCTGTACCTGAGACTTCTCTGAACTACAGACCCATTAATACCGCTGTCTTCTCTACATCTCCACTTGAATGATGTATGAGCATCTTCAGGCATAACATGTTCAAAACTGAATATTTATTATCCCACAAAATCCACTCCCTCTTGCAGCCTTCCAAAATGTTTTCATAGTTGTTCCAGATACAAATAGTTACTCCATTCTTTTAGCCATCTTATTATTCACACATCACTATCATCTTATACTATAATTTGTTTGTATCTTTCTCCTATTAGAATATGTGCTTCATGAAGATTGGAAGTATGACTTGCAATGTTGGAATTTAATTTTGTTCAACATTATTTAAGATAGATTATTTGATGATCAAACTGCTATTCTTAACAATGGCATGTCTTAACATTATTGCTTGCCAAGATTAGAGGATCTGTAGCCACACAGAAGAAAGATCCAACACATATCATGGCATCATTAGAACAGTATTCTTACTTTGATTTTCTCAAAATATGTTCCCCATAAATATAGTCCTATGAGCCTCTCCCACCAAAAATATTTTATAGTCATTCAAGTATGTGACAGGTGGCACATATAGAACAGTCTCTTCTTTGAGGTTCACAATCTCAGTTTCTGACCATCTTTCAGTAAAGTTGTTTTATCTAGAATTTTCCAGTTATTCAACGATGGAACACTTTTTTTTGCATAATGTCTATTAGCACATTATTAAAACTAGTATTTTTTTCTTATAGTTTTTGGAGATGCTTCTCTAACCTACTTAAACCTATGTAAAAAGATAAAGACCTAAAGGGATACTCCCTGAACTAAACAGAGGCCTAGTTAAATGTTGTCATTCATATCTTTCCTTTGAATGTTTAGGCAAGCTGTCCAGACCTGATATAGGGATGACATCTAGCAGGCCTATGTGCAACTTCCTAGAAGTCTTTTTAAGGGGAAATATCTGTGTCTACTTCAAATAAATAGATACCAAATGGCTGCTGTCCATAACTATACTAGCTGCTGGCTGAGCTAGAGAACCTAGAGAAACATGAGATTCCAAGATTCCTCTTGAGAGAGTTGTACAGAATGACTAAAATTAAAAGCAGCAGCAGGCCAAGCACTTAACTCCAGTGCAGGTCCAGGGAAGGCATATTTATCTGGACTGCAAGTGACTCCAGGGTATTTAGAGATCTCCTCCTGCTCAAGTCAATAGGACAGATGCTTTGGGTGTCAAGTTAGAGCTGGTTGCCTGAAAGCTCCAGGTAGACTGAGAGCATACTCATAAAAATAGGTGCTATAATTGGAATGTATTTGTTTCCTGCAAAATTCATACTGAAACTTAATCACCAAAGCAACAGTATCGAGACGCTGGTCTGCCCTCATGAACGGAATAAGTTGCTCTTATAAAAGGGCTTGGTGGATAGAGTTCACTGTTTTCCACCCCTTCTGTCTCTTCAGCCACGTGAGGACACAGCATTCCACCCCTCCAGAGGATGCAGCAATAAGGAACCATCCTAGAAGCGGAGACCAGCCCCTCATCAGACACCAAACCAACTAGTGCCTTTATTTTAAACTCATGGCCTCCAGCTCTGAGATACATAAATTTCTGTCCTTTATAAATTGCCCATTCTGTGGTATTTTTATAGAAGTACAAACTGACTAAGGCAATAGGAGAAGATATCTTCCCTGTCTATTGTCAGTGCAACAAAAGCACATTCAAAGGTTTAGTGTCATAATACTTCATACAAGCAACATTCAGGAAGCCCCATTATAAGACAAAAATGTCATGTTTCATCCTGGTGAGTCTAAGGAGAACTTTTTATTATCATCAGCTCATTATAAAAGTCGAAAAGATTACACTGCCAAAACCACACCTGTTGAGCTAAGTACCCCAAGTCAACTTTTTCACTTATGTAATATCATCTGGTTCAAAGGAATATTACTTAACAACTTTGATGTGTTACTGAACTAAATAGAAATGGGCAAAGTTTAAGAAAACTGATCATGTACAGATGATGTTAATTACATGCACTCTTCCAGAAGGCGCTTTTTCTTATTTACCCATTAAATTGCTAATATTTGACTCTCAGAATTACAGCCTTTTTTTCCAAGAGGCCTTATTGCTTCCAACGCCTGGTACAAGGCCAGCATCATTAATTTGCACCTTTCTAGTCTCAGACTGGATGTTTTCTTCAAGTCCTAGATTTACCTTTTTTCAGCACCTATAAATAAGGACTATCTTTGTAGCTACATTCACCATCCCTCAAGTGGCTGTCCCTCTGGACTCTTGCTTTAGAAAGTTTGCTGTGACTTTGTCCAGTCTTAAATCTACTATTCTTAACCTTTTGTTTCCTGTTTTTCCTCAGTCCCAACATTCTGAATTCTTTGTCTTTGTCTTTGTCACCGTATTTAAGAATCTCTTTGTTTTGAAAGGACTCTTCTCCCAGCACCAAATCTGAATCACTGATTTCTGACTTCATGCATTCCAGTTCCTTCTCTACCCTTGTTCCTCTTAATAATTCATGATTTGAATACAAAATATACTCTTTTCTATTGACATCAATAAAATGCTATTTTCTAGAACATCTCATGTAGATCCTTTTCCTCATTACAATATGGAATTTAATATAAGTACATATTTGTATGTTAGGACTATCATTTCTCCTTCCTTTATATTTGTTGACATAAATAAGCATCCTATGGAAAAAGATCTGTAATATATGACCTTTCAGAAGCAACAATTATAAATTCTTCTATATGTCTCTTGATCTGCAACTGACATTTAGTTAATTGGCATACTGAAATTAAAAATGCATTAGTAAAATTAAAAATATTCAAGATAGGTAGATTAACTAAGATAGTATGGAGATGCTACAAGCTCTTTAATAAACATATTATTTTTAAAAACAGTGAGGTCTGTAATCTGGATTTTTAAGGAGGTTTGATCCTTAATTGGGTCTGTGACCAACACTGGTTTAGGAGGCTTTCTAATAGCATGATTACCAATTAATGAATTTAAAATCCTGCCTGTAGAACGTTATTGGGTTTGCCCCAATTGAACAATTCTATATAATCCATCATTAGATGACCTAAAAAGGAAGACAGAGAGAGAGAAAGAGTGTGTGTGTTAAGACTTCATTGAACTCACAGAACAGGTTGAGTGACCAGGTTGAATGCTTGCTTACCAATAAAATGTGTACTAAATAGCTTTGTGATTGATGCAATCGTGTATTAAATGGCTTAGTGATTGAGGAATTTGCTCTTGCACCTTGCTCTTATACCTGGAATGAGGTTTGAGGGAAGAAGCTAATCCTTTCCTTAAACATCTTTGGGAGTTTGTCATTATCTGCCAAAAATAACATAAGTGTTGTGAAGGCCAAACTATCTTAAGTTGGTTAACAACACCTTACTTTTATATTTTATACATAAAACAAAAGAATACAAAATTGGGATATTGTCTGTAGTCCATTCTCTAGCTATCATCACATTTTCTTGGTGGGTGAAAAAAGGAGGAGAAATATTTTCACAAGCACAGTTTCAAAGTTTCTAATTTATGTAAGGGCTCTAAAGTTTTCCAAACTATGTAAAAATTTTAATACCAAAATAGTTTTTAAAATAAATAAATTATGCAAAAAATATATTCCTGGCATGCAACTAGTAACTGGTAAGCTTTTTAAAATTAAGCTTTTCATTTGAAAGTGATTACACATTTACATGAAGTTGTAATAAATCATAGAGAGAGATACTATGTACTCGTGTCTAGTTTCTCGCAGTGGTAACATCTTGCAAAACTGTAGTATAATATCACAACCAGGATACTGACATTGATACTAATGTAGTCAAGATACAGAACAATCTCATCACCACAAGTATTCTTCCAGTCACCTTTTTATAATAACAACCACTTCCCCACCACACCCCTTTTTCCATTTTTAACCCCTGAAAGTCACTAATACGTTTTCATTCCTGTATATTGTCATTTTAAGAAAGTTATATAAATGGACTCATGCAGTATGTAACCTTTCGATATTGGCATTTTTCACTCATCATAATTCTTTGGAGACTCATCCAAGTTGTTGAGTGTATCGAATAGTTTGTTTCTTTCTTTTTCTGCTGAGTAAGTATTCCATATGGATATACTACCGTGTTTTCAAATTTTCACCTGCTGAAATGACATCTGGGTTGCATAAAGCTAAACATATGCATGCAGGTTTTTGCATGAACATAAGTCTTAATTTCTCTGGGATAAATTCCCAAGAGCATAATTGCTAAGTCATATGGTAGTTGTATGTTTAGTTTATTAAGAAATTGCCAACTGTTTTCCAGAGAAGCTGTACCATTTACATTCCTACCAGCAATGCATGAGTGATCTAGTTTCTCCAGATCCTGACCACCATTTATTTCTGTCACTATTCTTTATTTTAGTCAAACTGATATGTATGTAGTGAGAATTCAGTGGTTTGAGTCTTCACTTTTCTAACGATGTCAAACACCTTTACATTTGCTTATTTGATATCTGTATATCCTCTTCAATAAATTGTCAGGTCACGTCTTCTTTCCATTTTTTAATTGCATTATTTAATTTTTACTCTTAAGATGAGTAAGTTATTTACATTTTCTGGATAACAGTCATGTGCAAATATAATCGTATTATAATTATGATTATATTGTGATATTGTCATTAAGGTTTTTTCATCAGGTCATAAGTGAATGAGTGGTAAATTTTCTCAGGTCTTTTTTCTGCATTTATTGATATGATCATATATAATTATCATGCATCAGGTCAGTAGTAATATTTTCCTCTTAGCCATTAATATAGTGAATTGCACTAATAAATTTTCAAATATTGCTCCAGACTTGCATCCCTGGAATAAACTCCATTTAGTTAATACACACATACACACACACACACACACACACACACACACACACACACACACATATATACACGTTTTGTGTGTGTGTGTGTGACAGAGTCTTGCTCTTGTCACTCAGGCTGGAGTGCAATGGCGTGATCTCAGCTCACTGCATCTCTGCCTTCCAGGTTCAAGCAATTCTCCCGCCTCAGTCTCCCAAGTAGCTGGGATTACACCATCATGGTTGGCTAAAATTTTTTTTTTTTTTTTTTTTTTTTGAGACAGAGTCTCGCTTTGTCGCCCAGGCTGGAGTGCAGTGGCACGATCTCGGCTCACTGAAAGCTCTGCCTCCTGGGTTCACACCATTCTCCTGCCTCAGCCTCCCGAGTAGCTGGGACTATGCCTGGCTAATTTTTGTATTTTTAGTAGAGACGGGGTTTCACTGTGTTGGCCAGACTGGTCTCTAACTCCTGACCTCTAGTGATCCTCCTGCCTCGGCCTCCCAAAGTGCTGGGATTACAGGTGTGAGCCACCACACCCGCCAATGGTATATATTTTTTATATACTTTGCTGAATTATATTTGCTTAGATTTTTTTAGAGATCTTCATATTCATGGGGAATATGATAAATTGGGATGCACATAATTGTGTGTTAATATAGACTCATGTTAGTCATCTTTCATCATAGGATACTCATAATTTAGACAGTCAAGGATTTGAATGACAGTCTCATTTTTTGACTCTTACCTCTCACCTGGCTTTGTTACTTAGAATACAAATGCATGTTCTTTTCTTTGCTGTCACTTTTTGAAATGTTTCCTCTAGATAGCTACAGTTGTTATTCTTTATTAATTACTGATACCATCACCACTGCAGGTTACTTTAGAATCACTGTCCTCCACACCATTGTGTTTGAAGTCCTCCTCCATTCCTTTTCTCATATTGACCCTAAAGCTCAAGGGATATCATATCTCCCAATTGAATATTGGCATTCAATTAGTGTAAGAAATTCTTTTCATTGAGATATTCTACTTATGTTAAACCCTACATTTATCTGTTTTTTGTTTGTTTGTTTGTTTTTGTTGTTGTTTTGAAAAAAGAATTAAGCTGTGCCAAAGGACATTTGAGTGGCTCACTACATGCTCAAACAAAAAGAGAATATGCATTACAAATCCTATGGAGACAGCTTAGAGAGGGCTCCCTGCCTTCCAGAGAGGCAGTATTACCAGTAACAAACAAACAAACAAACAAAAACAGCAAAATGAGACTGCCAAGTTACCATTTCTGTTTGTACATAGTTTATAACATAATTGGTACCTTTTGGAGCTGATGCATCAAGCAGCACATATATTTCAGCCCTGGATTGCAATTCATCAGGTCATCATAACTAAATTGAATCTTCTTTTAAGTTTTTTGTGCTAGAAAGAATAAGGAAAATTTGGTAATGAAAAGTAAATGTCTTCCCAATAGTTTAATGGGTTAAAAAATTGTGAGAATTACTAAATGAATTAGACTAGCATGAATTGACTTAAAAGAAGAAATCAAATCACCAACAGTAAAATTGGAAAACTTTAGAAACTACTTAAAGAAATAAATAAGACTAATATATTTTAATGTCTACCAGTGACATATGACCTTTTTATGAGTTTTTTTGTAAGAAGAAAAAAGATAAAAGAATTTGTATTATTAGAGTAAGTAAATTATATTTTTAATAGATATTGAATAAATGTTAGCTGAAATTACTCCAGAGACATGGAATCATAGCGGGAAATGGCATTCTGTGATTTTCTTTGCCCGATTTTCAATTAGGAAACACAAGTTTGTATTTCAACTCCTCTGCATAGCTCTCTCTGGGCTTCCTGTGTGAGGCAAGCAGAAAAGGATTCTGAAATTGTCTACTCAGAGGTCATCGAAATAGTCCTCCTTTTATTTATTTCATATGTTGGTTTTAACTATTTTTTATTTGAAGAGACTGCCGTCCTACAATTTTTGCTGATATGTATCAGGTAGGTTGAAATTACAACTGAAATTGAATTAAAAATACATTATAAGCCTTACTTCCCCATGATTTTTTGCCATAGAACATAATAAAAGTGGTCTAGCACAGTGCTCTTCACATAGTTATGAGAAACTAGAGTGTGGACTTTCATTATGTATTCTCCAAGTATCTGCTCTAGCAAAGAAGTGTATTAAATCTCTAGGAAAGTCATTGAAGTTTACATTTATGGGCAGACTTAGCCCATAAAATTGGGATGATACACAAACATATTTAGTCATACTGCCAAATCAACCAACCCTATGAAGTAATTCAACATGCCTTTAAAAACACATTTCTTTCACCGCAGAGTAAATGTATCTACGACTAACAGCCTAACAAATAATGGGACTTTAAAATATTTACATATGTCATCTTGGATGTGAAATACACTACATCAGACCTGATCTATGCAGTGGACTTTTTCACTGAATATGGATCCAGGCACAATTTTTCTTGTCCTTAATTTATATGTAAAATCACGATCTGGAACTAATATATTAAAATATATTTTTAAGTTCTTCTGAATAACTTAATGTATTTTAACTCGATTCTGTACTCTCTGATTTTATTGTAGCAATATCATTTGCATTACCTACTTTTCCATGAGTGGTAGCATATCATGTGAAATAGATGCAGCAAGAATGTTCATTATAGTTATATCTAACAAGATATGATGTATATAATGTAGATATTTTTATAATTATAAAATTCAACAGGGAACGTGTATTGAAATCCATGATCTTTCTGTAATTTGCAAAACTAAATATTGTAAAATAATATGTGTGATAAAAAGTGAATTAATTTTGAGTGCATGTTCTGTACCAGACTCTGGGATAAATGCTTTAAATATGAACTCACTTAAATCACTTAACCAGCCACTACCATAAAAATTATTATCCCCCTTTTAGAAAGAAGAAAATTGGGATTTCAATAGGTTAAGTAATTGACCCAACAACAACATTTAGCATCTTATACCTGCCGTTTAGAACTCATTATTTACTTTAAAGTGGTTTGTGAGTTCTACGGGCACACCACCCTGCTCAATCTTGTCTGAAATGGTTTATGAGATTGCACATGTAGAGAGATGAACAAGAGTCTTCATGAAATTTTCTGGTATGGTTTAGATCCTGAGTAGAGAGACTGGTCTACACTGGTGATTTGGCTCAGAAATGTGCCTCTATGCAGATACAAGATTCAAAGATGGGCATGGAGAGATGGACTCTGCTTGAACTTAAATTGATAGTGAAGGGCTGTAGAACACTCTATTTACCCTATTTCCAAACACTGGATAAGCCTAGGTCTTTCTGATAAGAATTTTTAAATGGACATAATCGTGCATAGGTCTGCAAATAATAAACTAGCAATATCTTAAGGAAGTGTGGTCTTAACTATGCAAAAGAAAAGACGTAGTTTTAAAGTATATATTATTTAAAAACAAACAAAATTTTGGAAAGCATTTAAAGTAAACTTAGTCTCCAAACTAACAGATGAAAGATTAAAAGAAAGAGAAACAGACAGAGATGGGAAGGAGAAAACTTAAAGAGAAAAAGAAATAATGAAATAAAATGAAATATCAAGAAGTAAAACTTGCAATGATGGTAAAAAACAAAACGGCATTTAGAAATCTAAGTCAGTGATGCATATCACATTGAGGCAAAAATAAAGAAGAAAACTATGAGAATTATGATAGGGGTAGAGAATAAAAAGATATAGATATGATGGACATTCCTGAAGAGAAAAAACAGAACAAGTGAAAAAGTAGCAACTATCAAAATCAAAATATCCTAGTCCACTGATCAAAATTTCTTCCCATTCACAAAGCAAAATCAATGGAAGAGATTAATGTCTAAATCCATCCTACATCTTGTCTTCTGCTGTTATTTAAGGGATAAATATCCCTTCATCTAGGCAGATAAAAATGATGCAATAATATGTTTAATTGCATGATTTTCATTAATGCTAAATTCAAGAAGGAAAGTTTTAAACTCTGAAGAGTACTGAAAGAAAAATTTGTGATCCAACAATTCTATACCCAATCAAGTTTTATTCATGTACATGACTAAGAAGATTTAAATCCTAAATGGCTAAATAGAATCTTTCATAAAATAAATATTTTATGAATGGTGATAAACTTAATTGAGCCAGAATACAGCTGACTAGATTATCCTCTTCATCAAAATGTTTAGCAGATTTTTTTTTAGGGGAGAGGCAATTTCTAAAAAAATAAATTGATATTTTAAATGAATTTGTCACAACGATCTCAAAATTAAAGTTCATTCTGCTTAATAAACTCCTGGGTTCATAGTACCAGTGTTTTACCTCTGCCAACACTACTAGAGCTATGAAAACTTAACAAAAGATTAAGAGAATGAGAAGACAGGCCACACACTAGTAGAAAATATTTGCAAAAGACATTTGGTAAAGAACTATTATCCAAAATATACAAAAAATCTCCTAAAACTCCACAATAAGAAAACAAATAACACGATTTAAAAATGGGAAAAAGACCTGAACAACCAACTCACCAAGGAAGAAATGCAGATGTCAAATAAGCACATGAAAAGATGCTCAACACTACATATCATTAGAGAATTGCAAATAATTAAACAGCAATTAACTACCACTACAACCGATTAGAATGGCCAATATCCAAAACACTGGTTAACACCAATGCTAATAAGAATGTGAAGCAACTTCGGGAACTCTCATTCATTGCTGGTGGGAATGAAAACTGGTGCAGCAACATAGAAAGACAGCTTGGCAATTTCTTTCAAAACTAAATGTACTCTTACCATGCAATCCAGCAATCAATCATACTCCGTGGTATTTACCTAAAGGAGTTGAAAACATGTCCATACAAATACCTGCAGATGATGTTTATACAGCAGCTTTATTCGTAATTGCCAATACTTGGAAGCAACAAGTATGTCCTTCAGTAAGTGACTGGATAAATTGTAGTACATGCTGACAATGGGATATTATTCTGAAAAACCTCCATTCTACATGATTCCAACTACATGACATTCTGGAAAAGGCAGAACTGTGTAGACAATGAAAAGATCAATGATTCCCAGGGGCTGGAGAGAAGGAGTGACAAATAGGCCAAATACAGAGGATTTTTAGGACATTGTCCTAAAAACTTATAGAAGGTAGAACCGAAGAGTGAACTCTAATGTCAAAACTCATAGAAGGTGCAACACCAACAGTGAACTGTAATGTAAATGGTGGACTTTCAGTGATAAAGCCATATCAGTGTAGGTTTATCAATTATAACAAATGTGCTACTCTAGTATGGGATGTTGATAATGGAAGAAGTTATGCAAGTGAACAGGCAAGTGCTATATGGGAAATCTGTGCTTTCTGCTCAATTTTGCTGTGAATCTATTAATATAACTGCTCAAAAAATTAGCTTATTTTTAAAATTAATTAGGCAATTAATTAATAAAGGATTAGTTTGACATTGAAACAGATGTCATCTCTGTTATCTGACTACCTTTCTGTGGAATATAAAGGAGAAATTAACCTTTTTAAAGAGGCTTTCTGGAATAAAATGAGAATCAAAAAGTCCTCTAATCCTGGAACTTATCTCTCAATCCCAGGGTAGTTGAAAACTAGCTGTATTTAATTATAAATCAACATGACACTCTACTCCCAGAATAAGTGCTTATATTTGATCCACAAAGCAGTGGGTAATAGTAAGTGTACAGAATTTTTATAATAATTAGAAAAATAGAAATAACAACAATCATTATTTTCTGTAACATGCATTTATTGGAAGTGCTTTAACTATATTTTAATTTATTTAATTCCTACAATGACATTTTGATATAGGTATTACCATTCCCATCTTGGAGTTGGGGAAATTAGTAACAAATGACTTATTCAATATCACACAACTAGGAAATGATGGAACTGGAATTTAAACGCAAGATTTTATTTATTTATCCATTTATTTATTTATTTGCTCATGCTGCCATCTAAAAAGTCTATTTCTTATTTTGTCACTCTTAAGTCTGAGTCTCAGAGTAGGTTATTTTCTTTTTTCAAGTTAAACATTTGTCTTAGTCTGTTTGTGAGGCTACAGCAAAATACCCTAGACCAGGGGGCTTATAAATGACAGAAATTTATTTCTCACAGTCAAGAGGCTGGAAAGTCCAAGACCAAAGTCCAGCAGTTCACTTCCTCATAGAATGCCATCTTCTTCCTCTTACCTCACATGGCAGAAGAGGCAAGCAAGCTCTCTCCAGCTTCTTATAAGGACCCTAATCCTATTCATGAGGGCTTTGCCCCCTACCTAATCACTTTCTAAAGGCCCCACCTCCTAATATCATCATGTTGGAGGTTAGGATTTTAACATATGAATTTGGGGCAGGGAACATCAACATTCAGATCATAGCAACATTTATAAATTGATTGTTAAACTTTATTGATATCTGTTGCTGCTTGATCTCTAGCAATCTTTTTCTGAAATTTATCTAACCTTATTAGGGACTAAAGAATGGCATTCAATACCAACTAATGCTGAAAAGTCAGAAATTATAATCATTTGTAGCTCACATGCTTCTACAAGTTCATGATGAAGGTGTTTTGCTCCATGAAATAAATATTAAAAATTACTTTGATCTGGTAAATAGATAGTCAGAAGCCATGGTTGAATGCTGAGCCTGAATAATGCCTTATGCCAGCACCTTATTAAAAACCTTATTCAAATTGGATTCAGCTTTTACGTACACACATTTGTGCCTTGGAAATAAAACCATGGCTGCATTCCAATAATCAAGAACAAATGGATTTAGGCATAAAATGGTTCTTCTTTCCTCCCTCTTTGGCCTTAGCTTGTTACTGAGATTTTCAGTAATCTTGATACTCTAACTTGCCTTCCTGCCAATTCCTTCTTTATCCATCTGTTCACCTAAAATAACAAGATAACAAAAAAGTACCCAGTTCAATAGAGTTAGTCATGGGTTCATTCATTCTTTCAACACTCACTGAGTGACTATATTGTAAATGCTGTGCCGGGTGCTTGTCTACTTTTATCATGTGTAGATAAAAGTCAGTAATACAACTTTGTTGATGAGATATCCAGTTTATTTGCAATCTAATTTAATATGATTATATAAATTTGGAACTCATTTTTGGGTGAGTTTTTAAATTTTAATTCTATTACTTTTTCTATGAAAGTTATTTTTAACTCTGAATTATCTTCACTCTTTATTTTCACTCTTTGCCTCAGATCTATTTGTCAGATGGGGAAACTTGGAATAAGAAATACCTCACAGAAATGACATAAGAATTAAATGAATATTCACTATCATAGGGTACCCTGCACATAGTACATGCCAACATATGTTTTGATCTCTGTTTTCTTCTTCTCATTGGCCTGTGACTGGATCAGCACTTACAGTTGTTAAGTATCTTAAGCCCACTCTTTATATAAATCAGAAAACTGAAAGTTAAGATAGAATTCCAGTTTCCTAAATGTCACTGCAATGCTTATCAACAACCCTTGATATGACTTTTATTCAGAGTTTTTATAGCATAGCCCAGTATGCTTCTCCCACTGTCATAATTTGTGATATTTATAAAACTTTGTTGGTTTGCCTCCTAATTTTAACTGATGTGTAAAAGGTAGTCTTAACACAATAAGCATACGTGCATATGGAATGTCATCAAACAGAAAACTAGCTGTGTAGGCCATGAAGCGTTGTTTAAGGCACGGTTGCTGGCAATGAGTAAGAATTAAGTTTGTGTGTTACAGACTTATAAAGCCTTTTCTTCATGAATATGCAAGGGAAAAATATGAGCAGAAAACCATTATATTCACAAGGCCAAACGATGCAAATTGTTGGGTTAAGGAAATAATAATGATGTGAGAATCTGAAAATAATAAAGTAGCTAATTTTTATTGAACATCAAATTGTACTGGGCATTGTACAAAGTATGTTAGATAGATTATCTCATATAAATTTCCAAGAATGCCAAAAGTGTAAAAAGTCATGGACCTTGACCGAAATTACTCAGCTAGCGAATAGTGAAGACTAAGTTTAGATCCAGGCAGTCTGTGGATGCTTTTAGAGTTTTTGCAAGACATTGCTATAGTTAAGTAGTAATTATGTAATAATGATTGATGACTCATTCTGTGAAGTTGTATTCCTTCAAACACGCTGCCAAAATATTTAGCATTCAAATGTATGAGCATTCAAATGTTCCTAGAGTAAGAACTAGGAAAATACCAAGCAGAGATTTTGAGACCCCAAAGGGATCTCTACAGGATCAATTACATGATGGTTTTCTATATGCAGGCTGGAGATTCAGTTAGAACCACAGAAACCTGTACTAAAAGGGGCTCTATAAGGAAGAATCCTGGCAACTTTTTCATATCAATGTTGCGAGACATAGAGTTCCCTAGAGAGTAAGCCAAAGTAGGCTGGCGGATAAGAATCAGCCAGAGTACCGACCTCTCTTTGAAGGGCTTTCCAGTTGGAAGAATGAGACAGCCGCACTGCAGAGACAATGACATTAACAGCAGTGGGGAAGAGTTAATGGCATGTGAAAATGGCCAAAAAGAGGAAAAACAAATGCTGAAAATCACTTTGAGTCTCTGAGCACAGAGTAGACCACGCCAGAGAATAGCGAGTATTCATCCCAACTCTTTTGGATTTTTGTTGTTGTTGTTGTTGTTGTGCTTTCTGAGATGGAGTTTCACTCCATCACCCAGAATACGATAAAGCCCATGACTCTTTCTCTTTAGATGACTAAAATTATTAGGAACTCTGATGTTTCAGGATAATGTCAGTCAAAGTTCTCTTGTAGGAGTGCAGTGGTGCGATGTCAGCTCACTGCAACCTCCATCTCCCTGGTTCAAGCAATTGCCCTGCCTCAGTCTCGCGAGTAGCTGGGATTACAAGCACATGCCACCACCCCCAGCTAATATTTTTGTATTTTTAGTAAAGACGGAGTTTCACCATGTTGGCCAGACTGGTCTTGAACCCCTGACCTCAGTTAATCCCCACGCCTTGGCCTGCCAAAGTGCTGGGATTACAGACATGTACCACCATGTCCAGCAACCTCTTTGTTTTAATACCATTTCAGTTTCTGTAGAATCCATTGCTGCCTTCCCAGCCACTTTCTGTAGGACACATCCAATCTCATTCATGTGTGGGCTCCATCTATTATTCTTCATATTTTATAATAGAACGTTTTATCCTTTATACTTTTAAAAATAAGATTGGTGGTCAAACTCAATTTTTATGCAGACGCCCAAAATAAAGACAAGTGAAAGAAAGTGAAAATGGTTTAAGTAAAAACCTACATCCCTATCAGTTTCACTTCTAACTTCCTTTTGCCCTGGCTCACATCCTTGAATTATCAATGGCCCTGGAGATCCTCCAAAGATCATTAAGACTCCAAGAAATACCATTTGAAAACTAATGATCTAAAAGAAAATGTCAGAACTTCTCATCAAGATGCAGGAAACTCACTGAGTTCCTGTGGCCCTATTTCTGATCTTTCCCCTTCAAACGTGTGGTTCAAACAATTCCAAACAGCATGCAGTCCCTGATTAGCCCAGGCAGTTTCCTACCATTGTGGATTTATAGGTGCTATTCCCATTGCATAGAAAGTGTTACCACCACACATTTTTCTCTGTCAGAAAAGAATCCAGAACTAGTACATAACATCTCTGTAAAGCCTTTATTAACTTTCCTTTTAGGCAAATCACTCTCTTCCCTCTGTTCTCAAGAACTTTTCACTAGTTAATTAAGAGCTAATATCAATGCTATTATAGTTAAGCATTTATTACTCTTCAAGCTCCTTTAGCTTAGGGATAGTGCCTTATTTTTCTTTTAATTTAAATGCCCTAGTTTGGCATCTTGTATATGAAAATGATAAATTAGTTATTTCATTTGAAAATTAAAATTTGGGATACTGTCAGTGATACGGAACTTGTCAATTATTATACAGCTAATTGCCAGCAAAGGCAGTATTGCAATTCAGATCTCCCTGTAAACCACTGCAATTACTTGGACACAGCACAACATAGCCTCTAAACCTCTGCTGTGGTTAGAAGGTCTGTGTACTTTCAAAACTTTTGTGTTGCAACTTAATTACCAATGTGATAGTATGAAGAGGTGGGGACTTTAAAGATGATTAACTCCTAAGGGCAGAGCCTTGTAAATTGAATTAGTGACCTTATGAAAGAGGTGCACGTTTGTCTCTTTTGTCCGTCTATGTCCTCTGCCATATGAGGACACAGAAATCATTCATTTCGCCCATGTGAGGATGCACCAAGATGATGCAAGTTCTCACCAAACATCAGATCTTCTGGTGCCATGATCTTGGACTTCCCAGCCTCCAGGATGGTGAGAAATAGATTTCTCTTATTTATAAATTACCCAGTCTGTAGTATTTTGTCATAGAAGCAGAAATCGACTAAGACACATTCCAAAGAAATTTAGGACTTTCCTACCATTCTCCAAGTTTGTGCCTCACAATTTACTGTCCCAACTGGATTTCTCCTACAGTTAAATTTAGAGAGAGTAATAAAAGGTTCAAGAATTCGAAAGTGAATTCGATTGTAACGATGCTGACAGATCAATTAGTAACGTCAACATTACTATTCAACTATGTACATCCTCTGCCTAGGCATCATGGGTTAAACAAAGGAAATTAAGAGTTCACCCTTGTTTTCTAATAGATTACTGTCTATTGTGGGAGATAAAATGCAGCCCTAAATTACTATATATTATGTATATAATAAACACTGTTAAAGTGATACCAACTGATCGTCACAGGAGAAGATAGTTCTTTCGAAGCTAAACTCATTTCCTAAGGAGATTTTCTGGAAGAATTGGAATTTGAGGAGCTGAAAGTTGGCCTTCAACAAACACCCAAAACAGGTGTTAAATATGATCTTTAGGTGGTGCATGAAAAGGCCAGATATGATAAAAAGAGCAAAAAAGAACCAATCAGGTAAAGTGTGTTTAGGAAGAACTATGATCAGACTAGGTATAAAATCCTGGAAAGGAGGTTGGGGCTAGATTGGCAAATAGTATAATTCCACTATGTATAAAAATATAGATTTTAAAACATAATCTAAATATCCATTTTAAAAATCTCTTTTTAGTAACCTGCATTACTTTCTTCTTCACTCAGAGCAAAATAATATTTCCCATTAAGGAATCCTTTGCTGTACGCATTTTCAAAAGAAGATTTGACCTTTGTGTTATCCCAAGGGCAAATGTTTGTAGCACCAATGATCCGGAGATAGTGCCTTGTTGTAGTTGAGTTACTCAGTGAATTAGGTGTCACTTCTCTGCTTCACTAACTCTTTTTTTACTTGGTCCTCTAATCAGACCCTAAAATTGCAGCATTAGGGATAAAAGTCATTTATCATGATTTGATCTTAAGTTAGGAGGATTCCAAATTTGCCCTTCTTTACAATGGGTCATTTCTGGTGCTACTCTTTCATATTGGTTGAGATGTGATTAACTTTGATTGATTCAATGATACTGATTTAAATAAACCATTTTTGCCTTACTGATTTGCAATCAATTGATATTCACACTCTTATTAGCTATAATGAGTCAGAAATGGCTAATTTTAATTCCAAACAGCAAAATAATTTTTCACATTGATTTCATGGTGTTTTTTTCTAGCTCCATTTTTAGTTAATTTCTGTCAATTAAGAAATATTGTTAGTGTGGAAGCAATGCATTCAACAAAATTGCAACATGTTCCACTGTGCTGTATATGGAATTTTTTTTTTTTTTTTTTTTTTAGAAGGAGCTTCACTCTTGTTGCCCAGGCTAGAGTGCAATGGTGGGATCTCAGCTCACTGCAACGTCTGGCTCCCAGGTTCAAGTGATTCTCATGCCTCAGCCTCCTGAGTAGCTGGGATTACAGACATGTGCTACCACACCCGGATAATTTTTGTATTTTAGTAGAGACAGGGTTTCATCATGTTGGCCAGGCTGGTCTCAAACTCCTGACCTCAGGTGATCCACCTGTCTCAGCCTCCCAAAGTGCTGAGATTATGGGTATGAGTCACCATGTCCAGCCATATATGGAAATTGATAATTGTATTTGTAAAAGGACTTACTGTTTCAAAGCCATTTATTTTTCTTATACTTTTTCAAAGAATTCTGTTGTCATGCACCCTATATCTTTATTATGTGCACGTATGTGAACTTCTCTTTTCTCCACACACCCACACAACATACTCCTCATTTAATGAGCAGTCAGGATATTCTCATTTGGAGAGTCCTTGCTACTTACTAACGAGACACAAGAGAAATTTCCTCCTGTAATAGGCTAAAGAATTGGCACATTGTAGCTGAAAGAACTTTTAAGAAGTCCCCTGATTCTAACTTAAATTTGAAACAGTAAGGAAGTATCATAGAAAATACAATTTTCTGAGTTTCTTTTTATATTTTTTACCAAAGCGAATAACGGAACTGAACAATATTGACTCTAGAAATACTTCCCTGAAAAGAAAACTAAAGCAGCTTGTGGTATTGTTTTCATTAAGAATTTTAAGCAAAAATTGCAAGACGGAGGTTTAGGTTCAGGTTAATATTACATATTCTGGGAAATGTGAAGACAAAACAAACCTATGTCATATAGATTATGACAAAAAAGAGATGTTATACATAAACATGTATTACTACCACACCAATTAATTTCTCAATTTCCACTCCTTCCCCACCACTGCCTTATTCATTCATTTAACGAGTAGATTAAGGGGAGGGAAAGGCAAGAATAATAGACATTGACTGCTCTTTTTTGGGAAGAAAATGTAGTCTTTTGGGGAATACATACAATCATGTAAATTTAGGAGTCTGATATTCAGCCCATAGCTCAGCATACAGTAATAATAATAATAATAGCTTTTATCAGTTTATCTGTTATTCAATTTACTTTCTAGCTTGAACTCCATTATACTAGGGGGCAGAAATTAAAGCTCAGCCAATTCTGTTAATTTTAGCTGATTCAGGGTAATCTCCTTTGTAGTTTTCCCTTATCTTTTCCTTGGATAGATTTTAAATCAGTGGCAAGAAGATTAGATATTTATGTAGTGCCATGGTGTCATGTAGGGGTCCTTGACTGGCATCTGTCCACTTTGTCACCTGGTGAGACATCTTGTCCCATGTGGTCTTGATGATTGGTAGAGAAAAATTGCTACTGTATCTACTTTGACCCTCATCAAGGCCTCTTGGCCCCACTGGCTCTTTGTGTGAGATGCTGTTCCTTTTCTGCAGCTGACTACATCATGCTGCTATTCATGTGACCACCCTAGAATGGATGGAGACTTTGTCTGTCTGTGCTGCTGTAACAAAATACCAGTACCTGGGCAACTTATAAAAAACAGAAATGTATTCCTTACCTGTCTGAAGGCTGAAAAGGCCAAGATCAGGGCACTGGCAGGTTCAGTGTCTGGTGAGGGCCCAATGTTTCTGCTTCCAGGATGGCACCTTGTTGCTGTGTCCTCACATGGCAGAATGGATGAAACAGCAACAATGGGACAAACACTGAGTCTTCATATGGCGGAAGAACAGAAGCTCCTTTATAAGGGCCCTACTCTCATCTATGAGTGCTCCACTCTCACAGTTTAATCACCTCCTGGACGCCTGATCTCTTAATACTTTCATCAAGTGTCATCAAGTTTTAACAAATGAATTTAGGGAGACACATTTGGACCATAGCAGAGACTCTGTGAACCTATCTGATGAATTTGCCCGGACACTATGCATGACTACGCGTTCACCACGACCCTATGAGGCTGGGTGCCTTCTCAGTTATGATCAAGAAAGCAAAGCACAAGCGTTCTCTGTTGTCAGTGCTCTTCACCTATCTGGAGTTTCATTAATCCAAATTCATTCCATTGAAGGACCCTTTTATTAAGGACAGAGAAAATTCTAAGTTTTTCTTTCTCTAGAAATTCTCATTTTTGTCCCAGAAATAATTATCTTTGTTTATTTGGATAAAGAGAGGAAGGAATCAGAAATGTGGCTCCCTCCTAAATAGTCTATAAATCTGTTGTCTATGGTTTTCAACTAAAACTCTAAAAGATCCTAAGGTCTTAGATCCTTAGAGCCTTGGAGTTTTATATTCAATACCAGGATTTTTGAATACAAAACACATTTTAAAAAATTCAACCTTATTTTTGTTTCTCTCAGCATTCTTAGTTGACATTGAGGACACAGATGTCAGAATATAGTTTAATGGGGAAGAGCCATATGGTCAAAACAAATGCCCAGAGCAAAAATAAATATTAATTAATGTCAAAATATTATAATGTCACACAAGTAACTATAGAATGTAATAAATGTTATAGTACAGGGCATTGTGGCAACAGAGAAGAAAGTAACATTGGCCAAGTATTAATATTACAAATTTTATATATTTGCTATTTTTATAGGAATAATAGGTTTAATATTTTTCCTCTGATCTCAACTCCACCTAGAGTTTTTCTCACAGGAAATGCCTACATTTATGGATTGTAGTGTATGTGAAATATGCATATCTAGGATTAGATTTTACTTAGATTTTCATATTTGTTAATTTTGTCATGAATGAATACATAAGGTTTTTGAATCAGAGACAGATTATCACTCTTCATTTAAAACCGATTATTAACCATTTCGTTCCCCACATCACAATTCTTACCCCTGGGGAGATATAATAAAATTGGGTCAAGTGCTCTATACATAAAGAAATGCTTAAAAAATAAATCTGGATATGTATTATTTACGTAGAAGAGAGATGCAACTGTTTCAATTTTCTACTATTAAAAAAGGAGATAAACCTTTACTCCTCAGAGATGGGATGAAAAGGATGCTGCATTCTCATTTTCATCTTTCGAAATATAAATAAATCAAAGGGCCCGACAATCTCAATGTCTTTAATCTTGCAGCCTATAGATGTTTCCAAACTCCTAAGCCTCATTACCCATTTGAAATGTAAATGCACAACTCTACAGTCGGTAGTTTTTTTTTTTGAGTTCTCACTATCTATACAGTTGTAAATTATTTCTAGGGTTTGCTTTTAGTCCAAGATCCAAAATTTCAGTAAAATTTTAATTTAAAACATCAGTAACTGTGCAAAAGCACAAAGATATTTTATCTGCATCATACATCTCAGTTGCAAATACACAGAAGATGCATGAATTCCATTGGATATTAGGAATTTATTCCATTCAAGTGTATCAACCATCCTCAGCTTCTGTAAATCTCAGTTGAAATGAGCTAATATTTATTTTTCACAATCTATAAAAATCTCTTTTATTTTTAATAAGAATCTATTACAAAATCCCTTTTATTTTTCTGCCCAATATCTGTCTCTGGCCTTATAGTGTCAGCTTGAACTATTATTCAGTTGAACACAAGGTATAAGAGGATTCTTGATAACCAGAGATGATATCATTTTGGAAGACCAAGAGTGGACTTTGACGAAACTAATTTTACTGTATTTCTTACTGTATGCAACTCTCAGATAAACTTTATGAATAAAATATAACATTTGCTAAAAATTAAGTCAAAATTCACAAATAAATATAGATCTCTAATTTTTGGATCAATGGCACTGTAAATAATCTGATGATAGACTTAAATGTTCACTGTCCAGACAGACTTATGTGCTATTTAATTAAAGTTTTTCTTTTTGGTACAAGAAGTAAATCATTTTTCCTTTACCCACCCATTATATTTTCTATAGGCACTTACTCAATTATGTACTGTTTCAGGACCAAAGACCAAATTGTTAAAATAAGCAACATTTATTTTTGAAGAACTCTAAAAATATTTTTAATCCTTTGAATTAATATAGAAGATATTTGTTAATATGAAATTGACCAAAAATTGAAAACTGAATTAAAAATTAAAAAATTTTCCTTGTTAAATACTGTTTAGCTCCAAAAAATTTTAGTCTTAAAAGCTCTGAAACATTGAAATCAATATTTCTTTGTCTTTGAACAGATCTCATAACTTAGTAGCAACACTGTGACACAACCAAGACCTCTGTACAACCACCATTTATGAATATATTCACCAATTGAGACTGTAGTAAAATGGCTTGAATAAGACATTAAGCATTAGGAACATTAAATGTTCATCTTAATGCTGAGTTAAAAGAATTTTAATAAGTTTGAATTTGCATTTTCTCATTACTTCTAGGCAGTTAATAACACCTCATCCACTTCATCAGACTATTGTGTAAATGATAACAGCAAAGGTATTCAAAAACTAAAGAGTTATATTAATTCAAATTGGAAAAAATATCCATTATGTTAATTAACTGAGTGTTTCTAAATTGCTTCGTGACATTTTCAACGTAACAATATGTGACTATCTTTTGCATTTCTAAATGTGAAGGTGTGATTCGTGGACTATATGACTGCTTTGAGTTCATTTATAAAGTGCTCATAAAATACGAATATAATAGAGCATACTTCAAATCATCTGCACTTTCTGAGCTGAATCCTGTTTAATGTTTGATTGCAGGTGCACCAAATTGTTTTATGTGAAGATATCTACTTATGCTAATTTGTTCAATCAAAAATATATAAACATAATCTGATGCAGCAAGCTGCACAAAGAGATCAAATTCAGTTTTCCCCTAGATTTTGTTTTCTTGAGCAAGCTATTTTAATGTGTATAATTTTTTTAATCTAGGAAATCTACATTTCCAAGAGCAGGAAACATCAGGGATTTACAATTGTGCCTAAGACCATAACTTGATTTTCATATGAAATAGGTGTTTTTCATTCATATATGCTCTCTTTTGTTAAAGAAAGTGCTGAGGCAATTATCCACCAATGCCAGGACAGGCAGGTTCACATAATTTTGCTAGCATTGGGCAGTAAGTAAATAAGCACAGATTGGTGGACAAGGTCACTGTTAGCTGGGAGTGAGGAGTAAAGAGACAGAGACTCTTTGGTGGATGATAGCACATTTGCGAGTCAGGCTTTGAAGGAAACACATGGGTAAGTAGAAGTAAAAGAAACAGGATATGAAAAGGCAGAGGGACAGGAAACTGCTGGATCTCTTTGTAGTATCATGAGTAGCTGTGTTTTGCAGGACTTGTGCAGGAAAGTGAACAGTGAAGCCGAATCGTGGAGTGTAACCGCATCACAAACATAACAAGGGAAAGTTCAGATTTTATCCCACAAATCATGGAAACTTGATGACAATTTTTAATCATGGAAATAGTGTAAGTAAAGCTATTCAGGAAGTAGGAAAGCTAACCTGTCAACATTCTAGAAGACAGCTTGGCTGGTGGAGAGATTAGAAACAGTTGAGAAGCTCTCAGGCATCATCCATGGAATGGCATCAGGAAGATAAATACGGGAAATAAGGTAGTTAAATCCAGAGGACTTGTTGACTACATAGGAGAGGTGAAGGAGAAGGAGAAAGTTAATATTATTTTTTACAACTGTGGGTGGTAAAAAATAATATTAACAACCATAGGGAAATCAGGAGAGTCGTGACCAAGGGCAGCCATACAAGTCTGCGATGAAGGAGGCAATGGCCTGCAAGAGATCACATTTCATGTTTTTATTATTCCATTCGATTCTTTCTTTCCATTTTTATTTTCATCACAAATGAGGAAACAAACATAGTGACTAAGTAATGGCAGTTAAGGTCAGGCTAAAATGGTTTGAATGTCATCCATGCCACTTTCTAGGTGGGTGCAATTGAACAAATGTTTAGGTTCTCTGAACCTTGATTTTCTTATGTTGTTAAAAGGAAAATACATACCTACTTGTTATGAAACTTAAATGTGACAATGTACATAAGATAGCTGGTGGGACATACAGTCATCACACAACCCAACAAATGCTAGGAAAGTGTATATATAATGTGATGATAACACTAGAAAATGTAATTTTCCTGAAGAAGAGAATCTGGAAAACATGGTAAACTGATTGTGGCTTGGTTCCCATTCCCTCAACTACCAATACAAAACTTCTTGTCCTGCCACAGCCAAGCAACTGCTGGAACCCACTGGTAATAGGATGTGTAATAACTAAAGCCTCAGACTATGTTGGAGGGTGGAGGAAGGTCAGATAGGGAGAAATTTCTCAGGCAGAATGTTCTCCTCTCTAGCAGGCTGGATACATGAATGGAAAGTATACAGTGTATATGGATACAAAAAGAGAATAAAAATGGAAAATCTGAAACATTTAAAGGAAACTTAAAAGGTAATAAGGAATAGTAAAAGGGGTTAGAAAATTGTATCTAAGACAGAGGATGCTGGTGATTTTAATGAACAAGTGCATTGAACTCTAGAGTTTTAACAGCAAAAGACATAAATGAATGAGCATTTTGAGGGACTTCTTTATCTGATGAAAGGAAGTATATTTGATCCTCTGGAGATATGAGCTTTCTCAGTGAGTCCTATACTACTGTCTAAACTCACAAAAAGGAAGCAATATCATATGACAATGTTTTCAAGAATCTTGCAAAAATGCAAACACATCCTGAAATGTTCATAGTTATAATGGAAGCCAAGTCTTCTGAAAATGTAAGAGTGGGTGATAAAGAAGTTAAATATTCTCTAGAATATTTGATATTAAAAAGGAGAGAGAGAGAGAGAAGAGTTCAGGACTGTGGCAGAATTGAGGGAAAACTGTGCATATACTTGTTTGTCTTTAAAGCATTGGGAGACCTGGATGTGTTTGCAAGCTGCAGTAAATAGTTTACTGAAAACAGAAGCAATGAAAATATACATTAAATATGTAAGAAATAAAGGAAGCAGAAAATCATGGAAAAGTTATAGGAGCTATGTGGAACCTGGCTTAATATTGTGCATAATAATAATAATCTAAATATTGGTGTATATTCTTGTTGTCTCTGTGACAACAGGGGCCACATCTACCTTAGTCATAAATCTATAGATCCCAGTCTTCATTTAGGACTATAATAACCTCAAATAAGTATTTAAAGATCTAATAAATGAGTACATAAGATAAAAAACATATTCAGAAACCTTAGCCTTATAAGGAAGGGAAAGTACAATACATATAAAGTTAGAGTGGATGGCTGAAGTCTTTGCAATGAATCAGTCGAGAAGAAAAACTTCCAAGCAGAAAGATGAGATTGTCTTTGATGTTACTAAGAAGGAAGAAAAGATTGGTATATGTGAATGGTTTGTGCTTCATAAGAAATGTTACTTTTCTTTGATAGAGTAGAAGCAAAAAGTAAACACTTTGGAGTCCGGCAGATGTAAGTGTGAATCCAAGATCTAGTCTTTATACGTTACATGATGTTAAACAAATTAAGAATTTCAAAGTGTATCAATTTTATCATTTATTAATGATAAAATAATAATTAACTCACAGAGTAGATTTGAGGAATAAATGTGATACTAGAAATAAATCATCAGCCCAAGTCTGTCACTTAGCAAGCACTACACCCACTGTAAGGTTTGGGTTTCATTGACTGATTGTGGAGGACAGTGACCTGAACTGGGGAGCCAAAAAGCAGCCAAAGATGGGCACAAGTCCACTCCTTTGTGACTTCCAGGGAAGGGCTTTGAGGGAAGTCTTGTCATCGTCGGTGAGGCCCAAATCTGAACCCGACAGCCTGATTTCAATAGCTGGCTCTGCCACTTACGAGCTATGTGGTCTTTGGAAATTCACTTAACTTGTCTATGCCTCCGTTTACTCATCTTAAAAATGATGTCTTCCTCACTGGGCTGCTTTGAAGACTGGATGAGTTAACGTATGTTAAAGAATTTAAAACAGTATCTGGCACATAACAAGTTTGTAAACAACGTTAATGTTAGGAGGAAAGAATACTCAGGAAATGGGGATTTGGATACAAGATGTTTTCTTTAGAGAGAATACAGGTAGAGTGGGACACAGAGAAATGGAAAGGGTAGTGATGAGGTGCAAGACAAGAAGGGACAGAAGTAAAGTGTGGCAAATGAACATAAAAACACTGAAAGAAAAACAGAAACGTGAAAGCTCATTTTAAGACTGGCTCAAACTGGGCACACATCATAGGAAACCAAATAGTAAAATATAATTCCATTGTTCTGAAAATTATGTTAAAATGCAAACAAAGCATCTTCACTTTATTTTTTTTTCATTTTTCTAGCACATCCCTTGTTCTAGTTAATTCTTAACAGATGTTTTTAGGGGAAAACATGGTTTTTTTGTTTGATCTGTTATATTCTTATTGGCACCTGTGATTAAAATACATACTGTTAATTTAAAACTTGAAGGATGGACAACACATTTTTTTAACATGTCTCAACTAGAACTTTATAATATTGTAAGAATTAAAGTGACAGAAACCTTGAAGGTGTTGGATTCTAGTCAAATTTTAAAACAACACAATTAACATGAAATACTGAAAAGTTGAAATACTACTGTATGTATATGTGACTGGAAGGGCTCTATTCTCTGAAAAAATGCAGAGTTCAAGAAAGTGAAATTCTTCATTTTTATATTCAACTCTTATTCGTGTAGAAATTTATATAGTCTAGAAATATAAAGAGAAAATGACAGAAGCAAGGCACAGGGTGAGTTATAAGCTGGAGACCCATGAGAGCCAATGGTGAGTTGCAGTCCAAGTCAGAAGGTCTAAGAAGCAGGAGAACTGATGGTGTGGTTGAGTTTGAAGGACAGCAGACCTGAGACACAGGAGGAACTGATGTGTCGGTTTCAGTTCAAAGGCAAGGAAAAGATAACATCCTGGTTCAAAGGTAGAAGGATTCTCTCTTACTTGGGGGAGGGTGAGCATTTTTATTCTCTTCAGTCCTTTAACCAACTGGATGAGGTCCACTCACTTTAAAAGGGCAATTCGCTTTACTCAGTCTACTATCATCTCATTCAAAACCTCCCTTGCAGGAATACCCAGAATAATGTTTGACTAGACATCTGGGCACCCCGTGGCCCAGTCAAGTTGACATATAAAATTAACCATTACATATGTGTTAATTTATATATACTCACAAAGATATATATCTCTCTGTGATAGATATGATATATATTTCACAGGGATAGTTGTGGGTACTTAAATCCTTGATACCAGTCTGTTTTGCTCATCTTATGCTGAGTCTTTGAAGTCAGAAGCATGCTTCTCTATGTTTCCCAGTTCATTCTTCTCTAATTAGTTTTATTCCTAGCAATGACCCTTCATCAGGCAGACGAATGCTATCTGTCAGATCCCTTTGACTATCCATAGCCCCAATCTTGGCCCTGATATTAAAACTAGGATATTTATGTAGGTGACATTTCCTAAAAATGATCTTAACAAATAGTTTTACTTGAATGATGATTTTTTTTTTTTTTTTTTTTTTTTTTTTTTTTTTTGGAGATGGAGTCTTGCTCTATTACCCAGGCTGGAGTTCAGTGGCGCAATCTCGGCTCACTGTAAGCTCCGCCTCCTGGGTTCATGCCATTCTCCTGCCTCAGCCTCCTGAGTAGCTGGGATTACAGATGTCCACCACCATGCCCCGCTAATTTTTTTTTATATTTTTAGTAGAGACGAGTTTTCACCATGTTAGCCAGGATGGCCTCTATCTCCTGACCTCGTGATCCTCCTGCCTTGGCCTCCCAAAGTGCTAGGATTACAGGTGTGAGTCACCATGCCCAGCCAATGGTGATTAAAAAAAAAAAAGAAAAGAAAAGAAAATAAAAGAAAAGAAAAAGGAAATGAGCAATTAGCAGTTCTGGATACTTTTACCCAGCAATTTAGGCCCAGGAAAATACAATGTGAAATTACAATTTGTTCCTCCTTAGAATTATATTTATTCTTGTCCATCAGTTACTACACAGAAATTGGATGGTGAATTGAGAAATATTTGATTTTAAGAGGTTTTTGATTATAGCAAACCTAGAGAGAAATGCCACCAAAATTGAACATGGAATCAAATATTCTAAGTAATGGCAACATCTGAAAGCATAAATCAAATATGTGTAACCTACTGAATTTGTTCTCTGAATAGAAGGAAGAACATTTTTTGGCATTACAAAAAGTGGCATTACAAAAAGTGAAATATAACAAATTACATTAGTGGATGGAAATGTGACAAATATCTCCATGTAAAGAAAATACTTTTAAATAAATTTTTTAAAAATATTGAAAGCACAATTGTTCTAGTCACTGTGTCAGGCACTGGAGCACAGACACAAATACAAGAGAGTTATTGACTTTGAAGACTTAAAATCTAGTGAAGAAAAAGAGACACTAAACTTAAGTTTCACATACTAAACTATAGAAAACAAAGGTTGACAAAGTACTATGGAAACACTAGGGAGAAAGAATCTAATTCTGCCTGGAGCATTGAGAAAGTATTCTCAGAGGAGGTAACATTTTATCTGGGTTTTGAAAGATTAGATAGTTTCCAGACAAAGTAGAGAAAGACATTCCCGGTATAAAAGCATTAAAGACATCAAGATCTGGCCAAGCTGAGGTGTTCAGGGAATTTGCTGTAAGTTCAATGTGACTCCAGCTCAGAGCTTAATGGTTTAAAGTTTCAGGATAAGAAGATGTAGAAGTCACGTGGAGACACTTTGTAAGTGCAGCCTTTCAATCCACACTAAGCGCTCAAGCTATCTTTTAGCCAAAGGAAAACTGCAGATATGTTTAATTACTCTATTGTGTTTTATTTTGAATTGCTATCTACTCATAGCAAAAAAATTGAAAACATTCAGAAGATATACCTAAGAAAATGAAAATCACCAGTTTCATAAAACATCCAGAGATAACTATTGATAATACGTAGTGTCAACTTTTCCAGGCTCTTCTATGTAAACAAACACAAGCTCGTGCACACACCCACATACACGCAAAAATAATATGTGTAGTGTTTTATTCCTTGCTTTTCCTATTTACAAATATATAGATTATATCTCTTCAAATTAATGAGTGGAGTTCTAAATTACTGTTTTTTAAAAGATACATGATATGCATTATGTACATTCAGATTATATTGATACTGTAAATTTATAAGAAGAGCAATTATATTATCAAATTGGATTTTTAGAGAGATAACTCTGGCAATAATATGGAAGATCTATTTGGGTAAGTGAAAAATTGGTGGCAGAAGAGCCAGTTGTTGCCTATGAGAATGTACTAGATGATTAAATTTGATGGCTAGAGATCAGAAAATTAGAGAAGAAAAGCTTATTCTAAGAGATATACCAAAGGCAATATTCACTTAATTTGAACATAATTAGATATCAAAATTAGGGCAGACATATTTTTGTATATATGTAATTTGTCTTTTTTATGTTGCTGAGTGCTATTTCTTTGTAAGAATAAATTATAAACAATTAGGTGGTGGGCTAAAGCTTCACCAGTGATGTCTGCATCCTAATACTTAAAACCTATGAATGTTACCTTACATTCAAAAAGGACTTTGCACATGTGATAATGTTAAAGATCTTGATAGGGGGAGATTATTCTGCATTATCCTGTTATTGGGCATTGGGTCCACTGTAATCACAGTGATCCTTATAAGAAGAAAGCAGGAGGTAAAAAGAAGAAAGAAGGCAAATTAATGGCGGAAGCGACCCAGCCAAGAGCCAAGAAATGCCACATCCTCTAAAGCTGGAAGAGACAAGAAAAAGATTCTCCCCTGAAGCCTCCAGAAAGAATCTGCCTATGAACAACTTGTTAGTCCCCTAAGACTTATTTAAGACTCCTGACCTCCTACATTATAAAAGAATAAATCAACATTGTTTTAAGTCACTACATTTTTGGTAATTTGTCATAGCACCAATACAACTCTAGTACAAATTGTTTGCCTATTCTTTTGTTGCTGGGCCTTGCAACTATTTCCATTTTGGAGCATTTATGAATAACACTGCTAGGAACATTTTTGCATAATAATTTTGTGGAAAAATTTACTTATTTTTGAGGTTCTCTGATAATAAAATTTCTAAGTCATAAAATAGTTGCATATTTATAATTTTGAAACTGACAGTTTTCCAAAGTGGTTGTACCATTTTACACTCTCACCAGCTTCTTCACATCTCCACACAAATTTAGTATGTTTTAAAATTTTACGTATTGTGGTAGATGTGTAGTGCTATCTCTGTATTTTTACTTTGCATTTCTCTAATGGCTAATAGTTTTACATTATGCACATTTTCATATGCATATTGACCATTTGGCTCTCACTTTGAGATTTTGATGAAAATCATAGATTTCCCCAACAAAAATACATATATAAACTAAAAACATCTTCCACATGATTTTAGGGGGTTCACAAGACGCTGAAGCCCTTCTATCCTTAAACCCTTCACCAAGGCTCATCCCCCTCTGCTGCTGTGTTTACAGCCCTGTCTCTGCCCACATCCTGCCTCACACTTCATGCTCTAGCAATCTTTAATACCTGAAAGCTTTCTGCCCAGTTTAACTCTATCTTATGTCCATTACTTTGAAATGTAATTCCTCCTTCAGACCTCAATTCTCATTTTACACTTAGCTCACTATTTGCTTCTCCAGAAACTTTTCCTTGATCCCCCAGATTTTTCTTTATCAGTTATCTCCTAGTATCCTGTCCCTATTTCTGTTGCCAAACTTACTATACTTATTATATGTTTCTTTGGATATCTCTCTTTATTTTGAACATCTTGAAGTCAGTAATTCTGTCAAATTGTATGTTAAGCGGAATTATGGTTGACACTCAAATATTTGTTGAATTAAAAACTAAAAGACAAAAAAAATTAACTTAAAAATAGTATTGCCAGTAGTGATTACTTGAAATGACTTACCAGAAATCAGTGACTTGTGCAGTTGGTATAACCTTAAAGAAACTAATACCCTGGACAGTTTGGAGGGGGAGCTAAAAAGGAATGTTGTGAAAAATTAATTGAAATTCTTTTATAATACTCTGAATTTGATATTAAATAAGATACCTCTGCCTTGTTTTACTTCTGTAGAAACTTTTTAATATTTGTATTATGAACCATGTCCCATATAAATATTACTTTATTTTAAGATGTATATGTGTCTCTGGATAATATAAACTTTTTAAGTTAGGCTTTTTTTAGTGTTGCAAAGTAGGTGTTAAATAAATTCTTGTTACCTGGGATAATTTTGCCAATGCCAGAGTCATATCATTGGCCAGATAAAGCCTAAGTAGAACCTAGCCTGACAAATGTCATCATCTGACATCAACACTTGGGCCAGCTCTGTTTTGTTACACACACACACACACACACACACACACACACACACACACACAGAGTCAATAGACAAACTGAAGGCACAAATACACCAGGAACTAAACTTTCTAAAGAGCATGTCAACAATTCTTTCATCGTCTGTTAAGCTTACGTTTGTTCCATAGAAAGAAAAGGTTAATTCTCACTCACATGTCATGTTCTCCCTCAGCAGGGAGAACATAGGCTGCTGGGTATTATCCTGTCTAACCAAATGCAATTCTGCTCTAAAAAGAAAACAGCAGCTGAGGCTCAAGCATAGTCCTTCCTCGGAGGGGCTAGATTCTTACCACTCCCTACACCAAGGCACAGTACTGTGGTGTTATCCATTTACTCATTCATCAAATCATATGCATTGAAAACTCTGAAGCAAATTCTCTTTTGAACATAGTGACTAAAAAAAAATTTTAAAAAACATCCATGCCTTTTGGGACATATACTAATAACTAGCATAAAAATAACTGCTTCCAATATTTTCCCTCTAATCATGTAATTTTAACCTATTTATTGTTAATAATTTTACTTTGAGAGTTAGGAAAAGATAAATTTTAAAATAATAAAGACCTCGATATGATTTAGCTGTGTCCTCACTCAACTCTCATTTTGAATTGTAGCTCCCATAATCCCCAGGTGTCGTAGGAGGGACCCAGCGGGAGGTAATTAAATTATGGGGGCGGGGTTATAATCATGCTGCTGTTCTTGTGATAATGAGTGAGTTCTCATGAGATCTGATGGTTTTATAATGAGCTTTTCTCTTTTTTGCTTGGCACTTCTCCTTCCTGCCGTCATGTCAAGAAGGACAGGTTTGCTCTCCCTTCAGCCATGATCATAAGTTTCCTGAGACCTCCCCAGCCCTGCAGAACTGTGAGTCAATTAAACCACTTTTCTTTATAAATTACCCAGTCTCACGTATTTCTTCATAGTGGCATGAGAACGGATTAATACAGATCTAAATTTATCATTTGCTTTTCTTCAAATATGTCCTTATTATTTTTCTCTTCCTGCAAATGTCAGAACGCGGCTGTTTTATTTTCACACATTTACTTCATCAGGAATTCTCTTTCCACCTTTGGCTCTTCAGTACTCTGACCTATTTCCAATATCACTTGCTACTTTTTCTACCTTCATCTTGCTGTGAAAGACTCCTGTCTCTCCTTGAATAGCTCCTTTCCCACTGCTTCAGAACCACTGAGCTAGCCACATCTGAAATAAGTGCTTTAAAATGTTCACTTATTAAATCTATTCTGCTGTTTCTAAATGATTAGTGTGACTGAGTTAAAAAAATTTAAAGAAAGCCAGCCAGTGATATTTTTCCCAATCTAGGCCAATTAATAAGCATTTCTAACAAGAAAATTGAACTTTAAAAAATAAAAATATAAACGTCTTAATTCCCACTGCTGGTAGAGTCTGAATGTTAAATGAGAATATGGAAAGATTTTGTCACAATTCTGCTATTCAAGGTTTTTAGCATGCTAGAGGTAAAGTTTAGTGTTTCTAATATTACTTTTTTTCTAGATTTTGCCCTAGAACACTAACAATGCAGAATTTTTATGTATCACAAAAAATGTTTAATATAAAAATATGATTTGCATTTGTTATCTATCACAAACCAATCATATCTATCCTGGTATTATTAAAATATTGGGGGGATGTTTCTAAATGCTTAGGCATGAATTCACTCTCAAACAATACAATAAATATGTAGGATACTTGTTGAGTGCCTAATTTAATCTAGGCACTTTGATAAATGCACATAGCAGCACAGAGGAAAGAAAAAGATAGACATAGGTAGTTTTATGTAAGTAACAGAATATGTGCCCCAACGAAAGTTTGGCACATAGCTTCCTGAAATGTTTTCATAGATTTTCTCCAAAATCAATACATCAGTGACATCTGATATATAGTTTAAGAAGTGTTATGTATGTCCTAACACTGTTAGGGAATATTCCATTAATAATAAGCATTACAGTCATTAATTCTACTGTATAAACTATTTTGAACAATATTTTGATTTATGATTATAGTTATTAAGCATAAAGTCAATAAGTGAATTAATATGAAATCAGAAAAGACCCCAAATAGTCACACAATCTAGAGAAAGAACAAAGCTTGAGGCCTCATATTCTCTGATTAAAACATATTACAAAACTACAATAATCAAAACAATATGCAACAGGCATGAAGATAGACATATAGAACAATTGAACAGAATTAAGAGCCCAGAAATAAATCCATGCATATATGGTCATCTGATCTTCAACAAGGGTACCAGGATATAAATGGGAAAAGGATAACCTCTTCAACAAATAATGTTGGGAAAACTCGATTTTCATATGCCAAAGAATGAAATTAGATCCTTACATTACACTATACATAAAAATCAACTCAAAATATATTAAATATTTTTAATTTAAGACCTCAAATTGTAATATAAGAAAGAATCAGAGAAAAGTTTCTTAACATTGGTCTGGACAATGACTTTTGTGTATGACCATATAAGCACAGGAAACAAAAGCAAAAAATAGACAAGTGGGACTACATCAAGCTAAAAAGCTTCTGAATAGCAAAGGAAACAGTCAATAGAATGAAGGAAATAATCAACAGAATGAAGAAGCAACCTGCAGAATGGGAGAAATTAATTCACATATTCGATAAGAGAATAATGTCTGAAATATAAGAAACTCCTATGACTCTATAGCAAACAAACAAACAAAAACAAAAACAAAAAACAAAAAAAACCCCACAAATAAGCTGATTTTTTAAATTGGCAAAGGTCTTGCATAGACAACTCTCCAAAGACATACACGTGGCCGATGGATACATAAAAACATGCTCAACTTCAGTTATCATCAGGGAATTGCAAATCAAAACCACCATGAGGTATCACCTCACACTTATTACAAGGAGTATTATCAAAAAGATGAATGATTAAAAACTGTTGGCTGGGACGTGGAAAAATGGAAACCTTTGTGCACTGTCAATAGGCATGTAAATTAGTATAGGCATTAAAATAGAGCTACCACATGATCCAGTAATCCTCCACTGGATATTTTACTCAAAAAAATTGAAATTAGGTTCTCAAACAGATATTTGCACTTTCATATTCAGTCAAGAGATGGAAACAACCATTCTGCATAGATAGAAGAATGGATGAGGAAAATGTGACACATAAATACAATAGAATATTATTCACCCATGAAAATAAGGAAATCCTGACATAAGGTACAACATAAATAAACCTGGAGAATATTAGGCTAAATGAAATAAGCCAATCATAGAAGGACAAATACTACATGATTCCACTTTTATGAAGTGTCTGAAGTAGCCAAACTCATAGAAACAGAAAGTAGAGTGGAGGTTTCCAGGGACTGTAGGGGGTTGCTATTCAATAGGTGGAGAGTTTCAGTTAAGGGGAATGAAAAAGTTCTAGAGATAGATCTGCTGTGCATTATTATGCTTATGGTGAAGAGTACTGCAGTTTTACACTAAAAATTTTGTTAAAAGGGTAGATCTTATGCACTGTGTGATTTTACCACAATAAAAAAGAACTTGAGCAGCACTAAGCTCTGTATAACAGACTTCATGGAGATACTCCGCCTCAGCAGATCTCAGTGCTACAGTAATTATTCTTGAATTATTGAAGAAAGTAACTGAAGTGAAGCATAGCCTACAGCAGTTTTTAACACTCATAATTCAGTTCTGTTTTGGAAGGCCTTTAAAACTATACCTTTGATAGTCACACACTGTATTTGTGTGTGTTGCATTTATGGGCTTGTATTGTGGATCTCCACAGATTTCTTTTTGTCTTGGTCCACTTGTGTTGGATATCCATTCTCTGAGGAGACAAAATAAAATCCACTTAAGTAAGATTCTCGTTTTTAAAATGTTTAGATCTGTGATTTGCAAACATTGTCATCTCAGGCCCCTCTTTACACTCTCAAAAATTATTGGGGTCTGCATTCAAGGTTTGTGTAGAAAAAAAACAAACAAAGAAAAAGAAAAAAATTGGGAATTCCAGTTGAGTTTTTATAGATATTAATTATATCTATAAATATTTACCATATTAGGAATTAAATTCATAATTTAAATCAGTATTTATTAATTCATTTTAAATGACAATAAACTATTGCATGATATATGATTAACATATTTTATGAAAAATATATTTCAAAAAAGAAAACATAGCAAATAGAATATAATAGTTATATACATTTTATCAAACTTAAATTTTTTTATTGCAATAGTTTTGGGTTACATTGATAAATTATATAGTGGTGAAGTCTGGTATTTTAATGTACCCATCACCCTAAATAGTGTACATTGCACCCAATAGGTAGTTTTTCATCTCTCACTCCCTTCCAACTCTCCCTTTTTCTAAATTTGCAATATCCATATACCACTCTATATGCCTTTGCTTAGCCATAGCTTAGCTCCTACTTCTAAGTGAACATGCAATATTTGGTTTTCCACTCTTGCATTACTTAGGATAATTGCCTAAAGTTCCAATCCAAGTTGCTGCAAAAGACATTATTTCATTTGTTTTTACAGCTGAATAATATTCCATGGTATGAGTGTATGTATGTATATACACACACTTCATTTCCTTTATTCACTCATCAATTGATGGGCACTTAGATTGGTTCCATATGTTTGCAATTGTGAATAGTGCTTTGATGAACATACATGTGCAGGGTTTTTTTTGTTTTTTTAATATAATGACTTACTTTCCTTTGGGTAAATACCCAGTAGTAGAATTGCTGGATTGAATTGTAGATCTACTTTCAGTTCTTTGATAAACCTTTATACTGTTTTCCATAGAGGTTGTACTAATTTACATTCCCACTAGCAGAGTTTTAGCAGATCTTTTTTAGAAACTAGAGAAAGAAGGAGTGAAAAAGTCACCTCTCACATAGTTTCTTAGAAGTATTTTGAAAATAACTTTCATATCACTGATACTCAGAAAAGGTCTTAAATATAATACTTTGTGAACTGGTGGGTTAGCATATGAAAAGTACTTTCGGCTCCCTGAGAGGCTGGATGGAGGTGGAGGCTATGTCCTTGCGGTAATGGTAGAGGTCCTACAATAGAATGTAATTTACTATGGTGCTGAGGTCACCCTAGTTAATGCTGCCTGCATGAAGAGGACAAATGTATAGAAAGTCTCACGAGAGAGGGACAAAACCAGATTAACAAAAGAGTGGAAGACTTCTGGACTGTACAAATCAGAGGAGCTTTTTTTTTCTGGCTTCATAATGCCGTGGAAGAAAAAAAGAACAAGACATTTTCATAAAAGTTCACAATCACTGCTTGGCCTCCCCAAATCTTGGAAAAATTAGATCAAAGCTCAAATCCGCGCTGTGGCAGCAATTCTTTGTAACTATATGGAGCTCCCTATTTGGAATACAAGAAAATAAGACTTTATAAGTAGTATAAAATCCTTTATCCTTTTTTTCAACTAAGTATATTATATTTGTCTTCATCTTGACAATCATATCTTTGTTTCACTTTTGATATGTCTGACAACTCTGTTTAAGAGTGATGATTCCAGTCCTTGATATTAGAGTCTACATAGTGGATTTGGAGCTATGAAATACAAGTTGAGGTCATAACTTGGCAACCTAACAGATGATCTTGGGCAAATAGATTAATTTCATTACCTTTCTTTTATTATCCATGAACTGAATATAATAACATTTGTCCTTCAAGGTTATAGTTAGAACCAAATGAAATCTGTATTTGTTAATCTAAAGAACTCAACAAAGACAATAAATATAGCATTAATGCAATCAATTTTTATGATTATAAGTTTATCCTGATTATTTTTAATATAGTCTTTTATTAGTTATTAAAATAATCTACTTAGGTCTTTGAAGATTTACTCATTTTCATTGCTAATTTTAAAATAAGTATTCTGTGATTAAAATCTAAAATAAAAACAAAATTTTAGGAGTTAAAAATTGATCAGTGGTATGTATTTAAATTATTTTGCATGTGTAACTTTAAAAATCAAACAATATGAAATAATCATAAAGCCACTTTTTTAGAAAGGCACAGTATGCAAAGTATGATTTTAATTTCAAGGCCAGTTTCAGAAAAGACCAATTAAGGAATGTCAGTAATGTGTACCAGTTATAATAGTTTTCTAATATTGGACAAAGCATAGAATTCCAAGTGATACCAGGGCACAATTCTAACATAAAAAATCTTTTTTTGCATGCTGTGCAGACAGATTTACTGATTTTGGGTGCATCTAACGTAAGATGTCTTGCATACTCTTCAGTTAGGCGGCCTGGATTGGAGAGCACAATCAGCTATTAAATAACTGCTTCCATGGAAAAGTTACTTAACTTTTTTGATACTTGATTTTCCATCTGTAAAATTGTGGAATGATAATTGACAAGTCAAAAACTTTTTTTTTTTTTTTTTTTTTTTTTTTTTTTTTTTTTTAAGACAGAGTCTTGCTCTGTCACCCAGGCTGGAGTGCAGTGGTGCGATCTCGGTTCACTGCAACCTCTGACTCCCAGGTTCAAGCGATTCTTCTGCTTCAGCCTCCCAAGTAGCTGGGATTACAGGCATGCACCACCATGCCAGGCTAATTTTTGTATTTTTAGTAGAGACAGAGTTTCACCACATTGGCCAGGCTGGTCTCGAACGCATGTCCTTGTGATCTGCCTGCCTCAGCCTCCCAAAGTGCTGGGATTACGGCGTGAGCCACCACACCCAGACCAGAAACTTTTTTCAAGCTGTATTAAACTAAAAGATACACAAACATGTCCACAGTCATTTGATCACATAAACAGATTTTTATTTTACCTTGTGGTAAGAATGCAACATGAGATCTACTTCTTTCATGTGTTTTTAAGTGCATAATACAGTATTGTTATCTATAGGCAAAATGCTGTACAGCAGATCTCTGGAACTTCATTTGCATAACTCAAATGTTATACCTGTTGATAAGCAATTTACCCTTCCCCTCTTCCACTGGTCCCTGCCAGCCACCACTCTATTCTTTGCTCTTATGCTTTTGACTATTTTGATACCTCCTATGAGTGGAATTATGCAGTAATTGACCTTTTCTGACTGACTACTTTCTCTCTATCAGGACTTTTTTTGTCTGGCTGTCACCCAGGTAGAAAACGCTTTACTCTCACACCTCTTTTATGTGCATGGATGTGTTTACTGCATAACTGAGAAAGGGGAAGCAGTTTTAGAAATGATGGAACAAAGATGACAAAGCAGAAATGAAGAGGGGAGCCAAAATTTTGTCTGTTTCCTCAGGCCTAATTTTTAATGACTGTGTGAAACTCTGGGCTCAAACCCAACTACTTCAGAGAACATAGTGACCAAGTGTGGCACAGAGAAAAGGAAACTTTCTCCTCGCCTCTGCTCACACCTACCATTATTCCAGCACACAATGTTTTTGATTATGTTTTTGTTTTGTTTTTTTGCTGTGGGAATATCTTGTAATACCTAAGGCAAGCTATTCATCTCAACGTGGCTAAAACAATGCTGAACATAGATTGGTTTGTGCAACCGCCCAAGCCAGGGCGGACAGAGCTGGCTTCGCTCTGCCTTTCTCAGTCCTGTTTCTTCAGTATTGGCCCCATTTTATCAGACTCTTTCCTCATCACTGCAAGACGGCTGGCAGCTGAAGAAAAGTCTTGTTGCACAATCAGCAGCACCAAGAATCTCTTCCAATGTTCTCCACAGAAGGAGAAATAAGTTCTGTTTTATTTTTTTCCCAGAAGCCTCAGCAAACATAACTTGGAGTCTCACTGGTTCTGACTGGGTTACACATCCATCTCAGAACGTATCCGTAAGAGCCAAGATACAGGACACAAAGACAAGCTCTAAGCCAGGAGTCAAGAGTGGTCCTACCTGAAGCTTAAGGAGAAGGAGAGAACCTCTCCTAAAACCTCCTGACTGAGAAGGAAGCAAGAGTGTTATGAAATGAAGTTAGGATAGGATATATGAAGGATGGGAGAATAAATGCAATGACAAGACCTAGAAGTTCCCAGTTTAGTCACTTTTATGTCGGCAATGGTGTCCTGAGGGACTGTTTCAGCCAGCAGGTTTGCAGAAATAGCATGTGAAAATCCAGAGGATGGAAAGGGAGAGAGGACATTCTACTACCCTTTCATGATGACTCTAGTCTATCGACCGGTATGTGGCACACTAAAGACATCCTTTGTGAACTCTCAGAAGCAAGGAGGAAATATTTTTAGTGTCTGAGGAGGTGGGTACTTTGTGGTGAGATGTTTAAGTCCTCCAGAGAGAGTTTGTCTTCACAGGCTGTGGCTTTATGAGAAAAATATCTAAGAACCTTTTATTCTCCCCTCCATTATCTCCCAGCATCTTTTGTCATTTCCTACCTGATGTTGCTTTTCAGGGCTATCCAGTAGAAATACAATGTAAGCACAAATGCAAGCCACATACACTGTTTAAAATATTGTAATAGTCACATTGTAAATAGTAAAAAGAGAAAAACTTAATTTTAATAGGAGACTTTATTTACCTCAATATACTCAAAGAATTATCACTTGAACATGTAATCACTTTTAAAACATTATTTAGGAGATATTTCACTTCCTTTTTGTTGCACTTGGTCTTTGAAATCCAATACACAGCCATATTATAAGTGCTGCATACCCACCTGTGGCCAGGAGCTGCCATCTGGGACTGTGTAGCTCCATTCTCCAGCCTTATTAAACTAGTTCCTCTTCCCTGGTGTTTTCAGGTTTCTCTAACTTCATTTCTTAGGAGAATGTTTCTGGACTGGAATATCCTTCTTTCATTCTTCCTGTTCCCAAATTCATGACTATTGATCTTGGTCAATATATTTTGTCCTGTCTTTGGCTATTAACACATTCGGAAACCCTTCATCATACCTGGGGCAAGTTATCTGGCTCTCCCGTGGTCCGTGATTATCCAGTCACCCACATGTTAATGAGCATGACAGGGTTTTTGCCGTAAAGAATCCAAAGATCTAGTGAGAATGAGATCATAAACCATAAGTCTCTTTAGGGCAAAGATCGTGTCTTGTTCATTATTGTATGCACAGAAATAAGCCCAGTGACTGAAACAGAGTGAATATATAATAAATATTAATGGAATAAAAAAGAGAGGAAAGGATCACAATTTTTAAACATCTTGAACTCTCCTGTAGTGTTTCTGAGGCTTCCATAACATTGAACTTTTCTACTGGTAAATTTTATTGTCTCCTAAATGATGAACAAATTGAAGTCCACCAATATCTACCTTCCTCAAATTCAGGAATGACTCACAATATATGGTAAACACAATGTAGACAATATTTGACAATCTCTGTCAAGTTCATTTATAAGAGTATTTTCAAATAGTTATATCTGGCTATGTGATAAATAACTAAATATCAGATGATTTTCTTTTTCATTTATCACGTGCCAGGCATTGTGCTAAGTGTTCTATACGCATTATATCACTTAAATTTAATACATTATTAAATTTCAATAACACCCGTTATTCCATCCTGGATGGAATTTTTTAAATTTCCAGTTGTAATAAGGTATAGTATAGTGGTAAGAACAGGTTAAGATACCAACAACTTGAGTTTATACCTGAGCTTATGATTAGGCTTTTTAGTACGGTGGATTATTGCTCAGAAATATTAACTTCTCTCTACCTCTGATTCCTCTGATTAAAAGAGTGAGGTATATTTCACCACCACTTAACTTTGGACCTGGCCTTGTATCTTGCATTGGCAAGTGAGATGTTAGCAGATGTGGCACAGCAGAGGCTTGACAGCACTTGTAAATTATTCTTATCTTCCAACTCTGCCATTTCCATGATAAAATATTCCCAGGTTAGCCCTTAAAAATAAAAGAGGAAGAAAAACTTTGGAGTAGAGCCCAGTTGCCCATCCCAGCTGACTTCCAAAGAACCAATAGCAAAGACTTCCAATCCAACCCAGCCAAGGGAGCTGCCCGTTGGCTCATTTACATCATCAAGAAAATTTATGATTGCTGATTTAAGCCATTAAATTTAGGGCTGATTTTTATGAAACATTTTGTACGGCAATAGTGGTTTCAACATTCACGAAACAAGTATAACTACATATACCTCACAGTGGTATTATAAATATTAATAGGTTGTGTTATGTAAAGGCTTGGAAGAATGGCATCCTGAAAGCACAATATATGTTATTATTTTTTATTATTAGATTTATTTCTTTAATGAAAAATAATATGTAGCCAAGAGAGTTTTAAGTAACTTGCGTAGGGTTAACGAACAGTAAATGATGGCAAATGACTGAAATTTGATTCTGATTTTACTAAATTACCTCAAATATCTAAAACATTGACATTTGTGCATTTAAATCGGAAGCCAACACTATAGAAACTATTCTTGGGAAATGAAAGATTATAGTATAAACAGCAAGGGTTTTTGAGTCAGATAATTAAAGTAATTCACTGAATAAACACTTGAGTGTTCTTTTGTAGCCAGTCACGGCTGGGCATGAATAATTGATATAGTAGTTAAGAAGAAAGTACTTAGGCAGATAGCGACAGTATGGGAGTCCTTGGTAAGGTTTTCCTTTCAATGAAAAGCAGTCCCCAAATCATTTTCTTTTCTAACAAAGAGCAGCTTGTAAAATATAGCTGCAGGCAGACAAGCAAGCTGGAAGCTTGCATGGGTGAATGCTGCAGTTGTGCCAATAGGGAAAGGCTACCTGTGACTAGGCATGATCAAAATGGCGGCTCTGTCTTCCCTTCTCTTTGCCAGCCACTTGTGCAGTAAGCAGCAGAGGAGATGGCCCAATGGAAAGGCCATTTGCATAATAAAATTAGGGTGGTGCAACCAGCTTCCCTACATGCTATTTAATGTCACACCTGGTTGAACCAATCTGTAGGCCCTAGGTAAATTAGATACGGCCTCCTCAAGCCCGCCTATAAAACCTGCTGCAGTCTGCTGAAGGCTGGCTTTCCTTTTCAAATGCCTCTCTCTCAGGGGAGAGCGAGCGAGCGAGCTGCTCTCCTGTCTCTTTTCTTCTGCCTATTAAACTTTCAGCTCCTTAACCCACCCACGTGTCTGTGTCCTTAATCTTCTTGACAGGAGATGATGAAATCCAGGTATTTACCCCAGACAATGATGCTGATTCAGAACGTGAAGGTAAATTCAAGAAAATTTCTGTCTTGAAACAGCAGAGAGAGGATGAAGCTCTTTTTCTACCATTTACTGTGAGGGTGATCTTGAGTAACTGACTTAATGTTTCTAAGCCTCAGTTTTCTCATCTGTAAAATTGGGACATATTACTTCCCTTTAACAGAGTTTCATAAAGATTTATCGAAATAACTTATGTAACAGGAGCTGATGTGTGCCACGCAGTTAGAAAATACTGTTTTCTCTTCTCTAGTCTTTTTGTTTCTTTCTTATGAGAGCACTCTCACAGCTATTTATGTATCTCATGAAGATGAAATAAAATTAGATTTTCTCAGAAGACCTCATAAGAGAAGAGAATTAATTACAAAGATGCTTTGAGAGAATTACTTAAGTACTCTCAATCATAATTATGGAACTCAAATCACAAGTAAATAAAAACAATTTAACCAAAATTAAATCGTGTGATGGAATCAGAGGTGGCTCCATCAAACTGTAAGAAAAGTTATCTGCCTTTAGACTTCAAAGTTTCTAGTTGGGTATCTGCAGTTGTGCCAATAGGGAAAACTGTTCTTGCTTTCTTCCCACCCTCCTGTCCTCCAACCTTAAGGACTTGAGAGTAAACTGAAGGTTATCACTTAAATAATCCATTTGAATATTTTCAAGTGCTTTTCTCTAGTTCTGTAACAGATATTATTGGTTGAATTACCCAATATCCATACTCAACCCCCTATTCCATAACTTTCTCCACTCTAAAGAAAAGAAAAATTACATAAGCATTTTCCAGTCTTCCTTGCAATGTCTTTGCATTGGACACAGACCTATCCAGTGAGATATGAGGGGAAGTCTGCTGACGGATTTCTGATAATTTTGTTGTTCTGTCAAAAATGAGCCATTTTTACCCCTTCTCCTGCCCTGAACATAATTCTGACCTCTGGAGTTTCCTTAACCATTTTAAGCCAAAATGAAATGGATAGGAAGGGAGACAATTTGTTTACCGGGTGATATTGAGGTATATGTAAAATTCTAAATATGTCTTAGTAAATACTGCATAGGAGTCAACCATTTAGAAAAGAGATTGGAATCAACTGAAATGGAGGATGGCAATTTCACCATATCTTGAAAACCATTGAGCCTCTGCTTTGAGATCACTGATATGTTACAAATATTTGGACTAATTCTCCAAACTTCTGAAGCAACTCTTAGGTATTCTGTTGCTTATAACCAAAAGCATTCTTAATAGACCCAAATTCACAGCAAGAATCCTCAAGTGATGCAGCACTATATAAAAAAATATATATTTATTTGACTCCCTGTCTGTCTCTCTCTCTTTCTTTCTCTTGCCCTCTCTTTTACCCTTTTCACTCTCTCTCTCTTTTCTCTCTTTCTCTCTCTCTCTCCCTTTTCTCTCTTTCTCTCTCTCTCTCCCTTTTCTCTCTTTCTCTCTCTCTCTCTTTCTTTCTTTCTTTCTCTTTTCTCTCTCTCTGCCTCTCTGTCTCTCTCTTTCTTGGTAGATGGCTTTTAGGAACACAGAGGAAGGACGTTTGCTCATTGCCCCCATTTGATACTATAGGAATATGCACCTCCCTTTAATTTACTCAATTCGCGTACATCCTCATCTATTATGTTGTCATAGACCCAGTCCAGTTGTTAAAGTACTGGGTCATCAGTTCTAAGGCCCTGGCAAAGGTGGTAGGAAATGGGTCCCTCATAACTGCCCATGTTGAGAGCTGTATACCTAAATTGAGAGGAATACCAGGGGCAAGACTCATTAGGTTCATAGCCTACATGCCCAAGGATGCAGCATAGAGTTTCATAAGATCCCTTTGGAGATACAACTTGCTTTAATACTTGGGAGAGTAAATGAAAGTCTGACGCATTAGTACCTAGGAGGCAGGGATTGGAGGTATGTGGACGATTTACTTTTAGCTGCTGGTTCAGAAACCTTGTGCTATCAAGCCACCCAAGAGCTCTTAAACTTCCTCACCACCTGTGGCTATAAGGTTTCCAAACCAAAGACTCAGCTCTGCTTACAGCAGGTTAAATACTTAGGGTTAAAATTATCCAAAGGCACCAGGGCCCTCAGTGAGGAACGTATTCAGCCTCTACTGGCTTATCATCATCCCATAACCCTGAAGCAATTAAGAGGGTTCCTTGGCATAACAGGCTTCTGCCGAATATGGATTCCCAGATGTGGTGAAATAGCGAGGCCTTTACACACACTAATTTAGGAAACTCAGAAAGCCACTATTCATTTAGTAGAACGGACACCTGAAGCAGAAGCGGCTTTCTAGACCCTAAAGAAGGCTGTAACCCAAGCCCCAGTGTTAAGCTTGCTAACGGGGCAAGATTTTTCTTTATATGTCACAGAAAAAAACCAGAATACTTCTAGGAGTCTTACACAGGTCTAAGAGACCAGCTTGCAACCCGCAGCATACCTGAGTAATGAAATTGATGTAATGGCAAAGGGTTGGCCTCATTGTTCATGGGTAGTGGCAGCAGTGGCAGTCTTAGTATCTGAATAAGTTAAAATGATACAGGGAAGAGATCTTACTGTGTGGACCTCTCATGATGTGAATGGCATACTCACTGCTAAAGGAGACTTGTGGCTGTCAGACAACTGTTTGCTTAAATATCAATCTCTCGTACTTGAAGGGCCAGTGCTGCAAGTGTGCACTTGTGCAACTCTTAATCCAGCCACATTTCTTCCAGACAATGAAGAAAAGATAGAACGTAACTGTCAACAAGTAATTGCTCAAACCTATGCCACTCAAGGGGACCTTCTACAGGTTCCCTTGATTGATCCCAACCTCAGCTTGTACACTGATGGAAGCTCCTTTGTAGAAAAAGCACTTTGAAAGCCAGGGTATGCAGTGATAAGTGATAATGGAATACTTGAAAATAATCCCCTCACTCCAGGAACTAGTGCTCAGCTGGCAGAACTAATAGCCCTCACTCGGGCACTAGAATTAGTGAAGGAAAAAGGGTAAATATATATACAGACTCTAAGTATGCTTACCTCGTCCTCATGGCTACACAGCAATATGGAAAGAAAGGGAATTCTTAATTTTCGAGGGAATGCCTATCAAATATCAGGAAGTCATTAGGAGATTATTATTGGCTGTACAGAAACCTAAAGAGGTGGCAGTCTTACACTGCTGGGGTCATCAGAAAGGAAAGGAAAAGGAAACAGAAAGGAACCGCCAAGTGGATATTGAAGCCAAAAGAGCTGCAAGGTGGGACCCTCGATTAGAAATACTTATGAAAGGACGGCTAGTATGGGGTAATCCCCTCCAGGGAACCAGGCCCCAGTACTCAGCAGAAGAAACAGAATGGGGAACCTCACGAGGACATAGTTTCCTCCCCTCAGGATGTCTAGCCACTGACGAAGGAAAAATACTTTTGCCTGCAGCTAACCAATGGAAATTACTTAAAACCCTTCACCAGACCATTCACTTAGGCATTGATAGCACCCATCAGATGGCCAAATCATTACTTACTGGACCAGGCCTTTTCAAAATTATCAAGCAGATAGTCAGGGTCTATGAAGTGTGCCAAAGAAATAATCCCCTACCTTATGGCCAAGGTCCTTCAGGAGAGCAAAGAACAGGCCATTACTCAGGAGAAGAGTGACAACTAGATTTTACCCACATGCCCAAATCTCAGGGATTTCAGTATCTACTAGTCTGGGTAGATACTTTCACTGGTTGGGTGAAAGCTTTTCCTTGTAGGACAGAAAAGGCCCAAGAGGTAATAAAGGCACTAATTTGTGAAATAATTCCCAGATTCAGACTTTCCCAAGGCTTACAGAGTGACAATGGCCCCGCTTTCAAGGCTGCAATAACCCAGGGAGTATCCCAGGCGTTAGGCATGCAATATCACTTACACTGTGCCTGGAGGCCACAATCCTCAGGAAAAGTCGAGAAAATGAATGAAACACTCAAACAACATCTAAAAAAGCTAACCCAAGACCCTCACCTTTTATGGCCTGCTCTGTTGCCTATAGCCTTATTAAGAATCTGAAACTCTCCCCAAAAAGTGGGACTTAGCCCATACAAGATGCTGTATGGATGGCCCTTCCTAACCAATAACCTTATGCTTGACTGAGAGACGGCCAACTAGTTGCAGACATCACCTCTTTAGCCAAATATCAACAAGTTCTTAAAACATTACAAGGAACCTGTCCCTGAGAGGAGGGAAAGGAATTATTCCACCCTGGTGACATGGTATTGGTCAAGTCCCTTCCCTCTAAGTCCCCATCCCTAGACACATCCTGGGAAAGACCCTACCCAGTCATTTTATGTGCCCCAACTGCAGTTAAAGTGGCTGGAGTTGAGTCTTGGATATATCACACTCAAGTCAAACCCTGGATACTGCCAAAGGAACCCGAAAATCCAGGAGACAATGCTAGCTATTCCTGTGAACCTCTAGAGGATCTGTGCCTGCTTTTCAAGCAACAAACAAGAGGAAAGTAACTAGAATCATAGATCCCTATGGCCCTCACTTGTCATATTTTTCTTTTTACTGTTCTTTTACCCCCTTTCACACTCACTGCACCCCCTCCATGCCAATGTACTACCAGTAGCTCCCTTTATGAAGAGCTTCTATGGAGAATACAGCTTCCCAGAAATATTGATGCCCCATCATATAGTAATTTTTCTAAGGAAACCCCACTTTCACCGGCCACACCCATATGTCCCTGCACTTCAGGTCATACATTTCAATCCCTGTATCTTTAGCCTCCTTGTTAAGTTTGTCTTTTCCAGAATCAAAGGTGTAAAACTACAAATAGTTCCTCAAATGGAGCCCCAGATGCAGTCCATGACTAAGATTTACCATGGACTCCTAAAGCAGCCTTCTAGCCCATGCTCCAATGTTGATGACATCGAAGGCACCCTTCCCAAGGAAATCTCAACTGCATGACCCCTACTATGCCCCAGTGCAGCAGGAAGCAGTTAGAGTGGTCATCAGCCAACCTCTCCAACAGCACTTGGGTTTTCCTTTTGAGAAGGGGAATGAGAGAGGACTAGCTGGATTTCCTAGGCCGACTAAGAATTCCTAAGCTTAGTTAGAGAAGGTGACAGCACCTACCTTTAAACACAGGGCTTGTAAGTCAGCTCAAACCCAACCAATCAGGTAGTAAAGAGGGCTCACTAAAATACAAATTAAGCTAAAAGCAGGAGGTAAAGAAATAGTCAAATCATATATCACCTGAGAGCACAGGGGGAGGGACAATGATCAAGATATAAACCCAGGCATTTAAGCAGGGCGTGGCAACCCTCTTTGGGTCCCCTCCCCTTGTATGGGAACTCTATTTTCACTCTATTAAATCTTGCACCTGAAAAAAAAAAAAAAAATTACCGTTTTAAAGACAGAATTTTTTTTTTTCCTTAAGAAAACATCTACTCCGACTAACAGCCATTAAGAAAATTGAAATGCCTCATAGGAACACATCACCTGAAAAAGGTAAATTAAATTAATATTGAAAACACCATTACTTTATGAAATATTTTGAATGTGTTGATATTTTCAAAATCACAAATAAAAGGAAAGCAAAGAGATATGCTATACAACATTGTGTTTAATTAACAATGCTCCATTTTACACTTAAAACTTTGTTAGGTCACTTCCAAGATGGCCAAATAGGAACAACTCTGGTCTGCAACTCGAGATCAATGCAGAAGACAGGTGATTTCTGCATTTCCAACTGAGGTACCTGATTCCTCTCACTGGGAGTCGTTGGACAGTGGGAACAGCCCATGGAGGGCAAGCTGAAGCAGGACAGGGTGTCACTTCACCCAGGAAGCACAAGTGGTCGGGGGATTTCCCTTTCCTAGCCAAGGGAAGCCATGACACACTGTACCTGGAGAAATGGTACACTTCTGACCAAATATTGAACTTTTCCCACAGACTTAGCAACTGCCATACCAGGAGATACCTTCCTGTGCCTGGTCTTGGTGGGACCCACGCCCATAGAGCCTTGCTTACTGCTAGCGCAGCAGTCTGAGATTGACTTGCAACTCTGCAGCCTGATGAATGGAGGGGCATCCACCATTGCTGAGGCTTAAGTAGCTCACAGTGTAAACAAAGGCTTGGCAGCACAAACTGGGTGGAACCCACTGCAGCTTAGCAAGGCCTATTGCCTCTATTGATTCCACCTCTGGAGGCAGGGCATAGTAGAACAAAAGGCAGCAGACAGCTTCTGCAGACTTAAACGTCCCTGTCTGACAGCTCTGAAGAGAGCAGTGGTTCTCTCAGCATGGCGTTTGAGCTCTGAGAATGGACAGATGCCTCCTCAAGGGGGTCCCTGACCCCCACATAACCTGACTGGGAAACACCTCCCAGTAGGGGTCGACAAACACCTCAAACAGGCAGGTGCCCCTCTGGGACAAAGCTTGCAGAGGAAGGATCAAGCAGTAATATTTGCTGTTCTGCAGCCTCTGCCGACGATACTCAGGCAAACAGGGTCTGGAGTGGACCTCCAGCAAATTCCAACAGACCTGCAGCTGAGGTATCTGACTGTTAGAAGGAAAACTAACAAACAGAAAAGAATAGTATCCACATCAACAAAAAGGACATCCACACCAAAAACCCATCTGTAGGTCACCAACATCAAAGATCAAATGTAGATAAAACCACAAAGATGGGGAGAAACCAGAGCAGAAAAGTTGAAAATTCCAAAAAACAGAGTGCTTCTTCTCTTCAAAGGATCACAGCTCCTTGCCAGCAAGGGAACAAAACTGGATGGAGAATGATTTTGATGAGTTGACAGAAGTAGGCATAAGAAAGTCGGTAATAATAAACTTCTTTGAGCTAAAGGAGCATGTTCTCACCCATCGCAAGGAAGCTAAAAACCTTGAGAAAAGGTTAGATGAATGGCTAACTAGAATGAACAGTGTAGAGAAGACCTTAAATGACCTGACAGAGTTGAAAACCATGGCACAAGAAATTTATGATGCATGCACAAGCTTCAACAGCCAATTTGATCAAGGGGAAGAAAGGATATCAGTGACTGAAGATCAAATCAATCAAATAAAGTTAGAAGACAAGATTAGAGAAAAAAGAGTGAAAAGAAATGAACAAAATCTCCAAGAAATATGGGACTATGTGAAAAGACAAAATATATGTTTGATTGGTGTCTGGAGAGTGATAGCGACAATGGAACCAAGTTAGAAAGCACTCTTCATGAAATTATCCAGGAGAACTTCCCCAACCTAGCAAGGCAGGCCAACATTCAAATTCAGGAAATACGAGAACACCACAAAGATATTCCTCAAGAAGAGCAACCCCAAGACACATAATTGTCAGATTCACCAAGGGTGAAATGAGGGAATAAATGTTAAGGGCAGCCAGAGATAAAGGTCGGGTTACCCACAAAGGGAAACCCATCAGAGTAACAGCATATCTCTTCGTAGAAGCCCTACAAGCCAAAAGAGAGTGGGAGCCAATATTCAACATTCTTAAAGAAAAGAATTTTCAACCCAGAATCTCATATCCAACCAAACTCAGCTTCATAATTGAAGGAGAAATAAAATCCTTTATAGACAAGCAAATGCTGAGAGATTTTGTCACCACCAGGCCTGCCTTACAAGAGCTCCTGAAGGAAGCATTAAACATGGAAACGAACAACCAGTACCAGCCACAGAAAAAACATGCCAAATGGTAATGACCATTGATGCTATGAAGAAATTGGATTATTAACGGGCAAAATAAACAGCAAACATCATAATGAAAGGATCAAATTCAAACATACCAATATTAATCTTAAATGTAAATGGCTGAAATGCCCCAATTAATAGACACTGACTGACAAATTGGATTAAGAGTCAAGACCCATCAGTGTGCTGTATTCAGGAGAGCCATCTCATGTGCAAAGATGCACATAGGCTGAAAACAAAGGGATGGAGGAAGATCTAGCAAGGAAATGGAAAGAAAAAAAAACAGGGATTGTAATCCTAGTTTCTGATAAAACAGACTTTAAACCAACGAAGATCAAAAGAGACAAAGAAGGCCACTACAGAATGGTAAAGGGATCAATTCAATAAGAAGAGCTAACTATCCTAAATATATATGCATCCAATACAGGAGCACACAGATTCATAAAGCAAGTCCTTAGAGACCTACAAAGAGACTTAGACTACCACACATTAATAATGAGAAACTTTAACACCCCACTGTCAATATTAGACAGATCAATGAGACAGAAGGTTAGCAAGGATATCCAGGAGTTGGACTCAGCTCTGCACCAAGTGGACCTAATAGACATCTACAGAACTCTACACCCCAAATCAACAGAATATACATACTTCTCAGCACCACATTGCACTTATTCTAAAATTGACCACATAATTGGTAGTAAAACACTCTTCGGCAAATGTAAAAGAACAGAAATCACAATAAACTGTTTCTCAGACCACAGTGCAATCAAATTAGAACTCAGCATTAAGAAACTCATTCAAAACCACACAACTACATGGAAACTGAACAATCTGATCCTGAATGACTACTGGGTAAACAATGAAATGAAGGCAGAAATAAAGATGTTGTTTGAAACCAATGGGAACAAAGACACAGTGTACCAGAATCTCTTGGACATATTTAAAGCAGCGTGTAGAGGGAAATTTACAACACTAAATACCTACAAGAGAAAGCAGGAAAGAGCTAAAATTGACATCCTAACATCACAATTAAAATAACTAGAGAGGCAAGAGTAAACAAATTCAAAAGCTCTCAGGAGGCAAAAATAACTAAGGTCAGAGCAGAAATGAAGGAGATAGAGACACAAAAAAAGAAAAAATCAATGAATCCAGGAGCTGGTTTTTTGAAAGAGATCAACAAAAGCAAGACTAATAAAGAAGAAAAGAGAGAAGAATCAAATACACACCACAAAAAATGATACAGGGGATCCCACAAAAATACAAACGACCATCAGAGTATACTATAAACACTTCTATGCAAATAAACTAGAAAATTTAGAAGAAATGGATAAATTTCTGGACATATACACCCTCCCAAGACTAAATCAAGAAGCAGTTGAATCTTTAAATAGACTAATAACAGGTTTTGAAATAGAGGCAATAATTAATAGCATACCATCCAAAAAGTCCAGGACCAGACAGATTCACAGTAAAATTCTACCAAAGGTACAAAGAGGAGCTGGTACCAATCCTTCTGAAACTATTTCAATCAATAGAAAAAGAGGGAATCCTCCCTAACTCATTTTATGAGGCCAGCATCAGCCTGATACCAAAGCCAGGTACAGACACAACAAAAAAAGAGAGATTTAGGCTAATATCCCTGATGAACATCGATAAGAAAATCCTCAATAAAATACTGGCAAACCAAATCCAGCAGCACATCAAAAAGCTTATCCACCACAATCAAGTTGGCTTCATACCTGGAATGCAAGGCTGGTTCAATATACACGAATCAATAAACATAATTCATCACATAAACAGAAGCAACAACAAAAACCACATGATATCTCAATAGATGCAGAAAAGGCCTTTGGCAAAATTCAAGACCTCTTCATACTAATATCTCTCAATAAACAAGGTATTGATGGAATGTACCTCAAAATAATAAGAGCTATTTATGACAAACCCACAACCAATAGCATACTGAATGGGCAAAAACTGGAAGCATTCCCTTTGAGAACCAGCACAAGACAAGAATGCTCTCTCTCACCACTCATATTCAACATAGTGTTGGAAGTTCTGGCTAGTGCAATCAGTCAAGAGAAAGAAATAAAGTGTATTCAATTAGGAAAAGAGGAAGTCAAATTATCTCTGCTTGCAGATAACATGATTGTATATTTAGAAAACCCCATTGTTTCAGGCCCAAATCTCCTTAAGCTGATAAGCAACTTCAGCAAAGTCTCAGGATACAAAATCAATGCGCAGAAGTCACAAGAATTCCTATATACCAATAATAGATGAACAGAGAGTCAAATCATGAGTGAACTCCCATTCACAATTACTACAAAGAGAATAAAATACCTAGGAATTCAACTTACAAGGGATGTGAAGGACCTCTTCAAGGAGAACTACAAACCACTACTCAACGAAATAAAAGAGGACACAAACAAATGGAAGAACACTCCATGCTCATGAAAAGGAAGAATCAATATCCTGTAAATGGCCACACTGCCCAAGGTAGTTTATAGATTCAATGCTATCCCCATCAAGCTACCACTGACTTTCTTCACAGAATTGGAAAAGTCTACTTTAAAGTTCATATGAAACCAAAAAGAGCCCACATAGCCAAGAGAATCCTAAGCAAAAAGAACACAGCTGGAGGTCACATGCTACCTGACTTCAAATTCTACTACAAGGCTACAGTAACCAAAACAGCATGGTACTGGTACCAAAACAGAGATATAGACCAATGGAACAGAACAGAGGCATCAGAAATAACACCACACATCTACAGCCATCTGATCTTTGACAAATCTGACAACAACAAGCAATGGGGAAAGGATTCCCTATTTAATAAATGGTGTTGGCAAAATTGGCTAGCCATATGTAGAAAGCTAAAAGTGGATCACTTCCTTATACCATATACAAAAATTAACTCAAGATGCATTAAAGACTTAAATGTAAGACCTAACACCATAAAAACCCTAGAAGAAAACCTAGACAATACCATTCAGGACATAGGCATGCGCAAAGACTTCATGACTAAAACACCAAAGGCAATGGCAACAAAAGCCAAAATAGACAAATGGGATCCAATTAAACTAAAGAGCTTCTGCACAGCAAAAGAAACAGTCATCAGAGTGAACAGGCAACCTATAGAATGGGAGAAAATATTTGCAATCTACCCATCTGACAAAGGGCTAATATCTAGAATCCACAAAGAACTTAAACAAATTTACAAGAAAAAAAAGCCCTGTCAAAAAATGGGTATATTATATGAACAGACACTTAAAAGAAGACATTTATGCAGCCAACAGACATGAAAAAATGCTCATCTTCACTGGTCATCAGAGAAATGCAAATCAAAACCACAATGAGATATCATCTCAAGCCAGTTAGAATGGTGATCATTAAAAAGTCCGGAAACAACAGATGCTGGAGAGGATGTGGAGAAATAGGAATGCTTTTACACTGTTGGTGGGAGTGTAAATTAGTTCAGCCATTATGGAAGACAGTGTGGATTCCTCAAGGATCTAGAAGTACCATTTGACTCAGCGATGCTATTACTGGGTATATTCCCAAACAATTATAAATCATGCTACTTTAAAGACACATGCACAGGTATGTTTATTGAGGCACTATTCACAATAGCAAAGACTTGGAACCAACCCAATGTCCATCAATGATAGAATTGATTAAGAAAATGTAGCACATGTACACCATGGAATACTATGTGGCCATAAAAAATGATGAGTTCATGTCCTTTGCAGGGACATGGATGAAGCTAGAAACTATCATTCTAAGCAAACTATCACAAGGAAAGGAAAGCAAACACCTCATGTTCTCACTCATAGGTAGGAGCTGAACAACAAGAACACATGGACACAGGGCAGGGAATATCACACACTGGGGCCTGTCGGGAGGTTGGGGGTGGGGGGACGGATAGCATTAAGAGAAATACCTAATGTAAATCACAAGTTGATGAGTGCAGCAAACAAACATGGCACATGTATACCTATGTAACAAACCTACACGTTGTGCACATGTACCTTAGAACTTAGAGTATAATAAAAAAATTAAACTTTGTTAAAAGGTAGATCTCATTTTGTTTTTTAACACAATAAAAAAGTAAGTGTGTAATTCAAAGTCAAGGTGAGAAATTTTCTCAGTCTTTTTGACACAACGAGTCCACATTGACCTCTCCCTTACAGAATTTATTTACCATCCCTCTAATTCTGCATAATAGGCATGTAGTCTACGTTGTACTGTAGCCCATGTACTGGAAGAATGTTTAAATTCAGCCAAACATTGGCATAATAATCAATGATTACTAATCAGTTCCCTAAAAATTAAAATTCAAGCTTCTCAAAGTCTGCCACCAATTCCTCTGTCTTTACATCTTGATCCTCTTCATCAAGAATATTCTGCTTCAGCCAAAATTCAGGATCAAACTCCCTACCACATATATCATACCCTTTTCTAATTACTCAGACCATTCTGTTTGAATCTTTAAGAGCAGAGATGGTGCCCACAGAACCAGGTTTTGGAAAAAGACAAACCTGGCCCTGGCTCCCATCTTGAATTACTTACTTAATATTTGTCTTTGGAAAATCTTTCTTCAACTTTTCTGATCATCAAATTTCCCCACTTTCAGATCAAAGATACTGATTTCTTCTTTGTCTTAAATAAAACTACTCATTTTAAGAACGATGAGCAGTGCCTCAACTATAGGAAGAACTCCATGAGTCTTAACTTCCTTTCATTTCCAATTTGACTTGCCAATGACATGAATGTCTGCTGAATGGTATTGACTCTTGCATTTCAAAGTCCAGATGACGAGAAATTTTCTCACAGTCTTTTTGATGGAGCGATTCCCCAGCGATCTCTCTTTTATAGAACTTATTTACCGTGATGGCTAATATTGAGTGTCAGCTTGATTGTACTGAAGGGTGCAAAGTATTGTTCCTAAGTAAATCCGTTAAGGTGTTGCTGAAGATCAACATTTGAGTCAGTGGACTGGGAGAGGCAGACCCATTCTCAGTCTGGGTGGGCACTATCTAATCAGCTCCCAGTGCAGCCTGCATAAATGCAGGCAGAGGAATGTGGAAAGACTAGACCGGCTGAGTTTTCCGGCCTCCATCTTTCTCCCGTGCTAGTTACTTCCTGCCCTCAAACATTAGACTCAAAGTTCTTCAGCTTTAAGACTCGTGATCTGCCAGGAGCTCTCTGGCCTCCAGCCACAGACTGAAGGCTGAACTATCGGCTTCCCTACTTTTGAGGTTTTGGGACTCGGACTGGCTTCCTGGCTCCTCAGCTTACAGAAGGCCAATTCTTGTCATCGTATGAGTCAATTCTCCTAATAAACTCTTCATGTATTCATCTCTTCTATTAGTTCTGTCCTTTTAGAGAACCCTGACTAATACACTTACCATCTCCCTAATACAGCATCATAGGCATGTAGCCCATGTTATACTGTGTATGACGTTTTTGGTATGTCCTATTACAGAGTATACTCTCCTTGCAAGTGATTATTATTCATCCTCTTGGTATCTCTATTATTTTGCACAAATAATTTAAATATTTTTTACGAAATGTGTTTGGTTGTAGAGACAGATCTCATAGTTCTAAATACAGACATACCTCATTTTATGACACTTTGTTCCATTACACCTCACAGATACTCCTGTTTTTTACAAACTGAAGATCTGTGGCAAAGCTGCCTCTACCAAGTCTATTGGTACCATTTTTCTAACAGCATATTCTCACTCTGTGTCTGCATGTCACATTTTGGTAATTCTCACATTTCAAACTTACCATTATTATTATTATTATTATATCTATCATAGAGATGTGTAGTCAATGATCTTTGATTTTCCTATTGTAATTTTGGGGGGACACCATGAAAGGTGCCTGCAGCAACCTTAATTGACGCATGCTGTGTGTTTTCTGACTGCTCCATGAACCAGCCATTTCCCAGTCTATCTCTTTGTTCTCAAGCTTCCCTATTTCCTGAGACACAACAATATTAAAATTAGGCCAATTAATAATCCTACATTGGCAGAGAAAGTGAAAAAGAGTTGCATGTCTCTCACTTTAAATCAGAAGCTAGAAGGACATGTCAAAGTTGAGATAAGCCAAAAGCTAGACCTCTAGCTTTTGTCTTTGCTATTGTGAATAGTGCTGCAAGGAACATATGCATGCATGTGTCTTTATGGTGGAATAATTTATATTCCTCAGGGTATATACTCAATAATGGAACTGCTAGGTAGAATGGTATTTCTGTTTCGAGTTCTTTGAGGAATTGCCGCACTACTTTCCACAATGGTTGAACTAATTTACATTCTGACAAGCAGTGTGTAAGCATGTAAGGGTATAATTTACATTCTGACAAGCAGTGTGTAAGCATGTAAGGGTATAATTTACATTCTGACAAGCAGTGTACGACCTTTTCTTTGTAAAGCTGACACTGTCTGTTACTTTTTGACTTTTTAGTGTAGCCTTTCTTACTGGTGTGAGATAGCATATCATGGTGGTTTTGATTCGCATTTCTCTAATGACTATAATGTTCAGCATTTTTTCATGTGCTTGTTGGCCACATGTATGTCTTCTTTTGGGAAGTGTCTGTTCAAGTCCTTTGCCCACTATTTAATGCGGTTGTTTTTGTTTTGCTTGTAAATTTGTTTCTTTATAAATTCTGGCTATTGAACCTTCATCAGATTGCAATATTTGCAATTTGCAAATATTTCCCCCATTCTATAGGTTGTCTGTTTATTTTGTGGATAGTTTAGTTTGCTGTGAAACAGCTCTTAAGCTTAATTAGATCCCATTTGTCAATTTTGTTGTTGTTGTTGTTGTTGTTTTAATTGCTTTTGGAGTCTATGTCATGAAATCTTTACCAAGCCTTGTGTCCAGAATGATATTTCCTAGGTTATATTCCAGGGTTTTTATATTTATACGTTTTACATTTAAGTCTGTAATCTATCTTGAATTGATTTTTGTAAGGAAGAGGTTCAGGATTAATCTTCCATATGGGTAGCCAGTTATCCCAGCACCACTTATTGACTTATTGAATAGGGAATTGTTTATTTCTCCATTGCTTGTTTTTTGTTTGTTCGTTTGTTTGTTTTTTTCTCTGAGATGGAGTCTTGCTCTGTCACCCAGGCTGGAATGCAGTGGTGCGATATCTGTAACTTCCACTTCCCGGGTACAAGCAGTTCTCCTGCTTCAGCCTCCCGAGTAGCTGGGACCACAGGCACGCATCACTACGCCCAGCTAATTTTTTGTATTTTTAGTAGAGATGGGGTTTCTTGTTAGCCAGGATGGTCTCAATCTCCTGATCTCATGATCCACCTGCTTCTGCCTCCCAAAGTGCTGGGATTACATATGTAAGCCACTGTGCCCGGCCCCCCATTGCTTGTTTTTGTTAGCTTTGTCAAAGATCAGATGGTTGTAGGTGTGCAACATTATTTCTCCACTCTATTACGTTCCATTGGTGCATATATTTGTTTTGGTACCAGTATCACGCTGTTTGGGTTACTGTAGCTTTGTAGTAGGGTTTGAAGTTGTGTAACGGGTTGCCTCCAGGTTTGTTCTTTCTTCTCAGGAGTGTCTTGGCTATTCAAGCTCTTTTTTTGGTTCCATATGAATTTGAAAATAGTTTTTCTAGTTCTATGAAAAACATAATTGGTAGTTTGATAGGAATAGCATTTTATGTTTAAATTGCTCTGGGCAGTGTGGCCATGTTAACAACATTTATTCTTCCTATCCATGATCATGGAATGTTTTTCCATTTGTGTGATCATCTCTAATTTCTTTGAGCAGTGTTTTGTAATTCTCCTTGTAGAGAATTTTTACCTTCCTGGTTAACTGTACTCCTAGGTATTTTATTCTTTCTGTGGCAATTGTGAATGGGATTGCATTCCTGATTTGTCCCTCAGCTTGGATGTTGTCTGTGAATAGTAATTCTCCTAATTCTCGTACGTTGATTTTGTATCCAGAAACTCTGCTGAAGTTGCTTCTTAGACCACAGAGCTTTTGGGCAGAGACTATGGAGTTTTCTAGATACAGAATCATACTGTCTGCAAACAGGGATGGCTTGACTTCCTCTCTTCCTATTTGGATGTCTTTTATTTCTTTCTCTTGACTGATTGCTCTGGCCAGGACTTCCAATACTATACTGAATAGGAGTGCTGAATGATGACATCCTTGTTTTGTGCCTGTTTTCAAGGGGAATTCTTGCAGCTTTTGCCTGTTCTGTCATTGGTGGCTTTTATTATTTTGATGTGTGTTCCTTCATTCCCTAGTTTTGTTTGTTTGTTTGTTTGTTTGTTTTGAGATGGAGTCTGCCTCTGTCACTCAGGCTGGAGTGCAGTGGAGCCATCTCAGCTCACTGCAACCTCCGCCTGCCGGGTTCACGTCATTCTCCTGCCTCAGCCTCCCGAGTAGCTGGGACCACAGGCACCTGCCACCAAGCCTGGCTAATTTTTTTTATTAATATTATTTTTAGTAGAGACAGGGTTTCACCATGTTAGCCAGGATGGTCTCGATCTCCTGACCTCGTGATCCATCCGCCTCGGCCTCCCAAAGTGCTGGGATTACAGGCGTGAGCCACTGCACCCGGCCCATTCCCTAGTTTTTAACATGAAGGAATGTCAAATTTTATCAAAAGCCTTTTCTGCATCTGTCGAGATGCTCATGTGTTTTTTGGTTTAGTTATGTTTATGTGATGAATCGCACTTATTGATTTGTGTATGTTGTGTCTCAACCTTGCATCCCAGGGATAGTGCCTAATAGAGTGTGGTAGATTAGTTTTTTGACGTGCTGCTGGATTTGGTTTGCTTGTATTTTGTGGAGGATTTTTGTAGCTATGTTTCTCAAGGATATTTGCCTTAAGTTTTGTTGTTGTTGTTGTTGTTGTTGTTGTTGTGTCTGCCAGTTTTTATATCAGGATGATGCTGGCCCCTTAGAATGAGCTGAGGAGGGAGGAGCTCCTCCTTCTCAGACTTTTGGAATAATTTCAGTAGGAATGATACAATCTCTTCTTAAATCTGGTAGAATTCAACTGTGAATATGTCTAATCCTGGACTTTTTTTGTTGGTGGTGGTAGGCTTTTTATTACTGATTCAATTTTGGAACTCTTTATTGGTCTGTTCAGGGATTCAATTTTTTCCTGGTTCAATCTTAGGAGGCTGTATGTGTCCAGGAATTTACCCATTTCTTATAGGTTTTGTAGTTTGTGTGGATAGAGCTTTTCATAGTAGTTTCTGGTGGTTTTTTGTATTTCTGTGAAGTCAGTGGTCACATCTCCTTTATCATTTCGAATTGTGTTTATTTGGATCTTCTCTGTTTTTCACCTTATTAGTCTAGCCAGAAGTCTCTCTCTTTTATTCATTTTTTTAAAGAACCAACTCCTGGATTTGTTGATCTTTTGTATGGTTTTTGTATCTGAATTTCCTTCAGTTCAGCTCTGATATTGGTTATTGCTTGTCTTTCAGTAGATTGAAGTTGATTTGCTCTGGCTACTCTAATTTTTCTAGTTGTAATGTTAGGTTGTTCATTTGAGATCGAACATTTTGATGCAGGTGTTTTGTGCTATAAGCTTCCCTCCTAACACTATGTTAGGTGTGTCCCAGAGATTTTGGTGTGTTGTATCTTTATTCTTATCACTTTTGAAGATTTCTTGATTTCTGCCTTAATTTCATTGTTTACCCAAAGTCATTCAGGAGCAGGTTGTTTAATTTTTGTATAATTGTATATGATTTTGAATGACTTTCTAGTATTGATTTATATTTTTATTGTACTGTGTTCCCAGAGTGTGGTTAGTTTATTTCAGTTTTTATGAAATTGCCAAGGATTGTTTTATGTGTGGTCGATTTTGGAGTATGTACCATGTGGTGATGAGAAGAATGTACATTCCATTGTTTTGGGGTGGAGCATTCTGTAGATGTCTATTAGCTCCATTTGATCAAGTATAGCATTCAGGTCCTGAACACCTTTGTTAATTTGCTGCCTCAGTGATCTGTCTCATACTGTCAGTGGGACATTGAAGTCTCCCACTATTATTGTGTGAGATTCCAAGTCTCTTTGAAAGTCTCTAAGAACTTGCTTTATAAATTTGGGTGCTCCTGTGTTGGGTGCATGTATATTTGGACTACAAGAGGCTAGGGGTGAGTGAAATTACCTGCCCTGTCACCTTGGTGCAGAAGTAGGCCCACTGGACTGGAAGCTCTAGCAGGCATGCCTCACTTGGCTACCAGTGAGGGAGGTGGGTGGGGTCACTTGCTCTGCCTTCTGGGTGGGAAAACAAGAAGATGCATCCTCTAGATGAGTTTACACAGAAGTGGGCCACTGGACCAGAAACCTTAACAGGCCATTGTTCAGCTAGCTAGAAGTGGTGGAGATGAGTGACATCACCTGATCTGTTGTCCTGTTGTTTCCCAAGACAACAAGTGACTGTGCCCTCCAGTTGAGTTCCCACAGAAGCTGGACCACTGGACCACAAGCTCTTGCAAGTATTGCCTATCAACTATCATTGGTGGGAGTGGGTGGAGTTGCCTGCCCTGCTGTCTGGGTGCCTCCAGGGACATCAGGAGGCTGTACCCTCTGACTAAGCTCACACAGAAGTGGAGCCACTGGACAGGAAACTCTAACAGACGTTACCCACAAAGTTATCAGGGACGGGGTAGATGAGGTCACAGGTCCCACCATCTGGGTGTTTTCCAGGACAATAGGAGGCTGTGCCCTCTGACTGAGTTCATACAGAAGCAAGGCTGCTGGGCAAGAAGCTCAAGCAAGCGTTGCCTGCCTGGCTACCCATGGCAGAGATGGGTGAGGTCACGTGCTGTCCTGTACAGGTGTTTCCCAGGACAACAGGAAGCTGTGCCCTCCAGCTGAGTTCACACAGAAGCAGGACCCCTGGGCCAGAAGCTCTAGCAAGTGTTGTCCTCTGGGCAATCAGTGGCAGGGGTGGGTGAGTCTACAGGCCCTGCCATCTAGGTGTTTCCCAGGATATCTGGAGGACGTGTCCTCCAGATGAGCTCACAAAAAAGTGGGACTGCTGGACCGGAAGCTCGAGCAAGCATTGCCCACCTAGTTACCGGTGGTGGGAGTGAGTGGACTGGCTGGTCGAGTTCAGGCCAAAGCAGAACTCCTAGGCTGAAAGCTGGTGCCAAGCTCTGTCCAGCAAGGGGGCGTAGAGCAATGTTACTGCTCCCAGACACCACAACTATGGCTTCTATTGGGGCTAAGATGATGATGCACTAGCATATTGGTCTGCTGTGGGGTCAAGGATTGTAGAGGTACCCTTAGACTGGAGAGTTGCTCCTGCAAAATGTCTGGGTAGCTCTCTGCCTCAGTCTAGAAGCATGGTGGGGAGATGTGGGGTGTGGGCAGGAGTCTCCCATTCCCAGTCTTGCTCAGGTCACTGTGAAGATCATGAATCCCCCTGGGGGCGCTCACTCATTCACCCTATCTCATATTGGAGAGGTTTTTCTGGCTCTGTGTTGAGCTCCGACAAGCTAGTGTCCAGCTTCGCTCTTTGCTTTCTGTAGTCCCTTGCTGCCTTATGGATCCTAATGTGGTTTCTCAGATGGTCTGCCTGCAGGATCAGTGTTCACTAACCCTTTTGTTTCCTTTCCAAGAGAGCGGTGCACATGACGTGCTTCTAGTCCACCATCTTGGCCTAAATTGCTCAGGATATTCATGTTGTTTTTGTGTCTGCTAACACAACGTCTATTCTGCAGCCCACAGATCAAGGAGTATTTTTCAAACTTCAAGCCTTACTATTTAGTAAATACACTGCATAAGGCTATAGCTTCTAGAGACAGTGATTCCTCTGATGGATCTGGGCAAAGTAAGTTGAAAAATCTTCTGCAAAGGTTTCACCATTCTATATGAAATTAGGAACATTTGTAATTTATGGGAGGAGGTCAAATTATCACAATTACCAGGAGTTTGGAAGAAGGGGAGTCCAACACTCATAGATAACTTTGAGGGATTCAAGACTTCAGTGGAGAAAATAACTGAAGATGTGGTAGAAATGGCAAAAGAATTAGAATAAGTGGGGCCCGAGGATGATACTGAACTGCTGCAATCTCATGATAAAACTTTAAGGGACGAGAAGTTTTTCCTTATGGATGAGCAAAGCGAGTGGTTTCTAAAAATGGAATCTACCTCCTTGTGAAGATGCTGCGAACATTGTTGAAATGACAACAAAGGATTTAGAATATTTCATAAACTTAGCTGATAAAGCAGCAACAGGGTTTGAGAGGGCTGACTTTCATTTACAAAGAAGTTCTACTCTGTGTCAAATGCTGTCAAATAGCATTGTGTGCTACAGAGAAATATTTTGCGAAAATGTCCATTGATGTGGCAAGCTTCACTGTTATTTTATTTTAAGAAATCGCTACAGCCACACCAACCTTCAGCAACCACCACCATGATCAGACAGGAGCCATCAACATTGAGGCAAAATTGTCCATCAGCAAAAAGATTACTACTTAACTGACAGCTCAGATGATCATTAGCTATTTTTAGCAACACAGTATTTTTAACTAAGCAATGTACATTTTTAGACATGATGCTATTGCACTCTTAATAAGACTACAGTATATAAACTAACTTGTATATGCACTGGGAAACTGACAACAAATTGTGTGACTTCCTTTTAATTGTGATATTCCCTTTTTTGTGTTGGTCTGAAACCAAGCCTGAAATACCTTCAAGGTATGCTTGTTTATCAAAGTCACCTACCTTTTGCTTGAAATAGAGAAGATATTTCAATTGAAATAATATATTAAAGGCCAAGTACATCCCTAAATCTCAGGAGAAAACTACAGCCTGTTTGTAAATTGGGTAACCTATTTTTCTCCTGCAGTAATAAATACGTGTCTCTGCCATGGTTTCTATAATAAGGTTTCAACATGAACTCCTTTTTGAAGAATTGTCACCTAGGAAACAAATTTTAAATTATTTTCAAATGGAAAATCTCCCAAAAAGGACTTACGATTTTGAATTTCATACTTCTTCAAATACATAATCTCAAAAGAGTATTCTTTCACTGACCTGACAAAAATTAATTGGATGAAGTGATACCTAAGTTTTTCATTGTTCTGAAAAATGCTCACAGAAAGCACAAATAAGAGTTTTCTTATTTACTAATTTTCTACAAAATTTCTCATTACTTGTGTCAATTCCAATGTCATTTGAAGATGGAATTTTTACAGCCCAATTGGCAAAATTGGCAACATTTTAGGAATATGGCAAGATTATCGTGTCTTTTGACATGTAACGTAATGGCCGTTATTTCTTTAGGAAAGAATTTAGCAAAAGGCAAACAAGGCATAAGAACACAATTCTTTCCAAAATCAAGCAGCATAATTCTAAAAGGAAGTAAGCGGGGGAAAAAAAGAAAATTATTGAGATTGCATGTCACTTAGAAAATATATGGGAAATTAATATTGAACTAGAAACTAATGTGTCTTAATGCCTATTAATGCAATATATACTTCATGTGTTTATATAGAATCATTTAGGTCCTACTATTACTAGTTTATGAAGGTTGATAACAGTTTTCCGGATGATTTTGTCAACCAGTATTTCTCTTCACTCTACTGGATGATTGTTTTAAGTTATTCTTATTCATCACTTAGCATTTTCAAAAGCATTAAATACCAATAATAGTAATAGTAATAGTACCATTTTAAAAGGTCATTATTATCTCTGCTCTTTTTACTTTTTTAAAATGGGTATCCTCTAAAACAGAGGAAGCCCATATCCAGGCATGCATTCTAGAACAGGTTCCATTTGTCAGGACACAAGTAAACTGAACGACCAATCTAGATATTATTTTTAACAGTAAAATGATTAATTGACAATTATTGCAGTCACACTACAGAATAAACCACATTCAGTTTAGGAAATAACTAACTTTAATATGTCTGTGTTAAACAGACTATAAAATAATATACAAATTGAGTTTTAAAAAAAAACATACACTTTTTTTTTTCTCTACTAAGTAATTGAGAAAACTCATAGCCGTGAGTGACTAAGCAATTGTTTCTGTTCTGGGTCTATACACTTTCTTGTTATCACCTTTCTTTCACGCATGTGTTTGTTCTCTGTTCGTCTTCAGTTCTAATGATTGTCCCTGTGTCAGGCTCATACAGCTTGGTCTCCTATAATTTCTTCTGTTGATAAAATAAAGTGCATATTTTTATCAAATACTTCTTTTTAACCTTTAACTATTTCTATATCTATTTGCTGTTTGCACAATCTGTGTGAATGCTGAAAGTGTAGCTTTTTTTCCAAATCCTTAAAAGTTCTGGGAATGTCTGCCTCTGAAATGCCTTCTCCACTGTGGGGATGGATGTTTCAAGAATTATTGTGTTTCAGAGGGGAAAGGAAATTATTGAGTGTATTCCCACTGTTCCTTTTCTGTAATCCACTATAATTTTAACTAAATTAATTTCTTCTCTCACCAAATATTTACTAAACATTCCTGTATATAAGACACTGCATCTGATTCTAAAAATATAGCAATAAGTTACACATAAATATTTGCCTTCATGAAGCTTAACTTCTAGTGATGAAGATAGACCATAATAGTAATTAAATAAGTAAAATATGTAGGACAGCAGAGAATGATGAGTGCTGTAGGAAAAGGTAGGGAAATTCATTGAATAGGGTCAGGGTGGAAATTGTTGCAAATGTTAACCAGGTGGTAAGAGCAATGCCCCAATCTTGCAGAAGCAGACAAGTTTGCTTGTTTGTTTTTGTTGCTAATTACTGCCCTGAATGTTTTCTCCATATGCTTCATGTATTAAGCAATAAGCAATATGTTCCTCCCTGACTTGAGGGACGGAAAACAGAAAAAATGGGCTCTTGGCTCCTTTTATATCCTAATATAGTCTATACTTACAGTATGTTTAGTACAGTGAAAAATTGCTCAAGTTGAATCTACCTGCATCAAAATCATCTGGGATATGTGCTCAAATTCATTACGTATATCTCAGCTGCATTCCAAACCTATAAATCAGGATCTCTCGGAGGTGGGCTCATGGTGTCCACATAATGAGGCACCTTACCAGCTGATTCTTTTGCATGCTATTTACAATGAGGTAAATAGCTGCACTAGAATACTAGGAAGAAGCAAGAAGGGCCCTACCCTGGCCCTGCACTTTCAGGTGCCTTGCCCCGCTGGATAAGGCAGCTCAGTTCTCTGGAAAACAATCTCTGAGACAGAACTTAGGGTGCAGAAGGTTTATTAGGGAGAGCCCTTATGATAATTAACTGTGTAAGAAAGGGAAGGAAAGCAAGTTTGGGTAGAAGGGAAGTCAGGTACATGACAGCCTTGGCCCACCACAAAGGAAGCCCTGGAGCTTAAATCACTGTTGCTCCCCACAGGGACAAAATAAGCTAGACTTTACATGCTGACCTATATCAGTCATTGGATGTGGGCTCCCAAGGAAGAATGAAATCTTGAGCTAAGTGGCTGTCTCTCACTGAGGCAATTCCTGCAAGTGCTCAAGACCACACTCCAGGTACCCAAGACCCTGGAATTCCCTGCTTAAATAACTCTCAAACCCACATACAAGGTCTGTGTTGGCCTCTTCCCTAGAGCTAACAGCACCACCAGTGGGTGCATTCCAAGCCCAGAGAAGTTGTCAAGGTGCAGCTGTTTGTAGATATAGACAGAGTTCACAAGTGCAACCTAACATTGCTACATGCTTATGTTCAAGGCCACTCACACAGCTGAAGTGGGATGGAAAGAGCATTGAATGGGCTGCCAGCCCAGGAGTCCACAATTTCTCTATTCAAACATGGGCTTTCAGGTTGTCATGTAGAGTTAAATAACAAGGAAGGGTGTCAGGACATATTTTATTGTACAGTTTACTAACTTGACTTATAATTTTGATTATTTACACACACATAGCTTATGGCTCCCACTTGTACTTATTTCTAGGCCATGCAAATATTTTCAGTCCTGTACAGTAGCATTTCCTGTGATGAGAGGAAAATAAAATATTTGGAATTCTTTCTTTTATTTGCACCCTTTAAGTTATTGCTGTTCAGGAAAGTAAGGAACTATAGTAATGTATCATTTACTTTGAAGGAGTAATCTATTAAGCGGAACCATTATCATAGACTTCTGGCTCTTGCCTACTGAAGCAAAGAGATGTTTGTCTTCTCAATATTAATGATGATGATTTAATTTACATTATGAGCTTTACTGTCTGGTAGATTAGAGAAATGAGAGAATCCTATTAGTACATATTTCCAGGTACTTCCTAAGTAATTGTCCACAGAAGCTCCCCTAAAATGTTGGCTTAGGCCGGGCACGGTGGCTCAAGCCTGTAATCACAGCACTTTGGGAGGCCGAGACGGGCGGATCACGAGGTCAGGAGATCGAGACCATCCTGGCTAACACGGTGAAACCCCGTCTCTACTAAAAAATACAAAAAACTAGCCGGGCGAGGTGGCGGGCGCCTGTAGTCCCAGCTACTCCGGAGGCTGAGGCAGGAGAATGGCGTGAACCCGGGAGGCGGAGCTTGCAGTGAGCTGAGATCCGGCCACTGCACTCCAGCCTGGGCGACAGAGCGAGACTCCGTCTCAAAAAAAAAAAAAAAAAAAATGGTTGGCTTAGTATAATATTGCAGGGGTCACATTTAGGTTGAAATTAGAAGAGTAGAAACAGCAAGTGTATATTTCCCAGTCAATGCCCAGGATTTGGGGTTGTAAAGACAATGCTGCCTCTGCAGTGGGATGCTCTCTTGAAGAAGGGTGACCTCTTTTTATTTCTTACTGATGATGATTTGAAGTTTGTTTACTTAAACCTCAGTTTTTAGGATAAACCTGCTCGCTTTTTGGACATTTAAAAACACTACATCAGCCAAATACAGAAAAGGATAAGAAAGAACATTTAAATTCCCTAAAACCAATTCTATTGCCCAGTCTATTCACAATTAATATTTTAGTGACTGCTCTTACAAACAAGAATGCACATGTAAAAATATAAAAATATATTCATTTTAGAAAAGTAAGATGGTACTATATATATTCTTGCGATCTATTCTTTGCTCAAAATGTTATAGATCTCTTTTCATGTAGACCCATATAAACATACATTCTTATTTTGAACCACCACTTAGTATTCCATTATGTAGCTATAGATGTAACTTGTCTTGATCATTTTCCAAATGCTTTAGAAAATATATTTTGTCTGATCCCAAGTAACTTTTTTTTAATCAGTTTCAGTTAACCACAAAGAAGGGAATAAAACAGCTAAAATTTGGTTTTCAAAGTGTCTTAATTGGTAAGATGCTAGATATTTTTTAACATATTTTATTTACTTATACACGCTTTAATGTGAGAATTCAGAAATTGATTTTTGTTTATAGGCTGGTAGTTTTTATATTCCTTTTTAGAATTACTCTACTGACTTGAAAATGTGAATTTTTTTAATGTAACAAACTTACTTCTGAACACAAATCTTAGGCTAAAAGGAATTGTTGCTAACTCATCATATTGAATTCTAAAATGAAGAAGTCACTTAAATAAACTGAGTAATTTTTTAGTGCACAGACATTGGTGCTTTATGTTCATAGTGGAAAATAAAACAGGTTCTCATAATCAGCGTTTTTGAAGACATGCTCCATCATTAGTCAAGACATTTAGAGTCAAGAAAGTAACTGACTATCTAAATCACTTATTGGGAAAACATAAAAGCAAGAATACACTTAGATTCTGTAAAAATCAGCAAATTACAGTAACTTGTTTGACTTGTAAGTTATTTTTGACTTTTTTCCCTTGTAACCCATTTTTTTTGATTGTGAAAATAGTAACCTTACTGAAAAAAAAGTTAGCACAAGATCACATTCATCAAAAATTTTAAAACCTAGCTGCATAATTGTGCAATTTTAAATACCTCTTATATTTGCCTTTTAATGGCAAAAACTGCAATTACTTTTTCAGCAACCTAAATAGTTGTTTTAGACAATTCATTTATTTCAAATAGAAGACTGTGTGAACGACACTCCATTCCCCAGATAACATAGAAACACAGATTCTCTACAACTAATTGGCATATCTGTATTGTCTTCAGTGACAGTATCAACTCATGAACTCACTGTTTGCAGAACCAAGACAGAACGAACAGAGAATCTGTCTGATTCAGGATTTTTCTCTGCCACTTTGCCAACCAGAGATCTCCAGCTGGCGATACCCCTGCCCAGGCCTTGCTCAGCCTCAGGTTCACCACAGGAGGTGCCCCACCCACTGGGCCTGTGCGTGGTGCCTGGCTTGCACTCCAGGGCAGATCGTGCAGCCACCACCACTGGATGCTCATCCCTGTCAGTGGAGGGGTGGTGTGGGCAGGCGAGTGTGGGGTCTTGCTGGCTGGTCTGAGAGCTAGCACAGGAGTGGGCTCCATGTGGGGCTTGCAGCTGGACTAGGTGTGTCTCAAGCATCTTCTTCAAGGGACTCTGGTGTTCAGATGAGGGCAACATGGTGGCACCCAACCAGGGAAGCCTTCAACCCTGAAGCCCCGGAGGGGGTGTTACAGTATGTTAACAGCTCTTTGAGTCCCACTGCAGCCTGACTAATGGGGGCATGTTAACAGCTCTGTCAGTCAATTGTCCCAGTTTGCCCTGTGGCTCCCAGGTTGGACCAGTCCTGCCATTGCTTCCCATTGCATGGGGCAGCTGCTGGGCACTGGCAGGGGATGGAGGACTAAAGTGTTACTGCATTCTTTATACCCACACCCAGCGGAATCCCAAGTTCTTGACCTGTGTCCAAGAAGAATTAGATTATTCTGACAATCAAAGGGTGAGGAGGGCAGAGAAGAGTTTTATTGAGTGACAAAACAGCTCTCAGTGGAGAGGACATGTAAGGATGGTCCCCAACTGAAATCAGATGGACTCTCTCCCAGTGTTGCTGGGTCTGGGGCTTTTATGGGCTGAGAATGGGGGAGTGCATGATGATTGGTTTGTGAATATGCAAAAAATGGCTAAAACAAAAGCACCACTCAAAGGTGGGCACAACAGTGTAAGAAACCAATTACGGAAGGGTATGTGTATGTAAGATAAGTGAAGGGTGACGATCAATCAGAGGAAAGCATGCCAAATGGGAAGACGGGTTCTCAACCAGGTCCATGGATTTATCCAAGACTTGTAGTTTGGTTTCAGGCTTTAAACTGTCTTTGGCTTAAAGGTGGGGTTTCACTGGTGACCCACCCCTATCTCCCTAAGGATTTGTCTGCCTTCTGCTGCTATCATGTCTTCATAGCATATGCACCTTATGATTCTAGTCTAGAATGTCTACAGCCTACACTTTAAGAAATATTCTTGTAGCATTTATAAATAAGAGTGTAACTAATTTCCTCGAAGTGTCTGGATGCTTTCTAGATAAATGAGAGTCTCTAAATTGACACATTTCTCTTCTTACCTTCCAATTCATGGCTGATAGAATTGGAGGCTTGCTCTGCTCTTCATCTGTGTGCATGAAGCCCTGACACACAACCTAACAGTTAATGGCTTTTCTGACTCTCATCACTGTGGCATTCCATTCCCTGGCTGCCAAATGGATAGAGCACCAGATCCACAGTAAAGACATCTGCCTCACCTGGTGTATCCCCACCTGCCATCTGTGATTTCTTCTCAGACACGCCTTTTGGATAGAATGAATGCCCAAACTCTGCAACATTCCCTAATCTTACCACATCAAACACTAACCTAAACTCTGCTTGAGTTTACTTCATCCCTTTCCAGGTATTGGATTATTCATTCAATTAAAGAGAGGCTTGCAACTGCCATTTCTACAATCTCTGTTTCTATTGAGTCTCTGTTGGCAAATGTTACTTAAGTTCAGCATCCGTATGCCTGAATTCCCTCATGTTATGAACAATATCTAAGCAATGATAAGCATAATAGATAAAATGAAGTAGTTTATTAAATTCATGAGTTATCAAACTGAGAATAGGACTCTGAAATAAAAGAAATCATGTCTTTTTCTGCTTATTTGGGTTAAGTTGTTGTTGCTATTGTTGTTTTGTCTTTAGGATAATGAGGAACAGTTTCTTGGGAATCTGCCTAGAATGCGAAAATATGGGTAAAGAAAAATTGAGTGCTTGGGCAATCTGGTGGTGGCATGAAGCCAGGGGTATATGTAGGAACAGATATAGATATGCTGACAAGATAAAAAAGAGTTGATACAATGAACAATATTGGGTATCTATTCTTGAACTCTTTCCCAAAGTTTCTTGGTTGTTTATTCAAAGCTCTGAATAAAGCTACTTAAAAAATCCATTGTATTCCAGTAAGAAGTCTTCCACTCTCTGCAACTGGGTGACTGCTGACTCACTTCTAGTAGACCAGAATTTATTCCATAAAGAAGGCATTAATGATACTCGGAACTGAAGGACACTAGGTTACAGGTGCAAGCAGGACTCTGGTACTGGAAGGAAAAACATGGAGGTAAACAATTGCATACTCAATAATGACACTTTCACTTGTCTTGACCAACTAGGCTCATACGACTCATCTCTCCCCTGACCTGAAAGTTCTACTCTGAAGGCTCTGACCAGTTGAGGGGAAAAAGCTGATTATGCATGTGTGTTGGTTAGTGAAGCATGGTTATCTCTGGGTCATCCACTGCTTCTCTCCTTTATACTTTTTTGTATCTTCCCTTTTTATGTAATAAGCATGTGTTTCTTCATTTGGAAGCATAAAAATTAAAATTCATTGAGAAGTACTTATACTAGGCACTACACTAAGCAATTCAAATATATTATCTCATTTAATTCTCACAGTAATTTTATAAATTAGGCATTGTTTAATCTTAATAATTGAGGAGATAGGGCTTTAAATAAATTGTTCAAGATCAGATAACTAATAAGTGACAGGGTTGGACTTGAACCCAGTCCATCTGGTCCCAAGTCTCCTTAAGTACCCTAAAATACCCCAAATAATTTTAAAGCATTGGTTTTAAAGGAAGAGCTTTTAGATCTCTCAAATTGTTCATTCTAACACTTCTACTAAGTGGAAGTATGAAAACACCTGATGTTTGATACCTGACTCTGCTTTGATTGATATAAATGGGTAGAAGTGCTATGGGGTGCTGGTGATACTGTTGAGGTGATGTCTGGAGAAACTTCGGTTAGAATATGGTGAGTCTAGGTAGAGAAATGCAAGCTGAGAAGGGCGCTGCAAGTTGTTTACTTTCCTCTGCGCCTGACTCACCTTTAAAAGTGTATACATCTAGTTCATAAAATGAGATACTACAGAGCCATTCACCAGATATTTCCAAATAATATCTGAACAGTATTGATAGAGGCAGGAGGCAGAGAACTCTCCTAGGCAGATATGGGAGGGTCTTCCCAGATGGTCTGACCCACCAAGGACGTTGTGCCCAGGGGGCTTCCTTAAACATGCCCGTGGTGAAAAATTCCGTCCCTTAACACATGCACAGTAAGGGATATAAATCAATGTGGAGTGGCTCAGACTAAGGGCCGGCAAGCACAACTGGAAGGACAAGGTGCGGCTGCCAGGAATTGGCACTTTATAAACATAGAGAACACAGCCCCATCAGTGGATATATAAAAGCCCTTGAATTCAACCTGCTTTCAGGACCCCTCTTTTTGCTGAGAGCTTACCTTTTAGCTTAATAAATTCTACTCCACCCACTTTTCAGTATCTGCATGCCTAAATTTTCCTGGTTGTGAGACAAGAACCCAGATTTAGCCTAGCTAAGGAGTGTAAAGTCCTGCATCAGTATTAAAAATTATCATAATGTAATGTTACTATGGAACATGCAAGGGAAAATTTTAATATGACAGATAAAAATAGAACAAACCAACAGAAAAATCAATTGAAAAAGAGAAAACAAGAAAATACTAACCAGGGAGAATAAAATAACAAAAAATAAAAGAAAAGGAAAACAAAGACACTATGCATACTATTCCTATTCTGAGAGAAATAAGAGATGTTACATTCATGAAAAGAACAAAGTAAAATAAAAAGGATAGATTCAGAGAACAAAAGAAGCCTTGAATGCTGAAAATACAATGGTACACAAGAAAGAATCAATAAGACGTTGAAAGATAAAGTTGGGGAAAACTGCCAGAAAGTAGAACCGAAGATGAAAAAAGAGAAGAAAAGAAAAGGAAAGATCATTAGAGAAAAACTCCAGAAAATCCCTCATAGGGTTACCAGAAATAAAGAACTGAAAAATAGAGTGCATGAAGTAATCAAAAAAGTTTCAGGATTGTTTCTGAGGACTGAAGAATACGAATTTTCTATTTTAAAGCACTCATAAAAATCACCATAAAAATGGAAGAAAAGCAGACTTAACCCAAGCCACTTTTAAAAAGGTAAGAAAAATGAGTCAAGATGAGATTCCACAAACTTGGATAAAGAGAGAGAGCAGAAAGTGTCAGATGAAAAGGGAAAGAAATAGAAGCTACAGGGAGACCTTTAGCATCTCAGGACAAATTAAAGGAGTTTTTCAGACATGCAAGTCCAGAACAGTCAACCTCCCATGTACCATTTCATAAGAAACTTTGTTTGAGGAAACCACACAAAAACAAAGGGGGAAATCAAGTAAGTGGAAGACATGAGATTTGGAAAAGAGGGGATACATCAGAGAAGCAAAGAAAATTTTCACGATGGTGAAAAATGTGACATCCTATGTTGAAATTGTATTTCCAGCATCGACGCTACCAGTCCAGTTTCAGACAAGTCAATAAACAGTCTCCAAGAGTGATTTCTAAACTGTATAAAATCTAAAGAATGCTTGACGCATCTGAATGTATTAAAAATGTTTTGGTGAACTAGAGAGAATTTCTAATGAATCAGGATACTAGCCCTTGAGTTCAAGTGTTTGCTACTGGCAGGGAAGTAGAAAAGTTAGATTAAAATTACAAATGACTCTAATATATAGCATTATATTAAAATATAATAAAAAGAAATAATAAAAACAAAAGAAAAATAACCTGAGAAGAGAAAAAAGGTTACAAAGAATAAGAGATTAAAGAATTCATAAATTCTGTTTGCCATATTTGACTCTGAAGCAATATGAAGCCTTTTAAAAATTAAATTTATTCTCAGAGTTCTTCCATGTCAAAATTTCCAAAACAACTTGCTCTATTTTTTAATAAATTTTAAGAGTGTTGGGCATGCTTTGAACAATATTCGCATTGTTAGAATAAATATATATAAGACTGTTCCAATGAAGAAAAAACATCTGGATAAATTAGAATATGTATGTTTGTTTAAGAAATTGTCTTACTAATTCATAGTAAGTAATAGAAAATTAATGCAATCCCTAAATTTTTGAGTCAGTATTTAATAGATTAATTTTCTCATTTTGTTGAAGGTGAACATGTTTCCACAACCTGTATAATTCACTCAAAATTCTGAAGAACATACATGGAAGATTCTCAATTAAGATTAAAAACTCACATTTCGCACATGTACCCTAGAAAAATAAAATAAAAACTCTCATTTCTTCTGTTTTCCTGCCTCCAAATTTAAGAGCGGGGAGAGACGAGGTGGGACTATATCTTAGAAAAAATAAAAGGTATGTATTTTACATTTGAAAGATTTGCTACAGGGCAGAACAGGTTACTGAGTTGAACAAATCACAGTAGGTATATCAACAAGTAATTATACATCAATTATTCAGTAAAAAATGTAATACCACTGACATTTACCGAATCAGAGAGATAACAAAATAATGACGAAAACATAATCTCCCTCTAGAACTGATGAGATGATCATGAAGATTTTTTGTATCAGTAAAGTAAGTGATAATATTTTTTTGCTCCATATTATGGCTAGAAATGAGTACATAAATACCTATAAGGAAAGCAACTATTTGATGACCTTTCTGCTTTTAGAGATAGCCCATAACTTTGCCAGTCTAAGGATAGTGTTCCTTTCATGTAAGTTGATATTCGGAGTTAGAGAATTCTTTGTATTTGCCAAGAAAACACTCAAACTTCTCATATTTTCCTCAAGAGGTATCTACTAACTAAAACATTTTAGATAATGTGGGAAATTCAAGTGCTTACATGAATATTAGCTCTTGGTTGCTCTTCTAGATTTTCTAAGTAATTGAAGAATAAATGGAAAAGAAAAAACAACTGAACACAAGCCAGATTTCTTCTTTGTGCAGTATTTCTTGAGCCAGCAGAAGAAAAAATAGAAAGGCAGAGCTTGTGTGTTTTCAAAAGATAGCATTTCTGCCCCCTAACAATAAGAAAAAATGTGCTATAGTTATTTTTCTTTCTTTCTCCAAAAAAAAAATTTTTGTTAATACTGGGGATTAATACAGACATCCGCAATCATTCCAGTCCCAAATAACAAATTAAGATTTGAGCAAGTGCAGAGAACTGTTTCTGAGTTTACAAGTGCCCCCGTGTGGAAATGAGCAATTATTACTCTTTCACAATTTCATTCTATTTGCTTGCTATCACACCTGCTACCTTGAGATTTATGAAGATTTCTGATGAAAGTCGTTCAATTAATCATCCCAACAAGATCATTGTGAATTTTTTAGCCACTCAGATATATTTGATGGCACCATTGATAGATGTGAGCCAAAGATACAAACAAGCATCATTTTGTTTCTCATATCTCTAATGCTTACTGTAGTTCCTGGCACAAAACAGAAGACAAAGACATATTTCTTGAATTAATAAAATTATGATTGTGCAGTCACATAAGCGAGAAATCAAACGACACGTTCATTCTTCTTCATACTCATTCGGATGGTGATTATGAAGTAACCAAGTTCCATTGATTGCAATTCTAAAATTTCACTCAAATTCAGACCTACTCTGTTTTGCTATCCAAGTTTAAGTCCAAAAAGTTTCTTCTCTGATCATTGGTAAACTTCCCCTAAATGACCTGGTTTGACCCAACGTTCACGACTAGCAGAGGTATTCTACAATCGAACACTGATTAACTGTCCTTCTGGCCTTTAAGAAAACTGAAGTCAAATCTCTAGTTTGTCTGAGTGAGAAGACTGGTACATTTCGTCCTCAAAAAAATAGCTGTAAATCCAAACAAAATGTTTAAAAACAAACTTTTTCAAAGCCCTAGAAATTGATGCATGGTAACAAGCAGAAATAATGTCTTTTCTGTAGCGGTCAATACTTAATACTCTAGTTGTCCATGTGGGTAATCATCCTTTGAAGTCATTAAAGGAATAATGCATGATTGAGTTAAAATTAAAATTTCAGGTTCCAATTCACATTTGTAAAGAGCTTGCTTATCTGAATATATTTGCCAATGTTTTCATTAGATATTGCTTTGATATTTTTTAAAAGATATAAATACTTTGTTGAATTTTTTTTATCTTCAAGATCTAAATTGTTAGTAGTGCATTTAAATTAATAAAATTATTTGATAGTAGAATAATTCTAATAATAAAATAAGGTTAGATTTTTTACTAAACTAATGCTTGTATGTACCTTTGTGTAGCCCATTTTAATTAAAACAAACATTTTAATTAAAAGCAATAATAATTTTGAGCTAAAATCCTATTAGAATTAATTATATTTATTCAGATTTTATTCATGAAGGGAAGAAGGAGGCATATGTATTTGACATTGAGAATTCAGAGTGCATTATCTTACAAGAGATTCTTTTAAAACTTCTCATTTTATCAAAATTATGAATAATTAGTTTTAAAAATGGGTCATGAGAATTGACAATTGAGTAAAGAGGAATAAAACTTGTATTATTGCAATAATATAAAAAATTATTTTACTTATCTCTTTTCTGATCCCTGTTTCGTTTCTCAGTTAATTTATAATTATTATACAAAGGTTGAAATAAAATGGTTTCCAGCATATTAGGGCTATGATCTATGTTGTCATTAATATGACATTTAGCAAAAATTAGTTTGAAGAGTTTTCATATTAATATGCCAGTGCTGCAACACAGATATGCATGTTGTGCAGTGGCATCATGCTGCTAGCTGGTAGGGATTTTTTTTCTCCCCATTTCAATGGAATTCCAAAAATTAAATTGATTCTAAGTGGACTTTCTACCTTTTGAATATAGGAATAATTTTCATCTAGTAAACTTAGTTGTTTCATGTTTTCTCATGGAAAAAACATGTTAATAATTCAGAACTTTTCACTTTAAAAAATGTTTACTACATATATTTATAATATACATTTCATAAAATCCTAATTATATCAATCAATACAGAAATCTAACTCCTTGTCTTATATACTCAAAAATATTGATATAAATAAGAACCATATATGTTGAAATCTTAAAATTACTGTTACAACTCCAAAGAGATAACTTCAGTGAAAATACTTTTTATAAGCCTCATGACACACATTATTGTACAATGATCCCATTTTCTCTAAGGCTCTAACCCTCATTGTGATGCCCATATCATCTTTTCTTGTTTCCCCAACATGTATGTCCGTGGATACTACAAATGTGATGACATCATTGCTCTGTTTAAACCCCATCAGGGGTTTTCTGTTGACTGCAGAGAATAGTCAGAGCTGTTTGTTTACCTTCGTAATCGTACTCCTGTTTCTCTCTCTCTGGCCAGATTAACTTATTATTACTTTCTCTCAATTATTATATCGGTAGTAATTGAGTATTTCCAGTTACCCAACCAAACCATGATGCTTCATGCCTCTTCCCATTTACTCAAGCTGTTTCTCTCTCAAGAATTCCCTCCTTTAAATATCATTAGACTTTCTCCACCTTCTTTCTGCCAAACTTGTCAGATTATTAATCAATCCCTAGATTCTCACCTCCAAGAGATGGCTAATCACACCTACACTGTGCTACTTGTGTTTCTTACCCATGATTCTATGTTGTATTTGTAACTAATGAGATTTGCTCATTTCTCTATCTCATCAGACAGGCTGTGTGCATCTCAAAATCAGGTACTACATCACCAACATTTAATAATGTTGAATCCACACAGTGCATTCCAAATAAATGTTTGCTCAAAGTATAAAAGAGCAAAACTGGGGACCCAGAGAACCACACAGGAACTTGAGCCCAAGAACTACGCAGGAACTCTGTTCTTGTGGAAACAAGTCTACGATCGGAGATTGAACCAAGGAGAATGACTTCCTGTTAGGGGAGGTGCACATCTCTGAGCACCAAAGCCTTGGAAGCCACGCTACCAGTCATTTAATATCAACTATTTCATTTTTGTGTTTTCCAGACTTCAGTCAATGGTATATTCTTTAATGCCTTTTGCTATTTTTGCCTAAGTTGTATACATAATGTTTACTTAATATCTTTGTTTAAATTGACTCACATTTTACTCACTAAATGTATTTTAATGAAAATCTTGCATTACTATAAATAGAAAATTCAGTGTTATGCTCCAAATTCACAAATTACACTTAAAAATAAATGTAACAGGAAGTTAGCTTTGGCTGATGGCACAGTAGGTAATTAGGAAAAATCTTCCCACTAAAAACAACAAAAAATCTAAACAAGATATTTTTAAAAGTTTGTTTCAATGCACTGGAGATCTACCAAGGCGAGGAAGAATTTCTTTAGAATTTAATTAGAATTTAAAAGCAAGATCTGGGAGAATATAGGAAACCAGAGGGTGGAGTTTCACACTTTAGAATCACCTTTCTTCCTACAGGTACTTGTTCTGTGATTCTTAGGAATCAATCAGAGCTTTCAAAATATTTGCATGTCTAAAGAGGAAAAAAAATAATTTCAGGGCTCAAAAAACAGGGAGGCTAGTAAAACTATAGGCTTTTATAAACTGAAATCTCTGCCCCTAGAGAAATGGCACAGTTGTGATCATCTCAAAGCATTAAATTTTGTCTGGCCATGGTACTTTCTTCTCTTGTCTGTATTTGTTCATCCTCATCTAAGCCTCATCCACCTCCAGAAAAGACTCCCACTTTCCATTTTTCCCACATTATACCCGCAGTGCCTGTGTCTAACTTGTTAAGTGGTAGTCCTTCACTAAAGATAGTTTAACGTTGCAGTGGTCATGTTAGGGAAGTTTTGATTCTAACAAAGTTTTATGGCTCTTCAGAGCTCTAGGACAAAAGGGAAACAATGATCTATTGGACAATGGTCAGCCTTTTGAGTTGTTATGAAATCCGTCATGATGTGCGCACTCTGGAAATATCTCACCCAGATAAGTAGATCCTAGGGAGACTCAGCTGTGTTTTGTGAAACAGCTAACTGAGGGGAGTCCATTGAGGTTTCCTTAGGTAAAGGAGGGCTAATCTCCTCAAGCAGGGATATAAGTATTATTTTTCTGGCACAGAAGACTTGGTAGAACTTAAAGAATTCAGTATCCCCAGCTATATCAGAAACTGTCTAAATGTCCTATTTCAATTTTTAGGATCCCATTTCTTCCCAATCAATGCCCTGACTTTAATAGAAGGCACCCGGAGAGGTCAATTCAATTTGTCTTGTAATTAAGCCACTTGCAGGATGGAGCTCTGGATTTAGTTTTCAGAAATCTTGGCCGTATAACTGTAGTAAACAATGATTTTCTTTCAGGGAAGATATAGAAACTTTCAAATAGCTTATGTAGAACTTGACTTGGGGATTTCAAGTCCTGAGTTCATCAACTTATTTCTCCCTTTTTTCCAGCACAGTTAGAAGCAGCCAGCCAATTCCATTGAATTACTTAGTTCAATGAAAATGTTGTAAGGTAGCAAATACATAGTGACCCAGAACCTTGCCTGCTATAGATATTTGACTAGGAGTATCCAATAGCAATCAATACTTTGCTTATCTCTATTGCCACATCATGCCATGAACTATCAGTGCTCTCTTTACTACTGAAAATAGAGCCTTAAGTGCCTTTAAATCTAACCAGATTTGGTCTACTCAATTCCAGAAAACCCAAAGTCAATTCGTAACACTCCTCCTTCTGCTTCTGTTCCTCTAATCTACCAAAATTTGTATCATTCAGAGTTCAACCAAAGAAGCAGAACCAGTGGAAATTATATAAGAAAAGATTTATTGTAAAGAATTGGCTCTTGAGATTTTCGGGACTGGCTAGGCAAGTCCAAAAACCATAGATCATTCGGTCAGAAAGGGCCAATTGGAATTCTTGGGCACATGCAGATGCTGCTGTCCATAGGTGGAACTTTTTCTTCAGAGAAGCCTCAGTTCTGCTTTTAAAGACCTTTCAACAGATTAAATTGGGCTCACTCATATTGTCCAGAATACTCTGTCTTACTTAAAATTGATTATAACTTTAATCACTTATATAAAATACCTTCAGAGCAGTACTTAGATTCCTATTTGATGAGTAATGGAATTGTAGCCTAGCCAAGCTGACATATTAAAAGATGATCACGCCAGGCATGGTGACTCACGCCTGTAATCCCAGGACTTTGGGAGGCCAAGGCGGGTGGATCACCTGAGGTCGGGAGTTCGAGACCAGCATGACCAAAATGGAGAAACCTCATCTTTACTAAAAATACAAAATTAGCCTGGTATGGTGGCACATGCTTGTAATCCCAGCTACTTGGGAGGCTGAGGCAAGAGAATCACTTGAACCCGGGAGGCGGAGGTTGCAGTGAGCAGAGATTGTGCCATTACATTCCAGCCTGGGCAGTAAGAGTGAAACTCCATTTCAAAAAAAAAGGTGATCACATGCTTCTATATGTTGTTTAATATTTAACAGGAATTATTTTTGAAATTTAAAAATAATAAAATACATGATCGAAAGTTTTTTCAGTGAAATGACAGGGGATGTATTTTGAAGGTTGTTTTCTTCTTTGTACTTCACTTAGGCAATCACATTCTTGGGATCCATTTCCCTTCCCTCACTGACCTTCCTTCAGACTTGGCCCACACTCCCTGTGTTTGAAGTATCAAAGACTGGTGACATAGCACATATGATAGTTGTTGGATGGTAGTCCAAACGAATACAGCTTCCAAAGATAATTTTCTTTCCCTGAAACGATAGGTTACATCCCAAGATAATTTTACTTTTAAATCCCAGGAGCTCTATCATCTCTTATTACATCAAAGCTACCAGTTATTCTTTATAGCAGACTAAATTCTGAACTTCAGATGAATAAAAATGCACAATGACTATTAATCAATTTTAAAAGTCACATTAACTTGAAAAACTAAAGATGAGACACTTTGGCATTGTGACTATAACAGCACAAAGAGAATCCAATCCCACAGAGTGTGATATTCAGTCTCTTGGCTGGCATGGGCTATTATCACAGGAGATTCAATTATGTTAAAGACAAAATATGACATTCTTTTAACACATTTTATATCAATTCATTTTGTTCTGTAATCTTGTTTGGTCTCTGTCATGTTCTAAACAGTTCAGCAGAAAGATGTTACAAACCACTATCCCCATTTACACTGATTCATTTTCCAGGAAATCTCCATGCTGTCTCTTTTCATTAGAAAAGAAATGACTAACCATTCAACCAGATATTTTTCGTGCCCTTGGCAACAAAACAGGGTGACTTCTTTTTAATAAAGTCCCGTGGAAAAGTCATCTGTGTTCTGAAAACATTTATCTCAATTAATTTTTTAAAGAAAGAAAAAATTAATGTCATATCCTAATTAAAATACACTAGACAGAACCCTGTTAAAATATGATGAGAACAAAATCATATTTATAAGTGATTTAAAAGTAGAAGAAAGATGCTGCATAGAAAGTAACATACAGGACCCACTTATTTGTTATTCATGAATTATTAAACAGATAACATTTTTCTTCTTATCTCAACTTTTCAGAGTATTCCTCTACTTTGTCCTTTATCATCTTCATCAAGAACAGAATGAGAGGAAACCAAAAAAAAAAAACTAAGAAGAAGAACTGAATGAGAAAGTTGTCCCTAAATATAATTGGTTCCAAAGAATTGCTGGTTTATAAGGAAAATATTTCATACATGTGACCTCTAAGGAGTTGTGGAATAAAATTGTTTATATTCAATTGAAGTATTTGTCTTTTCAGTTTGAAAGACTTGGGTGGCCTTTCCCGCCCAAGAAATAGACTGATGATACCTGAGCTGGTGTCAGTAAAGAGATATTGTATTTGTCTCTCTGAAACAGAAGATTCCCAGGATGGGTGGGGTGAACCAGGATGTTTATGTAATTCTTTACCGTTAAGACATCTTTTCTTAAAATTGTTTTAATCTTTTAATCTTCACAATTATCTCATAAACTAGGTACTATTGTTTCAGTTTTTAAAAAGAAGAACTTGAATCTTTGAAAAATTGAGTTCCTTTCCCAACTTCACAAAGCAGTTAGCAGACTCTGAATCCCATAGATCTTTCTGTTAGAATACCCTTCCATCTCAGAGGGTGTATCTTAGGCTGTGCTTCCTTCCAGAGAGATAAGAATTAGTATGTTTCATATAGGCTCAAAGATTTTAACAGTCGGAAAGGAATTCATTTTATAGAAAAATAGAGGCCCAGAAAGATAAATTAACGTATTAATAAAAACTACCAAATAATGGTAGAATTAGGATCAGAACTTCATCTTCTGATTTTCACAGCAGTACTCTTACCACTAAACAAAACAACTTTACGTCTTATGATTTTATTGTTCATAGATAGTCTTGCTATGGTACCTACATGGCAGAAGGTAGAGTCAAAGTTACCAATTTGGAAGAGACTTCCAAGGAAACCAAGTGAAATTGATCCAACTTGTAAAATAGTCTGAGCCAATATGGCCCCTCAAAATTACTGGCTTCATTTTAGTATCATAGCAGCCAATCTTCACAGGCAAGTGAGCACTAAGGACTCTCTTCTAGACACCTACTGCCAGGTATCAAAACAATCATTAGAGTGAATTCCATACACATACAATTGTTTATAACAAACAGGAGTTAAGCGAGTCATGCAACCTGTTCCCTAAGCTCAATGAAATCCCAGCTCTCTGTCATTTAAAATGATTTGATCATGATTCACACAAAATCTTTCCTTGATACAAATATGACAATATGCTAAAGACACAAATCTGCTTATCTACTTGTAAGCAACAGACAACCAGATTCTTTCAAATTAGTGACTGAGTATCAGACTCCTTGGGAGTAAAAACCCAGGAACCACCAGAGACATAGACTGCAGGGCTTAGTGTTCCTGTAATGACCAGTGCCTCTACAGTATTTCTAGTCAAGTCACAATCTTGTTTACTACTCATTTTATCAATAGAGTTCTTTTTGCAACATGAGTTATCCTAGTTAAATATCCTCTAATGTTGATAAGAGATAAATAAAACTGAAGTCCTGTAATAGTCATTTCTCATGTATGAGCAGGGTCTTGCAAATTGTACCAAGGTCACCTGTAGAGTATGTTACTTGTGATGGTAATTAACCATATCTCCAGAGAGAGAATTAACAGATACATCACAATGTCTCTAATGAAATATTTTAAAGTAAACTACATAGCAAAGGGATAAAACATTGTTCTGGGTGGAAACATACATATTCTGATTTGTGCAATCCAATACGTTGCCCCCATCTGAGTCTTTCTGTATTGCGTTTCCTTGCCTTCCTAAAAATTATTCTCAGAAAGTTCTACAGTCTACATTTTCAGACATGCAAAAATCTGTTCAAAATATGTTTAAAATTATTTTTAAAGATTTATTTAGTCATACAGCATTCATTTATTATCATTCTAATAAAAACTTACGTGGGAGTCTTAACTATGATGGCAGTCCATGTGGCAATATATCATTTGTTATAAAAAGACTGCTTACGTTAAATAGTTATCACTTTATTCACCATTACCATTAGACTTTATAGAAGAAGGCAGTAGTGATGAGGCCAGGTTATTTTTAACATCACAGACACCAGTGTAAAAATCAGCAGCTGGGAACTTGGGAGGCAGGTTGGATCCCAGAGCTACTTATAATCAGGATTCCTTAGATGAGGGCCGTTAATTCATATATTTATGTAGCTGATTTCAATATATACTCCAAGTATGGAGACTACCATTAAAAATATTTCTGCTTCTTGGATAATTTTCCCTAGATGCCATCATATACTTAAATACAAATATAAGAAAAAAACTGCTCAATCCCTACTGATAATACTTTCAGAGCCCCTTTATTATGTTTTATTGCAGAATAGAAACATTTTTGCACCAACAGAAGGAAACAATTGACAATAAATAAATGCACTACATAAAATGAATTACATAGATCTAACCAAAGAGTTAGGAAGAGGTCCTAACTGGCTGTATTCTCAACACATGACTGATTTATTTGAACTACGAGTGTTTTGTCTCAGTTTTTCAGTTAAAATAGTTTCAAGCATTTCAGGGTAACACACAAAATATGTACTTCCATTTTCCTTTGAACAGAACTTGACATGATTCCACCAGGTCCACTTTCTCAAATGGCCACAGCAGACATGTCTGAGCCGCAGCTGTCCCACTGAGAATGGCATATCCATGCCATGTTCCTAGAGTTTCTAGTCCTTCCCAAGCCTAGGTTCAGTGCTGCGCGTGGGGATTTGATTTTATGACCTATGAGTTCATGAATCACAGACATACAATCAGTTAGCTAATGCATAATGTGAAGTAATTAGGGCTATGCATGGCTACATATTGAAGTCTCCGAAGTGTAATCATCAGAGAAAAATAAAACTACCCGAAAATGAGTACATAATGATAGCAGTTATGCAAATTTTAAAACAAAAAAAGCAATATTTTACTTTTAAAAAATATATAACAGTTGTATTGTTTATAGATACAGGCATAAGTAATAAAAAATTTAAAAAGTGGAATAAACACACACAGTGGCAGGATCATAAATGTTTCTAGTTAGAGAGAGAGAATATAGAAGAGTGACCACATTCTATCTCTATTTTCTCTAAAAGATAGAGACAGAAAGGGAGAGAATCAAATGCAATAAAATGCTATCATTTGATAAATCTAGGAGATAGTATTTTTCATTACATTTTCTGTAATGTTCTGTATATTTGAAATATTTAATAGTTACAATTAAAGTATATAGAGTTATAATTCTAGAATAAATTCATTCTTTGTCATAAAAAAATAGTAAAATCCATTTCCAATTGTGAGTAAACAAGTGTCAGGATCCCTTCTGTTTCCAAGCGGATACTGTGTCATCACAGAGTCTGTCTGTGATCTGTGTCCCTGTCATTTGTGACCCAAGCTAAGTTGTGCTGAAAGATGTATTTTTTTTTTTTCCTATTCTAGAGTTATTTGGTTAAGTTTTCATTTGGAAACTCAAATCAAAAGTGCATGCTCCAGAGAAGACATCAACTCATAAGCCTCATCTATTTTTACCTTTTATCAACACCAGAATTTTGGTTAACATAATGGATATTAGAAATGACTAGTTGTGGTGGGTTGTCCTGTTTCTGGAAGGAATAATGAGCTTGTGGATTTTAGGTTGCTAATGAACTAAGATGTTATATGTTTTACTAAACAATAAAGAATTACAACCTTTAGTTGCTAGTCTGGCATGTAAGGAACTTAGAGGTCACCACTCTGTCATAACAACAAGTAAAAAACTGAAAAATGTGGAAAATCATACATTCTTCTTAAATCTATAAGAGAAGTGAGGTCACAGGAAAAATCATTGTCCCTGAAATAAGGGAGACAGAAGGGCAAATATAGAGACTCACAAGCTACTGGAGCAGAAATCTGAGTGGGAACCAGTACTGAAGTAGGAAACCTTAAAATGTAATTGACTAATTAGGAGTTAAGAAAGGGTAAAACTGGGAGTAAATACTCCAGTAGGGTCCCATCATAGAGGACACTATTAGTCCATTTTCACACTGCTGATAAGGACATACCCAAGACTGGGCAATTTACAAAAGGAAGAGGTGTATTGGACTCACAGTTCCACGTGTCTGCAGAGGCCTCACAATCATGGCGGAAGGTGAAAGGCAGTTCTCACATGTGCAGAGCTTGTGAAGGGGAACTCCCCTTTTTAAAAACCATTAGATCTGGTGAGACTTATTCACTATCATGAGAAGAGCATGGGAAAGACTTGCCCCTATGATTCAATTACCTCCCACTGGGTCTCTCCCACAACACGTGGGAATTTGAGATGAGATTTGGGTGCAGACACAGCCAAACTATATCAGGTACCCCCACACTTTTTTGGCTTTACCTACAGGAGATGAAGTTCATTCTCCACAGTAAACATGAGAGATAAATCTCCAGCTTCCAGCAGGAGAAAGATTCTGTTTTTTACATAGCCTGTCCCTGAGAGAAACTATTTTATCAGATCCTGATCTGAAGGGGTTTTATAGGAGCCTAACGTACCTGGGAAAGTGAAAAACCCAACCCTAACCCTCTCTAGCTTTTCACATGGGGGATGAAAAATACTTGACTCCATCACCCTGTAGCCATCCTCTACTGGTCGATAAAACTGAGGGACACCTGTGAAGTTCACAGTCCAGGGACATAAGCTCATTAAAATACTGAGACATAATCATAGGACTCTAGAATGCTTGCTAAATGCCCACACCTTACCGGCACATCACTAAAGGCCTATTTACTAGAGTTTATTTTACCCACTACATCATGTCCAGCTTTCAATAAGAAATTACAAGGCATACTCATAAAAAAGCATGAAATCATGTCCTTCACAGCAACGTGGATGCAGCTAGAGGCCATTATCCTAAGCAAATTAATGCAAGAATAGAAAACCAAATACCACATGTTCTCACTTATAAGTGGGAGCTAAACATTGAGTTCACATTGACATAAAGAGAATAATAGACATCAGGGACTACTTGAGTGTGGAGGGTGGGAGAAGAATGACGGTCAAAAAATGACCTACCAAGTGCTATGATTACAACATATGTGATAAAATCATTTCTACACCAAACCTCAGTGACACGCAGCTTACCCATGTAACAAGCTTGCATATGTACCCTGTGAACCTAAAATAAAAAGATGAAGAAAAGGAAAGTAAAAATGCCCTAAGGCTAAAAAAAAAAAAACAATTACAAGGCATACTAAAAGACAAAAAACACGGTGTAAACAAGGAAGGCATCAGAACCACTCTCAGACATGGCAGGGATATTGGAACCATCACACTGGGAATTTAAAATGATAATGATTAATGCGCGAAAGTGTCTAATGGACAAAGTACACAACTTGTAAGAAAATATAGGTCAGGTAAACAGAGAGATGGAAATGCTAAGAAAGAATCAAAAGGAAATGCTAGAGATCAAGAACACTTTAACAAAATGAAGAATTCTTTGATGTGTTCATTAGGAGACTGGACATGGCTGAGGAACGAATCTCTGCGCATGAGAATATGTCAATAGAAAATTATAAAACCAAAATATGAAGAGAAAAATGATTGAATGAATGGAACAGAATATCTAATAACTATGAGGCAATGACAAAAGATGTAACACATGTATAATGAGAAAGCTAGAAAGAAAAGAGTCATGAACAGAAGAAACATTTGAAGTAACAACAACTGAGAATTTCCCTCAAATTAATGTCAGACGCCAAACCACAGATCCAGGAAGTGCAGAGAAAAACAAGCAGGATAAATACCCAATAATTTGCACCTAGCCTGAAAATAAAAGGTCAAGAAAAACCTTGAAATGAGTCAGAGGAAAAAAAAACAACTTACCTATACAGGAGCAAGACAAAAATTCCATCTGACATCTCAAAACTCATGCAACCAAGAAGAGAGTGGAGGGAAATATTTAAAGTGTTGAAAGAAAAAAATACATCAACCTAGAATTCACTCTCCTGCAAAGTTATCCTTGAAAGTCAAGGAGAATGAAATCTTTCTCAGACAAACAAAATTGAGGGAATTTGTTAAAAGTAGATCAGCCTTACAAGAAGTTATTTAGAGAGAAGAAACATGATAGAGCTCAGGAATTCAGATCTGCATGATAAACAGAAGAGGATTAAAGAAGGAATAAGGGAAGATAAGAAAATTTTCATTTTTCTTATTCTCAATTGATCTAACAGATAATGATTTGTTTAAAATAATAATAGCAACAATGTATTTGATGATTATAGCTTATGCATTAGTGAAATAAATGACATCAATGATACAAGGATGATGCGAGGGAGGAATTAGGAATATTTTGTTATTGTAAAATACTTGCACCACACACAAAGTAAAATAATTTTATTTGGAAATAATAATGAATTACTCTTACCACTCTTGTTCAACCTCTTCCCTCTGCTCAGAACGTCCTCCCAGCCTCTGGTCTAAATGAAAAACCTCTCCTCTTCCCCTAAAACCCTAAGAAACATTACCTCTTCTATAAAATCTTTCCTGGTCTTCCTTCCCAGCCATCTATTATGTGGAAATATTTTGATTTATTTCTTTCCATTGATTTTTCCACATTGTATGTAGATGTCTACATTAGTGCATATTTCTCTGTGTTGTATTTTTTTCTGTTAGGAATAAAGTCTACATATTACTAATCTTTATACCCTAAGACTTTAGAAAACTGTGAAGTCACATACATATAGAAGTTATTATTCATATACTGCTAAGACTGAACTAGGGTTTCTTGAGTATATCTCTTTGGGACAGCCCCCACTTATATTTTCCTATGAAATGCTAGACACAAAAGAGAAGTTCAAAGTTCAATTGCCTGAATTAAGAAAAGTGCTGCAATGATGACTTTTGTCACCAGAGGGCATCACTGACTCAGCAGCTGCTTCTCTAATGCTAAGACATTTTAAAACTTTGTATTTAAGTTTCCTTGACTAAGTCAAAAAAGTATTTATTGAACACATACCTTGTGTCAAGCAATGTTCTAGGTCTGGGGAAATACAGCAGTAAATAAAAGTGACGAGGTTTCTTTCTTTGATCTTGTTTATATTTCACTCAAAACTGATGGTTGGAAACAGCCTAAATTCTGTCAGCCTTAGGAATCTAAACTTGCCTAGATTTTGTTTCCAGTATGGGAAACCGGGTTAGTTTCGAGTTCTCCTTCTGTCACTCAGTCAATAAATACTTACTAAAAGCCTACTATGTGCTATATTTGGATTGAGTATTCAACAGACAAGACAAAGTGGCCTTAACTTTCATGGAAGTTACAATATAATCGAGAACACAAACACTAATTTTAAAATGTACAATTGTGGTCAGTGATAAAAAGGTAAATAAATTACAAGGTGATTTCACAGTATACAAGAGGGTAAGCTAATTATTTTTTAGAGTTTAGGGAAAGTATTTTTGAGGAAAGAGAACATAACTCCACCACCACCACCACCAAGATGAAGCATGGGTAGAAATAACTTAGGGAAGAATTTCTATGAGGATGTTCTAGAAAGAAGTAACCAGAAAGAGTCTAATAAAACATGACATGATGCCCGAACAAGGGAAGAACTGTCTAATCACAAAGACAGTTTGATATAGAATAGTAGCTACATAGGAAGCTGTACTAACTTTTCTTTTGATGATCTGGGATATGTCTGCTAATCTGGCTCTTTACCTAATGTAATCTCAGCCGTACAACAGCCTCATGACAAATCTAGAGCCGTAAGAGTTTGGGACAAGACTGAGAGTGTTGCTTAATAAAATACAGCAAATCTCATTGAGTTTAAATAGAAGACTAGCTTCTATAGTAACAAGATATGGAATAAACAGCCAATAAAATAAAAAATATACAAAAAGTTTACAACAAAAGATGCATTATAACACCAGATAATTCAAATTAGTTCCACTTTAAGTAAGAATGGTAATTAATCATCTCAAAGGTACTGGAAATTAAGGATAAGGCCCACAAGAAACCAAAGTAGTCTCATGTATATGAAGAATAAGGCATGGCATTTTAGGTATATTTAGCTAGCTTCACGAATGAAAAAAATAAATTTGTTATATTTTTGCTTTTAAAAAAAAAAAATAGACCCAAGAGATCACCCTCTTCCAAACAGGGAAATCTCTGTTCTAAATAAAATACATTATTAAGCTGGCATGTTTTTTTCTCATTGACTTCCTTGGAAAGTGATTTGAGAATTCTATAATCCAGGAAAGTATAATATCAGGTAGCTGTAAGGAGAGACTGAAATGAAGAGATATACTATTATTACTTTTGTCTGTTTAGTATTTCTTTTCCATTCTTTCTCTGGCAACCAAGCTAATTTTATCTGGGGTGAAACAATTTCATGTGGTTCTATGGAGCCTAAGACGAGACAAACAGGGCTTTGAAGAGCTCTTGTGACAGTAATTAGTTCAATGATGATCATGTGATCCAAGTCACATGAATTTGCTTTTTTGTGAACTTTTCTTCAATTGATATCTTAAAGACTATTTTTCCACTGAGGTTTTAAGTTTGAAAGATATGAGTATACGGCTTGATGATGAGAGGGACAGGATGTGAAGTAGCTCCAGGATCTAGTCATGACTGAAATTTGCCATACTCCATAACTTCCAAGAAATTTGGTGTGAAATATTCTTACTCCACTTGCAAGTGAAAATAATTCTTACTTATACCGAATATATTACAATCTATTCTTGTTATATACATTTTTTTTTAAATCTTGAATTTCAAACTTGAAATGTTTTTAAAGATAATAAAGTCGTAATTTCTGCATTAAATAGGCCATTGAATCCTGATATTTTGCATTGTTCATTAACAAAACTATCGTTAACTAAAAATCGTTCAAAAATATAAAAAAGCAAAGCAAGTTTATGAGATATTAGACTACGAGACTTCTGGGATTACACAAACAACACAACGGCTTACGTCAGATTCTGAGGTCATGAATTTCTCATGCAGATAAAAATACATATAGGAAATGAGGTGGATTAGTGAGTGAGTGCAGAGAAAGAGTCTAATTTAAAACTCATTATAAAATTTACCTACTAACAATGTAGGATGCTACATATGCAGTTATAAATGTACCTTAACAGGCTACAAAATGAAATAGAATTTTTGAAGTGTTTAGCTCCAAGCAGAAAGCTGCTGGAGTTGACAAGTCCATTTTTAATATTTGATTTGAAAATCTTGGGCACAGCAGTAACAACTTAAGATGCAAATTAAATTTTTCAGGAAACAGGAGAGACAGATATTTTAATTGCATTTCCCATGAATAAAATGTTATAAAGTTCCCCACTGGAAGGGAAGCAGCTTTGTTTCACAGTCTAAATTTCACTTTGGATGGTTTGGGAGGAAGTCTTAATGTTATTCTCTTTTTTAATTTTCTCCTCCAGTTTGTATTAAGAATCCTCCCATACCCTGATGTCTTAGGATGTTGTCAGAAGAACTACCAGGACATAAGCTTTATTTTAAAAGGAGTTAGTTACAAATGAGACCAAGTGAATGGGCTACATGTGACCTAGGATTAGAAGTGAATGCCTTGGAAAGGCAGTTCCCTCCAGGTCTACCTGCCCAGCTAACAATGAACTTGGGTTTGCATTTCAACACAATTTGCAATTTTTTTGCTTTAAGAGATATCAGTGAGCCTAAACTAAAAATTAAGTCCCTTGTTCCTTGACCAACCGAGGGTAACCAGCCTTTTCTCCAGATGTACATGTAGCTTGTCACAGCTTCATGTTCAACTCTTAAGACTAATGAGATGGTCTGAATGTTTGCCTCCCCTCCAAGTGCATATGTTGAATTCCTAATCCCTAAGATGATGGTAATAGGAAGTAGAGACTTTGGGAGGTGATTAAGTCATGAGGGTGGAGTCCACATGAACGAGATTATTGTCCTTATAAAAGAGGGCCTTGAGAGGTCCTTTGCCCCTTCCAACATGTGAGGTTACACTGAGAATATGGCCATCTATGAACCAGAAAGTGGGCCCTCTTTAGACACTAAATCTGCTGGCACCTAGATCTTGGACTTTCCAGGTTCTAGAACTGTGAGAAATAAATTTCTGTTGTTTATAAGGTATCTAGTCTGTTTTTTTTATAGCAGCCTGAACAGATAAATAAAGAAGGTTAAAAAATGTTATTACTAACTCTATTAGTGCTGTAATGAATTACTGTATTATCTCACTGATAGATCCAGAGGCTCACACATGGGGGACTGCTACTTGATGTTCAATGCTTTCCCCATAATACAGTAAACATAGAGATACATAAGGGCTTGCAAAGAAAATAGCAGTAGAAGAAAAAAATGACCTTAGGAATTACATTTTCAAAGGCAGTAAATTGTCATGTTCCTGTATTGACTGACAGTGACCAGATTGCAGACTTCAGGACCCAAAGCAATGTCAACAGATGAAGTTACAGGATCAGAGGTGAGAGCATGTGGCTTTAGCCCAGGGCCTGGGACTGTCATGTGACACTTGTGTAAAGTCAGTTCAAGCCCATGTTGAGCTGGTCATCACAGTGGCAGCTGGGATAAGAGACAGGTGAGGCCAAGAGGCTCTGACATGGTGCATAAGAGGTGTCTAATACACAGAGACTGATAGAAAACTTAGTTCCAAATTTGCATACAACCACTGACCAGTGCAGCGAGTTTACACATGCATTTTGTGTATTAACTCCATTTCTTTTAGACATTTCCAAAACTTAATCAATTTTTTTTGTCTTGAAACAAGCAAGACTCTGCAATTTTAACCAAAGGTATAACCAAAAAGAAAAAGTGCTATTGATAATACTGAACTATATAAAATACATAAGGGGAAGGCAAGATTCAATGTCATATGTGATGGAGAAAATTTTACATTTTGACATATTTGAGATAGTTGGAATCCTACCAATACAAATCTGGCATCAGGGGCTTCTTTTCCCTCTCATGATCCAAGACATTTAGTGTATTGAAAATATCTTTCAGTTTTATTTTTATATCTATTTTATATAATCTTAACTCAATAATTACTTCACAAATTTTTAAATGTTTATAATGAAGTTTTTATTGTGTATTTATAACTGTATGTAGAGTATATATGTACATATCTATAATTTACATATATAGATAACATATAAGCAGATATATATGCATATGTATGTTATGTTTATGTATGTTATCTATAGACATAAATTATGGAGGTATACTATGTGTATGCATATATGTGTTATCAATACACATAAGTTATAGATATATACAGCAATATAGAGAGAGAAAAAGAGGGAAAAAGAGCAAAAACAATTATGTAAACTTTATAATTTGCTACTCTGAGGAAAACACGAAGCTGATGTTTGTATCATTTATTCTAATTGGTCTAATGCATATCTTAACATATTATATTAAACAGAAAGTCAATTGCACCTCACTGATGATACTGTCCTCATTAACAATGATCCAAAGAAGAAATTATACTTCAATTAGTTTATAGCTATTCTTGGGAAATGTAAACCATTACTCTGGAATTTTTGCATATTTAAATATTTATGATTGGTTTACACATATTTATACTTTAATAATTCTGTATATTAAAAGTAAATGAAAACTGCTCTAAATGTGTAGTGGAATTGAGTAAATAGATGGCAGGTGGTAGGTGCCAGATATGACTGGCATCTATAGAAAAGGGAAATTTGAACACAGACAAACACACTGAGAACACCATGTGAAGGTAGAAATCGGGATGGCACATCTACAAACCCAAGAACTTCAAAGGGTGCCAGCAAACTACCAGCAGCCAGGAGAAAGACGTGAAACAGATTCTCCTCACTGACCTCAGAAGGAACCAACCCTGCCAATGCATGATCTTGGACTTCCAGCCTCCAGAACTATGAGACAATACATTTCTGTTTGTTTAAGCCACTCAGCTAGGGGTACTTTGTTATGTCAGCCCTAGCAAACTAATATAGTGATTTGGTTCCAAAGAGTGCAGAATGGAAAGAGAGAGAAAAGAAGAATAACTTTAAAGTAGATAAAATTTACAATGATCTCAGCCAGGTGATCAAGGTGACATCAACAGTGATGAGTCATAATGATGGTAGGAACCCTTGGCATGATGTGGTGACAAAAGCACTTTACCTCTGTGACCTTCCTTGCAAAACCCCTAGCCCCAGTCTGGTCATGAGAGAAAGTATCAGACAAATCCCAACTAAGCAGCGTTCTACAAAATGCTGACTAGTGCTCCCCCAAACTGTCAAGGTCATCTAAATCAAGGAAAGTCTGAGGAACTGTCGCAGCCAAGAGGAGCAATGGAGACATGATGACTAAATAGAATGGAATTTTGAATGGGAGTAAGGAATAGAATATTTACTTAAAAGGAAGAAAATCTAAAAAACATTATGAACCTGAGTTAATAATAATGTATCAATATTGGTAAGTTAATCATAAAAGATGTGCAATATTAATATATTAATAACAGGAAAAATGAGTATGGAATATATGAAAATTCTCTGTACTATCTAGTACATTTTTATGTAAATCTAAAACTTAGTTCTAAAATGAAAAATGTATTTAAAAAATAAATGAAAATTTGATCAGCTGTATGTTTTGTGATGTGTTTAGAGTACATAAAACAAAGAACTGTGAAACACAGGTATGTTTAACATAAAATGCAGTTTGCAGTAACCCCCATGTGCTCATAAAAGTTAATGTACACATTAAATAAAAATAGTACTATCATAGGCCATTTATGTAAATAATGTAGTTCAGTGAGGCAGAATATAAATTTCAAATATTATCTACAGCACTTTTTAACCTTTTAAAAGTGTAATTAATGAATTATTTTCCCCTGTCAGGTTGCTAAGAATCATAATAATTTTTGTCATAGTATCCTTAGACAGTTACATAAACAACCTGTGGTTCATTTATTTTCAGTGAAACAATAATTTTTGGTTCTACAGTAATAACTTAAGAGAAAATAAAGGAACAGATTGAAAGATTTATTGTAGATTTTATCTTCCGTATTATGTGCAAAATCAGATTGTCTGGGGATTTGCACAGAATTGTTCTGTCATTCTTCGCCTTGTCAGTTTCAGGCAGCTGCTTCTTAACATCAACACAAGACAAGATAGACCATTTACAAAAACATCTGAGGCACTAAGATACCAACTCATGTATGGTATATTAACTTTCCCAATAGAATAACACTTCTTACGAAGACATTAGAAATGCTTTTACTGAGAATTCTGTATCTGGGAATAATTAATTAATGTCTTGCTTTCTATTTGACTAATGATTAGCATTTATCATTGCTTCGGGAATCAATGCAGTTTTATCTGGTGGAGAACTGTCAGTCTGAGAGTCTTCGAATCAGGGATTATTGTAGAAAATAAGCCTTACTACACCATTGTAGGAAACACAGTTCCAGATGAAAGATTGAATCAGAGATGAAGTCACCAAGCAGTCAATTAGAGAAGCCAGGTCCTTCCAGCTAGAGACCTGAAGAGGTGTTTGTGGAGAAACCTATGAAATGCCATTGCTTCTGCGTAGCCACTGCCTCTGTTGGTCAGCAGGACCAGGAGTAGGAAGAATGAACACAGAAGAGGTATCTTTATGAACGTCTGTCACTGTATAGAGTTGGGATAAGGCCTTTGGAGAATCATGACCACTGCTTTATTTCTGTCTTCAGAGTTCACAGAAGTACCTTTTACCACTCTAACTGGAAACCATACAGGAAAATGTAGCTCTCAGTATAATCAGTTTAGCCGCAGTGGGTGTCATATGTATACTCTGTCCTTCTAAAAATCAGATAAAGCTATGAAGTATGTCTGTGCTTGAAATATTTTAGTCTACACATATGCAGGACTTTGTTAGAACACTGATTTGACCATTTGATTCCCAGAGTATACCCTTTATTAGAAAACTTAATGGGCTTAGATAATGACATTTTAGTGAGGATACTGTAAGTTAGGGTTTCACAATGATGCTGCTGGTAAATGCTTTCTTCAGAAATTTAAGAAAGAAAATAAGAGATACCAATGGTACAGCTGTGATTACATCTATGTCTGGATGCAGTCATCAAATATATTACACCTAGAGACCAAATCTATTCTGGAGTGAAATTCTGCTGGAAGAGATAGGGAGACGAAGCCCTTAAAGGGTCAAAGAATTCACAGAACAAAAAGCATACAGTAGGAGATAGCACAAATAATATTTAAAAGCAAGCATTAGACCATTAAACTTCTGAGTCAGATGTCAGACAAGCCTGGGTCTGAGGCTCAGCTCTCTCACTTACTAGTCACTGGACCCTGATCAGTGATTCACTCCCTCTAAACCTCACCTTTATCATTCTATGCTTGTATAATCCTTGCCAAAAGAGAAACTGCTTCAAAATTTTATCATGAAGAATAACAATAATAACTGCCTATGAAAACTCAACTGTACATAGTGCCTGACACACGTGAGTACTCCATAAACAGTTCTAGGAAGGCAGGGATTTTATCTATTTTGTTATCATGAAATCATCAGCTCTTGGCCCTGCTTACTAGCCTCTCATTACATTAATTAATTGAGTAACTAATGACAGCTATTTGTATTGCTATTCTTGCATTTGTTGGTGTCATACACTGAGGTGTACAGTATTCATAAGGAGATATATCATGATTGGTTTGTTTGTCTCTCTCAAAACCACATAAGCATGTGCTGCTTTCAAAATGTTGAAAGAAGACAGATTCGCCATTGGGTTTCCAGTATACCAGGAGTCTCTAAACTCTGAGTGTAGCCATGATAATCAGTCTTTTCTAACATCACCATTGCTCAACAGCCTTTTTCCCCATAAAATTCTTCACATGAATGCTTTTTTAAAGGCTGGTGGTGATCACTTTTGATTTTTACTTCTGGCCTCAGGCACTATAGCGTATCTTTGCTGAACAAAATGCTGTTATTTCCCAGAACTACTTTCTAACATTTGAAGTCATATGTCATGCTGTCTCTCTTTTTTTCTTCTCAGCTCCTAGGAGTAGCAAATGCCATTGTTGTTTCATAAAATCTCTACAGAGTCTTGCATATAAAGTGGGGATCAAAATGTGCCATTTTAAAGCCTACAGCCATTTCCAAACTTCAGGGTAAATGCCAACATTCTCCCTTTGTACCTACTGGAGACGTTTGGGTGACCCTATTAGCCATGCAGATATAAGGCAGTGGAGAAATGAAAATGAATGTGCTTCAGACCAAGCTTTTGAGAATTCTGTTTAATCATTTAATCATGTAAAAGGCTCTATTTACTTTGAGTTGACTTAGTCTTTGCAGAGATAATTATGTGGTTAGGATATATAAGTTTCCTCTGGCTGAGTCAGGTAGGCAGAGTGAATAAAAAGCTGAGAAAGGATGAATTTGTCCACCAAAAGAGAATTTGATTATATCCCAATAATATGTATATAATTTTTATTATACTATGGGAATATAATTATTTTCAATAATATGGAAATAAGCCAGCAGCTTAGAAGACATGTCCAATGTCCAGAGAACTTGAATCAAAGAGAATATCCAAAAATAGAGAAAGTTATGAGATAACCAGTTTTAATGTTTTCATTTTTACATTGTAATTCCTTCCCCTTTAAGAGAATACACTCTACAGGCAGACTGCATGGGCTGAAATCCTGAGTTAATCGCATATTAGAAACATGTCCTTGGGAAATTTATATATCCTCTCAGTGCTTTAGAGTCTTATCTATAAAATGGAGAAAATAATACCTATATCCCAGGATTGGTAGGATAATTAAATGAATATATAAGTATACATAATAGAAATGATATTGTTAAAGCAGTGTGTAGTTCATAGCAAGTACTGAGTAGGTGATTGTTATTTTACCAACCGTATTATTGTCCCCAAAGGTAAGTAAAATCTTAATCTTGAGAACATTGCAATAGCTGTGTTTAGGAACTTATGACGATGCTTTGGGATGCTCAGGAATAAGATGTGGTCATGAGACGGCTGGAGATAACCTGTAACAGCAGAAAACAGGTCATGTGGAAAACAGGATGGATTTCAAGGACTTGTCGGGAGTGATCTCAGAAATCCTTGGGAAGAGACCTAGACTTCCAGCAATTATCCAGTATGGGGGCTTAGATTATTGGAGTGTGTACATTAAAAGTACAGATTGAGTATCCCTTATGTGAAATGCTCAGAACCACAAGTGTTTTTGAGTTTTGATTTTTTGGGATTTTAAAATATTTATATATACATAATGAGAGATCTTGGAAATGAAACCCAAAACTAAACATCAAAATTCATTTATGTTTTATATAGTCATCTATATATCTTTACCTATATATCTATCTACATATATCTATATGTGTTTACACATAGACTGAAGGTAATTTTATACGTTTTAAATAATTTTGAGCATGAAACAAAATTTGTGTATATTGAGCCATTAGAAATTGTCACTGCTTATTAGAATACCCCCTGGAAATTCTTTCCTCATTGGCTTCCAGGATGCTACATTCTCCTAGTGTGACTCCTGTTTTTCTGGATGATTCTCAGTCCCTTAATGGGTTCTCGTCTCAAAGCTGCTGGTTGGCATATACTGGCCTTCATCTCTACTCTACCTATACTTTCTAGATGATTTTCTCTAGTCTCATGGCTTTAAATATCATCTATATTATAAAGTCTCTCAAATGTATATCTTCATCGTGTACATCTACATTAAACTTCAGATCCACATGTACAGCTATCTGGTGGCACCACAGATGTCTAAGAGCTATCTGAGAGTTAACATGTTGAAAACATAGCTCCTGTTCATTTCTCACCACCTCGCCCCGCCAGAGAAACAACCTCACTCTTTTAGTAGCAGTTTCATTAGTTCAATTGTACAACAAAACCTTGAGGTCATTTTGACTCATTTCCTCTTCTTTCATCCTAGACCCAATTTATTTCCTGGTTGATTCCAACATCAAAATATGATAGAACTACTTAGTGTTATTTCCACTGCTAATACCCCAGGAAAACCATCATATCTGGCTTGGATGAATGCAATTGGCTCTTAACTGGTATCTCCATTTTTACTTTTATTTCCCTAAATGTATTCTACATATAGCAGCCACTAGTGCTACTTCAAAAAAAATAAACCTATCATCTTCCAGCCTCCGGAACTGCGAGAAAACTTATCATCACACTTCTCTTTAAACTGCTCAATGTCTTCTCTTTGCAGTTGCAATGAAAGACAAATCTTTCTCTGTAATTTATTGGGCCCTGCTACCTTTTTGACATTATTTTCAAATACTTGCTTCTCATTCACTTTGCATCAACCACATCGCCCCCTTAGTTGTTTCTCAAATAGTGCTCTGTGCTCATTCTTCCCATTTCCTGGACAATTCTTCATCTAGACATTCACAAGGCTAGTTCACTAGTGCCCAACAGGCTATCAGCCAGGACACAGAAACTACATTAGGTATTTCAGGGGAGAAGATTGGATATGGAATTGGTTAAGCAGGTACTGAAGGACAGGAACGCCAAAGTCAACATTAAGGCTAACACGACATAGTAAATGCAGGCGGCAGCTACCACTGCTCCAACTGGGACAAAAAAAGGGGAGGGTTTTAGATGATCAGAGCCTTGCCATTCAGAGGGGTGTCCATGGAGTTGTTACTCAGATATCTGATAGTGGGCTGGCCATCTGGCATTGGGAGCTTGGAAAATCAAAGGAGGAGTTCTATGAGGTTTGGTCTCATACCTCAGAGGAAAAAAACTGAATGGTGTCCCTCCTCCCACCCCAAATCTATGTATTGCAGCCTTAATTCTCAGTGTGACTGTATGTGGAGGTAGGAAATTTAAAGAGGCAGTTAAGGCTAAATATGATTATAAGAGTTAGGGGCCCTAATGCAATATGGCTGATGTCCTTACAAGAAGAGGAAAAGGCACCAGGGATGCATGCACACAGAGAAAAGCCATGTAAAGACACACAGTCAGAAGGCAGCTGTCTGCAAGCCAAGGAGAGAGTTCTCAGGAGAAACTTTGATCTTAGAATTTCTGCCTCAAGAACTGAGAAAAAAAAATACCACAGACCCAGCCTGTGGTATTTTATTATGGCAGCCAGAGCAGACTGACACAGACCACTACCTGTGTGTACTGATGCTCAGGGATTCGAATGGAGAGTGAGGATTCTGAGTCGGGAACTCTAAGGAGTCAGAATGTGACTGGTTCAGAAAGTGCCTGAAAACTAAGATCATTTATTTCTTCCAGAGTGAAAGGATCATTTCTAGAGTGATGCTGTCAGGAACAGAATAGGAAGGAACAAATCATTTCTTCCTTCTGCACTCCAGTCTCCCTCTAGTGAATTCTACTGGAAGAACTTATGAAATCATCTGACAATGGAGAAACAATTTGCAGAGTCCCAACTGCCAGCAAGCAGAATACAGCATCGGAATCACGTGATCCCTGACTCTATTCATAGGGAGAAAATACGGTCCCATAAGTCTTAAGTAAGCACTGAAAATCTGTGTTTTTAAGGTGTCCAGTTGATTTTGAAGTTCAGCTTCATTTGAAAGCTCCTGACCTAAAACAAATCTCTTGTTTTGTGGTGAGGAAACTGAACAAAGGGCAGTGAAGTGTCTTATGGTCTGTAACTCTGAGGTTCTGGCTACATGTAAGGAAAAAATTAGCACTGAACATCCTAAGCATTTGCCATTAACAACCACTGCCTGCTTAGCTTGGTTGATTTGTTTTTCCGTAATTGGGTTTATTCATTCACTGGGTGTAAATGGTGTGTTTCGCATTAGCTTGAATTAAAAGAGAATCCCATATATTAGATCATAATAATATATTGTATTTTTTCTAAATAGGAGATGGCCAATAGGGTACCATAAAACACAGCACTTAGCCCAGTGATGTCTAACAAATTGTTAGATATTTAGAAAAGAAGTATAATAGAAAATCAGTAAAACATATGGGATGGTGGATAAGACAGTAAATGATATAGCTGACAATAAAGAGGAAAGTGGAGTTAATAGATCTGCAGTGGCTTTTGTTTATATAGAATGAACAAAGTGGGAATTCATATGACAAAATTCTCTTGTCAATGTAGTATGAAATGAAAAAATATTCTAGTAAGGTATGAGCAGTGTTAGACTAGGGTGTAGCTATCATTTTTGTGTAAGTGGAGAAACAACTCTTTTTGTCTTTAATAAGCAGATTTGGTGGTGAATAGCATTACCTCAGTCTAGGGCACTGAATCATAAATCTTTACAATTTAGTTTTTTCTTTAAAAAAAAATCCAGATCTTTTGTCAAAGGAAAAAAATCAACGTCAGTGGAAGGCACTCTAAATGTATCCTGTCCTCCATACATTTTAAAACAGCACTATTATTAGACAGTACACTGCAAAAATCAAATGAAGGATAATTATAGGATTTTATGTTTAAGATTAAAATACAAACCTGGCAATATCTGATTACTTGGCTTGCCTTTTCCCAATTGTATGAAAATATAAAATGATTTGTATTAAACTTGCTACTTCTCAAAGACAAAGGAGATAGTTCTTGGTGTTAGAATCCTGTGAGAATTTTTTCCCTGAATTTCATACACTGTTCTTCCACTGACAACAATAAGCAGAGAAACACATGCATAGGACTTTGCATGACATCTACTGGTTAAGTGTGTACATGATACAAAAGCTCATTTTTCTTTGTTCCAAATATATCAGTGGATAACCTCCCCAAGGCTCCCTGTGGAAGGACAATGCCCACAGGGCTGAAAGACTTCCTTTCTCCCAAAGGGTTCCATAGATCCATTCTGTAACCCATGGGATTTCATTTTACACAAATAAAAACTAATAAATTAGACAATAAAAGATACTCTAGTTGCAACATCTGGGCTTCCTCATCTCCTATATCTGATTATTTCCTTAAACTCTAGAGTTTTCTCCCTGAAATATATTAACTTGATAAATTAGCAAATGGAACTGGCTTAGAAGTTTGTGAATGACTGAAAGCAGCAGCATGTTCTAGTAACACAGGAAGCGTGCGGTAGGGTTGGTACCTTGTCACACATTGGTAGTGATCTGAGGGTCAGGCGGAAGTCTTCAGCATCCAAAAATACTTTTTAACATTACCTTAAATTTCACTATTAGAAGGTTATATATTTAAACCCCTGCAAACACGTATATCCCTTTTTTAACATGAAAATAATGCAGTGTGTCTATTTTTGCGCTGACAGCTCTCCACTGTATCTGCCTCCTATCCAGATCCTTCCTTTGACCTTCTCTATGCCCCAGGTGTTGACCACCGCAGACTGAATCGCCCAGGTTCCCTTCTTGGCTGGCTTCTAGTTGAGATGGCTAGTGAAAAGCACTAGCAGGAGATCGATCAAAAGGCCGAAGGAGTGAGATATTGTGTCGTGGTGTTTTTTTCTCACTTCCTCATTGCTTTGGTGCTGTGTCTCTTGCAAGAGCTGTGACTGTCCATGAACACAGTTCCTGTATATGGCCCTTCCTTCAGAGTACAAAAACTCAGTATTGTCAACTTCTAAGTGCCCCACCACCTCCCTATATCCTTTGTTTGTTTTGTAGCTCTGCCTATACTCTTTAAGTAGTGACTTCAATAGAGACTCTATTTGAACCTTCGACTTATGTGCCAAAAACTTTAACAATACCTTTCTAGATGAGACTCCGTTTACATAAAAGGGTACATAAAAGGGAAGAAACAGAAGAAGGGGAGGGGTAGCATGCGAAGAAAGAAGAGCAGTGAAAGGCCAGGAAGCTGAAAAAAGGGACCTCAAACTCTCTTATTTGGCTAAGGACTTTTCCAAAATGGTACATGTATTTATATGAAAGGGTTTACCTCCTCATCTCCAAATTAACATTCTGTGCCTAGGGGTAATTTTGTGCTTTGTTGCATTAGAACTTAAGCTCTATGAGAGAATGGTAGTTTTGGGGTTTTGTTGTTGCTTTCTGCCCGCATCTACTGATAACCAAATATCTAGAATTGATTAGACTTCCTTGTTATTGCAAATATTAAAAACATGTTTATATATTAATTACAACAAAGAGTTTTTGTAAAGACAATTGAATCTCTACTCTGTCCTTTGGAGAAGTTATTTAACCTTTTCATGCTTGCACTTTCTCATCTATTTAATAGGATACAGCATAATATAATGGTTAAGAACAGTGATGTACTGGTAAGTGTTTATCAACTGTCTCTCCAGGAAAAAAAAAAATTATAACATTTGCTGATCTCTTTAGAGTAAATAGTCCCACTAAACTCCTTAGTTTTCTATTGCTGCCATAACTACTTCCTTCTTATGCTGCATCTCTCTGACCCTACTTCTGTTTTCACTTCGTTTTCTCTGACCACAGGTGGGACAGGATCTTTACTTCTAAGGAGTCACATGATTATATTGAGTCCACCTGGGTAATCCAGGCTACTCTCCCATCTTAAGGTCCTTAACCTTAATCACATCTACAAAGTCCCTTCCGCCATGTAAAGTAATATCTTCACAAGTTACAGGGATTCAGACATGCATAACTTTGTTCATGGGGACCATCATTCTGGCTACCACACCCACGATGGACAATTTCAAGCAACCAATGTAACATCAACTGGCTCACAACATCCCTGATAATTCATCAGTTCTGTGAGCCAGATGAAATCACTCCTGCTACCAGAACTCAGAGTGTAAGTTTCAAAATTGAAAAGTCTGGGTTTGAATTTTGGCTTGGCAATATGACTTTGACCAAGTTGCTTCTTTCCTATATCTCAATCCTTATCTGTTTAATGTGTTTAATGGTGATACAAATACTCCAATTTCACTGGGTTTTTAATGAGAATTGACAACAGAGATAATGCATGTAATTAGAAAATGTGAGTATTCAATGTATGTTAAGAATTATTTTTATGTTTCTATCATCTTTTCAAACATTTTTATGTTTGATAGTAGGAGTACAAATGTTTCTTATCCCAGCAAGCTAAAACATTAAATACCAATGTATACAGTGATTAAGTAATTAGAAAGTTCAGAGCACTTCTTTTCTTCCCAAGGCATGTGTAATTTATGTTCATAATGATTATTCTAAAATGTATCAAGAGGCTCAAAGACCTTCTGAAACGTCAAAGAAAGACACATTCAATTTGGCAGTGTTAGTGTTACTTCAATTTTGAACTAGCCAAATTCTTAGTTGCTGCTATTAAAATTTTCTAGTAACTACAATATCAATGCTTAAGAACAAAGCACCTTAAGCTAGGTAGGAGTAAAGCTGGAGTAAAATGGTCTTACAGTATAGTCTTGGAAGAAAAAACATTGTTGTGAATATACTCCTCTCAGTAAAGGTATGGATGAAACAGGAGCGAGGGGCTGGAAAAGGTGGGAAGACTGACAAGAGGTTATCTTGAGTAAAGTCTAGGTTACAATATCTCATGTATTTGATACATGGGGTTGGAGATGTCACCTTACATCCCTCTTAAGACTTCTGACCAAATAAATGTTCTTCAAAGATTTTTCTCATCTCAAGTATCTAAGATATTTTATAACTTTGGAGCCACAACAAGACTGCCACATGGTACACAATTGTTCATTTATTTAATAATTAAATATTTATTGTGAATATTCAGAAATTATTCATAAAATAAAACAAAATTGGACAAAAGATATGTGAGGTTCAGATGTGATCTGCAAGTTTGCTTATGGCTCCAGCCACTTGTTCAAATTATAGAGAGTAGTTTCTTAGTTACCTAATGTCATGAAGTATTTTAGGTATTGATTCTCTGTCTAGTTCATTTAAATAATATAGAAATATGTGAGGGGAATATCCCTGATCTCAAAAACTTTATGATTGAAGTTAGGAAAAAATGGGATAATGTGTACCAGCAAGAGCTAAGTAATAACAAATGAATAGTCAAAACAAACAAACAAACAAAAACTACAAGAAGCATGTGGCTAAACAGAAAAGGGTAATGGGGTGAGGTGTACAATGAGTTCAGAGATCACTGTGAGTTGGAAAAGCCATGAAGAAGAGAAGACTTGAGAACCACATCAACTGATTAGAGGCTTGAAGGGAAGAGTATATTACAAGTAGAAATAATTAGCATGTGCAACAGGCCAGTTCTGTATGTGACATGTTGTGGGACAGTGAGGAGAGTGGCTGCACTGACCTCTCTTTTTATTTGGGAATTTTCTCTTTTAAATCCCAAATAACGAATTTTTATTTCAGCCATCTCACACCAAGATTTGTAGCTTTTCTATGAATAACAAACAGAAAAAGCTATAAAAAAACTAACTTCAGTTTTGTGTAATTTTTTTTCTTCTTTTTTTCTCATGCAACTTTTTTGGCATGGCCTCTACTTAAAGCTATTCATCTGTTTATTTTTAAAAATCTCTAGCCTCTATTAGCAGGTGTAAGATCAAAGAAACCTGAATTGTAACCACCTAGCCAGATTTTTAGGGACATCAAATGTCAGAGGACAAGATAGCCTGATGGAGAGAAGGCTGCATATTCAAAACCAGAGTCGTGACACTCTCCTATTCTCTTTCAGGCTCTTCTTGTTCTGTTTCGTGTCATTTCCATGTGAAAATAAAAGTATCCTGAAAACCATATTCTGATAAAAAGAACACTAAATAAAATCAAGGAAGAATAATTATTACTGTTTCTCTACGTTTTTAAATCAGTTTTGTATCTATAATCATACTTCCCAAAATTTATTTTGCATTGACCCTCATCCATGTTTCAGCACAATACACTGATATGAAAAATATGTATCAGATTAAACAGTTTATTTCACAACTTTTATTTCCAAGGCAAAGATTAACTGTGACTACTCCCCCATGAGGTAAATAGAAGAATCTCCCTTCCCTTTCTTTCCCTGATTCTATAGCTAGAAGAGGGTACTCTACTGGAACTACTTAGTCTGCTCCCCCAACCTCAAGCCACAGAGAACCTAATACATTTTATTAGAATTCTGTGAAGAATTGAAATGAAAACTCACAAAGAAAGAGAGTGGAGACTTAGCCATGCCTGGTTTTGTTTACTGTTAGGTCCTCAGAAACTAGCAGAGTGTATGGCACATGGACATTCAGATAGCGTATGCTGAATGAAAGAATTGGTGAATGAAAACTTCTTAAGGAAAGAAACTTTTACAAGTCCTTGAAGTCACAATTCTAGCATTGTATCTGACCCTAAGTTTGATGGTGTTCAATAATTTGTTTAATGAAAAAACTGTTATAAATAATTAAATAAAAGAATAAAATCATCTCCACTGAAAAAAATGCACATCTCTTCAAACGGGATGGCCTCTACATCACATTTTCTTCTTCTTCAGAATTAAAAAGTCTGGGTTTGAATTTTGTCTTGGCAATATGACTTTGACCAACTAGCTTCTTTCACTGAGTTTTTAATCATGGGTTTCTTTAATCATGAAGATACACAAAATTTTAACTTATCTGCTGACTCTACCATCTTGTCATCTTAAATAACAAATAGAGAGAGACTCTTTAATGGAAAAAATATATTTGGAAATAGAGCACTGAAATGGGAATAAGCATGTGTAAACTGTATGCGTATTCCCATTGCAAAGCTCAGTTCCCAAATAAGCATCTTTTCCATTAGAGAGCTTCTCTCTGTTTGTTATTTAGATTTACACATATGGTGACAGAACTGGGATCTGAAAAGTATCACTTGCAAAGAATCAGTGATGCTTGGGACCTGTGTGCAGTACCCATTTGAGCCCTTTGAGCTCTCCACTTTAATGGCCAGGCTTTTCCACCCTGTCAAATCTTCTCCCAGGTTGAGCCTCCCTCCTTTTGTCAGTGGCTTTAAATGGATCTGGTTTGGAAAAAGCCACCTTAATAGAGGACCATATCTTCCTCCTGAGATAACAATTTTTTTTTTTTTTTGGTCTTTTCTCGTAAGTCCTTTCTGATATAAACACAAGTATCTTTTTTGACTGAGTGCTTATGATTGCTACAGAATGCACATTCTGTCTATGAAGCATATCTTATCTGATTTGATCACCAAGTTTAATATTTTATCTGATCTGTATGCCTATGTTAATATCTTGTGAACATTTTTATCTTGGCTTCTTTTGATTTAGTTTGATATCCTTGCTTGTTTATGAAAACCTGAGTGTGGTGGCTTATGCCTGTAATCCCAGCACTTTGGGAGGCCAAGGTGGGCGGATCGAGAGGTCAGGAGATGAGACCATCCTGGCCAATACAGTGAAACCCCGTCTCTACTAAAAATACAAAAAAATTAGCCGGGCACAGTGGCAGGCACCTGTAGTCCCAGCTACTCAGCAGGCTGAGGCAGGAGAAAGTCATGAACCCGGGAGGCGGAGCTCACAGTGAGCAGACATCTCGCCACTGCACTCCAGCCTGGGTGACAGAGGGAGACTCTGTCTCAAAAACAAACAAACAAACAAACAAACATTCAAGGTGATAGGTGTAAGATGGCTAACTAAAAGCCACTATGGTGGTTGCAGCCATCTAAAACACGAGTTTAAACTCCTGACATTTCCTGATTGCATTTATAGGATTTTCTTTGCTCCTGGGAGATCATTAAGAAATGAAATGAGATTCTCAAATACTGACATGCCAGGTTTTCTGGGAGTCTAGCCAGCTACATATTAAGGTCTGTTCTTGTGCACATGTTAAACTGATAGACAAATTACATCAGGAAAATTCAGAACTCAAATCGTCATTACTGGAGAAATCTACAGCTACAGATTTAATATGCAGAGTCTTCTAATTTTTCTCTATGCTTTTTTTTTTTTTTGCTTTTTTTCGATCTGTTGACTTTTCTACTGGTGTTAAGATAAAAGTAACTGCTTATAGCGTTCCAGCTAAAACATGAATATAAATAGATATTCCAGATAGATAGATGATAGAGATGTCTTAAAGGCCTTTCAAATTAATGACTTTGCGAACTAAAATAGCTCCCTGGTTTCCAAAAACCTAGACACCTTTTAGAAATATAAATTTAGGTGTGCTTAATTATCTATGGTGGTAGAAAATTCATTGAAAATTTAATAAGCCAAAAACAGAACTAGATAAATGTTTATAAGTTAGGCTCTCAGATTAAACAGGTCAAAATCTTGAGCTCAAGGTAATATATGGTATATGTCCAGCATAAAAATTGTGATTTTCCTTTCACACAGAGGGCAAAAAGAAAAAGCCAGAAATCAAAAATTTAACACTTGATAAAATTCTTTCCCATCTGCATTTTGCTAATTAAACGCATCTTACTAAAAAACAAAAGACAGATTTTTTATGAGTTCAAGGCTATTTGAAGACTTTGTTTTTCTTCTGTAATTCATCCAGTCCTAGCAAAAATGTAAATATTGAAAATTTAACCCTAAAGTTTATTTGAAAAGGAAAACAAAATGGTAAAAGGGTCTTTAAAAATCATATTGTCATACAAACTGCTTTACCGAAATTTTGATCTGCAGTATTTATTAGATTATCTATCAGGGCAAATGATGTTTAGCCATATGAGCAGATTCCAATTTTGTTAGAAATATTGTCTTATACAAACCAGTTAGTTGGTATTACTACTTCAGTGCTAAAATTTTAAAATGAAAGTTGTAAAATCTTGTTTGTGTGTGTACATGTGTTTAGATTTGTTTTCCTGTATGTACATCTATTATGTGTTTTATCTACATGGCATGATCTAGCATAGTTGACCAGAAACCCCTTCAAGTTAAATGAGTCCTCACATAAAATATAAAATTATTGATTAAGCCAAATGCCTCCTAGTTCACATGAGTTAAGTCAATCTTTAATAAATATGGTGGTTTTAAAATTATAAGTACAACACAAATTGAAAAGTCTTAAAATAGTCAGCATATATTCTTGCCGGGGTTTACTGGTCAGATAGTTTTTATACTTGCCTTTACCAAATATTTTAAAGTATCAGGTTTTGACAGGAAGGTTATAAAACTATAAACCCAGCCTAAAACAGGGAGATCTTTGTGTGATTTTTAATAATTAAGACTAATTTAATATTATAATCATTAATATAATGAAACAGCTGTGTATTCTGAGTTATCAGAAAAATATCCATACATTTAAATTTTAGGTTCTTTCTTGGGCGATTATATAGTATTCACAGCTATAAATATAGTTAACAAAGAAATAACTTGAAATGATGACTAGCTTTGTCTGATATCTCAGTTCTCATAAATAATGTAGGTGAACTGTTAAAAATTTAAGTAAGTCTTTTCATGTAATTTGAAAACTTAAAATCATGTTAAGTTAAATAATACATACTTATTCAATGTCAGAGTCATTTCCAAGTAGGATTAAAAAATTATAGGAAAACATGTTTCTAAAAATTATAAGATAATTCTTAATAAAACACTGATACGTTACAGTTAATTCAAAATTTTGCCTTCTAGTTTAGTTTTCACTAAAATTTAAGGCTACAAAGAGTTAGAATTTTTAATTAATAAAGTTCTGTCTACAAAGGGTGCCTTAAAATATATAAGATGTGCTTTTAATTAAAAAATAGTATAAAAATTATTAAAATATTGTTTATTAAGAAAAATAACAATTTTGTTTAATTTGGAGGTTATTTCAAAGTTGCTTCAAAATGTGAATTAAAAATAGAAACAAGATAGAAAGAAACCAGTAAGTAGAAGAGAGATGTGAAGAAAGTTATGAATATGAAGAGGTATTTTAGGTAAGGAAAGTTAAAAAAGAAAGGAAAGTAATTTTGTATGAGAAAGCATCTCACATGGTGAATTTTTTTTCTAAAGTAAAATGACTGATTATTTAAGAAATATAGAACAAAGCAGAAAATACAAGCTTGTCATCAACTACCTGAGTAAAGCTGTGATAAGATTCATGAAAAGAATATATGAAAGGACTTTTGTGTGTGATTGACTATAATTAAAAGGGAATTATTTGTGATAGTCTTTCTAAAGATTGAAATTTGATATTAAAAATACACTAATACAACACTAAAAAATTGTGGTCTTCTATTTTAGAAGAAGATTTCTCTTACAATACGGATTTACTCAGTATACTTGTAAGAGGTTTTGATTTTTGATTCTGAAACCTGCTTGTCTTTGAAACATTCAGATTTAGATCTCAGGAGCTGAAGTTTTGCTTACCTCACTGCCTGTGATTTGCAGGTCATCCATCATTGCCTTCTGGTTTTTCTCCCCTTGAAAAAGCATATATTTTTGCTTGGGTGGGGTGACAACTCTTTCCTTCAACCTTTTTGTCAAATTCTATACGTTTATTTTTAAAAATTCCATATGTTATAATGGCCTGGCACTGAAATGTTTATATGAATATCTAGGAAAAGTATATTTTCCTTCAATATAACTTGATTCTATACTCCTGGCTTCTGTTGATACGTCTGAGTTGTTCCACATAACGAGGTAACTTCTCATACCATTAGTAAGAACCACGTACTCCCCTCCTGAAGGTACTAGTTTACTTGTTTATGTTTCTCTATAATGTAGTGTACCCTTATAATCCCAGATGCACTCTTCCTATCTCTGATTAAATTCAAGCACTTTTATCAGGTTTGACTTCCAGTTTATCAAAATGAGCTTCCCATAAATAGGATCAGTCACACTACAGGAGGTTTTTCTTTACCTTTTAGGTAACTAGCCATAGGAAATGGTTTTGTTTTCTCAAAATAATTTCTGGGTTGTCTTTATTAGATTTTTTATTACTTTGGAAAACTGAGCTTTCAAAGGGTTAAAGTTTTTACATCCATATATATTTCTGTATCATTTTTGAAGTATTTTCATTATTACTCTTGTTAAATAAATAATTATTATTTAGCAATGACCTGTAATTCTGTTTTGATCCAGTGTTTTGAACTTTTTGAAATTTTTGGCAGATTTCTCCAAGATCAAAATACCAAATTAAGTCTTTCTGACCTAAAATTAACTCTGAGGTTTTGCAGTTGGACTCCTGGAAAGATATATATATATATATATATATTTGATATATATATAGTAATTATTTAATATTTATATAGATATTAAATAATTAGACCTATTTAGCAAATTGTATGAAAGGCATTTGGAAATAATAAATGATACTAGATCTTTTTTCAGTTACATCTATGAGTATGTTATTGATATAAATTTCTAAAATGAATACAAATTTATAAAAATCTAATGTTATCAATCATAATTTTGATTATATTATATCTTTTCTACGGTTATATTTTTATGTTACTAATGTGAGTACTCTAAAGATTATATGAAATTTATAAAGCTTGATGGTATTAATGCAACACTGTCAGTAATGATTCTGGTTGTTACATGCTGCATGTAATAGAAATAATTAAATTTCCTTGTCATTTGGGAATGTTCATCAGATTTTAACCATGGCTATCTTAAGTTTTTGTCATCCACAGTTATTAAGTTCTTCTTTAAAAGTATTTATAATCAGCTATAGTCCAAAATTGCTTTTAGTGGGAAAACTCTAACAAACACTTTTAAACACAAATTTCTTATAAGATTAAGATGAATAAGCTAAATATAAATTTCTAAAACTCTAAGAAAGAAACAAATGGGTTTATAAAACTGCTAATTAAGATAAAGCAAGTAAATATTAATTACATAAAATTAAATAATTAATAAAGATTATTTTTATTACTTTTATTTAAAATAGCATGAGTCCTTCACTTAAATGTTTTGTTTTCTAGATTTAAGAAAGTTTTCTCTCATGAGCTATCTATAGTTTTACAACAATTTGGTAAAGTATACTTTCATGAGTGAGGTGTGGATTGGTTGCCCTCTCTGCTTAGGCTGGGAACTCTCCAGGGCAAAGCCCAGAGACTCCAAGGATCATCAGTTCTCACTCTACCCTGAAAGTGATCCTTAGTGGGTCAGAAGCCAAAGTCAGTCCCCTTTTTCTGTGTGCTTTGGGAATACTGAACCTAGGGAAGAAGAGAAATTAATCATCCCTGAATTTTCGCTCAATCCTCCTTTCAGTCCTTCAAGGTGCTTACTATTTTCTCCTTTGGTCGACTGAAAAAGCCACATGAAGGACCAGGAATCAAATGTGCAAGGGTCTTTTTAAAAAACCTGTGTCCATTATTTCTACATTGAGATACCTCCTTCCAAGGCTTATAGAGGAAGCTTCAAGGAAGGAAACAGTCTACCAAGGCTCCCCACTCCTATGTCTTTTCTCATCATTACCAACATTCTACTCCACTCAAAGTAGTTGGCTCTTAAACCCAGTCCTACAATTCACCCCCTCGATTTCATTTATTCTCTCAGCAAAGATTGAACAGGCTTTCTGCTTAGTGCTGAAAATATAGCAATGAACAAGACATACAGGGCCCTGCTGTCTTGGACTTTACAATCTGGTAGGAAAAAGAACAAAGTAAATAGGCCTTGTCATTTTGCTTTTACCCTATAGCTTAATGATAGACTTTTAATTCGCCACTCAATTCTCAGCTCTGCCTCTTCAACTGCCAACTAATCTTTTAAAAATACCATATGGGCTAAAAATACCATATGGGTAAAAATACCACGTGGGCTATTCTTGCTTAAATCATTTGCTGATCACTCAGACCTAAAAGACTCTATGGTAAGTTCCTTGAGTGTGACAGTCAAGGTACTCCAGAAGCTACCCTTACCCTTCAGTTGTTACCTGCTATTTCTCCCCCATCATAAACACCGCAGTTCAACTGAGTAACTTCTTATCCTCCCAATATGCCATCTCAAATATTTCCAAACAGTTTGACTTCGTTGCCAACATTTTTTTTTGAAACGAGAGATCTCAATGTGAACAGAAATCTGTATCTCTACCTCATCTGTCAGCACTGCCCACATTTCAATGTGGCAACAATTGGCTGAAGCCAAGGAGTGATTGCCTTCTTTAGATTGGGCATGGATTTTCTGAAGTGCCAGGTACCCTCCTGATCTGAGTGTGCTTTCCTCATTTATGTTGTCTGCTGTATAGGCGTTTGTGCCGGTCATCCCCGTACTGCATTACCTTTTAAGTAGAACAAGAATGAGAGAGCGTGTATTGTATAATGTTAACAACATAGATATGAGTCAAAACCACCAGATTTTGAATCATGGAGAGGTTTCCTGGGGCAAAAACTTTCCCATAAGGATTATCTTTGGCAGACCAAAGACCAATAACCCAGAGACTACTGAGTTTGAAGTAAGCTTTAATATGACATGACTGTGCTTTACACACCTAGCCAGAAAATAGCATAATAGGTCAAAGAGCTCGTTAAAAAGAGACAAGTTTTTAAATAATACTTTTATGAACAAAAGTAGAGACATTTTCTTTTTATCCCTACCTGATTCCTTCAAAATTCAGAAAGTACTTATGAGTATTCTTATTTTTCTTTATATAAGCTCAGTAAAAATCTGCTTTGTAAGCAGGATACAATTGGAAATATTGTTTATATGACCAAGGCTTTGACTAAAAGTCAAAGAATGCACATTCTTAACTACAGTTAACTTAACTTAGTGCATAAAATCCCTGGCTTCAAAAGATCCCAGACATACAATGAATGAATAAAAATTGTCACTTCCTAACAGATCTCAGAACTTAAGACAATTGAACTGGATCTTGAATTCTCTTGATTTCCTCTAGCATTTGGCTGTAGCTCTCCAACTCAAAACAAAATCTGCCCTGTTTCTAAAGCCCTGTGAGCTGAAACTAATAGATTGTAAAGAACAAACCTCATGCATGATATATGGACCATGTAAAAAGTTTATAAAGCTGCCTGAGGTCATGACCCAAGACATTAAAATTAAAACCAGCAGTTAATGTTTTCACGCTGTAGACAGCTTCCCCAAAATGATGGAACAAGACATTATATTATAATGAGACTTTTACCACCCTTAATGCTACCTTTTTACTTGCAGAATAATGGTGTAATTGAAATTTCATGGTCAATAGCTTCTTCTGGTAAATTAAACTTAAAAAAAAATCCTTTAGTGTCCATTAGTTATATAAGAAAATGGTCATGCTATTGATAATACCACATGCTATACTTGAATAATTTCCTTGGGAACGTTGAGACCCAGAAACACAAAATAAGTGGACTGGCCACATGGTTACAATAGATCTCACCTAATTCCTTTTGGTCATAGGAATAATTCAATTGTTTGTCTTTAAGCCCAGGTTCATGGCTCAAAGCCATTATGTAAACTGGAATTGTCATATTACTGTTAATTTTACTTTATATTTTTCCTTTTAAAACTTTGTGTCTATCACTTGTTAAGGTTTTGCAGATGCACAAGTCCTAAAAAAATAATGCTGGGCCAGCATTTTAAGATGATCGTTAAAGACACTGAAACAGACAAAATTGAACTTAATATGGACTCCAGTCACTTCCTTCAAACTTCCCTTGTCACTCAAATGTGACTGAAAGGGTTTTAACACTGATTTCTAATCATCAATCACTCCCTGTAGTATGGGACAAGACCAGCAACTAAGATAGAACCATCCCAACATGAGGTCACATCAAAACCTATCTACAGGATTATTGATCAGTGATACTTTTGGAGAAAGATATTGATCAAAAGGGGCAACTGTGAAAGTTGGCGAAATCAAGATGGTATCACTAATATTAAGAAAACCCTGGGCTGGGTGCGGTGACTCATGCCTGTAATCCCAGCACTTTGGGAGGCCGAGGTGGCAGGATCACAAGGTCAAGAGATGGAGACCGTCCTGGCTAACGTGATGAAACCCCATCTCTACTAAAAATACAAAAAAAAAAAAAAAAAAAAACTAGCCCAGCGTGGTGGTGGGTGTCTGTAGTCCTAGCTACTCGGGAGGCTGAGGCAGGAAAATGGCATTAACCCAGGAGGCAGAGCTTGCAGTGAGCTATCGCGCCACTGCACTCCAGCCTGGGCAACAGAGCAAGACTCTGTCTCAAAAAACAAACAAACAAACAAAAAAGCCTGAAAAATAGAGTTAAGGGAGGCCGTGAAGATAGGGTACTTACATTAGTATGCCTGATAATGAAAAATACTCCACAAAACCACAACCTTGCACAAAGGCCATCTCAACCTTACACAAAGAAAATACTTCCGCAAGTATATCTGTTCAGTAACTGCATATCTAACCTTGAACTGGCATCAGTCACCCTTGTTATTGATTTTTGCAGCCAAAGATAATTATTTAAAAACAATTATCTAATTCTCCTCATTATTTTCTTTTAAAACCTTTTGTCTTCCTTTACCTCTTTGGATATGCACACAGTGTACTACAGCCTGCATATCCCTGTTCTAATACCCTATTCCCAAATGAACATCTTTTCTCTCAGAAAACCTCTCTCTGTTATTTAGGTTGACAGCCCTAATGTAGCCAAATAAATACATTCCCAGTTTGCCTGGCAAACAGAACACCATGGAAGCCCCAGGCTTCAAACTAATGAATAGAGACTTTTCCACTGATGGTTGCAAATGGTGCCTGGAAGGTTTAAATTTTCATCTGTTACTGTCACTCATGATGCAAATGTCACTGCAGGTAGGCTTCTGACTTTTCACCTGCCAAGGAAAGTATCTTTGCAGAGTCCAGGAAGAGATGGATGTGTTTTCAAGCAAGTTTCCTGTGTACAATTGTCAGATTAATGAACAAAGCAGATATTTCAACTAACGAAAGAGTGGGCGTCCTTCTCTAACGCAAGGACCACAATCCATCAGTCTAATGCTTCTGCCAGGGCTCAGGGAGAGGCTTCCTCCTGTTCTTATTTACTTGACCTCAGCATCAATCCAGGTGCTTTCTATTGGATAGAAATCATTCAATTGTAATGCCCTTTAGAGTCAGCCTTAAGTTTCCTGTACTTTAACTCCCAATTTGTATGAAAAGCTTATCCGGAGATGACATTTCTTATAAAAGCATTGACATTTAGTTTTTCTGCTCTTCAAAATTTTTTCTTGAAACCTTGGCAGACACTAATTGCACTTCTGATCTATTTTCAGAAAACTGAACTAGAGAGAGAGCTATGCTCTTATTTGATGCCCAGGCTTTTGTACAGGCCCTTCTCTACCTTTTCTGCCTGGTGGATTTATGGTGCTTGACTCACATTCATTCCATGTACATGATCTACTTGATGCAAAAAGCAACACTACCTTCATTTTTACCCATAGCACCCCTTGTACCTATCTCTATCCTAGCACTTGAGTCCTGGAGCATATAATTCTCCCACACGAGTATCATCTTCTTGAGAACAAAAACTGACTTATTTATCTCTGTATGCTTGATAATAGTAAATGCTCAATAAAATGTTTGTTGATTGGTGTGATGAATGGATAAAGAGATAAATGGGCAGAAGGAAGGAAACTGTATGTATCAGAGTCAGATCACTCTCAATATGAAGACAGAGGAGGAGAAATCTGATTTATTTGCCCCAGGCCCCAGAGATGTAAAGATTAATGAAACATTTATCTAATTCTCAATGTAGCCGATTAGTGATGCAATGTAGGGGTTGCCTACTAATTAGTCTTCTAGAAACACTCCTTATAAGTAGAAATTCTGAAAACCTTTTTAGTAGTTGTAACTGGTTGATAATCACAGTATCATCTTTCTCAGCCAGGAATAATCAGGGTGGCAGATAAGGTGAGATGGGGAGATGATTGACTGACTTTCTTCCCACTCAGTCTGAGTTGGAAAAAAATTAAGTTGAGGAGACTTACATTGGCATATATGATAAGCCAAAAGTGATTCAGAGATTTCCCAGAAATCAGGATAACTAGGAAGCCTTTTTAAAAATTTGAGTGATTGTCTTTTGGCCTCTTTGCTTCCAATAAATAAAATCCTATGCTATAAAATGAAACTTTTTACTTCCCTATGTTCATCTGAATTTATTTTCTTTTTCCATTACAAATGATAATAATGATTTTTTACTCATAATTTTTACCTAAAAACTGAGTTTCGGCTAGTCTCAAAAAGGCTTTTGCTGAAAATATGTGAAAAACTACCCAAAAGAGCAACCTCACAAATAGGAAGATTGACTAACCTTCTTATGGTTGGAACTGAGAGAGGCCAGGAAGGTCCCATGCCCACCTCACCACCTATCACATGTCACAATGTTTAAATTTGCACATGGAAATGTATACATTTCCGTATTACATTTTTCAAGCTTTTGGAGGCCATTCACGGGAGTGGTAACACTTACTAGTGTCAAATAGTCTTCACCTTGAGTTTGCCAGATATGTGACCCATGGGCTGTCATGCCATCTTCATTCTCCCTCCTTCTCCTACAGGCTGGTCTTGGCACTCATAGCCTCAGGTTCCTCAAGACAGATTTCCAGGCAGCTGTCACAAAGGGATTGAAATTGACCTTCAAAATGATACCTCTTTGTTAAATGTTAGCTGAACTCTTCCTAAAACTTGCTTGGAAGCCCCGTCTTTCATCTGTGATCTTTCAGGTGAGTCGGAATATGTGGCTTATATATGCCTCCGTAAAAGTACCTGTTTGCAAAATGATACCTGTTCGATCTCCCAGTTCTAAGGAGACTTACTGACAGCTGGCGAATATAAAGAAATTCACCTATCTTGATGTCAATATAAGCTGATGTAAGTGATCATGGAAAAATTCCCCGTGATAATTTTGTGATTATTGGTAATCAAAATGGTAGAATGACTCTAAACGAAAAGAGAATAATCTGGATGGCTCAACACTTGAGGGAAATGAGTGACATGTTTTTTTTGTTTTGTTTTGTTTTGTTTATGTACAAGGAAGACTCCATCTTCATCCTAATTGACTTTGTGTATAATTACCCCATATCCATGTTGAATATTGTCATGCAGGACCCCAAGAGAAATAAAGAAAGGCATTTGGTTTTCCCTCAGGAAGTGTTCAGTCTGAGGGAGAGTTATGTTGCTGAGCTAAGAAAGCATAGAGAATCATTAAGGAATTGAATGAGAGTATAAACCCAGGACAGAGAAATCACAATTTTGTCTGTCAGTAAAGCTGGCAAATAGCATGGTATAGTCATTTAACTGTTTTAATTTGATGTTTCTCAAATCTCAATTCTTCTCAAACCATCTTTACAATTTTGTAGCCATTTCCACATACGACTGATATAATTATTTAAATGATATTTAAAAATCAACTTGTTTACTTTTAAACAATCTTTTTATTTGAGTATTTTTAGTCTTAAAAAAATGTGAAGCTAGTGCAGAGAGTTCCCACATACCTCACACTCAATTTTTCTTACTTAACATCTGGTGTCAGGAGAGTGCCTTTACCATGATTAATGACTCAAGACTGATACATTATTCTTAGCTAAAGGCCATAGTTTACTTATAATTCCTTAGTTTTTTTATTAAACTAATAAAAACATTACTTTTGCCATTACTTTTAATGACAAAAACCACAATTACTTTTGCACCAACTAGTATTTTATATCCTTTTCATCTTCTAGGATCCCATCCAGAATACACATTACATTTAGTCATCATGTCTGCCTAGGATCCTGTTACCTGTGACTAAGACTTTTTTTATTTTTGATGACCTTGACAGTTTGGGAGAGTATGAGTCAGGTATTTTGTAGAATGTTTCTTAACTTGAATTTGTCTAATGTTTTTTGCATGATTAGATGGTGTTATAGGTTTTGTGAGGAAGACTACCGAGGTAAAGTTCCCTTCTCATCACATCCTATCAGGATTGCACACTGTCCAGATGAGTTATCCCTGTTGATGTTAGCTTATTTATTTTTCACATCAGCCTCACTTCACAAGTCAAGATCAGATCACAGTTTTGATGTGCTGTTTGTATCTTCTAACACATTTTTTCACAGTCTTTTATCTTTGTGTTTCAGTTTAGGCAATTTCTGTCAACCAATTTTTAAGTTCACTGATTCTTTCCTCAGCTGTGTCAAGTCTACTGATGAGTTTACAGAAGGCATCAGCTCTGTTCTCTACTTTTATTTCCAGTATTTTCATTTGACATCTTCCTGTAGTTTGCATCTCTCCACTGAATTATATATCTGTTCATCCGTATTGTCCAACTTTTCCACTAGAGCCTTTAACATATCAATCGTGGTCATGTGAAATTGTGGTCAGATAGCTCCAATATCTGGGTCATAGCTGAGTATATCTGTATGTATCACTTTGCCCATTGAGAGTGTAACATGTTGCTTACTTCTGTGTGTGTTTTGTAATTGTACTGAAAGTTTAACATTGTGTGTACGACAGCAGAGACTGAAGTAAATAGCATTCCCGCCTGGAAATGGGTATAGCTCTTCTGCTAGGCTTTTAGTTTATGGGAATGCAGGTAAGTAAGAGTTGAGCTGGATTTGAGTTTAGCTGTTGCGGTGATACCTTCAGTGCCTCACTGGCTTCTATTTTCTCTACTGTCACCTCGTGCTTAGGGGTTGGTTTTCTGGAAGGCTTCTCACCATATTCCTGCTCTACTCTCAGCTCTAGGTTTTGCCTGTGCTCTTGCCCTTCAGAGAGGCTTTCTCTGCAAGGTTTTGGCCCTCCCCAGTCAAAGACAGCCATTGCTTGTTAGGTAGTGCTTGCTAGCTTGTGGATGGTGGGCACCAGGATTTTCTATTGCCCCAATTCAGCCTCGTATCATTGCATCTCAGGGCTCTCACAATGATCCTTCTCCCTCAGTGGTAGAAAATCTCTTGTGGTTTGGCCCAGTAGGTTCTGTGCCCCTACCGAGATGTACATTTTCCTTTCATGACCTACAGTGTGTCCTGACCTGCGACCTGTGTGTGGTAGGGTTTGCTGTTCTTCTCCCCAGTGACATAGGCATTTTCTCCCAGAGGGAGCATTCCAATGGAATGTTCTGTCTTTCTCCCAGGTTGTGATCTCTCCCTTTCTCCGGGCCTGAACCACAAGGGAAGTTGTCTGTCTTTTCCCACCTGCCCCCAGTCTTTCTTGTGAACACCCAGTGGAGAACTGTGAATAGCCTGCGTGCAGATACAAATTCCCCTTCTGTTATCAGTTCCCGGGGCTTCTATATTCTCACACTTTTCCACACTCCATTTTTAGCAACTCTTCTTTAAATGTTAGCTGAACTCTTCCTAAAACTTGCTTGGAAGCCCCGCCTTTCATCTGTGATCTTCCAGGTGAGTCAGAATATGTGGCTTGTATTTCCCTCCGTAAAAGTACCTGTTTTCCTTCAACTTTGGGTTAGTTGGTAGACCTGTGACCTCAGCTCTCTGATGCATTCAGGAAACTATATCATTTTGCAGAATACCTTGCTATTTCTGACTGTTAGGGTGTAAGCAATGCTCTTCTCAGTTTTTATAACCTATGCAAAAGCCAGAAGTCCCTGGTGCATTTTCAAATAAACATATAATAACTTGTTAATGTTCATCCTCATCTACCTGGAATTATCTAGTTTACTACCATATTATACATATCAGACTTTGGGAGATTTTCCTGTACTAGAAGAAAAATGGACTGGATATCAAGAACCCTGGATTATACCCATGCTGTACCACTAACTAGGTGTGTAGCCTATGGAAAGTCATTTATACATTTTGGATTTCAGTTTTCTCACCTGCAAAATGAAGGTGTCACATCTCGTTGATCCTGAAGAGTCCTTTCTAGCTCTAACTTTGATTACATTTCATATTTTTAGAAGGAAAACATATGTTCACATGCTTTTGTGTGTACATTCTTTACTGAATAGAGAGTTGAAATTAGAACTTAGACAAATGTTCCCTGTAATTTAAGTACTTCCTAGCAGCAAGTTACATGCTTGATAAATTGCACTGAATGGTAAATGTTACTTTAGGAAGTGAGAATAGTAAACAGCCCATAAAGAAGGCCTGTGCTTTGCTGGCTGAGTAGTTCATTAATTTCAATAATTGATTTAATTATTGGCAAAATATAAATCCAGAGCAGCTGTGACTCTACACATAGAAAAAAAAATGAGATTTTCTGTAAATAGTAGCCATAGAATTGCACCTGAAATTTCCAAAAGGAAGTTCAGTGTACAACTCACATGAAAATCAAATTTTATAGGATCTACATATTTTATAAAATATATGTGTTCACTTTATTATTTACTTTTTACACTAGAGTATCCAAATAAATACTACATTTATTTAAGTGTTAATGTTTGTCTGTTTTTAAGACTTCAAATTCCTTGTTGAATTGTTTTACAGTAGAAAAGCACAGGATTTAATATAACTTTTAATAGTGAAAAATACATGCAAGCATATTTATTTTTGGCTTGTCATCTCTCTGCTTGTCCCCAGAAGAGATATTGATTTTTTAACCTATTTGTTTATTCTTATTGTCTAACTTTATTTGATAAATTTGACATGGAATTTGTGAAAATGTCAAGTATTACTTTAGATATATTGCATTTAATGATAAATTATTTAAACTGACCATAGCATTGCCCTGTCATACCGCCATTCCCTGAATCTTGTGAAAGAGCAGTGCTTCTGATTGATCAGCAGGGTTGTTATAGGTGAAGTATGGGGTTCAGAGTCTTTGGTTCCCAAAAGCAGTGTTTGACTCAAGGTGGCCTTTCAGATATATTGTGCCCAAAACTCTACACCTCTTCTCTGCAGTGTTGGGTCAAACTCAAGAAATTTCTCCTGTAATTTCCCTTTTTGTCCTTTGAATTAACTTATTACCATTAAATTTGTTGACTGCATATTATGCACAAATGTCACGTGTGATGATGTAGTAAGGCATATACAAACATAAGTAAGGCAATTTTTGCTTTTAATATGCTTACAATTTTAGGAAAAACATAGACAAGTAAATATTCAACATTGTGAGGATGAGCATCAAATCTGATAATCAAACAAGCTCTATAGTTTCCAACATGGTACCATACATTTTTGCAGTGCTTTATAGCAATGTTTGTGAAACCTGATTGTCAGGATTATCTGAGGAACCTACTAAATTAGAATCTCCAGTTTGGGGCCGAGGATTTGAATATTTGGAAAACTCAACAATGATTCTGATAACCATCCAGGTTTGGCAGCCACGTCTTTTGGGTTTAACAAAGTGAAGAACAGTCTCTTTAATCTATTTTTTTTTTCTGGTAAGATACCCATAATTTTATGGAGGGATGTACTTTAATGCATAGATACTGCTTGGCATTAATGTGGATAAATGTATTGATTGCATTATTCCTTGTCACTATGAGTGTACCAAGTAACCCTGGCATTCTCCTGGTCATCAAGATGTATTTAGGATGGTCCAAATACTGTGAGGTGAAGGTTCTTGGTCATGGGTTTTGCTGTAATCTTTTCTCCTCATAGCCATGCGAAAGAAACTACTGTGCTATAATCATGGGTGAAGGCAGCCTATGGACAGTCAAATGATTGATAATATTGAGTTTGAGAAAATCACTAAGAATTAGTAATAGCGATGAAGGGCTTCCTGTATATCAGAGAATGCTCTAAATCTCTCCCTACCTGTGCTCTTATCAGTTATGTGAACTAAAAGTTCACTCCGTTATCTAATCTAGTTTGAATTAAATTTTGTCCTACTTTCAACCTATATTACCTAATGAATATGTTCATGAAACATTTATTGAGTACCAATTATGTGTTACGCACTTTCTCAGCACTTGGAGCAAATAAACAAACATAACTGAGAATCTCCTTGCATTTTGTTGACTAGATGCTCACAGCTGTATCACAAGTTACTAATAACTGGATATAGTTGCTTCTTTCGGGATGGGGCTGCTACAGTGTTTGTACCTGGCCAGCAAGTCTAGTCATCTGATTAATGTGATCATTTATTCAGTAATGATTTATGAGAGCTTTGTGAGCTAATCATCTGAGTTAATCCACATTAATGTATCTTTTAGGTAATATGCTTCTTTTCCCAGATTATAAACAATTGCAACATCATTCAAGGGCCTCTGCTTCCAAGAGGAATTTAGAACCAGGGTGGAGTTTTCCATATTTTAGTTTCCATCAGAAGACTGCCTGCCATATGCGTAAAAGGACAGATCTTGTTTTTCACCCTTAATCACGATTTTGACTTACCAACTTGCCCAAAACTTTAGTTTGGAGTGGATGAACATTGTGCTGAACTCTGTTTTTTTTTCTCTCATAGTCTACTATATCCTTCGGACCCCATTTGCTCATCTTCTACTCCACTCTCTATTAGAACATCCTCTAAGGAAAGGATTGTACATACATGTTGCCCTATGGAAAGACTTCAGCCAGGATCTCTCTTGCTTGGTCAGCATTCGAATGAAGTCCAATCCAGCTCACAATCCTGCACTCCCCAGCTGTGAGGGCTTTGCACTTTCACATTTCCTGCTTGTCTCCTCAGGTGTTTGGCTTCTCCTGCCCCAACCTGATGTTCTAATAGCAGTTACTCATACTTTCGGTAGAATTTTGCTCCGTGTGTTTACTCTCTGAAATATTCGTGCTATCTTATTTCTTCTTGGAATAGCAATGGCAAGCAGGTAAAGGAGACTTGGAAGGGAAACAAAAGCATCTGACTCAACCTGTGTATTCCAACACGGCTTCCATTTTACTCTGTCATCCCCTAAAGCTATTCAATTTTTTTTAAATTAACTTCTTTAAATCACTTGTGTTTCCTGTTTTATCTATTTTCTGTGTGTGATATTAGTTTCTGTCAATGTGGATTACTTAGTAAATTCTCAAGAGACAGATGGTGTTATGTACTTGGTTCGAGACTTGGCAAGAATACACAGTCACTAATGGACTTTTTGATGTTAAATATTTTAACAATTATGTTCCTTGGACTAGTAATACTAAAGAAAAATATTTTTAATTCAAAACCCCTTGTAAAGAGGGTAACTCTTGAAAACTAAAGACCTTGAAGTGCTCCTGTTCATGTTGGTTATATTTAACTATACTTTCCATGTTACTAATTAAAACAGATTTTTTTTGTTTGTATTTTGTTTTTTGGTTTTTTGAGACGGAGTCTTACTGTGTCACCCAGGCTGGAGTGCCATGGTGCGATCTCAATTCACTGCAACCTCCGCCTCCCAGGTTTAAGCGATTCTCCTGCTTCAGCCTCCTGAGTAGCTGGGATTACAGGTGCCCACTACCTTACCTGGCTAATTTTTGTATTTTTAGTAGAGACGCAGTTTCACCATGTTGGCCAGGCTGGTCATGAACTTCTGACCTCAAGTGATCTGCCTTCCTCAGTCTCCCAATGTGCTGGGATTACAGGTATGAGCCACAATGTGTGGCCAAAACAGAAACTCTTGATATTTTTATTGATTAATTCATTTATAAATAACAACTATATTAAACCCATTATATGTTAACATAAATAACAGTTTCACTAAAATAACTATATTTTCCAAAACAAATAATAATGAACAGTGACATCGTTTAAGTTTTTGCAAATTTCTTTAACATCTGGTCTAATACAACTCAGCTGAATTTTCATATCTTCTTTTTCGTTCAGTCATCACACATCACATAGCCTCTGTAAAATTCCACTGTCTACTAATAAAAATGTAAAAGAAAAGGGCAGATAACATATTAGTAGCACCATTAAGTGCCTTTACCTTGTCTTTTGAGATTCCCTGAAAAGGTTCCAGAGACCTCACCACTGCCACCATGTTTTGAGAGCTGCTACTCTGAGTGATAATCAAACTTAAAGAAACATCACCATCCTGGCTAACACGGTGAAACCCCGTCTCTACTAAAAATACAAAAAACTAGCCGGGCGAGGTGGCGGGCGCCTGTAGTCCCAGCTACTCCGGAGGCTGAGGCAGGAGAATGGCGCAAACCCGGGAGGCGGAGCTTGCAGTGAGCTGAGATTCCGCCACTGCACTCCAGCCTGGGCTACAGACCAAGACTCCGTCTCAAAAAAAAAAAAAAAAAAAAAAAAAAAAGAAACATCAGAGGCATCTTACTATAAGTGCCATCTGGAATAGCAAAAATGGCATATAGAGTTTCATCATGAAAAAGGTAAAAAAAAAAAAAAAAAAAAAGAAGCCATATAATTGTATTTCTCCAACCATGCAGCTTGATATTTACCTGCTCAGATGGAAAGGCGACAAGAGACAGACATCACCCATCACCTCCAGTTCTGTGGCTGCCAGATTTTCTGGTGGTACGGGTATAGCCACGAAGGTCCTGCTGTATGGCACATGACTTGCCCTTAACATCTTTATTATTCTCTTCGTTTAGAAAGAGAGTTTATGTCTCCCACCATGAACCCTTCTAACAAATTGACGAAGCCTATAAATTCTATCCAGAATAACATTTTCAGTGTTAAAAATGAAATGCATAAATTAAAAAGAAAAATTTATATGAAAATAAGTTACCAACATATTTTATTGAGACATAATAAGAAATGACCTTTTTAATAACCCATAACATAATCAAATCTAATGACAGATAAATAACCAATATTATATCAAAGTGGTGATGTACATAAACCATATTTCAATATATCTGAAACCATTGTAAGGTGATATGAAAATATGTCTTATTTATATTGGGACAAAGTCAGGTACAACTAATATTTCTGTGGTTTGTTGCCTACATTCATAGTAGGTTAGTAAAATACAAATATAATTGTTTAAACCGTCTTTTTCTTTTTTATACTCTCCCTGAAATCTATCCATAGATGGTTGGAGATCTACTAACTCTAGCTTCAGTCATGTTTTAGAGAGAAATGTTTCTGATAATGTTATCCTTGGAGTAGCAGCATCACAATCACCTAGAAACTTGTTGGAATCGCAAATTCAAGTGTCTCACTCCAGACCCCCTGGATCAACAACTGAAGTGGGGCCCAGATATCTGTGTTTCTCCAGATGCTGATGTACACGAATGTGTGGGCACTAATGTTCTAATAGTTCATTTACTGTACTCATGAGCAAAGTGTGTCCTGCATTAAGGAAAAAGCAGTCAACCAAGGCACATAGTCGAGAACTAGAACAAAAGGGATCCCTTTTAAAGGTTATGTGAGATTTCTTTCACAGAATGATCCATGCGACATCACAGAATACTAGGAAAATAGAAGAGGACTTGGAGACCATCTGCTCCAGGAGTAATATTCATGTTAAATGACAATTCGATTATGTTTATACGTGTGTTGAAAACTACAAAGTTTAAGAATGAGGATTTTGGTCAAATTTTAATAAATGAATGAATGAATAGTGTCAGGTTTAACTATCTGTATAGATGAATGTGGAGATGGCAGAAAGTAACAACCCTCATGTAGTATATTTGCTCTCTTAAATATTTCCAACTCTCTTATCTGTAACTAGAAAAATATTTTGAGGAAAATATGTAGGAACTTGCCAAAAGACAACAGAAAATTAGTTCCAGAGCCTGAACTAGGAACTCGGGACCTCTAACCCATAATCTAATACTGATGCTCTCTTATATATCATAGGGCAGTAACTTCACAGCCTGTACAATTTTATATGCTTGGACCTCAGAGTCATCTCCAGAAGATAGATTCTTTCTTTCCAAGATTTTATAAACTAGGTAAATAACTTATTTAGATAATATCATATTCTGGCCAGGCATGGTGGCTCACGCCTGTAGTCCCAGCACTTCAGGGAGGCCAAGGTGGGTAGATCAAGACCAGCCTGGCCAACACAGCAAAACCCCATCTCTACTAAAAGCACACACACACACGCACGCACACACATACACACACACACACACACGCAAAACAGCTGAGTGTGGTAATGGGCGCCTTGTAACCCCAGCTACTCAACCAGGAAGGCAGAGGTTGCAGTGAGCCAAGATCACGCTACTGCACTCCAGCCTGGTTGACAGAGTGAGACCCTGTCTCAAAAAAAAAAAAAAAAAAAGAAAGAAAGAAAAAGAAAAAGAAAGAAGAAAAGAGAGAGAGAGATCACATTCCATTAAATGATTAGGATTGCTGTGGCTGTTTAAGTTGTTTACATGCTATTTAAAACATTGGAAACCCCCAGCCAAGCCAAACCAAGTCATCCCTTCTAGAAAGACAATTTAAGACATCGATTTTATAAAGACACATGCACACGTATGTTTATTGCGGCACTATTCACAATAGCAAAGACTTGGAATCAACCCAAATGTCCATCAGTGACAGACTGGATTAAGAAAATGTGGCACATATACACCATGGAATACTATGCAGCCATCAAAAAGGATGAGTTTGTGTCCTTTGTAGGGACATGGATGCAGCTGGGAACCATCATTCTCAGCAAACTATTGCAAGAACAGCAAACCAAATACCGCATGTTCTCACTCATAGGTGGGAATTGAACAATGAGATCACTTGGACACAGGAAGAGGAGCATCACACACTGGGTCCTATTGTGGGGAGGGAGTAGTGGGGAAGGATAGCATTAGGAGATATACTTAATGTAAATGGAGAGTTAATGGGTGCAGTACACCAACATGGCACATGTATACATATGTAGCAAACCTACATGTTGTGCACATGTACCCTAGAACTTAAAGTATAATAATAAAAAAAAATTCAAAAAAAAAGACATCAATTGAAACAATATTACTAAACAAAGAGAAAGTAGGATTGTTTTCTTGAATGAAGACATATAATTCAATGTACCAAGTTAAAATGGAAAAAAAAAAATAAACCTGGAGAGAGGGCATTCTAATTGTAAATGCCAATGAATAATGGAGCACACTTCAAGGGAAACACTAGAAGATTCATTGCTGAGGAATGGATCCGAGAATAACTTCTCATTTCAAGATTTCATTCCATAGAGTTTTAGGTTAGATGAACAATTTGCTGCTGCTGTGCCTTATTTTTCTATTTGTAAACTCAGTAAACTTTCAAGACCATGTTGTTTACACTCTCTTACAGAATGTTGTCCGAACACCTCATAGACCTTGAAATTGGAAAGGAATTCCCTAAAAACTAAAGTCATTTATATTCCAAGTAGTTTAGCTAAGTGGCATTTTATTATAGATACATTTTATGTATAGGAAAAATTAAAACTATTCATGAAGTTTTTGATACAGAAGAATACTAAGGTTAAATAAAAATAATCTTACACAAAAATCATGGAACTTGCCTCCCAAAATTCAATGGTCAACGAATATTTAAGCTATGCTACATAAATAACAACAGAGAAAAAATAACTGGGGACAGTTCAAGGTTATTGTAGGAAATATGTGCATATAAATAAAAGACTATAGCAATGAAAGTGCCCTTATACTTGTTCATACTGTCACCATGGGGAAATCTTTTGAATAGGCTTCTGAGTCCACATAAAGAAAAGAATTAGGAACGCTAGTCTAACTGCTACAGAGAATTGTGCAGTCATGCCAAAGTTTCAAACAGGGTAACATTTAAATTAAATGACTCATGGCTCTGGAAAGTATTTCTTGTTCAAAGTAGTATAATATGGGTTGACCACAACAATTCAGAAAGCCTTCACCCAGATTCAACAAAAAAATCTCAATTAGTGTATATGATGAAATAATAAAATTCATAGGATTACTTTAAAAAGGGACTTGAGAGGTCATAAAATCAGAAAATAAAATCACAAGCTCTACAATTTAGAAGGCAACTTAGCAATCTTATAGTATAATTATTTCTCATCACTTTTTTTTGCCTTACTCTACTGATCAAGCATATTTCTGAACTCTACTTTCCTACCTTCTATGCAGATAGTTCCAAATATAATTAATATTTGTATTAATGACTTGAAGTTATCAGTCTAAGACGACATTAGTTTTCTATTGTTTTGTAGCTAGTTATCACATACTCGGTGACTTGAAATAGCACCTATTTATATGCTTACTCTTTCTGTAGTTGGAATCTAGCACATTCTAGCTAGTCGTTTGATTAGGGTCCATCTCAGAAGGTCGAGCTCAAGGTGCAGCTGGCTGTGTCCAGATCTGGAGCTGTGGCTAGGGAAAGATACACATCCAAGCTCCATCAGGTGGTTATCAAAATTCATTTCCTTGTGATTGTAGAACTGATGTCCTTATTGTATTGCTATCTGTCAGTGAAGATTTTTCTCTTCTTCTTGAGGCTATCTTTGGACCAGGTGCAGTGGCTGACACCTGTAATCCCAACACTTTGGGAGGTCGAGGTGGGAGTGTTACTTGAAGCCAGGAGTTCAAGACCAGACTGAGCAAGAGCAACATAGAAAGAGTCCATCACTACAAAAAAAAAATTTTTGAATTAAGAAAAAAATTGAGGCTACACTTGGAGTTTCACCAGGTGGCTCCTTCTACTTCAGGAATGGAGAACCTTCTTCAACTGGAATTTCATTCATGCTGCTTTTGACTTCCCCTGCTGAGACCAGACACAAAAGGGCTCAGGTGACTAGGTCAGGCCCAGTTGAATACTTTCCTAATTCCTTTTAACATTACCAAATCCCATGCATTAAATCAATTTATATTCATAATTTGGGGAATTATTGAGTGTATATGACAAGAGGATGGGAAATCTGGGGGAGTCATCCTACAATTCTGTATACTATAGAATTCCATGGAATGGAGAAGACATGGACTTTGAAATCAGAAAGGGAGGGGTTAAAAACCTAACTTTGCCACGTGATTTATTTATAATAGGTGCTTAAGAAATATTTGTTGATTGAATTATGAGTGAAAAAGTGAACAAGGGAATATGTAAATGAATGAGCTTAACATTTCAAAGCCTACTTCATCATTGAGAAAGAAAAATAACAGTTGAATTAAAGGACGCTTATGAGAATAAAGTGAGATTATACACAAAGAGATCTTGGCACATAGTTAATATTCAATAAATTGGTACCTAGTATTAATCTTTCCACAGCAGCATAATATCTGGGCTTACCACTTTTATAAGGACTTCTAATGTCTCTGGTTTGCTGCAGCAGTCTGCTGCTAACACCAGCAATAATTCCAATCTTTGCATTTTTCTTCTCTTTCCCTTGCCTGTAGAGCCCCTGGTTCTGCTACTTCTTTGATCAGCATTAAAGTCAGGTATCTTTAATAGCCATATAGTGTTTTCTTCCTTATGCTTGGTAAATTAGTTGTATCCGTCGGGATAATAGGGGTTTACAACAAACAAAAAATGCATTTTTACATATTTACATACTACTTGTCACAAGTAGGCTATGGATCTCTCCCACGTCAGAACCCAGGCCAATGAAATACCCTTCCCTAAACCATTGCTAGCCTCAAGGCAGAGAGGAAGGGAACATGGCAGAACCACGCCATGACTTATTGAGTACTCTGAATCATATGACCGAGCATAACATCCATGGAGCAGAATGCATCATTCCCCCACAGCAGAGCAGCAAATATTTTAATACAATCAGCCTCATTTTAGTGGTCATCCTTATGTAGTTAGTGGTCTTCAATTTTGCTGCTCCTTTTTGCTTTATGTTCAGGGACTGTTTTATTGACACCACATTGTTGGTTTATGTGCTTAGAGAGGTATTGTGGAAGAAGACATAATATTCAGCTTTGTTTAGAATTTATCTCACAAAATACATTAGTTTAAAATTATAACTAAAAGTATTCTGGAAAATATCACCTACTTATTTGTTTTAAAATCATCCTCATTTAGATATTCTTTTTTTATATTCATTTTTAATGTATGCTAGCCACTTTTTGTAAACCAGCAAACCACAGAAATACCCTTGTTCAGAACATTTCAAAATTGAGAAGGTAATTCTTTAGAATGTCAGTCAGCAGCATTTATTGGAGAGTGAATTGAATCAAAGGTACATTTATTTCATAGTACTATCCATAGTTTATACTTTCAGTTTTCATTTCCGGGTAATTCAGAGAAATTACAGTCATCAATTCTAATGATCAATAATATATGTCATCTTTACAGTTGCTTTGATTAAGGAAACAAGATACAGTGTAATGTAAAGACCTCCATAATGCACCAATTCTTGTAGATAGTACTTTGTTTCTTCATAGCAAATGGAAATTATACATTTCAGAACATTGGAACACTACTTTAGCCACAAAATAATGTACTATTGCATTGACAGTATATTAACCATAGGTCAAATTATTCCCTCTAACTCTACAATAACTTCATAATTAAAAAAAAAAAAAGTATCCTGCAAAACAGATCTTTCACTACATAGAAGAATTTTTGAGATCTTGAACATTTCCTTAATTTTATCTGTGACACAGAGGCCCCCTCGTGGTGGCATCTAGGTATTTGCAGTGACTATTTCTAAAGAAGAGTTTCAGGCTGTCTGGCATAAACAGAGCCTTTCTGGTGGAGCGAGGCTTGGATCAGTTCAAATTTTTGAGGCTCTTGGCATATGTAAAAATTACCAAAAATAAGTCTAATAAAGACAGAATATATTGTGGTGTATTTTAATTTTTTAGTATACATAAATGCAATGGAATATAATTTTATCCTTTAAACAGAGAGAAAAGATCAAAAATATTAATTCAAAGTTTTCTAGATGGAGGTGACATGTATTCATAGAACCAAGTTTAAAGGTGCACACTTAGCAGATTCCAGGGAATTCAGTTAATCTTTGTGATATTGGTGGGCTTTTCTCGTTAACTACAATTTTAAATTTGAGTTCTTCTGTTGATGGGGGATTAAGCCAAGTGTTCCTCCTTCCCAACCAGTCCAGTTCCACGCCTCAACTCCTCGGCTCCCCACCCTGCCCTGCTTATTCTTGTGAACAGATAAATCATCTCAAATGAGGACTCTAAACTAAGAGGAAAAAATGGGTATTCAGCATAGGACAAAGCTTGCTCTGTTTCCTTTTTTCCCTCCTATGTTACACTTGGTTCAATAATAATCATGAAAAGTAAAAATAAAAATTGAGACAGTGTTTTGGACAGGAAGTGGAATATGATAGGCAATGCCATTAAACTTCCATGGTAAGAGTGTGACTTGAGGTCTTCATTAACCTTACAGAATACTCAGGTACATAGCCAAAGATTCTGATTTAGAAGGCTGTTTTGGTCCTGTGAAACTGAATTTGAACATCTACTCCAGGGTGTCTTGGATCAGTTTAGCGTGTGTGTGTGTGTGTGTGTGTGTGTGTGTGTGTGTATATATATATATATATATATATAAAACCTTGGCTACAAATTAGAATCAACTGGGGAACTTTGTAATTCTGATTCCCAGAACACATCTCTGACTAATTCAATCAGAATTTCTCAGAAAGGGTCCAGGAATCTCCTCAAATTCTAATATGCTGCTAATTTGAGAAACACTGGGCTGGAAAACAAAAAGGTCACAGCAGTGTCCCCATCAGGCTAAGACGACCAGGGACACACCTGAAATTCCACAAAGTTAGATTTCTTAATTCATTGCAATGAAGGATTTGCACACAGAGGCACTGTGAGTGCCTCAGTAAACAAAAGCAAAGATGGAGTTATTTGAGTACACAGGAGGAGAGTGGATGCTAGTGTTTCGATAGGCTGAAAGCAAAGCAGAGCTGTGTATAAAGGGGTCAACATCAGGTCTGCAATGCAAAGTGGACCCAGAGTTTTCCTTCCTTGGCAGCAGGAATGTTGAGATAGAAACGCAATGTGGTACCCAGAAACCCTTTATCTGAAGCTCTGCAGCTGGGTAGAAATCAAGAATGCTTTTCTGTGTCAAAATGACTTAGATCTTCCAGGCAAGAAAAGAATACGTCTTTCTCATAGATATGATTTCAGGCAGTACGGTTTCTGATAATCCATGATTTGGGAGAACAAAAATTTCTCAGTGTATAAGAAAGCAACAGTCACTCAAAGAAGCGGACACATTACAGCTGCAATATGTGCTTGGAGGAAACACTGATTCCTGTTAACTTTGCAGGTGACTTAATCGGTGTCTGTTATTCCAACTTGAATGGTGGGACAGATTTTTACAGTCTGAGCTAATTGTTTTACCTTCTCAGACATGGCAGCTATCCCCACAAAGTTGCTTCCAATAAGAAACATAGGGTGTAAAAAGAGGATCCCGATAACATGTCAGTGTGTAGATGTTATTCATGAATTAATTCAGCAAAGAAGTATTGCGTGCCTACTATGTGCTGGGCTCTGTCCAGGGAACTGAAAATTCACTGATGAACACTACTCAATCCTCAGTTCTCAAGAAACTTACAAACTGGTTGGAGAAAAGCACAAATAAATAGGCAATTACAACAGTGTATAGAAATGTTATAGCTAGATTTAAAATAGAATTCCACGGACAATTAATCCAGTCTGGGGTATTCAGAAACTCAAAAAACATTATCAGATGTTATGGAAGAGAGAGGAGTGGTGGGGAGTTGGGTGTAGGGAAAGGGGCAGAAAGGTGGAAGTAAAAGAAAAATGATTTTGAAAATAGAATCATCTGACTTCTAACCCAGACTCTACTGCAGTAACTCAGAGTTTTCTCACTTGTAAAGTTAGGAAAACAAATCAGAGAAATATTCATTGAGTACCAGACAGAGTTCTAAGTAACAGGAATACGTCAGTGAAAAAGAGACAAGCACCCTGACCCTTGTGTAACATCAATTAAAGCAGGTGTTTATTTGCAGAAAGTAAATAAAAGCCATAACTAGTAAGTAAATTATTTGCTATGTTAGGTAATCAATGTCGAGAGGTGGTGGGGAGAGAATTGCTAGCGGAGGAGTCCTGGGAGAGGCGGCGGGGAATTGAAGATTCGTTGTGACGTCTTTCAAAATGCGTAGGCAGCACGGGGCATTCTGGTGAGGTTAGATCACAGAAGTCATGCTTAGCTAAGCTAAAAGGGAATCCCCTGGCCTGTGTCAGCCACAATTTTGACCTCACTCAATATTTTCCTGTTCTTCTGACTTCAGAAAGCCTAACTTTGTACCTTAGATAAACTTCTTATTCTATAGCACAGTTCTGGATTTCTCATTGAGATCATTTCTGAAAAAGCAATCAGACAACAGTTGACATTTCTTGCAAACACTGGTAGCAGTTGAAAAGTTTAAGGCAGAGCCCTGGTTTGCGTATAATGTTCTAAATTTCCCTTAGCTGTTCTTTCCCTTTCTTTCATTCCCTACTTCAACCAAAAGCTGATTAAACCATGATTCTCAACACCCATGCTTTCGCCCCCCACCCTCAAAACCAGAACGATGTGTAAGAAATTTGGCTTGTCACATTCACCAGGATGAAGAGGTGTTTTGTTAATTTGGTGGAGATGGTCACGGATGCTGAATGGTCTGCAATTTATGAGCCAGTGCATGTTAATTTTTTGAAAATTGATTTCATTCACAATGCCAATAACTTCTCTTTAAGAAACACTGGGTTAGGAAAACAAAACTTTGCCCAAAAGATTTAGCTATTTCGAAAATTAGATTATAATGTGCTCAAAGCCTACCTACCTCATTTGTTAAGGTGTTTCTATTTTAGTTTAAAATATTTCAGAAGGGTGAGGTGTAGTAATGCCTGTAATTCCAGAACTCTGAGAGGTCAAGGCAGGTGGATTGCTTGAGCCCACGAGTTCGAGACTAGCCTGGGCAACATGATGAAACTCCATCTCTACAAAAAATACAAAACTTAGCCAGGTGTGATGGTTTGCACTTGTAGTCCCAGCTGCTTCGAAGGCTGAGGTGGGAGGATCACTTGAACCTGGGAGGTCGAGGCTGCAGTGAGCCGTGACATCATGCCACTGAGCTCCAGCCTGTGCAACAGAGTGAAACCCTGTGTGAAGAAAATTAATTAATTAATTAATAATAATAGTAAAATGCTTCAGAATATACAAGGAAATATGTATGTGTTCATTTAATCTATGTTTTAGTGATAGTCAATTGCTGTAATCAAGAATTTACACTCCAGATATAGTAAGTATCTAATCAAGATGACTATGGACATATGTTTTGGTAATTCAAATAATAAATGTTACAAGATTTTATTTATAAAATTCGATGCTTAATAATTAGCAAAATCGTGACTGTAATGGTTTTTTCAATAGTGAAACTGGTGTTATTAAAAATACATAGATTCTAAATGGTAGAGCATTCTTGCACCTCCGTGGTGTGAAATAAACCCATGAATAATCATGTTCAAAGCTTAATTGCTAAATGGTCCTGAGTATAGAACACAGTTAAATGAACTATGGTAAACTATCATTTTGCTCTTAGGTATATACTTGGACTACAGTCTAATCGATGTGAAAATTTTAGCATAGGCATATAATAGAATAGTATACATTAATGAGAATGAACCATTGCCACACACAGCAACATGGATGAATTTCAGCAACATAAAGTTGAATTAAAAAATCAAACATAAAAGAATATATACTGTAAAATTTCATTTTAACTATTTTCAGAAATTGATTATACTAAAATTAATTGTGCTATGGTTATGAAATAGGATATTATACAGTTATTAAAACATTCAAAGACATTAAAAACTCATAATTTAATAAGATAATTTTTAAAACTCTATGTATTATATATGACTCCCATTCTGGGAATAAAATCTATGGATAAGTTGCTAGGAGCATAACAGATGTGTGCAGAGAGCTAGCAATCAGGGTCTCAATAAGAAATACAGTGATATACTCAAATTAGAATAATAGAAGGCTTTATTTTAAAAACGGGAGAGCAGGATATAGGGGAACTACAAGGAATAAACAACACAGTTACTCCAAACAACAAGAGAGCTATTACCACCCCTAAAGTCGAAGAGATAAGAAGAAGACCAGTTACCAAAGCACAAGAGAGAGTTGCCTAGAGGTGGCCTTCTTGAGAGGAGCAGTGGTTGCAGGCAAAGGAGACAGCCGGGCCAAGATGAGCACAGGGAGGAAAGGGGGAATAGTATAATTCACTCTCCTTCCTCCTCTCTGTCTTCTGCTGGGACTTTCCATTCGCAAAAGCCAACAAGACATCGCTGATGTGGTCTATACAGGTTGGCTCACCAGACAGAGAAATGGGTACACAAGGGTATGGATGTGGTTATCAATACTGAGGGTGTTCAGGGGCAGGTCTCAACCCAAGTGGCACGGATTACACATAGGATTGATTTCCTGGATTATCTTAGGAGATTCTGCAGGTATGGTCAATTGTTTTCTTTATATACCTTTATATTGCTTTACTGTAACAACAATATGTGCAGTATTTTTTTTTAATTCTAGCGGTAAAATGTATCTGTGTGTGAAGAGATGTGTATATGTGCCTGTGAATGAATGTATGTGAGTGTATGTATGAAAGAGAGAAAAAGAGGCAGGAGGGGTGTGAGAGGGAGTGGTTTAATGAGATTGTATGTGTGCAGGTGAAGTGGTATAGGTAAAGTGAGATGTCGTGTCTGTGTGTGCACGTGTCTGTGGGGGAGGCATATTAATGATTGTATGCGTATATGAAATGTGGAGGTGGGGTATATGTGAATGAGGACAGTTGTGAGAGTGTACGAGTGGATCTGAAACTATATGTGTATGAGGTGTGTGTGTGTGCACACGTATTTATGTATGTGAATAGGTGTGTTTCTGTGAGATAGTTGGGAGTGGGGTGTGCAGGAGGGGTGTGTTTTGACAGCGTATGTGAGGTGCACAGGTGGATGCAAAACCATGCAGACAAAGGGTAGGCCGGTGTGTTTGAGAGTGCATTTGTGAGACATGTGTGGCAGGGGTGTTTGTGAGGGGACATACATATTAGCATGTGTGCATGCAGGTAAACACATATGTGAGTGTCCTTAGATACATCTATACACATAGAAATAGAAATATTTTCTTCAAGTAAAAAGAAAACCAGAAGAAATTATGCCAAAATGTTAATAATAGTAATCTCTAGTGGCAGGATAAGAAGCAAATTTCATTTTCTTTACTTTTTTGTTCGATTGCAATCAGGAAAACAATGAACATTTTGGTCTGTTTTATTTGCTCCAAGAATACATGAAAATATTATTGTATCTTTTTGACAGTATGTAAAAAAATCTTGACTAATAAAATATTCCTTTATGGGACTATGTTTGAAAATTGGAACCGCCTTTTTCAATATATAACTGAACGCATACCTAAATCCCTGGTTAATTTGTAGAAGGAAATCTTCCATTTAAATTTGAGAACCATTAAAACATTTAATTTTGTAATATAACGTAATTAATTCCTAGGTATTCAATAACTGAAACTAATTGCTACTGATGTTTTCAAGCCAATGACCTAATGGTTTTTGCATTAATGAGTCAGTGAAACTAGTTCAATGTCCCATTTATATCAAACTGCTTCAGAGAGCTAAAGGGCTTTAGGTTTTCCAAAAACTCAAAGCTTATACTAGACATTAATAGTGATTATCAATAGAAAGAGGAGTTTAGATAAGTTTTAAGTTTTCTTTCATTTTAGTGTTCTATTTACAGATGTTTTGTTTGTTTTTAATGATGTATATCTAGGGCTTATGTAATAAGGCTTCTGTTAACTAATTTTAAAGCAGGTTTTCTTCCTAAGTAGAAGAAATAGGCCTTGAATTCTTTCACTGAAAACTTATTTTCTCTGCACTGCCTCATTCCACTAGTAACAAAATATGGAATTTTACCTTTTCCAAGTTATGTTTTTATAAAGGAAAAGTTTGTGGCAGTAAATGGCTGAAGTGTTATTCTATTTTTAATTTATTTCGAGCTTAGACAAGTTTTTTAAAGTGAAATACTACCACCGACATCAAGTCTTTCAGCCCAATTTATTTTGTATTGTTTACTGTAGGCTCCATGGTATCTATGTAACTTGAATTGGTTGCCTGAGTCGACCAAAAATAAAATTCTAAGCCCCCCAAGATCTGAACAAGCCCCTCCTCTCAGCCAAGGGCATTCCAAAGTTATCCTGAAAAACTAGTTCAGGCCATGATGGGAAGGGGAGGTTGGACATGCCTCATAATGCCCTCCTCTCTTTTGGAATTCAGGAAAAGCTGACCAGCATAAACATCAACAGACCTTAGGTCTGATAAGAAATATTTACAATCTATTCTCCCTAAAGCCTGCTACCTGGAGGCTTCATAAGCATTATAAAACTTTGGTCTCCATAACTCTTTATCATAACCCAGGCATTTCCTTCCTGTTGATTCCAGGTCTTTAGATAATAGCTGTTTCAATCAATGCCAATCAAGAATCTTTAAATCTACCTATGACCTGGAAGCCCTCGCTTTGAGTTGTCCTATCTTTCCAGATTGAGCCAATCTACATCATACATGTATTGATTGATGTATTATAACTCCTCAAAATGCATAAAAGCAAGCTCTACCCCGACCACCTTGGGTATATGTCATCGGGATCTTCTGAGGCTGTGTTATGGGCCTGTCCCTAACCTTGGCAAAATAATCTTTCTAAATTGATTGAGAACTGTCTCAGATATTTTTGAGTTCACACTTGAAATCATGGAAAACCAGTTTAATTTTATGTAGATAGCAAATTAATAAGTAATTACATATATCAGATCTTTTCTTCACACTCAGCTTTTAAAATGTGAACAAGTCAAACTCAATTGCAAATGCTATTAAGTGAGGCCAAACTGAAGACACTCATGATTGCAAAACATAATCACTCAACCAGAGAGGAGCGCTCACACCCAGGAATGCTTTCTATTGTCTGATCTGTGCTTCTCCCTTTGTCTCATCTGATTTCTCAATAGCACATCATTAAATAGACTGACTTCAAATAATACCATTTGGAAACTGCTAGGAAAATGTTAACAGAAACAGTCTTAAAAACCCACCATGTGCCTTTTCCTAGGGGTAAAGGAAGAGTGATCAGGCTTTTACTCGGCTGCTACATCAAACCACTGCTGTGGTTCAGTGAACACCTTATTTTCCCACTTGAATTTGAGCTCTTCTGCAAGATCGCTCCTGCCAATCTTGCGGAGATGTCGAGCCAGGAGGCGAAGTTTGTCGGTGAAAGTTGGAAGTGATTTTTTCCAGAAGCAAAGAAACTCGTGGATCTGTTCTGTGAGATCATCGGGGTTCTTGAGTTTGATGAGCTGAATGGTGCTACGGTGCAGAGGGAGAGTTGAGGAAAGAGACTCAGCATTTTCTTCTGAGAGCTCCTCAGCCAACCAATGGAGCAAGTTATCCCAAAGGGCTTCTGTCAGGCACAGGAGGAACACTCAGAGTTAGGACTCTTTCCTGAAGGATGCATGGAAACTCTAACTCTCTAACTCTCCACACCTGTTTATAGGAAGTCTCCCTGCTCTTTAGTTTGGCCTTGGAGCGTGGTGCACAGATATGAGACTACCTAGAGCAACAGTCAAAAGCTTCTGAATCCCTGGCATTCTGGGATCATCTCCTGGGGGCACTAACTATTGCAGAGAGTTTTAAATGCTTATGAAATTTTAATGTACCTGAGAACCAAGAGGGTGTGTTAAAATGATTTTTACACTCTGCTCTACATAATCTAATTGAGAAAAACTAGAGTAGGGGCAAACTTGACATTTTTAACAAGCTCCCAGAAGATGCTGGTGCTGAGGTCCCCAACCATGCTTTGAGAAGCACTGTTTATTTGTTTTTTGTTGTTGTTGTTGAGATGGAGTCTCGCTCTATCTCCAGGCTGGAGTGCAGTGGTGCCATCTCAGCTCACTGCAACCTCCGCCTCCTGGGTTCAAGCGATTCTTGTGCCTCAGACATCCAAGAGCTGGGATTACAGGCATGCGCCACCACACGCAGCCATTTTTTTTTCTCTATTTTTAGTAGAGACGGGATTTCACATGTTAGCCAGGATGGTCTCGATCTTCTGACCTCCTGATCCGCCCACCTTGGCCTCCCAAAGTGCTGGGATTACAGGTGTGAGCCACTGCGCCCGGCCAAGTAGCACTGTTTTTGAAGGGTCATTTTAGGTTCAAAATGTATTTCTCCTTATTAGTGCTAATCTGATGCATAAATTGTACCAGCAGCTAGCCAATCCTCACACACATCCCTAACTATACACACAGTCACACACACACACACACACACACACACACAAACACATACACGACACGATCTACCACCCAAAAACAATTCTGTGGAAGATCCTTTATACCAACACTTTCCACTGGGCCATCCTCTGTTGACTCCTGTTCACCTGTTGTTATGGTTGTTACTGATATGTAACTTAGATCCATAACTCTAAATAAAACCTTTTTCTCCGCTATCTGTCTCCTTTCACATTCCAGCCCTCCCCTGCATCATAGCCACTTTCTCCCACTCTCATGCTCCACCCCTGTACCAGTTTCCCTGGTCTGGTGTTAAGCAAGCATTCTATCTGCTTTCCATTCATTACTCGACTATTCCTTCCTCCTACACACTCCTGTAAATTGCACTCTGATTTTACAATATAAAGCCACCTTTCTGTGAAAACAAGGAAAAGGGGCCAGCACTTCCTTCTTCTCCATCATCACTTTCAACCCAGTGTTCTGCTACCTCCATGCAATGCATTCAATTTGAAGTCCATGCTATCTGGGCAGGCTTTTCTTGTCCCATCCACGTCATCAGCAACACTCTGTAGGCAACTTCATCAGCAGCCCTGCGGATCATCATTCACACCTCTGACCCCAGATTATGTGGTTCCTTAATTTTGTCAACTCCAATGACATGTCTCGTGATGCCAAACTGGAAACTGACTTTCAAGGCCAATCTTCATGTTTCATGCTCAGCCAGAATTATTCTACCTCCATGGTTTCAGCCTCTTAATATTACTACCTCCTAAACTTATTCCATGGCCTCTATTCCTTTGCTTCTGCTCAATATACTCTTTGCTGCCATCAGTACTATAGTGATCCCTTGGTGTCCCCCAGTCATTCAGTCACCTCTGCAGAGTCTCACATATCTCTGTACCTGCACTGCTCCTAGTGATCAACTATGCACATCAACGATAGTCTTGCATCCACCTTAAAATATGTTGTCTTTTTTAGCTTTCATTTTTCTCGGTTTGTCAATCTGAATCTTGAGTTATTCAGATTGCATTCACTTACCTGGGCTGCCTGAGGTTAGGAAAATATGTTGAATGCGATCAACAAACTGTAAGCTATGTAATACCATTTGAGCCCTTAGTCACTTGAAAATCCATTAAGAATAATTTTTCTAAACTCAATATAAATTTGTTTGTAACAAGGACATTAATCTTTTCTCTTTAGCCCCAATCTCAATCTTATTCTGTTTCTCTCAGCCCATGTCTGCTTCTACTTCACCCAAAGTCATTTGACTTGATTTCTCCTAACTTTGTTTTCATTTCAAAATTACTTTCTTACAAAATCTCACCCCTCTGTGTTTGCTGGATTCCATCCCTCACACTATTTTTCATCGAGTATTTTCCCTTCACACCTGTCCCTTAATCTCCCCTTCACCAAGGCTCCTTCCTTGCTTCCTACAAACACTCTCAGGCCTCCTCTTCCCTTGCTTCTGCTACTGTGTCACGCTATTGTGCTATTTCTGTCCTTCTCTTTATCACATATTCTTTTAATGTCTAATGTAAACTTGAGGCCTCAAGTTCCTCACTATTGACTCACTACTTAAACCTCTGCTTAGGGGTTCTATTCCCTTCTTCAAAACTCTATTGAAGCTTTCCTTCCCAGTCTTCTGAGAGGCCTCCTAATTATTACGCAATGCACGGATTCCTGGCCTGCATCTTCTCTGATTTCCATGGAGCATTTTACTCCTCTTCTTGGAGGCCCTGGCCTCCCCTGCTTCTCCTCTTTCCTCTCTTGCCCTTTGTCAGCTGTCCTTTCCCCCTGCTAACTCTCTTCCTCCTATATTCTTTTCCCTCTGCTCACTCTTTTCCTCCTAATACTGCTGCATTACTGCATCCTATCTCAGACCTCTTATATTTCTGTCCTCTCCCCTCAATGAATGAATGCATCAACTCTTATTGATGTTACCTTATGGGAAATATCCTAGATCTACCCAATCTTTATCTTTTGGCATTGTTTTCCTAAATCCTGGCATAGCACTCCAATATTCATCTCCTAGTTATCTGTCAGTGGATACTACAGTCAAAACCAATGTCATATTTCTAAAATCAAAATAATCAATGATGGCCTTTCCTTCTCACTACTTGATCTTCCTTCACTCTATTCACTTTCTTAGTTAATGCGACCACTCACCTGAGCAAACTGAGACATGTGATGTTATTCTCATTTTTCAAAGCCTATTTCTTATCCCCTGCACCCAAGTCCTGATGTTCCTAACTCTGATAATCTCAAATATTTGCTCTACTTTCCTGCCTTGCTGACTCAATCTTAACCGTGTTCTACCTAGCTTCTTCCTTGCCTGTTGCAGGAACCAGGGTTCTCACTTGTATCCCTGCTGTCAGTTTTGGTTCACCTGAAAGTCTAATCTGATCTTGCCAGTCCCCTGTTAACGAATTTCTTGCAGGGTCTTCCTACTATCTAAACGTCTTTACTAGGCATTTAAAACTTTTCATGTTTTCTCCCACTCAAAATGTCTAAGCTCATCTACCGTCACCCTTCCTACAGCAGTTGTGATGGCATTGGTTCTGTGGGAGGACTCGTGTGAGGACAAATATCTCCTAACCTGTGTAAGAAACTAGAACTTCCTAGTACCCATAAGAAGAATCCTTCTACCTTTGTACTCTCCAGTGACTGTTGATGATGGCAGTGATTATGCTTCTATCTGGACATCAAATTCTTCAAAGATTAACAGCATTATTAAACTTGCAAAGCTTTCATCTATTGCTGTTGTTTTCTGTATCATCTGCTCTCTTTTTAGACACAGTTTATTTATACCTGAAAGGGTTTCTAATATGGTGTTTATTATATCCTATTCCTAATGGAGTTTAGTAAGACCCGAACATTTTCTGTACCAATCTGTAAGGGCAACCCCTGATTGAAAGTCTATCATTCATAATGGGCCTGATGCACTAGTAAGAAAATCCTCGCTGATGTTTTTTCAAGACCAATAAATTATCACATTAGCAGCTACTGACATCACAAAATAAAATGTTTCAAGAGCTAAAATAGAATAAAAGTTTCCAATTGCACCCTGAAATCTATAGCATTATTATGTAACTGAATTATGCATAATGACAACCAAATATTAAATGTTTCTTGTGGTTTCATATCAACATATACCTCAATTTCAAATAGATTGACTTCAAATGTTGATTTGAATTGACCATACTTTAAGATTTACAACTTAGGAGTCAACATTTCAGCTCAAAGTATAGTCATCTATTTAGTAAACTAAGCAACTGCTAGTCATACAAGTAAAATAAAACTCAGTAACATTTGTATTTCTTGCAGATTTCAACTCAGCTTTAATTACATGCAGATTTAAGAATGCTAGCTTGGTTTATTTGTGTATGACTTCACAGGAAATAAGTATTTATTAGACCAATAAAGTTAACGATTGTTTAATTGGAAAGTCACTTTCTCCATTCCTTTTTATGAAATGATTCACATATATATATAACATATAAGAGGTGTGGGGAAGCACCATAATGATGACAAAGCGAATATTCCTCACCTACAGGATCCTTAGAAACTCTTTGGGTACTCTGTGGACGGTTGATTAATTTCTTATGCTATTGTGGGAAAGGAACACAAAATAAACAGAAGAAATAATTAATTTGTGAATAAGTTACAACAAAAATTCATCCAAACCTCATCTCTATTTGGAAGAAGTACTGAATTGCATACCTCACAAAATTAAATACTGTGTTTGTGCATGCATGCTCAGCACTTGTTTTCCTAAGTAAAGCAAAGTATACTAACCCAAATATTTCAGCACATTTAAATTTAAGAATACACATTTAAATATTATTAAAGCACTCAGATTAACTCTAAATGAACATTTTCCAACCAAAATTTAAAACTGTTAAACCAGCTAGCATAGAGCAAGCTACCAGCATGCTATAAAGATGATATTTTGTATTTTGTAAAATCCCCTGTGGGGCAGGCGCTTTGCCTCAACACTCAGCACAGAACCTGGCACCTAACAGGTTAAAAGCAATCAAATCAGTGAGCGGATATTACTCGAAAATCAACATTTTATCAAGAAGTAAATATATTTATTTTGCCAGCTTTCTACAGAGTCTGGAGAACAGTTTTTTCTCAGGTAATATGAGATAGTGGAGACAGCATATGAGATAAAATAAAATTATCTGGGTTCAGATACCTAGCCAGTGGTTGAGTAGCATTGCACTTTGGGGAATTTATTTAAGTGCTCAGCCTCAGCCCTGAAATGCCTTTATGGATGCCCACATCACAAAGCCTTGCACACAAATGTTCACATCATCTTTATTTGAATTAACCAAAAACTTGAAACAACTAAAATGTTCTTTAGTAGATACATAGTTGAACAAACTATAGAACATCCACACTACAGGATACTAAAGTAATAAAACAAAACAAAACATAGATACATGGGACAATTTGCAAGGACCTCCGGGCATGATGCTAAGAGAAGTATTCTAGTCTCAAAAGGTTGTGTATTCTGATTATATCACATTGTTGAAATTACAAGATTATAAAGATGTAGAACAGATTAGTGATTGCCAAGAGTTACTGATGGAGGGAGAAGGGGTGAGGGAGCACAAAAGAGATCTTTGTGGTAATGGAATAGTTCTATATCTTGAATGTGGTAGTTACATAAATCTATACCTGATAAAATGCCAGAGAACTATACATACACATTGTATCAATGTCAACTTCCTGGTTTTGATATCTTGCCATAGTTATCTAAAATGCAACCACTGAGGAAATCTGGGTAAAGAATACATTGAACTTCTCTGTACTATATTTTGCAGCTTCTTGTGAATCTATAATTACTGTATGTCAAAACGTTTTTTAAAGCTTATTTCACAGCAATGATACGAGGATGATGTAAGTGTTACATGTTAATGAGTAGCATACTGCTTCCCACTGAGCCCCCTAATACAAGTTAGTTGAATCTGAATATCACATTTTATAGGCATTCTTGTCACAAATATTATATAAACATGGAAGCATATAAAACTTCCATTAAGAAGTTTTAATGGGAAAAAAATTAAGAAACATAGCATGAGTTGAAGTATGTTATTATACTATAGCACTGCAAAATAGCACATATAATTTTCAAGGCATCAGCTATGTGTTTGAACCCCTCAAAATATTGAGAGAGAAATGCCAGTTTAAATAATGCAGCAGATTGTATCATTCCCATCAAAGGGCCCATGGCCTTGGACAAGAGATACATATTGAGACTTTTCTTTGTATCAGCAGTTTTTCCCCCCCATAACTGTTTGTTCACAGATGTCTCATCGCATTTTGATGCACACAGAATGCTTCCAGTGTTTAAATTTTTTTTCATGTACATGACAATGCAATTCAAGTACTTCATCTGATGCACAACCATGGAAGCAGTGAATTGGGGTAGCTCAGGCTCTTTTTAGACTTCCAGGCACTGTGCTGGTTGCCCATGTGGTCCCTTCATGAAGGATTTTCATAAAGGATTTTCAGTGTTGCCTTCTCTTCCCTTCCCTTTCATTTTCCTCCTCTCCGTGCCCCCAAGCCTTTTTTGCACGATTTTGGTCTGTGCACTCTTTTCGCTTGCACACTACCTTTTGAACCTCCTTGGTGCTCAGGCTCAGCTACAAGCAGAACAGTCAGCCAACATTTGGCCTCCTGCAGTCTCCCCTCTCACAGGTTCCCAGCATCCCTACGTGGTTCGCTGGATGCGTTCCTTAGCAGAAACAGCTCTCATTCCCGCCGCCCCCTCCCCACTTTCCTCTCTTGCCTCCTTGCAATCAAAAGATGCCTTTAAAGGCACTTCTCTGCTTCTTATTTGGTTTCTATTTGCAGGTTCTATTCCACAGTTTTCCAAGTCTAACTCTGTCACTGAGTATCCCAACCTCCAATCTCAAAATTCATTTTTAAACTTTTTTTTTTCCTTTCTTGATTTTAGCCTTGACATATACTTTGAAACCGTTTGTTTCTCCCTCTGCCACCAGGCACTTCTGTGAACCATGCTTGCTTATCTAATTATGTGCTGGCTTAGAAATTCCAGGGGCCAATCTTGAAACAAACCAGGCAGAGAGACCAAGCTGTGAAATCCTCCCTCTTGGCGGGAGTTACAAACGGCCCGCCACTGCTAGGCTGAAGTCAGGATCGCACAAACCGGACCTCCAGATGGGCGATTATGCAAGATAGCCCTTACAACAAGACACACAGACCTGCGCCTTCCTGCACGACTCCTGCATGCTTTCCACACCTTTTCCTTCTTAAACTCCTTCACTCCGCCCAAAATGTTGAAATAGTCATTTGAAGGCATTCACTTGGCCTTTCCAAGCCACATGCTAGCATTTTGTTAGCGAAACTGCTTTCCCTTCAAAACAGTAACAATAACAACCACCACCACCACAACAAAACAACAAAAGGTGCCATTTGATTACATTTTCTCAGATTCTATTTGTGAAAGTAATATTTCTTATTCCTCTCAAGTAATCTGTTTTATGTTAATGTTGCATATTTTAATTTGCCACCTACGATATCTTAAATGCCACTTGCAACATGTCAGTGCGCTGGAGAAATGCTGGACAAATTTAAACGTGACTCTCCAGCTCTCTGTAAACTATTTCCTTGCTGCACAATCCACATTTAAATGGGTATAGTGGGGCTTATGTGGCAGTTTTCCCTGAATTATAAGCCTCTTGAGGGCATCAGTATAAAAATATAAGCAATTCAGATATGTACAGATGTGTCACATTTTACGCTGTTAAGCACGATGCAAGTCTTATCTATTTAGAAGTCATTTTAAAAATTGAAATCAAAGACAGGCACCTACACCAGAAAGAGGTATGAGTTTCTTGAGCTTTATAGCCACTATCATTAGATTCTTTTGATTACTGACTACTCTTTCCATGTTCCCTAATTATAGCCCCGTATTGAATTCTTAAAGCGAAGTAAACCATTTTTTACTTGAACTCGTATGTGTGAAAATTTGATCTTTTGTGTGCAACTCAACAAACTGGAGTTGGTTACATCCACTCAGTTACCCAGTGTTATCTCCCAAGGAACCTCCACGAGTTTACTGTCCTTGGGGCTTTTCAGTGCTCCAAGATCCAGCCATTATCAGTCTTCCCTTTACTCAATAGACTTAATGTTTTTGAGGATCAGGAAAGTATATCTCATTCCTGTATATGTCAGACATCATCGTAGATAAGGTGTTGTACACACAAAGTGGTAAAAAATATTTTATTGGCTGGGTGCAGTATCATGCTTATTATCCCAGCACCTTGGCAGGCTGAGGCAGGAGGATAGCTTTAGCCCAGGAGTTTGAGTCCAGCCTGGGCAACATAGCAAGACCTCATCTCTACAAAAAAATACAAAAAAAAAATACAAAAAAAAAAAAAAAAAAAAAAAAGCCAGGCATAGTGGCTCACTCCTGTGGTCTCGGCTACTTGGGATGCTGAGGTAGGAGGATCACCTGAGCCTGGGAGGCAGAGGTTGCATTGAGCTGAAAGCATGCCACTGCACTCTAGCATTTGTGACAGAGTGAGACCCCCCTACTCAAAAAACTAAAAAAAAAATTGTGTTCACATGATGATACTGTCTCTCGATTTAAATGATACGCCCCTTCAATATCTGCCATATTTTCAAGGAACTGGTCAAATTCTACCTCTTTTATCAATTGGTTTCTTATTTGGGAATTTATACACTATGCTATCACACAATTTAGCTAATAACTTAATATTATATTGTTGTTAATGCCATTCATATGTGTTGTTTTTCCTTCCCGAATTAGACACTCAGTGATTTATTGTGTCTTCTTCTGCATCTTCTTTTATATCAGTACTTACATTTACCACGTGTTAAGCACATCATACCTTTAATAAATACTTAATAGCCAGAGGGGCCCTCCATGGACAGTCACAAGGATTGTTATCATCATACATGTAAGGTCAGCAGTTTCAGCTGTTCACACAATCTGCACAGCAAGGTTTTAATGTATCCATGAAGATTTCTTCTACTATTTCCTACAGAACACATTTCAGATCTCCGCTGCTTTTTGAAAACACATGCCTTACACCCTGTCTACCACTGTCTCACAAGGTGTTTATTTTTCTATTCGCTGAGAAAATTAAGCAGTGGGTTGGGCATGGTGGCTCATGCCTGTAATCCTAGCACTTTGAGAGGCTGAGGTGGGTGGACCACCTGAGGTCAAGAGTTCGAGACCAGCCTGGCCAACATGGTGAAACCCTGTCTCTACCAAAAATGCAAAAATTAGCCAGGTGTGGTGGTGCACTCAGCTACTCAGGAGGCTGAGGCAAGAGAATCGCTTGATCCCAGGAGGCCAAAGTTGCAGTGAGCAGAGATCATGCCACTGTACTCCAGCCTGGGTGACAGAGTGAGACTTTGTCAAAAAAGAAAGAAAGAAAGAAAGAAAGAAAGAAAGAAAGAAAGAAAGAAAGAAAGAAAGAAAGAAAGAAAGAAAGAAAGAAAGAAAGGAAGGAAGGAAGGAAGGAAGGAAGGAAGGAAGGAAGGAAGGAAGGAAGGAAGGAAGGAAGGGGAAGAAAGAAAAGAAAGAAAGAAAGAAAGAAAGAAAGAAAGAAAGAAAGAAAGAAAGAAAGAAAGAAAGAAAGAAAGAAAGAAAGAAAGAAAGAAAGAAAGAAAAGAAAGAATAGTAGGCAGTGGTTCTCAAACCTGGGTGTTCCTGCCAATGAATCTTGAGAAAAGGGCAAAAAAGGGAAGCTCACACTTTGATTCAACTGGTCTCAGATAAGGCCACATTTGGAATAAGCAACTGGGTGATTCTGATGCTGAGGCTGAGTGACTGCACATAGAAAAAACCAATCAAGTATCAAACCCTACATGAATTATCAACTAGCAACCCTATAAATGTATCCCAATGAATGCCTGGAAGAATGAAAGAAATATCTTTATCCAAAAAGTGATGAAAATTTCTAATGTCACATCAAGACAAAAGTAAACTTCAGATTGCTTCAACTTACCTAAATCTATAGGGATATAGCAATAAAAATATTAATTTCTATTAAGTAATTTCATAAATTACCTTACAGGAATCACACAGATGACCTAGCTCTGGGGCCCATCTCCTCATGCAGAAATTCCAGCTTCTGGAAAATTTTTCTCAAGTATTTCTGGCAGTTCCATGGGCTTTACTCTCTTGGTATCTACACTGTTCCACTAGGTGCCCCCAGTGCTCAGCTGGACCATGCAGCCCTCCACACCACTTCTGTGGGCACAGCAGCTTCTCCCCATGCATCTATCATCACGTAGCATGCCATGATGGTTTCTACCTGTCCTTCAGTTTTGCTTTCATGGTGCCACATAGCTTCAACTGACATCTGTGTTTTCCACAGGTTTGCACAGCTGCTGTCCTACTGCTGCTCTGCTAGGTCCCACCAGCAGTGATACCACTGCACCTGCTCTGTACTGAGCTCTTGGTCCCTCTTGCTTCTCTCCCAAGGAAAGAAATTCTCGTTAGTGGCCAACCTAAGCTCTCTCTCCCGGTATATGAGCTGTGTGGCAAAACATGATAGGATGAAGAAAGTGGCTTCCTACCCCTCATGTCATATGACATTAAAGTAATATTCACTGTGCCCTGATATGCCACAGAACTAAATAAAATAGGCTTTCTGTTTTTCTAATTAAAACTTTTTTCCATCAGACATAATCATACATCTAAGGAGTGGAAATGGAAGATAGATTTTACCAATAGCTGCAGGGCTCAACCCTACACACTTACTGGCCTCTGCTGACTAGAGCTTTCAGTGTATAATTTATATTTATATATTTCACATATTTTAACATATATTATACATAATTATGGTATATAATAATGTATATTATATTTATATTATGTATCACATACTTAACATGCAATATTTAATACATTCATATGTATTTAATAAATTTATATGCTAAATTTATAAAATATGTTCACACGTTTTCAGGTAAAACCATCCTAACTTCCCTGCATACAGAATTCTGTCAAGTCATATCTCATATACCCAGTTATTTCTGAAACTCAGGTTCATTTCTTACCCCAGAAACACCTCAGCTTTCATGCAAATAACTTCTAGGCTGTTTACTTCTCTGCACACTCATAAGGCATGTCTGGAACTCTCAGAATTGAGCCTGAGCTCAAATCTGAATTGTATAAAAATTGCTTTCTCCTTAGTTACCTCATTTGCCTTTCGCTAAAAAAAAAAGAAAAGGAAAGAAAAGAAAAAAAAAAGTGTGGAAGATGGAGAGCTCTTACTGTTTTCCTCTGTGATACATGCAACATTAAGGATCAAGAGTGATCAGGTCTCCTGGTTGAGAGCTAACCACACTAGTCTCTGACAGTTCTTGGGACTGGAAAGAAGCTCAATACTTCAGCCTTGGCAGGGACTCACCCTCATTGTAATGTGCTTTCAGGGAGCTTTGGGGTGGTACTGGCACTGACTAAGCTGATGTCACTGTAGAAAAATGTGCATGAAAACAAGAGTGAAAGACAATGCAGTGGAAAGACAATTGCCATTGTGCACCAGCTTTAGGGCTGATTTGTTTGGTGATATCACGTCATCATTGTGCCTTCCCAGCCTCACAGAATGAACACAGGTCATTATAGGGAGCAAAGCAAAGATAATGGGGCTCCTCACAATACCCAGTAAAACCTAAGGTGAAAGTTAGAAAGGGGACAGTCAGGAAAATCATAAATCCTTCCCACCATTTTACACATATTTTGAAGGGCTAAGTAGAAAACACAAAATGTTACCTTTGAATACTAGTGCAATATTTTTATTATTTTATTTCATTTCATTTCACTTCATTTTATTTTATTTTATTTTATTTCGTTTTACTTTTTGAGATAGAGTCTAGCTCTTGTAGCAAAGGGTCAATGACGCGATCTAGGGTCACTGCAACCTCTGCCTCCAGCGTTCAAGTGATTCTCCGGCCTCAGCCTTGAACTCCTGACCTTGGGTGATCAGCCCACCTTGGCCTCCCAAAGTGCTTGGGTTACAGGCATGAGCCACTGTGCCTGCCCAGAATGCCCTATTTTTAACTGTACCTTGTGCAGTCACTAATTTCAAGGGCAACCGAAACAATATTATTGCCATTTGGCATAAGAAGTTGTAAACTTTGTCCTCTGTAATTTCTACTGCTTCCCAGTTCTTGCAGACTCTAGTGCAGAGCAAATTTTTGTGTAAAGTAACACCGTAAGAATTTTCTGATACTTTTAGCACCATTTAGCATGGATGCCACATAGCCTTATAGCTAAGCATCAAATTTATACAATCAATGAAAGAAAATGACATGCTGTTTTTATTAATTTTATTATTTACCCTAGAGCACTTATGCATGAAGACATTCTAATAGGTTATTATTGTGATACCTGTGGCAATAGCTCTTTCATCCAGCTGCCCTAACCTCACACTCCTCCCATTCCCACGCACTTACTGTAGGGCTTGCTTTTAAATAAGTCTTTTGTTATTAAAAGACATACAAGTAAAAGTGATAGGATTAACAATAGACTAAGAAAGTACATATAATTAGTATTTTTCTGTGTATCTTTAGCATGGATTTTTACCAGAAGCATTTAGGGTATTATAAGTCCTGACTTTTCCTGCTTACTGTACTTTGGATTTATTTTGCATATAGACCTCTTCTACCACGTAAGCATCAACATAAGTAAATGGCAATGCTTAGTTTATAATGTAAAATCATAACTTGTTTATAATGTAAAATCATTATGAATTGTATGAGTCATACATTATAAAATTCAGCATACCCTTTACTATTATGCAATAATGAGCTCCAGTTTTGCTTAACTTGAGCTCATTTATTGCATAATAGTAAAGGGTTATTTACTTTATTATAATCTTATCACTTTTACCTGTATGTATTTTAGTAACAAAATAAAAGACTTCTTTACCGGAAAAATCCTACACAGATATCACAATAATCGCCTATTAGAATGTGTTCATGCATAAATGCTCTAGGGTAAATAATAATAATAGTAAAGAGTATGCTGAATTTTATGACGTATGACCTCAAGTTTTGCTTAACTGGAGCTCATTTATTTCATAATAGTAAAGGGTTTGCTGAATTTTATAATGTATGACTCATACAATTCTTAATGATTTTACATTATAAACAAGCTAGACATTATATTGACCAAGAAAGTAATCTGGTACAAAAATTAATGCTAGTATAAAAACTCTGTGCTGTAGTAATGTGTTCAACATAATCACAAATCTAATAAAAGCTTATGTAAGTATCGAGTGAGGATGTACATGTAACTATATCATTGCAAACCCATAACAATGGTTTGAAGTGTTATTATCCCCATTTCACAGATGTAACTTTTCCAAGGTAATATGGCTAGGAATATGGCAAAATTAGTCATGAAACTGAGGTCTGTCTGAAGCTCTAACAATAAATAATACTTCCTCCAGATAATAATACCAGCTACTATAATTGCCATGTACCAGGAATTACTCTAAAAACTTAAAGTATGTTATAGAACCTTGACAGTATAATATGGTATATAGTCCATCATAAACACACACACACATCCTTGTGAGGTTCTTATGCCTATTTTATGAATGAGGAAACAAGTTTAGAAAGATAAAGTTATTTGACTAAAACATACATGCTAAATGACAAATACAACATTTAAACTGACATCAGTAAGAATCCAGGTCCTGTATTTGTAACTTTAAGTTAACATTTGTATGTAACATGAAGGTTGTAATGTGGAACTTTCCACTCAGTTACTTCAGTACCTCCAGCACTACGCTTACTATTTACATATATCAATTTTATTGACTTGGCGGTAGTATTAGATGGAAGTAAAGAGCTCAACTCCTAACGTATTATTCATTAAACTTGTAATCTTAAACAAAGTAGTCCCTTTGTGCCTCAGTCTCCTCCTTTTAAAAGTAAAGATATACAATGTCATTAGAAAGAGGCATTGAGTTACATCATGTATCTGAAATTAGGGTATCATATGTAATAAGTGCTCAAAATAGTACCGGTTATTACTTAAAGTATTTTAAAAAAATATTTGTTTCCTACATAAATACATGTTAAAAGAAACACTTCTATTTAAACCATAAGTGAGAAAACAATTTCATCTACATAAACACAAGAAAACCTTAAAAAATACAATTAAAAAATAACAATATTATTAAATTCTGTTGCCAGCCAAGATCTCTGAACCTGAGAGTTATTCTTTGTTAAAAAGAAAGCTTTGAGCCGGGCGCGGTGGCTCAAGCCTGTAATCCCAGCACTTTGGGAGGCCGAGACGGGCGGATCACGAGGTCAGCAGATCGACACCATCCTGGCTAACACGGTGAAACCCCGTCTCTACTAAAAAATACAAAAAACTAGCCGGGCGCAGTGGCGGGCGCCTGTAGTCCCAACTACTCGGGAGGCTGAGGCAGGAGAATGGCGTGAACCCGGGAGGCGGAGTTTGCAGTGAGCTGAGATCCGGCCACTGCACTCCAGCCTGGGCGGCAGAGCGAGACTCCGTCTCAAAAAAAAAAAAAAAGAAAGCTTTGCAATTGTTAAGGAGATAGGAAAACAAGTTAACAACAACCTGAGTTCCACTCAGATTAAAGTGTAAAAAGAGAACATTGTTTCACTGTTTTGATTCCTTTTTATTGAAAGCTGGTGTGTATATTGTACTAAAACAGCACCTGCAATTCCAAACTTTGGGAAACAGCAGTATAACCAAGCAACCCTTTTATTTGCTGTGAGTCATATCATTCAGTGTAAACTTATATGAGAAGCATTTTTGTCTTTCAAAACTGTACAGATCACATTTTAAGGGGTATGAATGATAAGTCATAAAAAAGTGCACGGAGCATGAACTCATAACTTAAGATGGAAAAAACTGGAGCTGTCTTGCTCAAGGAACGGCTGTCATCTCTGCTCTGACAATGAGCTAAGAGCTGATGTCACCATATGGATAGAACAGAAAAACACTAAACTGTTCAGAAGTGGCAAAGCATTCAAAATCAAGATGGCTGAAGAAGCCTGCTTCTGACTCCGGAGCTGAAAAAATTTAGGTAAAGAGAAAAACCACTATCCAAGGCTACAGAAGTTCTATTCCAAAGCTTAGTTTCAGCAAAAGGTACGACCTTCCCTCCTAACTGGCTCTTTTGAAAGATCTAGATTTGCCAAACATTTTAAAGGTACAAAGGAAATGACAGGCGATATGACATAGTGGTAAAGGTGGTGGACATAAGGAAAACAAGGATCTGGCTTGCCCAAGGAATAGAAGGAAGCTAGTAAAGCATAAAAGAAAAACGACCTTGTAGTCTGAGTCCTCATACGGTCTCTGCTCCTGTGCAGTTCTACAGGCTGAGCCAATCAATTAAACTCTCTTACTGAAGTCTCTAACTGATTGAGATCATGTCTACAAATGACAGGGCCTACATCAGTAATTCAACAAATGAACCCACATGCAGTGTGTAGGTCCTGATTGGATGCTGTTTGTGAACACATCAACTGCAAAAAGAAAAAAATATAGAGTCACTAGGAAAATAGGGTAGGGCTGGGCAGTAGCTTATATCGTGTAATAATTACTAATATTATTGGGTGTACCAGTAGTAATGTAGTCTTGTGTCTTTTTTAAAAGTTTTTACCCCTTAGAGAAACATTCTGAAGTATTTACACGTAAAATGATATTGTACCTGTGATTTGCTTTAAAATACTCCAACAAAACAAACCCACAAACCAGGGTACTATACAAAATAAGTGTGGCAGAAAATGATGGGAGGGGGGTCCATGTAGGTTCATTGTATATTTTCTCTGTTTTTGTGTGTATTTAAATATTTGTGCATGCTTACATGCATGCCCACGTGCACGCACCCACAGACACACACACATACACACAGTTGTTTTTTTTTAAATAAGTAAATTAAAAGATACCAGTACCAGCACTCGCCAATAATCTGTTGTTGTCTTCATGAACTTTCTTTTTTTTTTTTTTTTTTTTTTTTGAGGCGGAGTCTCGCTCTGTCGCCCAGGCTGGAGTGCAGTGGCGCGATCTCGGCTCACAGCAAGCTCCGCCTCCCGGGTTCCCGCCATTCTCCTGCCTCAGCCTCCCGAGTAGCTGGGACTACAGGCGCCGCCACCACGCCCGGCTAATTTTTTTGTATTTTTAGTGGAGACGGGGTTTCATTGTGTTAGCCAGGATGGTCTCGATCTCCTGACCTCGTGATCCGCCCGTCTCGGCCTCCCAAAGTGCTGGGATTACAGGCTTGAGCCACCGCGCCCGGCCCATGAACTTTCTTATAATTGCACAGTGTAGAACTTCCTGAAAACCTAGGCAGAAATGTTTGGCCTTCAACAGAAAAGGAAGTACCTCCACATAGAGAGGTCTGGAAATCAGCACAAATCCACAGAGAAGTAAGATTGCAGTGGAACAAAATAAGAACAGAGTTTAGAGCAAGCAGTGCTGACCAATAGTGGTCCCACTTGGAGGTAAATACAGAAATTAGATATGGAAAAAAATCAGGCTACTAGCCATCATGGAAGTAGTGTAGATCTGCGACTTTCTTTAGCTCAGATCTTTGCTTCAAACCCATGCACATTTTTTTATCCAGCCAGCTTTATATTTTGCTTCCTCATTATTTTTTCAGTTGCTTACTTCTTAGAAAATCACTCTTTTATAACATCAATCTCATATGGTTTTTTCAAGCAGAGGGAGAATTGATACATTTCTCAGTCCTCGATTGGACAAAAGAAGACAGCTTTAGGCCCCTGGTAACCAGATGGATGAATTCAAATAATTCCAAAGAATCTAAGGAGTGAAGACAGATAGAAGGAAGGGGCATCCAGGAATGTCTACAGATATAAAGTGGGCAAAGATCTAGATATTTCAGAAAATATAAATGGAATATATATATGGAAGCAGTGAAGAAAAATTATCAAAAGCAGTCTGGAATAGATAAACCTGATTTCTAAATGCATGTCTCTATTTTCATTTTTTACCTATTAATGGGCAAAGTAGGTGCACCGCATGAAGTTGCCATGAGGGTTAAATGACGTAATGCACATAAAGCACTTCAAACATGCAAGCACTCCATAATTCTAAATAACTGTTACAATGCATAAGATTTTGCTCAGTATTCCAAGTAATTTTGGCAAGAGCAGATGTCCTTGAGCCATAAATGCAGCTATGTGGAAGACGCTATCACTTCTTAAAGCAGTTCAACAAATCAAAGAAAGATATACAGCATTGCCAGAACTTGCATTAATATTAACCTCCTGTCTTTATTGTTCCACCTTTAGATTATAATCCCAACAGGTTTTGTCAATCCACTTTAATCCTGTCCCTATTTATTCCTGTGCCTATTTAACTCTTAGCATAATTCTTTCTAGGTTATTCTAGGAGATTTAAAAAAATCCTGGGCCAGGCACAGTGGCTGATGCCTGTGATCCCTGCACTTTGGGATGCCAAGGCGGGTGGATCACCTGAGGTCAGGAGTTCGAGACCAGTCTGATCAATATGGTGAAACCATGTCTCTACTAAAAATACAAAAATTACCTGGGCGACATGGCAGGCGCCTGTAATTCCAGCTACTTGGGAGGCTGAGACAGGAGAATCGCTTGAACCCAGTAGGCAGAGGTTGCAGTGAGCTGAGATCGTGCCACTGCACTCACTCCAGTCTGGGCGACAGAGTGAGACTCTGTCTGAAGAAGAAAAAAAAAAAAGGAAAGAAAATTCCTGATATTTTGTTTTGGTTTGGCTTTTCAGATCATAGCTAGAAATAGTTTTTCCAACAGAAAGAGTAATCTGAATGTTTCTGGGAAAGGCCTGGGCAGCCACACACCAAATGTCTCCCTCCCAGGTCTTGCCACAGTGTATGAAATCCTATTAGTCATTCCTTTAAAGTCATGAAAGGCTTCTGCTAGATGGAACTGCTAGCTGGAAAGAAAACAGGTAAGGCTTCTGTCAGCTATTAAAACTCCACCTTCAATTGCTTTTTCAATTTCCCCAGCATGTTTTCATTTATTCATTGAAGAGTTCAGCAAAACATTATTGAATGCATCCTCGGGGAAGGGATTACAAAATTGAATGAGCAGTGCTCTCAGTCCTGAGAAACTCAGTCTCAAAAGCAGACAGTAATATAATGTTAGGAGTGTTGCCATTGAAATCAGACAAACTTGGCTTCAAACAGTAGCTTTGCCATTTTCCCTTGGGAAAAACCTCTCTATGCTTCAGTTTCTTAAATGAAGAAACCTTTTTTTAAGGTTTTTCTGGGTTTTTTTTTCAATAAATAAGTTAACGTGTAAATGCTTTGTCAAGTTACAAGCAGGAAATAATTTAGTAGGTATTCGTTATTATTATCATTACCATGATTTTTATATAAATAAAAAATTATAATGGACAATAGCTTTACATATATATATAAAATTATATATATAATACATGTAATATATATTTTATATATATAATATATGTAATATATATTTTATATATGTTATATATATATTCAAAGTGCTCTAGTTACAGATACAGTGTATCTAGTTACAGATACAGATACAGTGCAGTGTCTAATACTGCCTGGAAAATTTAAAGTCTTCTTTTAAAGAGGGTATAATAGGGTTAAGTGTGGAGTCATTGCTGTCACAATGGCAACCTGCGGGAAGAGTCTTGGAAAGAAATGAGGCTTTAAGTAGAACTGGAGCAAAATACGTTAGTTGGGGAAATGTAATATAAAAAGGTTATGACGATGAGCTGTGGGAGTTTGTAATGGGCCCTATATGCCATGCTAACTGGCTTGGACTTTTGATCAATAGACATCCGGTGAGGAGTTTTGGAAGAGTGATAAAATCATATTTGTTTTAGAGAAAAACCAAACTGTCAATTGTGAGGAAGGCAGCCTAAAGCAGATAAGGGAACTGGTGACAGGCCTCCAAGGAAAATGTTGCTATCATCTATGTGTTAGGCAATATTAGAGGGACTGAAGATGAAATGCAAACAACACTTCCAAAGTAAAATCAACAAACACTGTATTATATCACAGGAGAGTAGCTCAAAACAGTGTACTGAGAGCAACCTTGGAAATCCCCTTCACGACTTCCTCTATCTGCCAATATTCTCCTGCCACCCAGTCCCACGCACATTCACTCTATTACCAAGACCTGTTGATCTCAAATTCTGAATCTCTCTCCAACTCTGTTCTTTTCTTGCTATCCTTACTGTCATGATCTTACATAGGCTCTCTCCCTCTCTTCTATGGACTATTTCATTAGCTCTTTATTTTACTATTGCTAAGCTCATCCATTTCTAGTTTATCCTTATAGGCTGTTGTAGTAAAGTTGCTGACAAAACTTGATCATATCACTCTCCTAGTTAAAATTTTCCAATGGCTTTCCAATGGCTTGAGCCATTACTCAAAAGATAAAAGATCAACTTAATTATAAACAAACCAGATACCTATGTCTCCATCCTTAATTATGGCCATACCAGTTTCAAGAATACCAGTAGATGAGAGATTTTGTTGTTTACTCAAAAACTGAGGGTCTTCGGTTTGCATGTGCTCTCTATGTCATGAAATCAATCACAGTTTTTTGGTGAATTTTGACAGAAAACTTGTTTACCACAATTACAGTATCATTTAGTTAACCTAAGTAAGGAATTAAAGGCCCTCCATAATCTTTCCCCAACTTATTTCCAACATGACGTTTCCAAATCTTCCCCTGAAGACACACAGTTGCATTCATCATCCTTTCTCAGAACACATCTTGTGCTTGACCACTTCAAAGTTTCTACTCATGCCATCTCTCTTGTGTGAAACTCCTTGCCCCTTTCTGTCTTCCTCTCCAGATCCTAAATATTCTCTGCAATCATTTTGCTCTCTGAAGCACCCTCTGATCACCTCAGTCCACAGAGATCACCCCCTTCTCTGAAATGCCCTAGCATTTAACATCTTACTATTCATTTGCAATTAACAATCAGTTCCTGTCTTTTGTTATTGCTGTATTGTTGTATTCAATTATTATTTATCTCTTGCTTTGTTTTATAACTTTTAAAGTGTTTATACTTTATTTCCTAAACTGGACTGTAATTTCCTTGAAAACTAGAACTTTGGCTTCTATTATTATTATTATTATTATTATTATTAGGCCTTACACAATATCTTGTAGGTATTAGGCACTTTGTGGTTGCTAATTAACATGTTGACTAATACAATACATATACAGAAGAAAAAATAAAAACAAAAACAGTTGAAGTTAATGAACTAAAATCTGTTTGAGTTAATAAGCATAACTTTTTACTTACTAAATGTTATAATTTTAAGAGAATAAATGCATACACATCAATGGCTGTTTAATTATTAAATTTATTTAAATAGGCAGGAATATGTGTGCTTCCTTTGTAAAAGAAATAGCGAAAGCTCTATGACAATATAGTGACCAATTCCTGTTTAGCTATACTGCCCTCCAAGCAGAGGAAACCTTATCTTTTAAAGTCAAGGGTTGAAGGAGGAAGAAGGAGGGAGGGGTTAAGAGGGATCAAAGAAGGAGAAAGGGGAGAAGGGAAGAAAAAAAGAAGGTGCAGAGGAAGAGATAAAGGGGAGGAGCGTGGAGGGGAAAGGAAAAAAAAATGGAAGGGGAACAATAGAAAGGGATGGGGGGAGAAGCGAAAGAATCTCTTCTCATTAAACTGGTGGTCAAAGTACTTTCCAAAAAAGAACACAGGATCCTGTTTCTGACTAAACCAGCTTTGTTCATGTTCCCCTCATGTTCCTCTTAGTGACATGGTCAAAACTGTGGCTTTGAAGGTCATTCTGGTTGCTTGTAGGAAAGTGGGACTGCAGACATGAGGATAACATGTAAGGGAGATGCATGGAGTGCCAGAGTTCTCCCTTCTCCATCCATCTTTCTCACTGGAAAGAGAGAAGATTTTGGAAACTTTCAGGGGTTAAAAAAATTCACATAATATTTCTACTTACCAAGATCCTAGTGGCTTTCTTCTATAATTGATAGGGGAAGGGACATGAAGCACCAAATATGGTATTGGCATTAACTCTAGTATAGAAAGTATGACACTAGGTTATGGAAAACTTAAGAAACACCTTGTGGCCACTATTCCCTCAAAAACCACAGCAAGAAAAAAACAAAACAAAACAAAACAAAATCCTGATTTTTCTTATAAGACTTTCTTCTAATGTGCTCTTTCAGTTTCCTTTTTAAAATGCCTAGCAATAACAGAATAAGTTTCATTTTATCCTTGAACCCTAATATAATTTTGTAAAATTACTGCAACTGAGAAGTCTGAGTAGAATTAAAATGCTTGTGGATGTAAATATTTTTAATGGTTCAGAATCATCTCATTTATCTAGTCAAAATTGCTTTGGTATTTCGTATTGTTGGAAAAAATAATATAGGAACAACATTACCCCTAGCAGAGCAGTGAGATGGTAACGAAATCCAGTGGTGAAAGTGGCGATTCCGACCAACTGATTCCTGCACTGCTATCTGCCTGCTTCCTGCCTTTGACACAGCAAGTTATTTAATGTGGTGAGAAAGAAAGTGTTGAAGCTGTATCATTATTTACTAGAAATCACATGTCAGGAGTTCAGTTTTAAAAAAACAATAATCCAGGAAGTTCAGGCTAAGCAAAACTTGGGTCAACAGGTCGCTTACGTAAATACGTGGGTTAGATTTTACTGGGAAACTCCAGCCTTGAATAGGTGACAGCAATCAGATCTGCAGCCCTTCTTTCCTTCAAAGCAAAACCTCCAAGTAGGAGGAAGGAGTCAAAAGCAGTCACAACCCAAGCTAGCACAAATAAGCAAACGGCCTGCAGTCACCTATCTGGTGTGACTTCAGAGGCACGCACACACGCACACACGCACAAAATATTCTCTCCACTCCCTTCCACCTAAAAAACCTTTGAGAGTTTTTTTGAAACTTGCCTTGTTTTTGCCAAAGTACAATTATGTACAGTGTGAACTGAATTTACTTGAACATATTGTGAAAGGAGAAAGGCTGAGGCACAACTTAAGAAAGATATAGGGGTGAATCATTATTCTTTTCAGCCACATATTTTCAAATATATTGTTTATGGGATCATTTTCAGAAGATTATATGCAATATGAAGTGTCACCAGGACGCTTCCTATCTTACAAACCTCATCATCTTTCTGTAGCCCTCACATGTGCGCTGACCATCACAGCCTTCCTTCGAGACCTTGACTTGAAACGCGTGCCCATCTCGGAGTCTTGGAACTTGCTGCATCTCCCACTTGGATGCTCTCCTGGCCACATAAGAAGGTTCTGGTCTCCTGTTGCTCCTCAGCCCAGTAGTTCCCTCCACAGTGAGGTCTTCCCAAACAATCCCACCTGCCATTTCACACCACGAATTCTGTGTCCATCTTCTAATGCTAATTTATTTTCTTCTTTGGCACTTCTAACTTTCCTCCTTACATTTTTGGTCCATAAAATGCAAGTTATATTGATATATACACATTCACTCATGTTTATCGAGCATCTCACTTACGCCTGACACCATTCTAGGTACTTGTGATTTGGCAGTGAACAAAAAATGTTCCCCATCTTCACAGAGCTTACTTTCTAGTTATGGAATAGAGGGTTTTTCTGCAAGAAATGTACAAATGAAGAAATACATGTAAAAATGGAGAAATGATTTAGAGGAAAAGAAATAAGGCAGATTAAAGAGGATTAGGAATGTCAGGCTGTAGGGGTAAGAGTAGATTGCAACATTAGAGTCAGGATAAACCACAGAGAGAAGGTGAAGTTTCAGCAAAGAAGTGAAGGACGTAAGGGTGACAGATATGCAGGTATCTGATGGAAGAACATTCCAGCAAGGGGAATCACTAGCACAAAGACCTAGAGCAGAAGCAGGTGTGGCATATTCCAAAAACTCAAGAAGGTCACTATGATTGAATAAGTGAGGAGGAGAGTAGAGCAGAGAAGGCCCTGGAGTCAGTGAGGGCCAAGTTCACACAGAGCCTTTATTCTGAAGGAAGCTGGGAGCCACTGAAGGGTTTGGAGCAGAGGCATGAGATGATTTGACTGATACTTTAAGGCAGTAGTCTCCAACTATTTTGGCACCAGGAACCAGTTTCATAGAAGACCATTTTTCCATGTTGCAGGGATGGTTTCGGGATGATTCAGGCAACTGACATTTATTGTGCACTTTATTTCTATTATTATTATATTTTAATATATAATCAGATAATTATATACCATAAAGTAGAATCAGTGGGAGTCTTGAGCTTGTTCTCCTACAACTAGAAGATCCCATCTGGGTTGATGCGAGACAATGACAGATCATCAGGCATTAGATTCTTGTAAGAAGCACACAACCTAGATCCCTTGCAGGTGCATTTCACAATAGGGTTTGCACTCCTACAAGAATCAAATGCCGCCACTGATCTGACAGGAAGCAGAGCTCAGGCAGTAGTGCAAGCAATGCAGAGTGGCTGTAAATACAGATGAAGCATTGCTCACTTGCCCACCATTCACCTCCTGGTTCCTAACCAGCCACGGACTGCTATCATTTCATGGCCCAGGGATTGGGGACCTCTGCTTTAAGGGATAACTCTGCCTCTTAGTTGAAAACAGGCTATAGGCCGGGCGCGGTGGCTCAAGCCTGTAATCCCAGCAATTTGGGAGGCCGAGACGGGCGAATCACGAGGTCAGGAGATCGAGACCATCCTGGCTAACACGGTGAAACCCCGTCTCTACTAAAAAATACAAAAAACTAGCCGGGCGTGGTGGCGGGCGCCTGTAGTCCCAGCTACTCCGGAGGCTGAGGCAGGAGAATGGCGTAAACCCGGGAGGCGGAGCTTGCAGTGAGCTGAGATCCAGCCAGTGCACTCCAGCCTGGGCGACAGAGCAAGACTCCATCTCAAAAAAAAAAAAAAAAAAAAAAAAAAGAAAACAGGCTATAAAGAAGAAAGGGAAGAATGAGACCCTACAAACCAGAACACCACTATACATTGAGGCTTTGGGATACACTGTTTGTTGAATTAATTAATATATGAATGAATGAACTACAGAGGCTGTAGAATAAGAGACACAGAGATCCTCACAAGTATGAAGTAAAAGTGATATGTCTTCTCATCTTTATGAATCAGATACAGTATATTTACATCACACTCTATAATTTTGTGTGTGGTTCTATGCCTATATACATATATGTAAATATTTGCTGTGGGTTCTCCGTGAAACACTTTTAATTTGTTTTATGCTACATGTATAAATACCCACACAGTGTCATGTTCATTAATGCCAAGCTGTTACTATATTAGGCTACTTCCATTTCCTGAAAAATAGCACATTCTAATACTGCTTAGTTGAGGTGAATTTTTTAAATTCTGAACTTTATGAAATAAGTCTCATCTTGCAAAAATAAATGTCATGGTTTCAATTCCCATTTAGTTACACTAGTTTGAACAGAAAAAAGTTCCCACAGCCACAGATTCTTTTTCAACCCGACAAACTTATTTCTGAAGACTTTGGGCACAAGAAAGGGCCCAGGGAGTGAATTTGGAAAGCCCTATACAAACCCATCTGGGATAAAAAGAAAGCACAGATGGCCTATTGGCAGTAGATTCATCTATGAAAGGCAGCAGACATTTAAATGTACTATTTTTAAACATGCCAATATAGTTTCAGGATTATCAATTTCAAGGCTGAGTAATTGTAAGGTTTGCAGAAATTATCTTGTTCATCTAGTTAGTCACAAATATTTATCAAGCATGTACTATCTCTCCGCACTGGCAACAGAGAGTTGAGTGGGACAGGGTCTGTGCCTGCGCAGTTTATTGAATGCATTCTCAATTTTGATAATGTCACCCTTGGGGAGAGAAAATTCGTCCCTGGGTGAGACACAAAAAGGCTTATTCTTTTAGATGTATAAAACACAGATAAATATGTAGTATATAAACAGACACACAATATATCTGTGGTAATAAAATTTCACAAGGAGGGGTGATTAGAAAAAAAAAATTTTAGGAAAAAGACTCCCTGAAAAACCATTACAGCAACAAGGGAAGGAAACAAGCAAGTGGTTGTCATGAAATATGGTAACTACAGTGATAAGGAGAGTACAAAACGCTGTAGGTCCATATACCAGGAACACTTAACCTGCTACAAAGGAGGAGTGAGGGAAGGCTTCCTTGGAGAGGTTGCACTTAAGCACCAATGTGAAAGAGGTTCAGTAAGAATTATTCAGGCACATAGGTAAGGAATGGTGTGTTAGAAGCAAAGCAGAGAAGAAGCTGATGCAAAAGTACTGGACAATCGTAAACACAGACTTTTACTGAGGAAAATCTACACAAACGCCTAAATTATCTATGTTGGCTAATTTGGCTTGACTAATTTGGCTACTTTTATAAAGTCAGGCAACAGAGAAAACACTGATAAGTGAAAGCTGAATTCCTGTCACATTTTGGGACTTCACATCTGTCCTCTCTGACATAAGGGCCCTTCTTTCCATGGTCTGCCGTCATCTCAGTAAGGCCCTTACCCCCTCTCGCCAGAGAATTCCAACCACCCCTGGCTTGTCTCCTTTTCATCCTCTCATGGAAGCACAGCAACATGGTGCTCGCTGGAAGTAATGTGCCGGCTGAGCTGCCTGGAGAGCAGCCCTTATGTACCCCTCTCCACTCCAGATCTTCATGTTGATCCACATCGATGCCTTAGTGTGCCAGTTAAGAGTTTGTAGAATCAAGCTCTAAACTATGGAACAGAGAGAATTTGAGTATTCCTTCAAGTCAATAGTTCTTAAACTTTTAGAATCTGGAGAGAAAACTATAGACCTCCCCTTATTCATCAAGTCATAGATATTTAGGGTGCCTGCTATGTGCCAGGCACTTTTCTAATCACAGAAGAAGGAACCTGGATAGAATAGACAGGATCCTTCATTCACAGAGTTTGCTTTTTAAAGAAGCAAAGAAAAATAGAAAATATATGAACAAATAAATCTAAAAAAATCAATGATGGGTGTTAGGAAGTAAATCGAGAAAGGGTGACAAGTTAAAAAAGCGACTTCAGATTGGGAGATAAGGGAATAAGAATAACAAGTGACATCTGAGCTGAGGCCTGAATGATAAAGAAGCAGTTATGGGACTATCTCAGGGAAAAGTGCCGCATGCATAGGTAACGGCCATATGGTGCAAAGTCTTACAGTGGAAATGAAAACGCACAGAAGCAAAACTGATAGTAGATGTACACCAGTTTGGCTATACTGTCATGAAAGTATCATTTTCAGTATCAATGGCTTAATCAATTCCTCTACTTATGCGTACTTACCAGGGACCCCGGGATCTCCTCAAAAACAGCAAGTAAAGTTAATGTCACCAGGAACCTACTGAGGGCTGCTTTCAAGTTCACTGGTTGGTATTCAGGTCATATCATTTGTTAAATATTTCTAATATTATCTCTATAGTAAAGCATAGCACAGACATCATACATCAAATGTGAACCTAGATGCCCTAAAATCCATCTTGTATCTTTGACTAGTAATCCTAGCTTTATGTGCTAACAAAGTGACAGCATCATAGCCATTCAACACACAGGAAGCAGATTTCTTGGGTCTGAATTTTAGCTCTGCCATTTACTTAGCCATGAGAACCTGGGCAAGTTGCCTAAAATGTCTGTGCATCAGTTTCCCACAAAGTAAGAACAATTATGTATCGTAGGACTTTTGTGAGGGTTTAGTGATACAATGCATGTAAAGTATTTGAAAGGCCTTTGGCATATTAGACATTATTACAATGGTTATTACACAGCTTGTGAATTCCTGCTAAGCTATGCTTACCACCCCAGTCAAATGCACTGTATTTTCTCCCCCTAACTTGCCTTTTTTCTTCATTTCCAGTGGCTGAATTTCCACCAACTTACAAAGTTCAGATAAAATGCCACAAATACCACAAACTTCTACTGGTTACAGATTGTGGAAAAGCCATTTCCCTTCTCTGAACAACTATTAATACCATCTAGTACCAACTGTTAGTACCACTGCTTATATCATCTAAATATAACTTCAATCAGTTACTATCTTACAACGTAATTTTGTGTATATGTTTTGTGTACTTGTTCACTGGATTATAAATTCATTTACAGAAGCACTATTCCATAGAAATATAATTTGAGATACATATATAATTTAAAATATTCTATTAATAGTAACTAAAATGTTTAAAAAAATAAAAGAGGAAGTTAATTTTTATATATTTTATATAACCTAGTATAACCAAAATATAAATTTATCATGCAGTCAATATAAACAAATTATTAATGAGATCATATATATATTACTGAGTCTTTGAAATGCGGTTATCTTAAACTCACTGCCCATCTCAGTTTAGACTAGCCATATTTCAAGTGCTCCATAGCCACATATGGGCAGTAGTGACCATTCAGAACAACACAGCTTTAGGGCATGTATTATCCTTTACAGCTCTGTATTTATCACAAAGCCTAGCGCAGCACATCCCCTATTTCAGAAGTTCAATATTAATATTTGCTAAATTACTTTAATGATTTATTTTAAATCAGAACAAAATCTAACCACATGGTAAACACATTTCTGCTAGTCATACACACAAAAAATATAAACATGGGAAAGTGATTTTAGCTTTCTTTAAAGAATAAGAAGTTTGTTTTTACCTCAAGATTAATGAAGTAAATTTTTCAGTTATATTTCTTATTAAAAATGTAGTTTAGATTCAACAAGTCCTGTTTCACTGAAAGAAATTGTAATATACAGCAAGAAAATGTATTTATTTGTGTGTTAGACATATTCAAAGAAATAATTTAATCCTACTTTCTGACATGAGTAAGAATTTTAGGCAAGTATAACTCATGAAACAAACACGCAGAATATGGTAAGTTTCAATGTAAATATTTTGAGGTCATTTTGCTCTTCACCATGACTTTTCCTTAAAATGATGTGCTCTGAAATGCATTTTTTTCATAAATGATTTTCCAGTGACTCAGAGGCAGTTACAGAAAATGAATGACATTATTTTCATAGTTAGCAACAACATACTGTGAGGACCAGACCAATCTGAAGCATTCTTGTTAGAAAGGCTGATACGAATAAAAGGAGAAATCCTAACACGTTTTCTGATACTCTAAAATTGGACCTACCTACTCCTTCTTTATTAACTCTATTCTTACCTTTTCTTTTAACTGTGTGTGTCTCTCTGCCTGCAAAACTGATTGTTACAGAATTTTAAATAAGTAACAAAATGTAATAATTAGAAAAGTAAAATAACTCACCTTTGGCAATTTCAATGGTAATTTGCAAATTGGCAACTGAGAATGGTTTTCATTAATTACGAGAGATTGATTCAAGTTGGGGACTATCTTTCCTTTAGGTACTTTATAAACGACAATGGTGCCTTTATAATGAGGGCAGCTATAGTTTCCAAATTCGTCCACTTCTTTGATTTGGAGTTCCAGCCTAGGTTTTCTTTGCAAGTGAAAAATAAGTGTGTAGTCTTTTCCATAATCTTTCCCATTACCTAAATAGAAGTAAAATGCATTTATTACCATTAAGATATCTCACTTTGGGAGGCCGAGGCGGGCGCATCACGAGGTCAGGAGATCAAGACCATCCTGGCTAACATGGTGAAACCCCGTCTCCATTAAAAATACAAAAAAATTAGCCGGGCATGGTGGCAGGCGCCTGTAGTCCCAGCTACTGAGGAGACTGAGGCAGGAGAAGGGCGTGAACCCAGGAGGCGGAGCTTGCAGTGAGCAGAGATCGCACCACTGTACTTCAGCCCAGGCTCCAGAAGGAGACTCCGTCTCAAAAAAAATAAATCAATTAATTTAAAAACAACAACAACAACAAAAAGATGTATCACTTTGTGTTACTTAATTTTTAAAAATCCAAATAATTATTTTACTTTAAAAATATGACTAAAACTTTTGTGTATCATTATCTTTTGTCAAAACATAACTGACAAAGGAACAATAGGCAGAGACCATGTGGATTGCTCAAAAGATTTCTCATCGGTTGTTGGGCCAGGTGCTCTCTGGCTGCTTCTAAACCAAATAATCTTTAGCTTTTGTTTCTCTATTTCATTTTGATATAACCAGAAACTACTAGAAATATTCAGCTTTTGCAACATTTAGAAAATTATTTTCACCCGTTGAGAATTATCTTTCTCCTTTCCCCTAACTATTCATATTGCGACCTCACAATAGACGTTCCAGAACTGCACTCTCCTATAACATGTGGCAATTTAAGTTTAAATGAAAATTAATGAACAGTAAATATAATTAAATTTAACTCCTCAGTCTACCTACATTTAAAAGTCTCAGTGACAGCATAAGCATAAAGGCTACCATAATGAATAGCACAGATGTAAAACATTTCCACAATTGTGAAAATGGACAGTGTTGATCTAGAACTTTTAGGTGTGATAGTTATTGAATTTGTGTTACTGAAATTTCTATGAAAACCTGACGGATTCTCCTAAAATGATAATATACCAATGTTTTATCAACTCCTTACTGAAAATTCTAAAGTTTTTGTGAACATAACATTTCACTCATTGGGGTTTTACCATGACAATCAGAATATTTTACCTTGCTATTTCAACAGCAGAATAAACACTACCATGTTTCCTAAGGCAATATATGTCTGCATCAAAATTTGTAAAACTTGTAGGAAGCTATAATGTAGCATTTAAGATAATATGCCTTGGATGTATCGATCTAGGTTCAAGTCCAGCCTCTCTGATTTGTGTATTCTGTAATATTTATCTGTTAATATTTGTCCATTGTTTTTCAGATCTCTGAGCTTTTTAGAGACTTCCCTTAGCTTCCTTACCCTTCCTTAGCTTCCCTTAGCTTCCCTTAGCTTCCTTACCCTTAAAACAGGAGAAATAAAGCTTAACTCCTAGGATTGTTTAGGAAATGAAATGAGAAAATATGGATAAAATAATTATCATCGGACCTGGCACACAGTAAGTGCTCAATAAATGACAGCAATGATACCAAATGATAAAAGGCAGGATTCTTGCACTATTTTGAATTTGCACACACAAAAAAAACAAAACCAAAATCAAAACCAAAAACAAAAAAAACTCAGTTTTTTTAAAGAAATGTCAAGATGAAGCTTTTTTTTTCTTTTTTTGAGACTGAGCCTCACTCTGTCACCCGGGCTGGAATGACACAGCTCCACAGTGGCACAATCTCAGCTCACTAAACCCTCCACCTCCCAAGTTCAAGTTATCCTCCCACCTCAGCCTCCCAAGCAGCTGGGACTATAGATGTGTGCCACCGTGCCTGGCTATTTTTTTTTTTTTTTTCATAGAGACAGGGTTTCACCATGATGCCCAGGCTGGTCTCGAACTCTCCTGAAGGCAAGCAATCCACCCTCCTCGGCCTCCCAAAGTGCTGGGATTACAGGCATGAACCACCACATCTGGCCAAGATTTAGCTTTCATGTCTACATGGAAACTTCCTTTGTCTACTGTAAGTCAACATACAGTTGACTGCCCAGAGTTTTCTCTCACGGAAAACGTTCCGTTTTGCCCAGGGAACAAAGACTTCAGTGAGAGATGTAGATGATACCAGGACCCTTCCCCCGGTCCTGACTGCTTGAGGTCATTTTGGTGATTTTTCTAAAGCTCAGTTAAATCTAGAAATAGAATAACTCCAGATTACAGAAGGTGTAGAAGTAGATCCCTTTGCAAAACTTTGTATTTGAGAGGCAACCTGGCTACTTAGAGAAAAACAAAAAACAAAAAACAAAAAAACAGATTCCTAGGAGACGAATGACTAGCCAGGGTTTGTCTTCTTAAGAGAGTCTCACTTTGGTTAAAAAATAAATAAACAAACAAATAAAAAATAAATATTTGGGGTAATTTAAATGTTATCTAAATAGTAAATTAGGTAAATTGGAGTTTCCAGCTCACTGGAGTGACACCTGGCTAACTTCTGCTTCTATACTACTAGAGTGCTATCAAGAAAAATTTTACTACTTTGGTCCCTGTGGAATACAAATTAGTAAATTTCCCCTTCTACCCCTTGAAAGACATTATACTCTCTGTTGGGTGCACAATTATTCATAAGAAATGATTTATACAGAGGATATAAGGATTGAGGGTGAGGCATAGCCACTCTGGTTCAACTGAGACCTAAAACATTTACCAATTTTTAAAACTAAAGATCTCTAGGGAAACTCTCTAAAGATCACATTTATATATGAAGTAGGGATGAAATTATTGAGGATTTACTAATAGTAAATAGCAAAATCTTCATGTTGTAAACAGAAACCATTCTGTAATTTTTTAAAGTTGGAGTTTCATCGTTGTTAAGGCATAATATTATATTTTAAAGACGTCTGGTCCCTGAACAAAAAAATAGATCCAAAAAAATAGAAGTTGCATGAAGAAATTGCAGTACTCTGTTTTTTTCTCCCTCACTGGCATATTTAAAGGAGAAATAAAAGAAAAACTCATTCATTCCATACCCAAAGTGTAAAATCAAGCACTAGTTGACCTTCTGAGAAGCTTTTTCTTCTTCTCAATATCTTACGTATATAGTCCCCTAGCAGTGTCTTGAGATAGTAGCTATTTAGTAAATACCTGTCATGTAAAAAGTTCGAGAATTTACTTATATTTTGTGGATTATCTGCTGTCCCTTATAGTAATATATTTTCTTCTCTATAATGGGCATTAAATATTTTTCATTGATGCCATAGAAAATACAAATGTAAGAATAAATGTTTTTGCTCAGAAAAGTCAGATAAAAAAATTGAAAGGGCTAGCAGTCCAGGAAACCAGAAAAACCCTATGAGAACCACTGGCTCAGTGTATTTCTATATTCTAACCCATTCTCCACCAGCTCTACCTCTAAGCCATGCCATCTTTTGCCTGGTTTACTGCAATTAAACAGTAGTCTCCCTGCTTCTCCTCTTGCTCTAAAGCCTATTCTCAATGCAGTTATAATCTAACTCAGATCACTTCTCTGTTGAAAAGCCTTCATGTTTCCCCAAGTCACTCAGCAGAAAAGGCCGTCTTTCCAATGCCTACAAGGCATGATCAGTTCTCACCTCATCTCCCACAACCTGTGCTCACTCCCTCTGATCCAGCCATCTCAAGCTCCCACTGTTCCCCACACACACAAGGCAGGTTTCCACCGAGTTCACTGGCACTGGCAATCCCTCTGCCTGGGATAAACTCCCCTGAGATAGGATTATGGCTTGCTTCCTCACCCTCTTAGAAACTTCTTTTTTTTAAATGTCACCTTCCCAGAATGGTCTTCCCTAAGATAAAACTGCAAGCCTGCTACATCCCTTAAGATCCCCCTATCCTTTCCCTTCTTTATTCTTCTATAATTCACTTTTCAGCCCAAATTAAGCTATGCATTTTATTTACTTATTTGCTTATTCTCTGTCTTTCTTCATTAGACTTTAATATACATAAGGTCAACAAATTTTTGTTTAGCAAATTAAAGAATGGTTATTATATAGGTGTACAGATACATGTAGAGATACATCCCATAGAATATCTAGGAAAATCACTGCCCTAGGCCAAAGGGCATTCAGGGCAACTTTAAAAGACAGACTTCACAGGGCATTACTAGATGTTATGGGTGATGCTATGTTGCCATTATATAAAATCATATTAAAATACTTTCTGGCACTTTCTGGATTTTGTGTGCAGTGGGGGCTTGGTTATCTTGCAATAATCCAAGTGCTAAACTGACAACTCTCACCTAGAGAATGAAAGCTTGCTGTAACTTGTGTCCAGAAGAATGCCAAAAACCATTATAAAAACCAAAGGACACACCTATCCATCTTCCTTCCTATTAGAGATAGAAATATAGTCCATGTCGTGTGACCTTCACTGAAAAGCCATTCATATTCTCTATAAGTGAATAGAGAGATTTTGGCATTTTCAAAGGGCAGTAATCCAAATTTATTAATTAAAGTTTTAAATACTTTTAATTGCACTTAATATTATAATGTTTTTTTCTAAACTTTAGTCTTCATTTCTTTCAACAAATACTGAGTTTCTTCTAACTGTCAGACTTTTTCCTGGGTGTGGGGACTGAATGCTGACCACCAACAGGACAGTGCCTCCACGGATGGGACTGTGGTAGGAGAAACTGGAATTGATCAAACAATTAAACGAATGAATAGAAAATTGCATGTGACAAAGGCCACAAAAGAAAAAAGGAGGATCTACAAAAGTATAATAGAACTATTAAAAAATAAAATAAGTTCTGACATAATCAGGAAGGACAGAGAAAGCTTCTCAGAACATGATCTTTAAGGTGAGACCTGAAGATACAGTAGGAGAGAACTGGGGATGAGGGTGGGGGTGGGGAGGGCGAGGAGAATCCTCCAGGCAGAGAATCTCTAGCTTTATCTCTTTGAGCTTCACAGAGACTATTCTAGGCCCTGATAAAAGGATGGATCAATTCTTTTACCAGGATGAGGTATCAATTGTTTACTGAGGATCTTGTCCCTCTTAGGCAGAGAAAAACCCAGTGAGGCTCCAGATCTGAGCCTGTCTCCCTAGGAAAAGCAAACCTAGGATTTGGGTATCCTGCCTGACTCATTTTCCTTGAATGAAGGCGAACTCTTCCCCATCCCTTATACGGAGGAATTGCTCAGGTGCCGGCTACCTTGGATGCTCTTGGTTTAGCAGGTGCTCCCCGGTCTCCACAGCAGGCAGTGGGATATTCAGTACCACTGCTTGTGAGTAGAACAGTAATGCGCTCCTGTTTAGGGTGGTTGGTAAACACAGCTGCTGTCCACAGTATTACAGGAAAATCATTTGCATCATTAGTTTGGGTGGGACACTTCTGGTTAGTACTATATCTCATTAGAGAGATTTCTCCAGGGTGGACGCTGTGGTTTCTGCTCCGGAAGCCAAGTAGGAAGGGGCCTCTTCCACCCTTCCTTCCTCTCTCTCCTCTCTCCTCCCTGCCCCCTTCTCTGCCATCTTTGTCACTTGCTCACTAAGTCCTGTCAGCTGGTTCAGATGCTGAAATCCTGTATGTAAGAGTAGAATAGACACTTAAAATTCGGACATTTTAGGTCTCACTTATTCCTGAGATATCAAAAAAGGGGGGAGAGCAGCATCAGCTTCAAGCCTTGTCCCTTCTTTGAAGCAAAAAAGAACCAATGAGGTTGGAGCTATTTCTTGAATCAGAGAGAAAATAGGCATAATGAAATAAATGGGATCCATATTAATTTATAAACAAACAGAGCACATCCCCTCAAGTCAATGTAGAAAGCCTCCAGAGCCAGAAATCTTCATAAAATCTGTCCTGAATTTTCCCTCTCACCTCATTTTTATACACACACCTGTTAGACGCTATTTCACCACAGGGCAAGCAGTTAGAAAGAGGAAGGTGTTGACTTAATGAAAAAGAAATTGTTGTGATGGCAACTCTTTCAAAGAACGTTTGCTTTCTATTCCCACAAAGCTGTTTTCTCTTCATGTTCTTTTTCTTCCTTTTCTCTTTCTCTTCATCTCTTTCCTTTGGCCGCTTTAGTCTCATCTATTCATTCACTTCTCTAATCTCTCCTGCCACCTCTCATATTCATCCTGCTTGCTTTCCTCATCACTGTTATATAATCATTCATTCACTACACACTTATCAAAAGTACTTGCATGTTCATAGCAGCACTATTTACAATAGCAAAGCCATAGAATCAAGCTAGGTGCCCATCAACAGTGGACTGGATCAAGAAAATGTGGTATATATACACCATGGAATAGCATGCAGCCACAAAAAAGAACAAAATTATGTCCTTTGCAACAAAATGGATGCAACTAGAAGCCATCATCCTAAGCAAATTAATGCAGAAACATAAAACCTAATACTACATGTTCTTATAAGTGGGAGCTAAACTTAGATGCACATGGACATGAAGATGGCAACAATAGACACTGGAGACTACAAGGGCTGAAAAACTCATTGTTGAAATCACTCTCTAGATATAAGTCTATCAAACATTGTACAGAAGAAAATGAAGGTGATAGTTTGTTTATCAGCCAATGATATTTCTTCAGTGTATTTGATTACGGTGTACAATAACTGGTAATACATTACTTGTATCAATGTTTAGTTGGATTGATATCAAAAATAAAGCATTTTGTAAAGAAAAAAAAAAAAAGCTTTGGATATACCAGTTCCTATGTTAGGCTCGGAGGATGTATTAACAAGAAAGACATGGTCACTGCCCTCATGAAGTTTTCATTCTGGTGAAGGGTAAAGGACATAGCATAACTATATGAACAAAAAGTAAATAAGTTAATTAAATAATTTCAAATTGTGATAAGATTTAGAGTGAAAACAAAAATAGCACTAGAGAAATACGGTAAAAGAAGTAAGCAAGGTACATACGTCATTTAGATGATCTCAGCTCACTGCAACCTGCAACCTCTGCCTCCCAGTTTCAAGTGATTCTCCTGCCTCAGCCTCCCAGTAGCTGGGATTACAGGCACTGGCCACCACACCAGACTAATTTTTTTTTAACTGAGTAGAGACGAAGTTTCACTATGTTGACCAGGCCAGTCTTGAACACCTGACCTCAAGTGATTTGCCTGCCTCAGCCTCCCAAAGTTCTGGGATTACAGGGGTGAGCCATGCACCCAGCCTAGATCAATTATTCTTAATTTCTTTTTTGTCATAGACTCCTTTAGAGTTTGGTGAAAACTGCCCATTGATTCTCAGAGTAGTCTTTGAAAAATATAAAATAAAATACATGGAATTAAAAATATGGCAATTATACTGAAATATAGATCTATTCACATATCTTTTGGGAGTCCACTGATGCCCAGGTTAGATTCTTTGTAAAACATCTTAAAGAGTTTGGATATTATTTTATAAAACATCTTAAAGAGTTTGGATATTATTTTAGATAGAATAGGAGGTAAAAATAAGGTTGTAATCACTGGTATAATATAGTATGATTTATGTTTTTAAATGATCACTCTTATTACCACATGGTAATTGATTTCATACGGCCAATAATGGAAGCACTTAGAAGGCAACTTTACTGTCGTAGGAAAGATATGATCCTAGTTTGGATTCAGATAGTAACTGTGGAAAAGGCTGTTTCTAAAAAGTATCACTTAGAATCTTCCTGTAAAGGAACATGCATTGCCTAAGTAGAAAATAAAGAAATGGGAATGGAAGAAGTATAATACATAAGTCTTTTTCTCTTCCTACTTCCTAAAGTCTCTCGTCAATCCTCTGAAGGTTTCCTTAGTAACACAAGTTTAGCAAACTCTTTTGAAGAGCTTGTGGCTTATAGCCCATAAAATATATAAAAAGATTTCTTTATACGTACTTGAAGCAAATATGTTTCCAGTAAATCTTAAAAGAAGTTGTTCTCCTTCTCGAACTTGGAAATGACGAGATGGCTCTGGAGGTCCCCCAAACCCTTCCAAGCGCAGGTTCTTAAGTGCCTGGCTTAAATCTTTGGGAGGCACCACTAAAACAGCTATTCTATATGGATTGTCCTTCTGGTGAGACAGCACTATGCAGGCAGTGGTGCTGAGCATGGCTTCCTCTAAAGATTTCACAAAAGTAACCAAACGACTATTGTCCATGGTGGAAGAGAGGTGAAGTACAATAAACCTGCATGGAAGAAAGAGGTGAGACCCGAGGGAAAAACGCAGCATCAAGAACATCACTGATACCTAATAACACCCAAGCAAAGAGCCGTTATCAAACAGACGTCTTTTAAAATCAAGTATTCTCAAGGCCAACAAGTTAGATTCATTAATGATTGTAAAGAAACTCTTGGCCATCAAGAAACCGGCTCAGGCTGGGCACCATGGCTCACGTCACTTGGGAGGCATCCCAGCACTTTGGGAGGCCATGGAGGGTGGATCTTTTGAGCCTAGAAGTTCAACACCAGCCTGAGCAACATGGCAAAACTCAATCTCTGTAAAAAAAAGAGAAAGAGATAAAAAAGAAACCAGCTCAAATCAAACTAAATTCTAAAACATGTTCTTAAACGAAGAAATCATACAGTCTCAGCTCAGCTCTAAACATGGCAGCATATTTTAAGTTATATTTTAATTAGAATTACAAAAGAGCATATTTAAAATATAGAAGAGAGAGATGAACACAATAATTTATTGACTCTCCATAGGATGCAGAATATATACCATAATTAAATGGGGATTGAAATATGCATCTCTGTGTAGGTGGGAAGGATCGTTAGGATGGACCTTGGTAGGGACTGCATTATGTATCACCGTCTCTGCACACATACACCTTCATGTGTTGAAGTAGTATCCCCTGGTACCTCAGAATGGGACCTTATTTGGAGATAGGGACTTTACAGAGCTAATCAGGTTAAGGTGAAGTCATTAGGGTCTTCTCTAATCCAGTATGACTGGTGTCATAAAAGAGAGAAATTTCAACACATAGAAATGCATAGAGAGAAAACACCCTGAGACCATGAAGACGGCCATCTACAAGCCAAGAAGAGAGGCCTGGGCAGCTCCTTCCCTCACAGCCCTTGGAAAGAACAAACCCTGCTAGCACCTTGATTTTGTACTTCTGGCCTCCAGAACTGTGAAACAGTAAGTTTCTGTTGTTTAAGCCACCAGTGTGTGGTACATTGTTACGGCAGCCTTAACAAACTAATACAGACCTCTTTCCCTGGACTGGGATACCCGTTCTCAAATTCTTCTCCAGTGATTTGGCCTAAAAGAGGCCCTCACCCAGAGTAGCCCTACATCCACAGACAAGGACTAACCAATGTGGGGATGCAAAGCCAGCCACCTTGGTACTGCAGAGCTCCCCAGAGGGTGTCAGGCTACAGAAATACTTCATCTGAAACCATCGTTTTTTCCATCTTCCTCCTTTGCCCTACAGGATTTACCCAAGAGCTCTCTTTCAATGAATCACTTGCTTTTCATCTCAGACTCTATTCCTAGGAAACTGGATTCAAGAAAATCATAAATGTAAAACCTCCCATTATGAAATAAAAACTGTCTTTAGATACTTTAGATACATGATCACCCGTCTCTATGAGTGGCTATCCTTCATGAACCTTAAATCTGTCTAAAACTCTTCTCATAATGGGCTGTGTCGAAAACATGGAAATGAGAAAGCAAAATGAGGGCACTGAAGTAACAAATTCCGCTTATCTATACATAGTTATAAGATATGCATAATATGAACAGTTAATTACTATCTCCATGGAATTTCAGAAATGAAGGTGCTATTTTAAAACTATTTTGGAGTTAGCAGAAACCTGTAGTTATGAGTGCTTTCCAAAAGCACTTGTTTAACTATCATAAATGAAATTACAGATAGCATATCCGTGTCAATTCTGGTTTGCATTTTAAGTATCCTTTAAAGAACGGTTAATATTTCTATTTGAAGGATTAAAATGTAATCTTACTATTCCATTTCTATAAACTCCATTTATGACCATCAGAAAAGAGTATCATCAACTTTGATTGTTTGTTATTGTATTACCTCTGCAAATGTTCATTCAATTCAACTGATATCAAGCCGCTCTGTATGGTTTTCACAACATCATCATCAAGCTCACACCAACCACTGTCTTGGCTTCTGAATCCCAGTAATTTCAAACATTCACTGGCATTTTTCCCAGGTTTTCTTATGGAGGCACCTTTTGTCCTATATGATGGTAACAGAAGAGATATTGGTACAATTTACACGGTATAAATATTATTTAATGCATTCATTCTTTCATTGTGAATGACCTAATAACAATTCATTAAGTACATACTATGTGCCAGTAATTATGCTTTGCACCAAAAATACAGAGATCAAACTATATAACCCTTGTCCTACAGAAGCACGTAGTAACACAGTATTATCTGATTACAGCACAAAGTGACCTGTGTGATAATTAAAGAAACGTACACGGTGGTTTAGGAGCAGAAGCAAGAGGCTCGGAAGCCTGCAAAGTTAAAATGCTAATATTTGAGATGAGCTTTGGAGAATGACAAGCTTTTTAAAACTGGCAAAATAGATTTAAGAGAGTACCCAAAAACATTAATAAACTCACTGATGTAAACCCAGATACTCTAGAATAGCAAACAGTGGTTGTAAAGCAAAAAAGGTAAGCGCACAAACCCAGGAGCAAAACTGCCCAGTTTCAAAGCCTGGGTGGCTCTGCCTCTTATGAACTGTATGACTATGAGCAAATTATTTCATTTCTCTGAATCTGTTTTCTTATCTATCATATGAAAATAATAATTGTACTGATATGGTTTGGCTGTGCCCCTATCCAAATCTCGTTTTGAATTGTAGCTTCCATAATTCCCAAATGTTGTGGGAGGGACCTGGTAGGAGACAATTGAATCATGGGGGCAGTTTCCCCCCGTACTGTTCTTGTGGTAGTGAGTAAGTCTCATGAGATCTAATGGTTTTATAAGGGGTCTCTCCTTTTGCTTGGCTCTCATTCTCTCTCGCCTTCTGCCATGTAAGACGTGTCTTTCACCTTCCACCATGATTGTGAGGCCTCCCCAGCCACATGGAACTGTGTCCATTAAACCTCTTTTTCTTTATAAATTATCAAGTCTTGGGTGTATTTTTATCAGTGGCATGAAAATGGACTAATACAAGTACCAACATCGTGGGATTAAATGAATTAATATTTGTAAAGCACTTATAATTGTAGTGAGCATAAGTAGTATTAATATTCTAACTCTACTTTCTACTGTAGGCACAGCCAATTTACTTTCTTGTACAATTTTCCTTCTTGTGTAGCCTGCCCCACCCAAAGGCCCTAAAGAAATTGGCTGTATGTGCCATGTGATATTTTTCCCCAACCACAGCTCATGTGACTAACAGTATACCAATTTCGAACGGCCAGCCAATTTGATTATCTTTCTTTGGAATTTGACTAAGTGGTCCAGGGACTGTAACTTATCACAGTCCTATTTCTGTGGTACCTTGGTCAATGAAAATTAATAAGCAGAAAGATTATTCAGAAAGGAAAAATAGATGCTAAGAGAGAAAAGGAGAAAAATCAAGAGGAGAGGATCCATATAGTCCTAGAGATCCATATAGTCCTAGAGATAGAGAAAGCAGAGGTTCACTATTGTAGCCTCAAAATAAAATATTTTATTGAATTTGTTTAAGTGAACATCTGTTCCCTACAATTGAAGGAAGAAAAGTCCCTAATACTGAACATCTTTGGGGAAAAATACATAGTCTAATGATGCTACCTACACTCCACAAAGAGACAGAGCCATGGTATATGAATGGAGACCAGAATGTGAATTTCATATATTCATTTGTGAAGTGAACTAGAGTTAAAGGCTTAAAAACCAACTTACTTTCACAGGTTGACGTGTCCTATGACCCATGGATTCAGATTAGAAACTGAACTTGATTTAAAATGTCTACTCTGAAAACTTCTTACTCTGTATTGGTTACTTCAGGGGATCAGCTAGATTAAAATTAGGAGCTTAGGGGAAAAATAACATTTACTTTTATGCTACTGGGTTATAACCACAGATATGGTGAATTCTGTAACCCTTGGAAGTTAATAATTTATTTACACAGGAAGTTACACTCTCACTGAATCCAGAATGTTGGTCATTTACTAGAAATTGACTTGAATGTAATTTTTTTTCTGATAGCATTCATTCACTTTTTTTTCTGTCGAAAACCTAAATTATCTGTGGAGACCGGCAGGCTCCCAAGGGTGGTGGGGCTGTCCCTAATCCTAGGACCATTGGGTATATAACCTAAGGCAAATAGTGTATTTGTCATTCATTAATGCTCCTCACCAGAATATCCAATTTCACCCTGATCTGAATATATGACAGGGTTACACTTCCTGGACTCTGTGGTTGAATGGGGCCAAGTGACTAGTTCCAGTAAATGATGTGAATGAAAAAAAAATATGTGTCACTTTGAGGCCAAGCACTTAATTGCTAATATGGGTCTAGCCAAAGATCTTTCTTCTGCCACTGTCATAGCAACCGAACAGTGGCTGTTCTATCTAGAGTAAGTATGACCAAGAAGCAGCCTACGTTTGATGGCCACGACAGATGCAAAGATTGTCGTTTAAGCCCTTGGGATTTGAGAGTTTTGTTACCATGCCATAACCTAGGCTAATCTGCACTATATCTGTCTTCTGGTTCCAGTGATCCATTCAGTGATGAGTTTGTGATAGATCTGGAGTGAGAATCAGGCCCTGGGCTTTTATGCATATTCATAGGGAAAAAGCTTCCTCTTTTCCACTGAACTTGGACTTATAAAGATGTAGCTATGTTGCCAGAATGAGGAACAAGCATGTCAGAGAATGGAATTGGCACAGAGGAAAGCAGATAGAGATGAGGAAGAGAGATTAGGTTCTTCCTGGTTGAAGAAATATATATATAGATAGATACATCCTCAGATTTTTAATTTACATATATCAAAAATTCTTTTTTGCTTAAATACTTCGGATTTGCTTTCCCGTCACTTAAATCAAGAGTCCTTAATGATATAAAGATTAAATTTAAACTTTAATAGGCACAGTCCACATTCAAATTAAATAATCTGATGGTATACTTGTGTCTCGCAGCTGTTAACAGCTCTGCAACTAAACTATTTCCTTCATATATGTTATTAGCAAAGTTTGACAACTAGTATTGTCTGACAGTGAATAGCACTTCATCAAACTCCATAAAAGGCAACATGCTGACATAGTGATAGTTCCAAAAATAGTAAAGATTTATTTTTTAAATGTGTTTATTTTAAAATGACCAATTTTGCTTGGGATTCACGCAGACAGTACTAATCTCTCTGAGGTTACTGATTAAAATGTCATGCTACTTTTTCTGTGGAAAAAAAATAATATATGATACAGAACTTGACAAGCATTCAAACTATCAAAATTCTCATTCTATATTATATTTTACTTTCGGGATATTTTCTTTGTGATATTCATCATGCATAGATATTTAAACGTGAATGTCACCAATGTTTTGAGGTTAACTTTTTCTCAGGAAACTATAATTATTCATTAAAGTATTAATTTTAAATGGTATGCTGTATTCAAAAAACTTAAAATATTTTCCCATTTTAAGTTATTCATGTTGATTATAAAATTCCTTTAAAATGGAAAAGTAAAGGGAAGAAGAAAGTCCACATAGCCACATTGTCTGAAGTCAAATATTACAATATATAGATACATTTCTGGTAGTTTTTATTTTTACATGGATTTTTTGACTTTAAAGTGGTGAAATATTTGACGTATTTTAAAACATGTCATATTTATGTTAATATTATGTCATAAATATTGCCATATTTATGTCAATATTTGACATATTGTATGACAAATTGTGTACCTTAACTTTACCATTTGTAATCAGTGTAATGGTTGTTGGATATCAATTCAAATGACCTGAGTGCCTACCACACAGCTGAGAGAAACGTTCTCTCTTGATATAACTGTACATTCTGACTGTAGGTCCATCTACTCTTGGAGCTTTACTCAGTTCAAGGTGTCACAGTTATAATTATCGTACAGAGGAAAAAACCCTACATAATCTAAGTAGTCCTCGGTCTTCATGTATCGTCCCATTCTCCTTTGCTTTGCTGATGTTGCTGCCTCACTGCTACTGAAAACAAAAGATCCTCCATGATCTGATGCAGTGCCCTCGTTTGGTGTATTTACCTACGTGTGCCACTACTCTGGCAATAGCTTTTAAGGTGAGGAAAAAGAAGAAAACTCTCTTTCCACTGTTATGCTATATGTGATTCAGTTATTCCACCCTGAGCTTGAGCTCCCAATGACACTGTACCTTAGTGGACCCATGCACCCTGGCCCCCAACATGCCCACACAGTAATTTTTTTAAAGAAATTTTCACAGTGCTGGAACTGTCTTATATTTTATCCAGTTTCTGGACAATAAATGAGCACAGGTCATCCTAGGCTGAAATGTAGTCATCCATTCAAATTTCTTTCTCTATTATGCTATCTTTTCTTGCCAGCTGACAGCAGAATATCCACTTAAATCCAACAGAAACGTTTCAATAATGTTGCACCTCAGGAAAAAAAAGGGAGTGATGACTTCAATCTCTTTCATCTCAGGAGACTCTGTTCACTCTGTAGATTTGTCTGTGTATCCCTAGGGACAATAAGATTCATATACCAAGGAGTATACAGATAAGTAGATGTATTGGATACGACTCTTTGGGGTACAGGTAACAGAAACCCAAATTCATTTTACTTAGTTATAAATAAATTAATTATAGTAATCCTTGATTGTTAATGGGGAAAAGAGACAAATGTGGAGGGCCTCAGATATAAACTCTGTCTGGAATTGGAATATCATCTTTGTCTAATTACTTCTCTTCTCTGCATCTTTCCTTTTTTATCTAGTACTATTAATAATCATTCTTTTTCCAGCAGCAGAAATCACGGTTGTTGACAACTTCTGAGTTTTATATCCTAAGGTATGAGCTACACCCAAAATTACCCTTTTTATTAGGCATCAGGGAATTACAATCAGCCTCTTGTGGTTCAAGTGTTTAATTATACGTAGGGATATTAATGAATATAGAAGCTCCCATTGCATCTGCATGGATAGAAAGGGCAATTTGCAGAAATTGTGGTACAATTCCCAAAACATAAGGTGTCTAGCAGGGAAAACAATAGATATATCCTCCAGTCTGCATTTTCTCAAGCCTAACAGTACACAATTACATATTTCCCAGTTAAATTGCCTAAATACCACACAAACGACATTCAAAAGATTTTTCACAAGATTAAAAAATCTGCTCCAATGCACCTTAATATTTTGTTTCTGTAACTAGGAAATAGACACTATCGGGAATTTTTCAAGGATAGTTTCTTTTGTATTTAAAAACTAAATTATTTCCCACTTGGCATTCCAATTCACAGGGAACCTTGTTTTCTTACAGAAAATAGTACATATGAATTAAAAATACTTCTAAATACACTACCTCCAAATTTAACACATGAAACAAATCTTACTTTCTCTGTAAGCATTTACTTCAATGTTTCATTGAAACAATTTCACTCCATTAAATGAGATTTGCCTGTGTTGACAATACGGCACTCACTGATAAGTACAAAGGAAAATGTAGTATGTGCGATTTCATTATTTATAAAATTGTCATTTCCTTCTTAGGTAGACTGTCTAAAATATTATAAATTTAATACACAAAATCCACAATTATAAATAACAAATTTAGAATAATCTCTAGTTTAAAACAACTAGATCTTGATAAATGTGCTTTTTGATTTTTTTTTTTTTTTTTTTTGGCTTGCATACTTTTGAAAGAATTTTTTGATACAAATTCTTTTGAAATTTTCCAAACTCCTCTCCAAATAAAATGTGTGAAGTCAGGGTTGCAGCTAAGGGAGAAACCAGGCAGGAATGAGGGGATTACTAAGATGGCAAGCACCTTTCCTGTAATGTAGATGCAGGAGCATGCAACCGTAAGCAATAATCAAGTGAGCAGAACATGAAGCTGTCAGTCCTTGGGGTAACAGCCATGTGGGAAAGGTGAACTTGAGATCTTCACCAAGACTCTCAAGAAGGTTAATGTAGCCCCAGGTAAGTAGCAGATGGTTCTCAGCAGAGGTGGGAACAAATGCCACCTTGAGGAAAGCAACTCCATTATGCCTGAAGAAACCCCACGTTTGCATGCTCACAAGCAAAAGTTCTCAAACAAATTAGAAGGTAAATGCCACGGATGACAGATATAAACACTCCCAAAGACTTCAGATGTTAGAATTAGGAGATTTAAGATGAAAACAACTATATATGAAAAGTTTAATAAAGGACAGTATCCCACAAATAAGTAAGCAGGAGGAAACTCTAAAGATAATTAGGGAGATTTAAATAAGGGCCACGTAGAACTTTTTTTTGTTTTTTGTTTCTGTTTTTGTTTTTTTAAACAGGGTCTCACTCTGTCACCCAGGCTGGAGTGTAGTGGCATGATCTCGGCTCACTACAGCCTCAATCTCCTGTGCTCCCACCTCAGCCTTCCCAGTAGCTGGGAAAATAGAACTTTAAGAAATAAAAAATATAATTGTCTAAAACAAAACTCAAATAATAGATTAAAAGTACATTTTTAAGGTATGCGTTATTTTTGCCATTTCAAACTGGAATGTGAATAAATCGCACAGAATATGGCACATAGAGACAGGGAGATGGAAAACATAAGGGAAGTAAAACAATACGGAATTTAAAAAGAGGTGGTCATTTGTCAATTTTGACTTTTGTTGCCATTGCTTTTGTGTTTTAGATATGAAGTCCTTGCCCATGCCTATGTCCTGAATTGTATTGCCTAGGTTTTCTTCTAGGGTTTTTGTGGTTTTGGGTCTAACATTTAAGTTGCTAATCTATCGTGAATTAATTTCCATATAAGGTGTAAGGAACGGATCCAGTTTCAGCTTTCTACATATGGCTTGCTAGTTTTCCCAGCACCATTTATTTATTTATTTATTTATTTTTAGAAATATCTTAACAAATTTTATTTTGCTGATATCTTTCTTTTATGTGTGTACCAAAGTGATGGCCAGTACAAATCCATGTCTAATTAAGTCCAGAAGAGCTCCTTCAATAAGTGCAAAATGAAAGTTATGAGTGATAAGAAAGCGTCATGTCAGTTTCATTGGCAGCATTTTCTCTTTCTTAGTGGTTCATAAAATAGTGCAGTGCTTTGCTGTCGATGGTGTCTTAAATTCGGTGAATATTCAAAGTTAAATCTAATGCTGAACAGTGGCTGTGTGCAAGCCGGGTGATGTGTGTGCTGTGTGTGTTCGCTCATCTAATGCTCATGACACCTTGTCAGCTGTGAGGGAGGAGAGGGAACTGGGGAGCCCCGGGGATGGGAGTGCAGGGTGCAGTTTAGAAAGTGGGGGGTGGTCAGGGGTGGCCCCTGGGAGAGGTTTGAGCCAAGACTGCAGGTGGCAAGGGGGTCATGCCTGAGCCTGGGAGGGGGGGATCCCAGGTCCCAGCAGTTCTGTTTATTTCTTATTTTGGAATCCTTTCCCCATTTCTTGTTTTTGTCAGGTTTGTCAAAGATCAGATGGTTATAGATGTGTGGTATTATTTCTGAGGGCTCTGTTCTGTTCCATTAGTCTATATCTCTGTTTTGGTACCAGTACCATGCTGTTTTGGTTACTGCAGCCTTGTAGTATAGTTTGAATTCAGGTAACATGATGCCTCCAGCTTCACTCTTTTGGCTTAGGATTGTCTTGGCAATATGGGCTCTTTTTTGGTTCCATATGAACTTGAAAGTAGTTTTTTCCAATTTTGTGAAGAAAGTCATTGGTAGCTTAATGGGGATGGCATTGTATTAAACTAAAGAGCTTCTACACAGCAAAATAAACTACCATCAGAGGGAACAGGCAACCTACAGAATGGGAGAAAAATTTTGCAATCTACTCATCTGACAAAGGGCTAATATCCAGAACCTACAAAGAACTCAGACAAATTTACAAGAGAAAAACAAACAACCCTATAAAAAAGTGGGCAAAGGATATGAACAGACACTTCTTAAAAGAAGACATTTATGCAGCCAACAGACACATGAAAAAATGCTCATCATCACTCACCATCAGAGAAATGCAAAGCAAAACCACAATGAAATACCATCTCACACATTTAGAATGGCAATCATTAAAAAGTCAGGAAACAACAGGTGCTGGAGAGGATGTGGAGAACGAGGAACACTTTTACACTGTTGGTGGGACCATAAATTAGTTCAACCATTGTGAAAGACAGTGTAGCGATTCCTCAAGGATCTAGAACTAGAAATATCATTTGACCCAGCCATCCTATTACTGGGTATATACCCAAAGGATTATAAATCATTCTGCTATAAAGACACATGCACACGTATGTTTATTGCGGCACTATTCACAATAGCAAAGACTTGAAATCAACCCAAATGTCCATCAGTGACAGACTGGATTAAGAAAATGTGGCACATATACACCATGGAATACTGTGCAGCCATAAAAAAGGATGAGTTCGTGTCCTTTGTAGGGACATGGATGCAGCTGGAAACCATTATTCTCAGCAAACTATTGCAAGAACAGAAAACCAAACACTGTATGTTCTCACTCATAGGTGGGAACTGAATAATGAGATCACTTGGACACAGGAAGGGGAACATCACACACCGGGGTCTGTTGTGGGGTGGGGATACAGGGTAGGGATAGCATTAGGAGATATACCTAAGGTAAATGATGAGTTAATGGGCACAGGACACAAACATGGCACTTGTATACATATGTAACAAACCTGTACGTTGTGCACATGCACCCTAGAACTTAAAATATAATAAAAATAAATAAATAAATAAATAAATAAATAAATAAATAAATAAATGAATAAGGTGGTCATATATACATCTATACAACTATTTGGAAACTCAGAAGGACAGAGTGCATACAATGGAGAAGTGCCATCATTTGATTAGAAAGCACATAAGAACTTTTCAGAAATGTGAAAAGGCATACATCCACTTATTCAGGAAGCACAATATATTGTATTCAGAAAAAGTTTAAAATTTGCATCTAGGCACATCATAGATAAATGCAAAACACCAAGTGCAAAGAAAAGATCTTGAAAGCAGCAGACAAAATAAAGCAGATGATCCATAAAGTTATGAAAATTGCGTCCACTGCAGTCTTCACAATGGCAATAAAGAGTGACATAATATCTCCAAAGAAGTGGAAAAAAATCATTTTTATCCTAGTATGTTATAGCAAATGTGGTAGGTGGTCTCCAAAGATGACCCCTAGTGAACTATGCTCTCTCCCAAACAAACCACAGTGACTCAACTTTAACATATGGAGTGCTGCCGTAGAAGAAGAATAAAATGTGTCGGGACAAATATAAGTATATGTGATCAAACAGAGAAATAAATAAAAGCAAAAGAATAATTGAAAATTTCAGAATAGTGGTTAAATTTGGTGGGGATGAGTGACTGTGGTGAGGACAAAGGGGATTGAATGAGGTGGGGCAAGTAAGGAGATGCATAATTTTATCGATAACGATCAGTTTATCATTTGATATTAGCTGTACTAGTTGTCCATTTCATTATATGGTATGACTTACATATATTTTATAAATATTCTCAGGTATGAATCGCATATTACATTTGAACAACTTAATCTTGAAAGCAATTCCATTATGTCGGAAATGTCATTTTTCATGGGCAAAAACCATTTTCCTGTCTAACTCTCTAAAATATTGATTGCATAGTAAGGAATAAACTCCTATTTAATAAGGTATTTTCCCCCTTTACTGCCACGAGAAATCTTTTTTGGCACATAATTAAATGACTCTCATCTTTTCCCTAGAAATCATTCAGACATAAAGGAACATGACACAATACAGACCTTTCATTCTTAATCTTCAGACTATGCTTTGGCCTCAAATAGTTTTCATCTTTTTCATTACATGGAGTATGGATTGCTTTTTGTGTTTCTGTTTCCATAGAAAATGTCCAACTGGCTTTCATTCTTTGATGAAAGAATGCTAAATAAACAGTTGAGATGGATTCTCATTTGCTTGTTTTATGCTCCACTAGATGGAAAAAAAATGTACCTACTATTTGAGACTAATAACAACATAGCACATTGTAATGTGTCAATTTAATATTGTCAAAAAGTGCAGATGAATTTGCAATACAATTTACATTTCCACGAGTTTACTCACTAATTTATTTAATTTACCTAATGTTTTTAGCATTTACTATGCTGCAATTGTGCTAAGTGATGACATGTAAAAGAGAATATATATTATTGCTACAGGAGAATGTAGGGTGTGTACAAAGGATGGGGTTGGCACAAAAAGAGAGCACTTGATTGCTCCTAGAGAGCTTAGGATATCTGCGCAGAAAAAGAAAAAGTTGAACTGAAACTTACAGAATAGGCAAGAGTTTATCAGTTAAATGTGGCAGAAGAAAGATTTTCTAGAAGAGAAATTATGTACAAAGGCAAAAAAAAGTGTCAATTTCTAGCAACTTGGCCAATTTAACTGATGACAAATAGCCATTTTCCCACTCCACAAGAATTCTGGACAAAATGTCACATAAACACACACACACACACAGAAACACACACTTGCACACACACACACTTATATGAACTCAAAAGCTGAAAAAGAAATCCCCTCTAGATCTGGACTCAAGGATCTAAAAAGTAAGAATTCTCTTTCTTCCTTAGGGAACTCGAGGAATTGATTCTGTGGGTGCTCCTTCCTCAATCGGCCTCCTCTTCTCAACCCCAAACATGCACACATCCCAGGGACTCGAGGTACATTTTAATATCTATTCCCAGACATAAGATGCAACCTCCAGCTGCGCAGGGAGGGAACTTGAACTAAGTCTTGAAGCTGGGATCTCAGAAGGGCATCACTGGCCATGAGAGAGGCATAACCTTTTCTGGTTATTTGGTTATTGGTAGCAATAACCAAAACCCTGTTGCTTGTTGGCTCAAGAAAGTAGTCAAGAAGCACACACATACAAAATTAATTGCTTTGGATTGGGGGAAAAGGGAGAAGAAGAGTTGATATTTATATCTGATCAAAAATTAAAATCAATACTTGGAAATGAATGTCTAAGGGTAAGAGCCTAGAACAGAATCAGTATGAAATTCTGCAAGATTACACTATGCTCCCAGATAGATGATATAGTGTTATACATCATGTTAATAAATAGATTATTCTAAAAGAGACCATAAAATAAATATGCTTAAATAATTAAAGGAATAAAGGAAGAAATACAGCTGAACCTTGAACAACACAGGTTTGAATTCTGTAGGTCTACGTGTACACAGATTTTCTTGCTCCTCTGCCACTCCTGAGACAGCGACACCAACCCCTCCTCTTCCTCCTCCTCCTCAGCCTACTCAAAATGAAGATGACAAGGATGAAAACCTTTATGATTATCCACTTCCACTTAATGAATATGATTTTCTTAATAACGTTTTCTTTTCTCTAGCTTGCTTTATTATAAGAAGCAGTATATAGTACATATACCTTAAAAATATGTGTTAATAGACTGTTTATATCATTGGTAAGGTTTTTCTCCTGGTCAACCATAGGCTATAAGCAGTTCAGTTTTGAGGAGTCAAAAGTTATACACACATTTTCAACTGCTTGGTAGTTGGCACCCCTAATTCCCCTGCATTGTTCAAGGATCAACTATATAAAGCGTAGTAAAACAATGAAGCAGATTGGAAAAAGCACTAAGCTTTTAGAAATGTTAATTATAGTGAATAAAATGAACAATTTAAACAAATGATAAAAAATTAATAATGTGTATAATAAACCTTAGGAAATCACCCAAGCACATCATATAAAGTATTTAAAAATATCAAAGTAAGATTATGAAATATGGATAATAATATGAATTATGTTTAACTCATTTATATTCATTGTCATAAGATTATTTTACATATATTATCTTGCTTACACTTGCTTTTAAAAGTAGACACATATCACCATGCTGATGTTTTGTTTACTTTCCATTATCTCTTTCATATAAATTTTTACTTTTGAATTTTTCTGCTTTTATATTATTTATGCTCAATATCAAATTTTAAAGATAAGAATAATACTTGCTTGTTCTTGATATCTTGAATCTTATTAAGTCAGCCTATTAATTTTATCTACTTTAAGAGCATGTGAGTAGTCCCTTCTGAGAGCCCTTGTATTTAAAAACAAAACAGAAACAAAATGGCGTCTTTGTAGGATGAAAACCCTAATTTCTCAATCTTGCCCTTTGAGAACTTGAGAACTTTGAAGATTTTGGTCCATTTTTATTTCCTGATATTAGTGCTGCAAAGAATAAAACTGACACCAGATTGATTTCATTCCTTTTTTGCATAATCTGTTTCTGGTTAACGGATGCTTACGGAATTATGTTTTATTTAAACCTACATTTCAGTTTGCCATGTTATGTCTAAGTTGGGTCTTTTTTCATAAATTTTTCTAGTAACCGATCAGCACTTTTAACTCAAGGCTTTAATCAGCATCAAAAAATCAAATTCACCTAGGCCTTTGATTGTTGCTTTTTTAATGATTGCTTGGCCTCTTCTTCAATGGTACCTATAATTATCAGTTTGCAGCACTTTGAAATGACTCCTTATCATATTTTGGTCCCTTTTCATCTCATCTTGTTATCTTTATGCCACATCCCTTTGTCCTTTCATCTTTTCTTCATCTATTCTGATGATTTTCTGCTAGTGTTTCTTGGCAATTATGCTTACTGGCTACGACTAAACTTATAAAATAGGTTTCTTTAATATTCTCCAGGTAACTGTAATTCTCATTATTCAAATGACTGAGAAACATCAGGATGATGCTATCTCTCTCTTCCTTTGTATTTCTACAAGTTTGTTTTTTGTTGTTTTTGATATTCTTTAGAAATCTTGGTATTGATTTGTTTTTCTTCAAACACCACGTAGGATTTTGGTTTTTTTTCTTACCCTCAAATGAATGCTCATCCACCAATTATTGTTTGGTAGCTATTTGAATCTCATTCTTGAATCTAGAGATGAGATCCCTTTGCATAATACCTGATTCAATTGTCAGCATCTAGCCGTTTTTACTGAGTATAATTCCTCTGGACTAAGGTATGTCTTTCTCCTACCTCTGCTGACTAAATTTCCAGTGCTTTGAATAGATTGAAGCTTTCAAAATGTGCCACCCCAGCATGCATTTCTGCTAGGGTTCTTACTGTCTCCATCTTTATCTTTATACTTGTAGGAATTTTGGGGTCCATAACAGCTAAAATTATTACCTTTTTTTGGATCCACAATATTTTCTTTCTAGATTAAAGGTATTTCATACTATTTTAATACAGAATTTAAATACAAGATATTTGACTGCAAGTTTTAATCATCTAAGCTTCTTTGTTTGACATTAAGCCAGTCACAATATTAGAAACTTACTCACCGGCTGAAATATGAAGATGTAATCCTATTTATTGTGGCACTTGCTCGTCTTTTATGATCTATCTCAGAATCAAGATTGTTTTTATCAAGGTATGGAGAACAAGGTAAAAATACAGTCACTGGCTTCTGAAAAGGATAAGTTGATGGGTGCTGAATGTGAATCAGAGGGCTTGTGGATTGGACTGAGTAGAAAGTATCTTGCTGTGCTTTTAAATGTGCCACCAGAGCTGGGTCAACTGGTTGGATCTAAACAAAAAATATATTTTTTCTTACATTTTAATAGAAAAGATGCAAACTGTTGGTACATTTCTAATCCAGTTTTTTGAAAATTTTATGGAGCATAGTTTTATACATTTCTCTATACATTGTTAGCTGTAATCAACATTGCATTTTATAAAATATTTATAATGTATAAAAGAACACAGTATTTGGGCCCTTTTTACAAAGTCTTTCTGAAATATGGGTTCCCTGTTTTATGTTATAAATAACTAAGAAACAGACTTAATTGCAGGCAACAAAATGACCTAGAAAACAAAATAGATGTTTTATAATGATTTCTAATTAGGACTATTATTAGATCAAGTGATCTTTAGAAACTAGAAAAACATGACTTGTTTCTTTTCACATAAGAATGGTTAAAAATAAAACATAGCTAAGATGATTCCAACATTTCAAAGTTCATGGAAAATATCTATAAATAAGTTATTTATTATATGTTTTCTTCCTAATCGTTCTTCTTCACTTACCACTTACATTAACAACTGGAAGAAATAGAGAGGAGAGCATGGGAGGGGAATGAAGCTAGACGAACAGAGAATATTATTTGAGGAAATAAGTCTTGAAAAATATACATTTACATGCCCTTTGCAAATAGTGTTTGTATATATTAAATCCTTACTCCCAGAAAATGGCTGTTTCATAATTAAATATAACCAAATATTTATTATAATAAATATTGTAATTGATTGTCCTCTTTTTTGCCATCCTCTCTGATCAAAATCTTTGAATTATATGAATGTTCCAAAGTCTGTCATCAATTCTTTCAGTCATGCAACATAAATTTTCCCAATAAATATCATAAACAAAACAACACAACACAAAAGACTAACTGCGAAAATCTTTTGAATAAAGAGAAGATTTATTTTTTAATAATATTTAATATGCTCAAAATCATTACATTATTGCTAATATCACTATGTATTAGGCCATTACAACTATATAAAATAATCCATTTATTGTTATATTAAATATTGGTACCTTCTTTGTTGTTTAGAACCATGCTTGATGACCCACAAAATCTATGAGCAGGAACTCACCTATTTTTAATATGTTTACCTTTAACTGCACAAGTACTGGAGAGGTAAAAACTCCTGGAGGGTAACTTAAGGATATTCGGGAATCCATGCTTGACTTAAGAGTGAGGCCTTTCTTTGTTACTGTGAACGACTCTTTCTTTAAACAAGACACAACAGAAAAGATACCCAATTTGTAAACTTTTACTGAAGCACAAGTCCCCTGTATGGAATAAAGAACATTAAAACAAGCTATAGCACCGATTTGAAAAATATTTGCTGTATAGACTCTATGGATTGTCAAAAAAAATCTCTACACTCTTTATTTAATCACCTACGATTTAAAATGATTCCAGGAACCTAAAATGGATGGTTATTTTATGAGATTAAGTAGAAATCGGTAAGAGTTTCTCAAATTTGGACTACAAAATAAAAAACAAAAGTAAACATATTTCTTAAATTTAAATTAAATCTTCCCCCAAAATTGTGCGAATAATGGGCAATTATTTTCAGTGTTTTCACAAATATTATTGTTCCTAGAATTCTAGCCTCCATTAGTGAGAATTGATTTTAAATACTGACCTTTATCCAAAACATTCAACACTGTTTTAGGGAATCCTAAGGTCTGGAAATCCATTATTTGTGTAGTTGGCTTAAACACTATAACACCTGTGCTGTCAGCAAATTCTTTCTTCTAACAGCTCACGATAACTTAGGTTCCCCAAATAAAGTCATTTTCTCTATGTCTCTCTGTGTAGTGGGAGCAAATGACTAAGATATTTGTGTTTCTTTTCATATAACGACATTCAAATTTATAATGCATATATACAGACACATACTGAAGGTTTTTTATTGCACAAAAGGCAACTGCGTACATAAATGAAAACAAAATGATCTTTTCCTATAATCACCAAAGCTTAAAAGAAGGAGGCAGAGTTAGAAGTAATTTGGTCTATTCATACTTCCCCAAACAGCAGCCAGGCTCTGCCCCAGCATGAGTGGATAATCACGCTCACATACACAAAAAAACATTTCAGGGACAATCACAATGGAAAATAGTCTACCATTTGAAAGCTGACTAAGGAAGAGATTTCACAATATCGCTGAATGAATCTGTCTCTGGGAAAATTCAGGGCATGGTGAATATTATTAATTGGCCAGAGGGAAAATTGTGAGAAGTGAAAAAGAAAGATCTTCTAGAAACCAATGGTGGTTGCTGTGCACTTCGATCATATTTGATAGATTCTGAAAAGCCAAAAAGGTTTTTAAATAATTAGAAATTGAAAATGTCATACGATCCACATAAAAATTTGGAAGTAATCCAGAGTTTAAATATTTTTCTTACTATAAAGAGAAAAATTCATGCCTGTATTTGTTATGATACCCAATGATTCCCTCTCTCTCTCTCTCTCCTTCTCTCTCTCTCTTTTGTTTTAATTATCCATTTACTAAACATTTTCCAAACCCATTTTATGACAAGTGGGCTATGAGCAGTTTTCGCTTTTATTGTGATAGTTACACAGACTGGCCAAAATTTAAGAGCTCCAATCGAGGGCAATGCTGACTAGACTATCATACCTAGAAACTTCTGATACTAAATATAAAATGTATTAGTTGCAGGAATTGGAGTAAGTACATAGAATAGGCTTAGCTTTCATATTCAACTATAAAACCTTATTTGAAACCCAGAGAAAACCAAAATCACAAAATAAATATATAACAAATAATTCCATGTATATATGGATTTTTTTTACATTTATTCCCTGCCCTCCTCATCAAATGACAACTTACATAAAGCTGAAAAAGATAAATATTTTAATTGCTTAAAAAGAAGTTAAGTGGCCCAAAGAAAAACTTTAAATATTAGTATCCCTAAACTCCATACTAAGTTTATTATTATTATTATTATTTTTTTTGAGACGGAGTTTCACTCTTATTGCCCAGGTTGGAGTGCACAGGTACAATCTCGGCTCACCGCACCCTCTGCTTCCCGGGTTCAAGCGATTCTCCTGCCTCAGCCTCCCGAGTAGCTGGGATTACAGACATGCACCACCAGGCCCAGCTAATTTTTTATTTTTAGTAGAGACTGGATTTCTCCATGGTGGTCAGGCTGGTCTCGAACTCACGACCTCAGGTGATTAGCCTACCTTGGCCTCCCAAAGTGCTGGGATTACAGGTGTGAGCCACCGAGCCCAGCCTCCACACTAAATTTAACAGTTATTATATTCTCTCTTCACAGCATATGAATTTGTGATCATACAGAGCCTCAGAGTTATTACAATTAAAATCTGACATGAAAATGATGATTTATCAACAACTAACATGTATTTACAGGCTTCTTTCTCTCTTCATAAGTGTATTATCTATTTAATTCTTATAACCATACCAGGTAGACACTATTATCATGTTTATCTCTCAGATGAAGTCACTGAGTCACAGCAAGGTTACATAATTTTCCCAAGTTCACACAGCAAGAAAGTGTAGAAACCATATGTCAAACCTCACCAATCTTCTTCCACAGGCCACATCTTAACTACCACATATACTTTCTTCTATGTATAGACCAAATTTCATTTCTAGACTTATTAACAATCTCAAGGCATACACACACATACACAAATTTTTAAGTTTTTTGTATATTTTCCCAACCCATGAATAATAACAATTAAAGCTACTATCATCTGGGGATTCTAACATTCTTAAATTTAGACAAGGGTCCATCATATTAGAAATGTTGGTCTGAAGTTAGTCAAAAGCACAAAAGTAATTAAGCCATGATTTTGATTTTGTTTCCTAGGTGAAAAAAAATAACATTTGGTAGGTGTTCAAACCAAGCTCTCCATTCCTAACTTTGGCTAATCATTTCCATCCTTTGATCTTTATTGATGGCAATAAATTGTGAATGCTCTGGCACAAATCCAAAAATCCTTCCATTTATTACTAGTGGAGCAATTATATCTACACTACAGTCTATTAGTCTGAGTAATATTTAGAAGAGGAGCCAAACAGCAAATGTAGATATAGCCAAGAATTTACTAACCTTATAACCTCCCTTCATTCCTTCCAGTGAATTTGGGTTTAGGTAACTTGATTGAAGGTTTGTGTCACACACTTTCACCATGATATCTCTGTAATTTCCTCTGTAACGTGCAGTAAATGGAATTGCAATGCCTATTGGAAATGGAATTCTCTTTTCCTTATCTGAGCATTCAATAGTTACGACGTTGCTAACTAACTCTTCATTATCACCCACTATTAAAGAACTCATGTTATTTATTATCCGGCATTCCAGTTGTTGTAGAACATATGATGGTGCTGTAATATAACAAGACACTTGGGGGTCAGTATCATCACTCAGCACATCAAGATACCTGAAGGGGAAAAAAGAATGTCATTTTTCCAATTATTTTATTTATGTACTTTACAGCTAAATGCAGAAAAGCACAGACTCTAGATCTACATTGTCTTGGTGTGAATTCCAGTTCTGATCAAACCTGTGACCTTGGGCAAGATCCTCAGCCTCTCTGTGCCTCAGTTTCCTCAATGGTAAAAGGGTGATAATATAATAACTGTCTCATGGGAGTATGAATTGAATTAAATGAACCATTACATGGGAAGTAATTAGAGCTATGTCTGGTACACCATATGTGTTATATATATCAGCTATAATTCGTTTTGCTACCATTGTTATTTAAGCAATTGATTCATTCCACATTATAAAGCTGAAGATTGCTGAAGTTTCTTGGTAAAATCAGTACTAATACTTGAATAATTTCCTCAACTGTGAGGAGAGGGAGTCAACATATATGAAGTATTGTAATTGTCTAAACACACTAGATCAAATGATGATGGTGATTATATATTTTTAGAAAAGCTGAGAAAGATACAAAAAAACTGTAAATTTATCATTAATCATAATAATTAGGCAAAGATCACTTACAATCTCCCAAAAAATCAATCCAAAATTTTATTTTGATCATTCATTTTACTCTTTTTAACCATCAAATTTGCCGAGGATTTGAGAGTCATAGATTTGAATTCAGATTTGAGATCAGTCACTATTTACTTGACCTTGCAAATTAATAATTTTTATTAAAATAGCTAATATTTTACTGCTTTCTATTAAGTAGTTTTTAGGCTACACACTATTCTCACAACTATTGTATCAGGCAGGTGTTACTAATGTAACTATTTTACAGATAAAAACACTGAGGCTTAGAAACTGTAACTTTCTTTCAAAGATCCCACAGATGGTAAATTTTAGGACGGATAATTGGCTCCATCTAGCTTTAATGTAAAAGTCCAAACTCTTGAATATAATATCATAATTCCTTAAATCATTCAAAAATGCTGGTTACTTTATTCATTGCAAATTGAAACTAACATCTAATTCATAATAGTGTGAAGACTGAATGCAATGAAACACTTAAACATACAATAATGTGTTGGCCTAAGAAGTGTGCTCAATAAATGCTGGTTTTCTACATTAAAATGACCAACTTGAGTTCCTCTTTTTTTACTACTCATTTATACCAGTGAAATGATTGAAATACTGGCAATGTTGAAGAGAAATAAGAGGATCTATATTTAATAAAGCATTAATGTCCAGCTCTACAATAATCAGATTTTAGACATTTTTCAATTACTGGTGAATAGAATTATAAAGTGCAATTTAACATAGAAATCCAAAAAATATGTAGAAATTGCAGAGAGAGTCATTGATTTATGTTTACAATTCTAAACTCATAGTTAGAAGGAATAGAAAACGACTCAGCACATTGTTCTGCTTGAGTATTCTTTGGTGATGGTGATCAATGTAATTCAGAAAACGAGAAACATTGTTTAATAGAGGATACAGTGACCCAGCATTGTATAACTTTAGGAATGACTCTCCTCTGTGTCTTGGAAACCATATTAATACACTTTTCTTCCAGGAGTTATGTTTCTCAACTGACAGATGAAGTAGGACAAGGAGACTTTTAAACAGTTCCATTCTCTCTAGCCCTAGTGGAATAGATCTAGACTAGACACTAAAATACAGTTACATGGTAGTTACCAAAACAGCATGGCACTGGTATACAAATAGGCACATAGACCAATGGAACAGAATAGAGAACCCAGAAATAAAGCTAAATACTTACAGCCAACTGATCTTCAACAAAGCAAACAAAAACATAAACTGGGGAAAGGACACCCTATTCAACAAATGGTGCTGGGATAATTGGCAAGTCACATACGGAAGAATGAAACTGCATCCTCATTTCCCACCTTACACAAAAATCAACTCAAGATGTATCAAGGACTTAAATCAGACCTAAAACCATAAAAAGTTCTAGAAGATAACATCAGAGGCCCAGCACGGTGGCTCACGCCTGTAATCTCAGCACTTTGGGAGGCCGAGGCGGAAGGATCACCTAAGGTCAGGAATTCAAGACCAGACTGACCAATATGGTGAAATTCCATCTCTACTAACGATACAAAAATTAGTTGGCGTGCTGGCAGGCACCTGTAGTCCCAGCTACCCAGGAGGCTTAAACAGGAGAATTGCTCGAACCCGGGAGGTGGAGGTTGCAGTGAGCTGAGATCGTGCCACTGCAATCCAGCCTGCGGGAAAGAGTAAGACTCCATCTCAAAATAAAATAAAATAAAAAATAACATCAGAAAAACTTTTCTAGACATTGGCTTAAGCAAAGACTTCATGACCCAGAACCCAAAAGCAAATGCAACAAAAACAAAAATATATAGGCCTTAACTAAACTAAAAAGCTTCTACACAGCAAAATAAACAATCAGCAGAGTAAACAGACAACCCACAGAATGGGAGAAAATCTTCTCAATCTACATATTCGACAAACGACTAATATCCAGAATCTGCAAGGAAATTCAAACAAATCCACAAGTAAAAACAAACAATCCCACCAAAAAGTGAACTAAGGACATATATAAACAATTATCAAAAGAAGATATACAAATGGTCAACAAACATATGAAAAAATGCTCAACATCACTAATTTTCAGGGAAATGCAAATCAAAATCACCGTGCAATAACACCTTACTCCTGCAAGAATGGCCATAATAAAAAAACAAAAAAGATGTTGGTGTGGATGTGGTGAAAAGGGAACACCACTTTACATTCCCACCCTCAGTGTAAAAGTATTCCCTTTTCACCGCATCCACACCAACATGTTTTTTATTTGTTTGTTTTTTGATATGAATGAGAAAATAAAACGTTTGTTTTTCCATTCCTGAGTAACTTCAGTTAATGTTCTCCAATTCCGTCCAGGTTGCTGTGAATGCCATTATTTCATTCCTCTTTATGGCTGAATAGTATTCCATGGTATGCATATATGTGTGTGTGTGTGTATATATATATAATATCTAATATATTATATACATTTCATATATAATATATAATATTTATATAATATATAATATATAAATATATATTATACATAAAATATTTATATACAAATATAATATATAAAATATAATATTTACATATAGCATATAACATAAATATACAATATTATATATAAATATAACATATAATATTTATATCTAATATAACATAATATTATATAACATGTATTATATATATTTATATATAATATATAAATATAAATATATAATTTATCTTATATATTATATAGTATATATTTATATAACATTATATAAATATATAACAGGCCTATTATATAAATATATAAATTTATATATTATATAAATTTGTATATTATATAAATGTATCATATAAATATATAAATATATATTATATAATAAATATAATTACAAATATAACATATTATATAATATGTGATTGATTATATAATCATATAATATTTATGTAAATAAATATTATATAATATATAATATTTATATATAATATTTCATATATTGTTATATATAATATGTAATTATATATAAGTATTACATACAAATACATTATATATTATATAAACATATAATATATAATATACATACATATATTATATTATACATAATATTATATAATATATAATTATATAATATAGTATATTATATATCTATATGCACACACACATATATGTATGCCATGGAATACTATTCAGCCATAAAGAGGAATGAAATAATGGCATTCACAGCAACCTGGGTGGAATTGGAGAACATTACTCTAACTGAAGTTACTCAGGAATGGAAAAACAAAGATTTTATTTTCTCACTTATAAGTGGGAGATAAGCTCTGAGGATGCAAAGGCATAAAAATGATACAATAGACTTTGGAGACTCTGGGGAAAGGGTGGGAGGGAGGTGAGGGATAAAAGACTACACATTGGGTACAGTGTACAGTGCTCAGGTGATGGGTGCACCAAAATCTCAGAAATCACCACTAAAGAACTTATTCATGTAACCAAACACCACCTGTTCCCCTAAAACCTATTGAAATAAAAAAAAGAAAAATTTTTATTAAAACTTTAAAAAATAAAATACAGGTATGTAGAACATGAAGACATACCAGTTAACAATGGACTGCACATATAATAGTGATCCTAAAAATTATAATACTGTATTTTTACTGTACCATTTCTATGTTTAGATATGTTTAAATACACAAATACTTACCATTGTGTTATAGATGCCTATAGTATTCCGTATAGTAACATACTTTACAGTCTGTGGCCTGGGAGGGATATGCTATACCATATAGACTAAGTGTGCAGTAGGCTGTACCATCTAGATTTGTGTATGCACATTCTGCAGTGTTTGCATAATTGACAAAATCACCCAACCATGCATTTCTGTGAACATATTCCCATCTTTAAGTAACCGATGACTGTAATCACACTGGTTTATTCTAGCCTTATTTTCCCTTTTTGTGTACACCAGGACAGCCAGGAAGAGATAGGTTTCTTTCAGAAAGCTATCTGGGTTTATCACACACATCTTTTATGTGGCATGATAGTTTCCTAGGCCAAGGGATTGCAATGAGTACTCAACTTCTCAAATACACAAGCGAAGCACAATTGGTTTGGGTGCTGCAAAGAGGAAGTCACTAACCAGGAAACACCTAAAAGAGGTGTTAGAGGGAGTAGTTCAGGCAATGACTCATTAACCGATGCTTTGAGTCATTTCTGAATGTGAGAATATGAAGCTTCAATGTTTTTCTCAAGTGAAACAGGTAACCACATATAGACTACTTTAGCAGTTGTTTTGTCAGAGCAGTAGTTCTTACAAATCATGTAGGTCTATCATGCACTGAATACCCTCAAACATAAAATTCATCAGACTCTGACCTGTAGAAACATTACAGCCAAATTAGAACCACCTCTTCATTTTATAGCAAGATAACTAGTGTCAAGGTGAGTAAAATGACTTGCCTAAGGTCATAGTCCTCAAAATGGTATCATACACCTGAAAGGGCATCAGCATATCACAGCAGAGATGGAGGTAATGGAACAATGGTGGTAAGTGGCAGGTGAAGAAAGTGGGAGTTTTTGGAGCTAAAATAAACTAATAGACTAACATTTACCTGGTGTGAATATCTGAAAAAGTGGCCTGGTGTTAGGTCAGTTAAGTGATTTTCTCATTTGACCTTACCAAATAATCCCAGGATGTATATATTATTTCTACAAATAAGAAAATGAGGCTAAGAAATGAAGCAAGTTGCCCGGGGTCATAGAATTAGTATATAATAAAACAGAAAGTGAAATTTAAGTTTGTCTGATTCCCAAAACAAATAATTTTTTTTCACTTCTAAGCGTGTTATGTTTGTCTGGGAAAATATGGGTGTGAATATCTTATTTTATATGGACAAATAGGGCCTTATTACCTCTTTGCACAGGAGATAAAATTTACAAAATAGATGGGTCTTTCTCACTTTTTTGAAGTCATGGTCTCCTAGAGAATCTGATGATAGTTCTAGACCATATCCAGGGAAATGAAATAGGTCTGAACATACACATTCAATTTTAAGTACCTCCCAAAGTTCATCCATGAAATCCCAAGAGTTCTACAGACACAGGCTTAAAACTCATAATGATTTTCTTGAGAATATAAATAAAGTGAATCCAAGGATAAAACATTCTCTCCAAATCTTCTAACTCCCTACAGTCTTCTAGTTTTTGTTACTATAATTGAAATAGTAGTAATTTGCAAAGTGTTCATGATCTGGACAATTGATCATTTTAACTACTTTCCTGTCTACTCAATTCCTTCCTCTTTAAAAAAAAGGTAATGTGTTTCCTAAAGCTATAAGAAATACAGCTTTAAGATATATAACAATATTAATAATAGTGGCCATATAAATTTTCATAGGAGTGATTCAAGCTGAATTACTAATTTACAATATCTTTGGGAGATATGAAATGGAAATTTTATTCATGTATAAATACTATGCATGTTGCTATAGTCTAAATGTTTGTGTCTCCTCAAAATTCATGCAATGAAATCCTGGCCCCCAAGGTGATGGTATTAGGAGGTGGGTCCTTTTGGGAAATGATTAGGTCATGAGGGTGGAGTCCTTAGGGATGAGATTAATGCCTTTATAAAATAAGCCCAAGGGAGCTCATTCACTTTTTCCACCATGTTAGGACACAGCAAGAAGCCACCTCCCAGACACCAAATCTGCCAGCACCTTGATCTTGGATTTCCAAGCCTCCAGAACTGTGAGAGATAAATATCTGTTGTTTAAAAGCTACCCACTTTCTGATGTTTTGTTATAGCAGCCTGAATGTACTAAGACATGTACTGACTATAGAAACACACATATAAGTAGGCATACTTAAGCACTTCCCACATTGCATTTACTTACTCCTTTTCCATTATGTTATTCTTGTGCTTTATATTCTCTGAATCATTGGGAAGAGTACTATTTATGTATTCCTTGGAGATATCACATATTATTGAGGACGTGGTCATCTCTTCTCTTGGGCTTTCTGAGGTTTCTTGAATTTCTCTCTCTGTTGTCTGGATTATGCCATGAATCTCTTTCCTGTTGCCATTTATGTTCTCAACAGTCGTGTGTTCTATTTGTTTATCATCTTCATTTTCTGCATTATCTGGGAACATTTTGTTCTGTGACTCTTCTTGCCCCAGTACACATCCTTTTAGTGATGTATTGTTTTCTTTTTCCACTAATGCTGAACTCACATGTGTTTTATTTTTTTCTAACTGGACCTGGTTTGTGTAATGACTGTCCTCTCCATTTGTGGGAGAAACAGTAACTGTTTCTATGACATTTCGTTCCCCTCTTGCAGCAATGTCTGCTGCTTTGGTATCTTGAATGGAGGACATTGTCTGCTGTGGAGTACATTCATCATGCATGCCGCATAAATTACACATCTCCTTTTCTTCTTTCTTTAGAAGTGCAGCAGTGCTCCCCAAATGTTCAGTTATTTTTATGAGGCAGTCTATGAAAGTAACGATTTCTACACACACATACATAGACACACAAAGAATAAATACAAAACTAAACCAAATCATGTTTCTGCATTGCCATCTAATGAAACATGGCAAGATAATTTTAGAAACCTACAAAGACCTTTTCTGGGCATTTAAGCCAATCTCATGAAGGAGAAGTAATTGTACAACTGTCACTCTTTTAACAATTGTAGGATTGAAAACAAACCACTTTTAACATGGTAGCAAAGAGTAAATCTAATCCCTCTTGCTTATAAAGATATTTTGAATATTTAAAGACAAATGTCATAACTTCTCGCTCCTCCAATAAGAACTGAAGTCAACATCTCCCTCAATTGTTTTTCATTTGCTATGATTTTGAGAACTGTTCTTTTACCACTGGATGTACAATAGTTTACCAATGATCCATTTAAAATGCTGGGCTGAAAATTAGGTGAACACTTCAGATGTGGCTTGGTTGGCAGAAACACCATAACTCCATTATTTCTGCCAATGTAGATGCTACGTTTTGGAGCCCAGTTACTACTATAAGAATTGGATTAGGTTCATATTATTCCTCCTGATGAATTTGTGATCACTGGAAATTTTCAAATTAGTCCTTTAGAGAATAGCTCTGACCATACCAATTCTCTGATTGGAACGTGAAGTGACTTTTCAAAGCCTGTTAACTCAGGTCAACCTTCTTCATTCTGGAGTAAACTCTCAGTATGGTCAAATCTGATATAATCTCTCACTCCATCATCATTCTTCCCATGCTCCTATTTGTTCATCCTGCTTCTCCTCACTACTGAGGTCACCTGATGACTTCTTGCAGGCTTAGTGCCTCTCTAGTCTTTAGAATTCAGTTCTAAACTAAAGAATATGTAATTTAAGGCCCCATAACTTAGTGTTTTTAAAACCATCACCAAATCATCCCTTCGCCAAGTCCTTGCTTTTTTCTGAATATATATTTGTCTTGTTATGTTGCCAAGGACCATGTTCCATTCCCTCCAGAGATTAAAGGTCTGATTTTGGGCTGCAGCTGATGGCGTCTCAGTCATGCCACCTTTGGAAAGATTTCCCTGATGCCCACTATTTGCCCTTTAGACTGAATTTCTTAATATCATCTACCCTGGATTTCATCATAGATGGAACCTGCCCACTTATCTTGATACTGTATTATTTAGAGTTGAATTTCATGATGCCACCTAGATGCTTATCTGGAGTAACTGTTGTTATTTAGGATTATATTCATCAGATTCCACATTCTTCCTGCCCTGCTGTACTTTTCCACATCCATAACTGGACCTATTCCCAAGAATCCCTCTCCAGCCTCAGTGTATACGGATCCAATTCCCTATCCCAACCCACTCCAGTCTTCCCAGGAATTTTGCAATTAATAAGTCTAAGCTCAAATGACCCTAGAAATAGAATATTATATTCTGATTAAAAAAAAAAAAAAAAAACTACTAGCTCTGCCTCAAACTAGGCCTGTATTTTCCTGTCTCTTAAGTCTTGGATCCTACAAAAAATACCAACTCTCTATTTCCTGCTGCATAAGTCCAATTCACTCTTTAAGCTTCAGCTTAAATACTACATTTTTCTAGCAAACTTCTCAATTCCCCACCCTACAGATGGGATTTAAAATGCTTCTGAAGTCCAAAAGCACTTCATTCAAGTGTTTCTAATGGGACTGGCCCCAATGTCCCTGGCATTATTGTGCATTTGTCTCGACTTATTTCTCGTATGAAATTGTTAGTCTCTTGCGGACAGAAACTCCGTCTTAGCCTTGTTGGTATGCTCATAGTCCCTCTCAGATCTTGCCCTAATCAATATTTCTTAGAGAAAGAATAAGTTATAAAAAAATACTTGCCTTTTCTCCAGACACATTGATTCTCCTTGTCAAGCAGCACATGCAGCTGCTGGCAGGTGGAATGCAGGGTGCCTGCGGTGTGCTCCAGCAGCTGGTGAAGGGCCCTGCTGAGCTCCTGACCCAGAAAGACCACAGTGGCCATCCAAGTGGCCCCACCAGCCCCCTCACAAAGGTCATCACCCAGGAGTGCCTGCTTTAGCATCTGGTTTTGTCTCCAAATCTGCTTCAATATTTGGCCCAGTTTCCCTGAGCCCATGTATTCCGTATCCATTTTATGGTCCAAAAGTGGTATTTTCTCTCCTGCCAGCAAAGCCTAAAGGTTTTGCAAATTCAAACTTGGTGATGGTTATGTCTCCTAAACTCTAGGAGATGATCCAAGTCAGCTAGCCAAGCACCTTCTCACAACATAGTGGTTTATTCAGTTTGGTGTTGACTAGTGAAAAGTTACTAGGTGACCAAAGAAGGGGCGTTACTGTACCGTGTGTGCTACTGTGTACAGAATACATTAATCACTGGGGTAGAGCTAACTCACACGATCCAACTCTCTATGTGAGTTTTACTAAATCAATATACTGTGGAAGTCCCAAGTACTTTTCAAGTTTTGAGGCAACAAAATATGGATTCCAGGTGGGATAAGAAGTTTATTAATCAAAGGTAAACTGTTAGAACAATATTGCTGGCAGGATTCCTGTAAACTTAAAAATATTTATGAATAAAATAATGTGATGTCTGATTTGCTTCTAAATAATCTGGGAGCATAGGGGTTGGTAGAAGTATAAAATGTGCTGTAAAAATTAATAAATGTTGAAGCTGGATATGGTTACACATGGGGTCTTGACAAGTCACTCTAATTAATGTGTATATGTATAGTATTTTTATAACCAAGAGTTTAAAAAGATTCCTCTACTGGAGCAGAGCCTATTACCATTGGTTAGGTAAGTATAATTAGCATCTTCTTATATGGTAAATCTGCAGAGACTGAGATAAGAACTTGGCCTCTAATAATTTCCCTCTAATTGGATAAAAATGCCCCTTCACTGAAAGAAAGCAAACCTGAAGAGTAGCTTTCTCTAAACTAGCAAGAAGTCTTTACCATGTGTAATTAAAATTCAGATACAACAAGCTCTCCCCACTGCTGCCTGTCTGCCTGCCAGCACATCATATATGGGGCTATGCAATACAGCACTTGGGGGTATTTGGAGTAAACCAGAACAGTCTGCCTCCCTCTCTCCAATCCCACTGCTCAAGGAAGGGAGAACACACACCCACGCCAAAGGGAGAGGGCAGTGAGTACATTCCAGAGAGGCTCATGTTCCCTCAGGGGTACTGGAACAAAATGAAAGCTTTTCAAAGGGAAGCCGGAGTGCTTCCCTCCCACAGGCAACACATTATCTCATCTTAAGCCCTGGAGTTCTAAGAGCTACACTCAGAGCACCTGGAAGACAAGATGGGAAAAACAAGCCCAGAGAATAAATAATGAAGAATGACTGCCACTGCAGTAAAGACTGTCAAAACCTCTGAAGGAAAAGGAAGGGAGCAGTATTGAGCGACTGGTGGCTGCGGAGTGGAGAGGGGCTCCTTCGCTATTATGTGTCTTATTTTTTCAGTTAACTTCTGTTCACTGAAAAGGGGACCTTTTTTGCAACATGAGTTCCTATCACTTCATGGATTGGATCATATGAATCTTCTCAAACTAAAGACTCACTCATTCATTTTATTTTCTTTCTCTTACTCCTTAAAGAGATGTCATTCTCAAAAATAATGTAACATGGGGCCGGGCGCGGTGGCTCACGCCTGTAATCCCAGCACTTTGGGAGGCCGAGACGGGCGGATCACAAGGTCAGCAGATCAAGACCATCCTGGCTAACACGGAGAAACCCCGTCTCTACTAAAAGTACAAAAAAAAAACTAGCCGGGCGAGGTGGCGGGCGCCTGTAGTCCCAGCTACTCGGGAGGCTGAGGTTGGAGAATGGCATAAACCCAGGAGGCGGAGCTTGTAGTGAGCCGAGTTCGCGCCACTGCACCCCAGCCTGGGTGACAGAGCAAAGACTCCGTCTCAAAAAAAAAAAAAAAAAAAAAAAAAAAAAAAAAAAAAATAATAATAATAATAATAATGTAACATGGCTTTAATTCAATGCCTATTTTGAAAACTCCTGTAGCATTTACTGTGGGACAGGAATTAAGTGCTGGAGGTCAGCCCTTTTTAGGACTTCAAGAGACAGGTGCATGAACAGATTATTAAAATAAAGCTTAGACTGTGTTGAGAGCTAGAGGAGAAGTATAAAGAAAAAGTATCATAAAAGCTTTGAGGAGTTTAAAAAAAAATTCTGCTTAGAGGCCTGGAAAATGTTTGAATTGGAAACTAAAGGATAAGCAGGCTATAGAGTAAAAGAAAAAACTATTCCAGCATAGGAAATAATATGATCAAAGTCCTGGTGTCATGAGATTACACAGTAGGATCAAAAATGTAAAAATATGGCTTTGGGGGAAGGTTCAGTTAATGAGTCAAGAAAAGTGGCAAATGAAGAGTTCAATAATTGTGGAGAGTGAGGAGAAGAAATTAGAATATTGGTTTACAGATAAGAGAGAAATTGAATAGATTTAAATCAGGCTGCAATGTGATGAAATCTGAGCTGCAGAGATGCAGCTGTATTAGACAACAGAGATATAAGAGTTAGGAGGCTTGAAGGTCTGTACTAAAACAGCAATAGAGCAGATGAAAGAAGGGGATGGCATGAGAGGGGTTTTGAAGTATAGTGGATAGAACTTACTAAACTTACCAAACCATCAGATTATAGGGAGAGGACTAGAAAGCACTGAAAATGCATCCATTTATTTATTTGAGAAATAAATATACTAAGAACTATGCTTAGTATTAGAATATGACTAAAATATTTAATTTAGGTGATTACATAGACTATAAAACTATTAAGGAATTTAAGAGGGACATTGGGCTTGATGGGTAGAAAATTTGTTTAATTTTAGATTTGTTGAGTTTGAGGTAACTCAGAAAAATTCCTTAGAATGTGTTTGAAGTTTAAAAATTAGAATAATATTGGTATATTTGAATGTCATCAGTAAATAAGTGGTACATGAATCCCTGGAAGTAGATTAATGGAGAATTTACCAGGCACATTTTAAGTATTGAATAAAACTGATCATGAAATGCTGCTTGATCACTTCAGCAATCTACATTTATTTCTAGATATGTGGGAAAATCCTTTCTCAGGGAAAAAAAACAAACCCAGACATTCTCTTTGTTTCATTCACATTTGCTATCCTCAAGTTTAAACTTGTTCTCTGTTTGGCTTCTTAGGAACATATAATATTTGCAAAGTGAGACCTACCACAGGCCACGCTGCATTTACTTGTTAAAACATGCATCGGCATGTTCCTGCACCTTGTTTTCCATTAATTGATGTCACTAACCACAGAAAGAACAGACATTTGCAGTCAAGACACCTACAGAAGTTCACTGCAGAAATTCATCTGAATGGTTTTAACATTTGATTATCATCTTCATTGTAGCTACTAATTATTATGACTCCTTTTACTTTCTTACTGAGAATTCAGTGCTTCCATTGACGTTAGCTTGCAGTCTTGAATTCATACCATTATGTGGTCAAAAGACAATAGTTTTTCTTAACATTAAAAGTATTCAAGTGGATTAGAAATAAAAATCAAATAGTAGGATAGTTCCTGTTTACTACCTAAAGAAATAAAAATATGCAATAGGGCTATCAATGACAGGCTATTAATTTCAAAGGAAGTGAAGACAATAAAGTTTTAAAGCGTAATGAAGAGTGCTATTTTTCATGGCATTTATAGTGGGTAGTGGCGGGTAGGTCAAATGTAAGCAAAAGAGTTATGCATGCCTGAAGTATTATGAGTCAATGTTATTAGTTCTATAATGTGATTTTATTTTCATTGAATTTCTGTAGTTGCCTACATCAGAGACTTTGGTACTTAGAGTCCAGAATAATTGTTCCCCTTTTGAACATTCATATTGAATGTCTGGTCATCTTTTGTCTGTTTAAGATAAACTCATGCATTTGGATGATGAGTGGATGGAGAAGGAAAATAAATTGTTTTCTTTTTGTTGTGTTTTTGTTTTCTTTAGTAACTTTTGCACTAGTAAAATATAAATTATACATTCAAATTTTTAATGTGCTTATCAATTTTAAAATGTTTTCAAAGACCAAGTGGTAAAAATCAAAGCTGCTAACACTTCTGATTAAACAAAGTAGATTAGATATATATTCCATATCTGATTTCTAGCTAGATGCCCTGGAAAGGATAAAACGATATACAAATCCCAAAAGATAAAGAAAATGGGTGATAATAGACAAAAGATGTCAATGAACTCCTGGAAGACTAAAAGCAGATGGGCAAGTAGTAAATAACCAAACAGAGCTGAAACCTAAGCACCCAGACAGTGGAAAATAGGTGAGTTCTTGTCACAGAATCTCAGCAGTTCCTGGAATTAGAGACAGTTAGGACCTCTGAAAATAAAGGTGAACTTAGGGCTGTAAACAGGTGTTTTTGTTGAAACTCTGTTTGGAGAGCAGGTAGATTCCTAGAGTCCTCTCTTCTGCTCCAAAGAGCCAGGCAACAGTCTCTCTCCCACCCATCAGAAGCTAGAGACTTCCTCTATGAATAAATGGGGGCAGCAAAGCTCAGCAGAGCAGAGAGCTGGAGGGGGTGCTATGCTGACAATGAGGTTAAGTGAAATTCTACAACGTTAAACTATGAGATCCCGCTCTATTCTTCTGCTCAACTCCAAGAACACAGGCTGGGAAGCATAACCTCCCAGGCAGAAAACGCAAAGTTTCCTCCACGGAGTAACTGAACACTCCATGAGAAAAACCTACTGACAGTGAAACTTTCAGTGTCCCTCTCCCTATTTCCAACCCCAAAAGCCTGCTCTGCCCCCGTCAGATCATCCACAGTGAAGCTCCACATCATATAAAGATTCCAAACTAGGCTCTTCATGCCTCACTTTAAGTGGAATAACAACCAAGGAGGTCGGGCATTTGAAAAAGCCTCTAATATAAAGCTAGAGACTAAAGTAAACAAACACAACTAAAGAACTTGGGGGGAAAAAAACAGAACTTCCCTGTGTTTACAGAGAAGAGAAAATATCAAATGAATCTATAATTAGCATGTTCAGAGTCTAGGATAAGAAAAAATAATGCACTCACAAGTCAAGAAAATATTTTCTTTAAAAGGGGAGCATTACGGCAATGAGAAAAGACTCACAAAAATTAAATTATGATAATAGAATTTTCTTAATATGGGAAAGAAAAAGCGGTTTAGTAAATTCCCCAAAACATCAAACAAAAAGACAAAGAGATGGACAATAGGGGTAAAATGGAGGTTAAGAAAATTAAAGGTTAAATCCAAGTGGTCCCACTAATATGAGTTCTGGAAAGAGAAAACAGAATGAATGAAATTATCAAGGAAATAATATAGAAATATTTCTCAGAATTAAAGTATATGATATTCTAGACAGAAAGAGCCCAGAACAGTATATGCAAAAAATAATCATAACCAGTCATATCAAATTCACACCAAGGATCAACATTCCAGTAGCCTCCAAAGAGGGAAAAAACTGTCACATTTAAATCAAAAGGCATTGAACTTCTCAACAGCAACACTAAGACCTAGCAAATAATAAGTGATTTCAATATTCTGAGGGAAACCTCTTTCCAATTCAGGATTCTTTTTCTGCCAAAAAATCATTCAGATGTGCAGAGAAAGAAAGGGCATTTTCAGGTAGGCAAATGTCAAACGATTTATATCCCGTGTACCCATTTTTGGGAAGCCACTCACATGAACTCTATCACAAGCAACAGAATGACACAAGAAAAACGTAGACATAGGAGTCAGGAACTGGAAAATCCAGCAAAAGAGAGAGAGCTAAATCAAATGCTTTAAATGATGTCCCAGAGCAACAGCAATGCTGTGGTCCTAGAAAGTCCCCACTCCAGACTGCAGCAGTCACCTGAGTGCTTCAGGAGTCTGTCTGCAAGCAGAAGAAATTGAACTGACAAATTAGCTGATGTTTTAAACATTTTAAGAGAAATTTTACAATTCTATTAGAGAATTGAGGACAAGAATTGTTGATAACTTAGCAACAGAAACGAAAGACAATTATTAAAACCAGCAAAAACTAAATTGTAAAGAAAAGGATATATAATTATAGTGTATCGTATAGTTCTGTTATGAATAATATTGACATAGCCACAATAATAAAGATGTCCATAATTACTTTAAAATAAAAAGTGTCATATATGTGTATTATTAGGATGGGCATAGGAGGCATGTACACAGAGAATGTATATAGCAGCATGGATACAAGAGAGCAAAAAGTCTTATTTCTACAGCAGGAAGTCAAATATTTAAAAATAAATCAAACATTTAAAAACAAAGAAAAACTATTAGGAATCTGGAGGTAAGTGCCAGAAGAAACTTCCAAAAAGTTTAATGTGATTGCCTCTGGGAAAAGGCATGGGAAGGAACTAGGCAACTCCTGACTTCCAGGAGCTAGCCTGGCACCACCAGCAAAGCCCCGGGGTTGCTGTCAGCTGTCCTGGTACTCACAGGTAGGTGTTAGCATTCTGTTGAACATTAAAAAAAAAAAAAAAAAAAATCACATGACATCATCTACTATGATGGATCAAAACAAATTGAAGATCACTCTACAATCATGTCTAAACACATGAGCGTTGTTTAAGCCACAAAATACAAAACATTCCTCTCTCTCAGCTAATACGAATGAGGACTGTTTCTTAACAATTGCATCTTTAGCATTACCCTAGTCCGCCCTCTCTAAAGATAAGATTTATTGAGATAGCCAATCACAGATCATAACCACTTTTAGACAGCATCCAATTCAGAGCGGGAAACTTCCGTCGGTTCACCCAACCAAAGCCCAAATCCTGTTATAAGTCCCTTTTAACATCCTTTACCTGAGACACCACTGGATTCTCTGTGGTGTGAGTGTTCCCTCAATGAAATGGGTAATAAGTCCTGCTTATTCAATTACAGGTGTGCTGCTGATGGCATTATGCTTGAGGACAATGACAGACGCTCAGGTACTTGGGGAGGGAGAAGGGCAAGCTGCAATGATCTGTTGCTTTTCTTTCAAGTTGTTGTTCATACTATATGATTTTTTAAAACTATATGTGTTATGTTACTTTGATATAAACTAAATTCGGATGTTAACAATGAAAGAAGCCAAATGCTGCATTCCCTAGGGATCCTTCGATGGTGATATTAAGGTTGACACAACGCATCACTTCAAGTGGGTTACATCAGATCAGCAAACATACACTCCACTGAGTTTGTAAGAAGTAATTCACCATTTGAAAATGCTTGGAATTTGGTGGCACATGCTCAAGAATGAACTCAAATTTAAAGCAATCAAATGAACTGGGCATGAATTTCAAACAGAGGTAGAGTAACTACCACCTGGTAATGGCTTAATATCAAATACTTCATCTGGATCACAGAGCTCTAGATACAGCAGAAGGTCAACAAATGTTTGATGATTAAGACAATGTTGAAATGTAATAAACAATTCACACATTCTTTTAAGAAAATCATGTCATTCTCCCACCTAGAAAATAATTAATAAAATTCCTTAATATCACAAAATATGTGATCAGGTTCAAATTTCCAATTGTCTCTCAAAAGCCACAATTATTTTTACACAATTTTTAAGAAGTAGGTTCCAAATACAGTCCTCAAAGGCAACTAAATCTCTTTTAATAATTTTCATATGAATTATGACAACTGAAAAATGTATTAAAAACATATTATATGCCAACAATGGAGAAATTTAATTATAGGCTAGAAAATTATCTTTCATTTTTGTCATTTTTATGTGGATGAGGAACAGAGGTAAAGGAATTAATTCGAAAGAAGTCACCAAAATTTAAAAGTCAGTAGACATATTTGCAGAGATATTTTCATTCCTTTGTGTTTAAGTAAATTCTTTACTATTCCATTAAAGTAGTTATTGATTTTGAGATGTTTTGTTTTACATAGAAGTTTAGTATTGAAAGTTCTTGGGCCGGGCGCGGTGGCTCAAGCCTGTAATCCCAGCAATTTGGGAGGCCGAGACGGGCGGATCACGAGGTCAGGAGATCGAGACCATCCTGGCTAACACGGTGAAACCCCATCTCTACTAAAAAATACAAAAAACTAGCCGGGCGAAGTGGCAGGCGCCTGTGGTCCCAGCTACTCGGGAGGCTGAGGCAGGAGAATGGCATAAACCCGGGAGGCGGAGCTTGCAGTGAGCTGAGATCCGGCCACTGCACTCCAGCCTGGGCGGCAAAGCCAGACTCAGTCTCAAAAAAAAAAAAAAAAAAAAAAAAATTCTGCATTCACTACGTAAAGAAAATGGTTTGGTGTGAAGAACTGAACTAGAACTGAAAAGTAATTATGAGTATTCAATTATTTGGTTAACAAAAGCTCCTTCTTAACACCATGAATGGCCTCTGAAATTAACATCAGTGTTTTGGATTACAGCTTTGCAACATGTCTCTGTGAGTCACTGTTGTGTTTGTAAAGATTATGATTCTTTATACAGTCATGGGCCTGTGACATGAAACCAGTGAAATAAATTTTCATGAAACCAATGAAATAAAAACTAGACAGTTTTATCTTCTGTCAAAATCTTCTGAGACAGATGTTAAAATGAGGGTGTGCCAGATGCATTGCTACAGTATACTTTATGGTATCATAGTATTTGGAATGTGTTTCTGTGCCATCTTCATTGCTGGACTTCTACCAGGATGTGACTAGTGATTTGAGAAGTAGTTCTGAAAAAAACAAAGAAGAAACACATGAATTAAAAAGAGTTTTTAAAAAAGGGGACAAAGAAAAGGTCTCATATGTTCTGACACTAACATATTCCTCCCAAATCACTTCCAGGTTCTCTGTTTTACTTCTGGACAATCATAACACAATTCATCAATTAAATGTGACTGTCCTATTTTAGATCTTACCTCCTTAAAAAGTCCTTTCTACCTGCACTCCATGACATCTCTTAGAGATGTCGTACACTCATCTCTTTGAATGTTGAATTGTCAGCAAAAATATCCCTCGCACTGTAAAAATAAATTTGCAAGAATCAAATTCTTCAGCATAAACTCAACACTCAACATCAAGAAAAATCTATCTTGAAGTAGGGAAACGATGCAAAAGAATGCCTCATTTGTTGCTTTTTAGAAATATTTGAGCTCTTCCAGCTAAATGTGCATGAGCTGAGAATACCTCAGGAGATCATAGTGTTCATCATTACTAGAAGGATGACATTGTACACAATGAGCCTTCAAGAGTCTTTGTTTCTCACATATATACATGTGGGTATATATACCCATATATATCTCTCTCATATATATATATAGGTATTAACCATGTCCAGTATCAGAAGAGAAAATATTATCAATCTTCTTTTTTACATTACTTTCCCTCATCATTGTTCTTATCACCAGGTTCAGGGACATTCTAGAACCTCAGTGATTGGCAATGAGTGGAGGAACAGCCATGGCTGGACCTAGGCTAGCATGTTCATTATGAAATCATCACTGGCATCTCCTTTCTGGCCATGTTTCCCATCCAACTACCCCTTTCAATATACCTTCCAAGTTACTCTTTATCTCTTGCTGCTTTGCGTCATCTGTCAAAAATTACCTGAATAAACCCACTTTCATTAGAGTCTTGGCAGGTGTTGAGTCTCCTCATCAGCATTATTTGATGATGATGATGATGATTATTATTATTGTTATTATTGAACAGAGTCTTGCTGTGTCGCCCAGGTTGGAGCGCAGTGGCACAATCTTGGCTCACTGCAACCCCTACTTCTGGGGTTCAAGCGATTCTCGTGCCTCAGCCACCAGAGTAGCTGGGACTACAGGCATGCACCACCACACATGGCTAATTTTGTAATTTTAGTAGAAAGGGGGTTTTGCCATGTTGGCCAGGCCGGTCTCAAACTCCTGGACTCAAATCATCCACCCACCTCGGCATCCCAAAATGCCAAGAGCCACCATGCCAGGCCCTATTTGAATTTTTAAAGAGTGAATCTGTAATAATAAAACCTGAAGCTTCTATGGGATGCCTCTCCAGGTGCATCTCAGCCTATGTGTTAGGTTTGTATGTGAAATGATATCATTAGGAGCATTTGTTTTCAGTACTGTCAGAAATACATAACTACTAACTGTTTCATTTCTTAATTCAGAATTAGCTGTAACAGTCCAAGGAAGCTGCATTTGATTTTTTAAAATTTATTTTAACTCCTTGTGATAAAAATGAGAGCAAGGGTGAATTAATTTCTATCCTAGTGGAGAAGTCATTTTTGTTAGGACAGAGATTGTGCTACTGTTTAAAGATGTTATTGCAGTTACTGGCAGACCCAGATAACAGCTCTGATGTAATCCCAGATTCCCATATTGAATTAAATCTGATTTGGGTTATTTAGGTCACATATTGAAGAAATGCCCTTTCCGTGTCATTTCTCTGTAAATAGTGGGTGTCCTTTGGTTTTCTCTATAATATACATTTATTTTTGGAGCTCATTAAACAGGTTAGGCAATTTAAATAGGTCTAGTCAGTAGACAGGAGTTAAAGCTGAGGATAGAGAAACTCTCTGTGGTATTATCTAACACACAAGATGAGGGTTGTTCTTAATTCTTGGCTCCTACCTACAAAAGCACTGAAAGAGCCATTTGAAAATAAGGTCTTAAAATCAGATCCATACTTGAAATGAAAAAAAAAAAAAAAAGACTTATCACCTTTTATATTTGCATTTCTTAGGAATATTAATTTTGTTTTAAAAGCAAAAGCTTTAATAGATAGTGGATGTTATAAGAGCCATTTTGTCCAGGTGGGGGTGAGAGTAAGGAAATTTGAGCTTAAATAGTATAGTACAATTTGTTTTCCCCATCTCTCGTCTCATAACTGCTTTTGCTGCAAATACGTGGTTGCAATCACTTCTTAATCTTAAGTCAATCTGCATTTTTGAAAGTCTAAAATAAACTGCGTGCTTAGGAGTTAACGATCTCATTATACTTCAGTAATGGTGCCATATGAATTCATGTGATTATACAGGATAGTACAATAAAGTCAGAACCTCTGATGGGAAGTGGCTTCCTTGTGGCTTGAAGGAGTTAATTCCTCAGTGTCTCAATTATGTTCTAAGAAGGACCGATGGTACTAGGAAATATATGCCAGAATGTTCAGTACTAGAGGACTTCTCTTATTTCAAAAGTACAAGACTAATAATATATTCACTCATGGAAGAAACTGTTTGGGCTCTTTTAAAAACCACAATTTCATTCATTAAATTTTCAAAATGTTAAAGATACCTTAGAATAGTAAAAAGGAGTAATTTCTAAAAAACTGATGATTACTAATTGAATATCTGGATGTACAAGGAGCCCTCGGATTATATTTTATGAAATAAGATGTAAGATTTTAAGATATGCATTGTCAACATATTCAAAATAATTTTATTTAAAAACTCTAGATTTTTTTTTTTTTAAACAGACTTTCAAATATTTTACTGTATGTCACTTGGTCTCATTTCAGCAATAAGATCTAAACTTAATACCTGGAGAATAATCTCAACATTCAAAGATAGCATGAGACATGCCATAAATTAAACAACAACAATAACAAAAAAAAGCAAGAAAATATCTTCAGTATGCTTTTTGAGAAGAGGTAATTCACACGAGGACTATTTATGAGTAAATTAGGTTGTTATGATGACTTTTTAATGCAAGTTGGAATTCTTGTTCTGGTCCAGAGAGATAGTCATGTGTTTGAATGACCTTGAAGACCGCTTTTTTGAGCCATTACGTAATCCAGCAGCTGTGGCAATGCCCTTTTCTGAGATACACAAACAAAGAAGCAAACTGGAATAGACAAGTGAATTCTTGAGAAAGTTTGCACATCTCCATGTAGCTATGTGTGTAGAGCATCAGCCTCCATACAACGTTAACTGTTTTCAAATGATAGTAGTGATGCCCAACCTGCAGTTTAGCTGTGAGATTTGGGTCAGTAATTGATGTCACAGCCCATCTAGGGATGACTTCAATCAACATCACCGGTGAGCCATGAATAGTACAAACAGCAAGTAAAGATCATCAACAGTAATCCACTACAGGGAAACCAAATGTATTACCAAATCTCTGCTGGCTAAAAATGAGCAGTTATTCTCTGTTATAACTACATATTACAGAGAATAAAAGCGCTAAAGTGAGTCATTTGTCCATCAGGCAATATATAGTGTTTATTGTATACTAAGCACTGTTCTAACCTTGTAAGTGGCTTAAATAGTTTTTCTCTCTGTGGATCTTAAAAATCTAGCTGGAGTGATTAAACTTGCATTTAATAAAGACCAAAGAAAACTAAAAATGTACATTCAAAAGAAGAAATGAACAATGTATAAAACAAGTTGTTTAAAGAATGCATGAAATAGGCAAGAAAGCAATGGAAACACAACAAATAGATGTCAAATATTAAAAACTCGAGATGTCCTCAAATGCAACTTCAAACTGTTGCATAGACCTCGATTTGAGGAAAGAACGGGGGAATCACAGCTGAACTAATAGTGCAGCAGTCAGGAGAACTTCACAGTGAAACCAGCCCCAGGGATGTAGCCACAGCCTCGAAGCTGTTTGTCTCCGTCAGCTGGTTACACCGAGCACATCCTGTTTCCATGGGGACAAGAACTGGGAAGCAGCCATATCTTGAACTTAAAAGAAAGAAAGAAGGATCTTCTGGGTTATGTACCAACTTATTATTAATGATGAGACATTCTTTTGCTCAGTCCTTGAATTTCTCATGCTGGTGGATTTAGTTTAATTTGGTTGACTCAGAGAAGACTTTGTGGATGTGAATTTGAATGAAAATGCAAGTTTTTCTTTTTTTTTCTGGCCTACAATGTGTAAAACATGAAACAAACAATTTTACTCCCGCCTGCTCCTTCTCTAGATGTTCCTGGGATTTTTACCTCTCCTGTATATTACTTGCTAAAGCAACTTTTCCCCTATGTTTACTCTCAAATGATTTTTTTGGATACAAAAAGGAGAAAACAATGGAAGTATATATTATCAGATAATTACTTCTAGCCCCTTTCAGCCAAATCTTGAGATTTGAAGTTTGGATCCTTTACACGTCTTCAGAAAAGTGTTTTATGCTGTGGCTGATTGCATTAACTACACAAGATACAGTTTCCTTTGAAGTTTTGAAACATACATCTTTTGGACAGCCTCAATATTAAGGTAAAATATAGCTTATAGCACTTCATAAGGTCAGGCTCAAAGGACTTCTCACAAGTAGACAATTCTATTTCAACAGTTTTGAAGAAAACAACAGCAACCACCGTAAACGGCTAAACAAAACATCAGAAATATAACTAGTATCAGTGGCATCTAAGTATACATACAGAGTTACACACACATTCCATCATAAATTCCGTGTGTTATAGAGAAATAAAATTCATCCATTTTGGTGAATGCTAATAATTCCCAATTTCGACACTAAGCTGATCAAGATAACAGAAAAGCTTGTTTATTTAATGAATGTTCACTAAGCATTGATTATGTGCTTTCACTTTTGTGTGCCTACTCTTTTAAGCACTGAGAAGAAAAGTTTCATTTCTCAGGCAGCTGAAATTAAAGTATGTATCTTATATCCTGTTTGTGTAGGTTAGCCTACATGACACGGCTAGCTAGCTAACTATGTTAGTTGGACTTAAATAAACACATTTCTATTGCTATATAATCTGCCCATATCATATAATTTTGTTTGGATATCAAATTAATGCTACAGGAAAATACATACTCAACCTGTTGCAGCATGCAAGGACTATCTGATATTTCACAACAAAGTTAATGCCAAGGTGCTTCAGATAGTATTGCTCTATCATGACTGCTAGAATAAAGTAATTGGTAACAGTTATGCTTGAAACAAAGCAACTTGTTGTATTGCTAAATAGTTACTGAGTCTATTCTGTTGTTGTCAAGCTTAGAATCTTTTTTTTGCACAGTATATACCAAAACAGTATGTTTTTAAGCTGGTTATATAATAGTTTCACAGAGCTACTATAATGACTAAGAAATCGTAGATGCTTTTGTTTCATTTTTTTTTTCCCAAAATGAATTAGCTCTTTTGACTGGTTAAGGATCCATTTTCATGACATCAGACCACTGAATGGAATTTTGAGTTCTTAGAACTTCAAAAGCTTCATTATCTGATGTAATATTCAAATCTAATTTGAAAGGAAATGCTTCATTGCAGTCCATGTCCTCAGAATGCCTTTGTAAAGAGAAAAGAGTTAAGAAACTTCCTCTTGCATAGTCACTTCTTATTGTCATTCTTGAATGTGTTCTCCTATGGTAATTAGATGTTTAAATGTTGAAATAGAGTAAGAGTAAACTTAGAAGAAATCATACAATTCCAGAGCTGGAAATGATCCCTTAGGTCTTCGGAGTCCAACCCTCATATTTTATGAATGGAGATACTGAGGGAAGAGTTAGCTGGCTCTCGTGATACTACAGACCCACATCTGTAACCGATCAGCTTCGTGTTCCAGTGCTATTACCTGATACAAGTTAAACAAAAAGATTAATTCCTTTAAAAAGCTATGAGATGTAAATTCACATGCTTGCTTGAATTGAAACTATTAAATTTTTCACAACTCCCTTCAGTATTCTTTCTTCTTTTGTTCTTTTTTTAGAGATGAGGATCTTGCTTTGTTGCCCAGGCTGGAGTGCAGTGACACAGTCATAATTCACTGCTGCCTCAAATTCCTAGGCTCAAGTGATCTACCCACCTCAGCCTCTTAAAACTCTGACATTACATTCTTAAGGCACGGCACCTGGTCTGTTTATTTCTAAAATGTCTTCAGTGATTTGTAATCATGGTTTGGGCACAGTAAACATTGATATATATGTACATATATAATTTATTTAAAATTTTATAGCCTACTTATTTCCATCCCCTCTAAAAAATCCAACTATTTAAGCTTACCTAAAATAAACTCACAAACAATATGAGTACTACTAATAAAGTTTTAAAAATAAAAAATTTTACAGGGAAAAGAGAAAAAGAATTACTAGGAAAGAGGAAACATCATTCTTAAGCATTGAACTTCACACTGAGTTTCCCGGCCATCAAGGCAATGGCAGAATAAAATGTTAGTCCCATTTTTAGATGAAAAGAGGTATAAAACATTTCTGCCAGGGAGAGAAAAGCGGAGGTAGCTGGGAAAGACTTGGTTTGACCTCGGTTGAAGAAGAAAAAGAGGAAAGAAAGAAATGAAGGAAAGGGAAGGAAGGAAGGAAGGAAACAAGGAAGGAAGGAAAGAAGGAAACAAGGAAGGAAGGAAGGAAGGAAGGAAGGAAGGAAGGAAGGAAGGAAGGAAGAAAGGAAAGAAATTTGAATGGAAGCATTTTAGATGGGCCCTGCAATTTTAAGGAATGATCACCCTAGCCATCAGGTACTGAATTACAGATGATTTTAGCATCTAGATCTTTATGTAATGGATATTAATATAATAAACAAGGGTCTCCAAAGGAGGCTTTGAAAAAGTATCAAAATGTCTTCCTGGTTCTTATATTGAATCCAGTGAAAGCATTTGAACATTAAACTGTCCTCCTGGGAAATAATTTTCTTTTAGGCAATAGGATACTAACTTAGCATATTCTTGATCATCTCAATGGAAGCTGAAATAGAAGATAAAGCAATGCAAGAAATGAAGATTAGCTTATCCTTTATATATTATATATATCCTTATTCATATATTAGATCAACTATGCTTTGGGCCAGAATAAGTGTCAATCCAATCAATGTTGCATTATATACAGTGAGGTGAAGAGTATCTTCACCTACTCGGATTTCCTGGAACTTGGAAAAGGTTGCAATATTTTCTTGGATACTCTTTCATAGATAACTTCACTGTAGACAAAAGACTAGTGGAAATGAGTGAGAACATAGGCATGGAACAGGAAAATTTCCATGGATGTTCATCTGTGTGGTCTCAGGACAACTGGATTTTACCATTCTAAGTACAGAACTTTCCAAACATAGCCTGGCTTCTGTTAGGGAAGGCAGGGTATGTGAACTATGAGTGTGAACTCTATATAAAGAAACTCTTATTTTGAAACTCTATGTAGTGAAAAAAAGGTCTAGAATTAGCACCCAGGGCCGGGCGCGGTGGCTCAAGCCTGTAATCCCAGCACTTTGGGAGGCCGAGACGGGCGGATCACGAGGTCAGGAGATCGAGACCATCCTGGCTAACACAGTGAAACCCCGTCTCTACTAAAAAATACAAAAAACTAGCCGGGCGAGGTGGCGGGCGCCTGTAGTCCCAGCTACTTGGGCGGCTGAGGCAGGAGAATGGCGTGAACCTGGGAGGCGGAGCTTGCAGTGAGCTGAGATCCGGCCACTGCACTCCAGCCTGGGCGGCAGAGCGAGACTCCGTCTCAAAAAAAAAAAAAAAAAAAAAAAAAAAAAGAATTAGCACCCAGGCAGTTTTGTTGGTCTAATCAAATTACAGATGTCAATTTTTCTAAATTAATTATTTGTTTATTAACTTTCCTTTTTTTCCCCTCTTTGGTGCTAGACCTTATTTTCTTAGTATGCTAACATTTTTTCTTTCACAGTTGTGTTTATCCATGTCATCCAAGAAGGAAATAGCAGTACCAGATTAAACGTGTAAGAAATGTATAATGGGAATGGCAAGGGAGAGAAAAGGGGAGGGAGCTGGGAAAGGCTTGCTCTGACCTTGGTTGAAGAATAAAAAGAGGAAAGGAAGGAATAAAGGAAAGAAGGAAGGAAGCAAGGAAGGAATTAATTTGGGTGGAATCATTTTAGATGGGCCCTGCAGTTTTAAGCAAAGATCAACAGAGCCATCTGGGAGGCCTCAAGCCAAAAATCTCTACTCTCAATGGACTTCTGGGTTTCCCAGCAACAAACCTGCCTTGGTCACTGCCACACCCAGACATTGGCTGAGAGCCAAGAAGTAACTGTGGTCCTAAAGCAACTGAGGCAATGAGTTTCAGAGCTTAGCAGCTAGAGCTATTGGTTAGTTACACTCTCAGCAGTCAGGGGTCCAAGATGCACATTCTCATGGCAGCCACAGTAATATACATATTATTGCTCTAATGCACCTTGAGCAAGTTAATCATATTACTTCCCCCTTTTGTCTGTTTGTTTAATATATAATAATTAAAATCATTTTTTGAATATTCACTAGGTGACAGTGTTAAAAGCTTTTCATGCATTATGTCATTTCATCTTCTCAAATACCCTGTTATGATTCTCATTTTACAGATTACTTAGTTCATTTTCTTACACGAACAGGCTATGATACACTATTACATTATCTTGGTAAAACTAAGAACTACATTTCCCAGAATCCCCTCACCTATATAGTCCCTTACCAATATAGAGTTAGCAAACAGAAAAGCTTGCAAAAGATTTGAAAATTGGAAGTGATGCAGCAGACAATAGTCTGTGAAAGCTGTTTTGCAGTCTGAGGAGGTAATGGATAGATTAGTGGTGCTCAGTAGATTCCAGTGTGCCTTCATTCTCTGCTCTGCTAGGTCTTCCTCCAGCCTACTGGCCCTAAAGATCAATGCTGGCCTCAAGACATACTTCCAGACATTTGGCTGTGGACCCCTAGACTTGTCGAGTTGGTCTGTGCAGGGAGCACTTCCTATGGGTTCCCCTTTGTGGCTCAAATTTAGCAACTGAATATACTCAGCTTCTCAGATTAGCTCCTTGCTAATTTCTTTTCTGATCCTTTAACTCCTCCTCCCACACCTTCTAGTTCCTTCTACCATTGTATAAAGTCTAATTCCTATAATGAGTCCTTATTCCTAGAACATACAGGGACTTTCCTCCTCTGCCTGAACCTTAACTGATATAGCACCAGTGCAATAAACATCTGTTGAAGGAATAGGCAATTTAGGCCTAGCCCAGGGACTGAGATCTATGCAGTTTGGACTCAGAGACCAATATCCTCTATTTTGGATTAAAGCAAGCAGAATTCATTTGTTTCAAATACCAAATGCGTGAACGAAATTTGACCAGAAGTTATCGAAATTAAAATAACTCACTTGTAATGTGAAGTACCTCATTTGTAGTTTCTCAATGTAATAATTCATCCTACTGTTTCACAATGTGTGATATGTAGAGCCAAAATTTTGTTAAAAAATTAAAAGAGCATGAGCACCTACAAATGTACCTGGATGAGACTTGTGATTTTTGCATCCTAGAAAGCAGAGGATAGAAACAGGGATTATCAGTCAAGCTCCTAATATTAAATAATGTCTACTGTGCCTAAAATTGCCTGTAAAATGTATCTTCGAGATGCTCAATTAAGTTATTCAATATTATTATGTAATTTAAGAGATCCCACCCCACCCCTGCGCTGCTTCAACCAGATCTGTATCCGTTTCATCTATTTTATTTTCATTTCCTCTGAAGATTTTGTTTGAACAAAGAAGTCTTCTTTCTCCTTTTCCTTTTTTTTTTTTTTTGAGACAGAGTCTTACTCCATCACCCAGTTGGAGTGCAATGGCGTGATCTCAGCTCACTGCAAGTTCCGCCTCTTGGGTTCAAGCGATTCTCCCACATCAGCCTCCCAAATAGCTGGAATTACAGGTGCCTGCTACCACTCCTGGCTAATTTTTGTATTTTTTTTTTTAGAAGAGACAGGGTTTCACCATGTTGGCCAGGCTGGTCTTGAACTCCTGACGTCAGATGATCCACCTGCCTTGGCCTCCCAAAGTGCTGGGATTACAGGTATGAGACACTGGGCCTGGCTGAACAAAGGAGTCTTCCAATATAAAAATACTTTCAAAACCACTAGAATTGATTCTCCAGATGTGCTCAGATTTATCTATATCCAAAAATGAAAATATCTAAGTTTCAAGCTGAGACCATTACTACAAATATAAAATATACTCACGTAACCCATAACGCTTAGGATTCTGTATAAAAATTTCTGTATTAAAATTCTGTCTAAAAATCCAAGTTTTTATAACATTTAGAAAAGTATAAATTTCCTATTTATTTGTTGAAGAGTATCACTGAGTTTACATGATCTCCTAAGAAATATAAACCTACACTTTTTTGAAATTGTATTGGTGGGTCCAGTGAAGTTGTTAGTTACATTTGGTGCTTCTTGAAGGCTCCGGAATTCAGGAGAATGTTCATCAGTTAACAATATCATAAATCAGAACTTTTGGATTTTACGAAATGAGAAAATTAAGAAACACTGACTTTCGGAGATTCTAAGACATTGTACTTTGTATTAATAAGCATTAGTAAGTAAATGAAAGTAACTAATATAAGAAGTAAATGAAAATTACGTACGAAGGGATTTAAAAGCTCTCTAGTACTAAACAAGAGAGATGTAGTTATTTACAGTGCTCTTCCCAAAGTGAATACATGGAAAAATATTTGACAAGGTAAAAAAATAAAAGAGAGATGAAAATACAGAAAATGAAATTAGAACTCTATATAAGTGGAAGCCGTATTAAGGGGCTCTTTTTAATTGACTAATTTTTCTAGAGTGGCAAATTCCCTATAAGTTAGTGTTTATTAGTTAAAGTAAGCACAATGTGGGAAAACAGTCTTCAACATTGAGCCATTTGCTTTTAGTGTTACAATATTTGCAATAATTTTTTTTTTGTGGTCCTGTAGTTATTTTTGTACATATATCTTCAAAAGAAAATGACTTTTCATGGAAATGTCTATAGAATGTTTTTGATGTACTCTGTCTTCATAGACTTTGGAATGGGCTGCTGTTATGTTGATTTTTCTCTCACATGTAGTCCAAGTTAATCATAGATAATCTCATAGATAGATACATGTGCATTCATATGTTTAGTTAGAATAACTATTCTTTATTGCCTACAATGTGACTGTTTTAAGTTAATTAGTGAATAATGTATTATTTATATTGTTTTCTTACTTATGATTCATTTAATCCATTAATCCATTGATCGTCAGTAGTGATCATGACTACCTCCTTGACCCTTGCAGACATGTATTATTCATGGACTCATCTGCATGGGCTCAGTGTAGATCTTTTAGGCTTTAACACAATCCACATTTTAAATTATTATTATTTTTTTGTTTTCTGCATTTTATTTTTTCTCTTTCCAATGCAACAATTTTTAAAATTTAATTTAAGTTAATTTTGAGTTCCAGGATACATGTGCAGGATGTGCAGGTTTGGTACATAGGTAAACATAGGCCACGGTGGTTTGCTGCACCTATCAAAGCATCACCTAGGTATTAAGTCCCCCATGCATTAGCTATTTATCCTGATGCTCTCCCTGGTCCCTCACAGGCACCCGTAACCACAATCTACATCTTAATAGCACCACAGCAATATAGGGAGTATTTGTTATCTCTAGATGGAACAGAAACTAGTTTCCAATGACTTTATATTACTTTTGAAGAAGTTGGATGCACTTTCCATCATGATCACAGAAAAATCAACACTCTCCTATTCTCGTCAAAAAATAATCTTGTATTGACCCAAGCTTCATGCCATCAATTTATAGCAGTAAGGACTGCCTAGTATTAAATACTTTAAAGCTAAATCAAAATATTTGATAGAACATTCACGTTTAGCCTAGAAGTGGATGATTCTATGACAAAAACTGTTAGTTAGGAATCTGTATATATAAAAAAATATATCCCCAAATAGCTACCCTCCTTTTATTCTGTTAGTAATAGAACCCTGGAATTTAACAGAGCACATGAATGCCCAGATAAGGATTTCATTTTTTTGCCTCCTTTGAAGTTGGATGTAGCCATTTGATTAAGGTCTAGTCTATAGCATATGGGTAAATGTAATGAACAACTTCTAGTTCTGGCCTATAAAAGTGTATACTGTGTCCTTTCTTCTTTGCTTCCCACCAACTGAAAAGTGGATGTAATGGTAAGAACTAGCGTAGACATATTTGGCCATAGGATGTATGCTGCATGTTGATAGGCTTGGTGGTTGGCTGGCAAGTCGGCTGGTTTAGAGGCTTTCTGGCAGATAGGCCGAAAGGCTGGCTTGGAGGCAGGCTGAGAGGATAGCTGACTGGCTGAGAGTCCGTCTGGATGGCTGGCAGATCCAGAGGCTGGCTGAGAAAACGGATGTTAGGCTGGCGGAGAGGCTGGCTGGGTGGCTATGTTGTCGGGCTGCCGAAACAAAGTACTATAGACTGGGTGGCTTAAATGACAGAAATGTATCTCTCACCGTTCTGGAGGCTGGAAGCCTAGAATCAGGATGCCAGCATGGTTGGGTATTGGTGAGGACTCTCTTCCTGCCTGCAGACTGCTGATTTCACTTTATATCCTCACACGGAAGAAAGAGGGCCCAATAGTTCTCTGGGGTCTCTTTTATAGGGGCACTAATCTCATTCACGAGGGCTCTACTCTCATGACCTAATCACTTTCCTATAACTAATATCATAATATTGGGCATAAGGACTCCAACTTTGAATTGTGAGGAACACAGTCAGTCCCCGAGAGATAGAAAGAGCTGGATCTAGTCCTAGACTACTTACATGAACTAAGAGAGCCAAAACCCTCTATCTTATTTAGGTTACTGTTGTATTGTCCTTTGTTGCCACATTCAAACAAGTTTGTTAACTTATAAAACCCATATACATAAAGATCCTATACTGGACTATTAAATAGCGTGGTTAATTCTGGCCTAACTACTTACTCCCCTTTTGAATTTGAGCAAATTACTTGAAGTCTCTTAGCCTCAGGTTGCTATAACTTCTATAAAATGTGGGTTGCAACTAGGCACAGTATCTCACACCTGTAATCCCAACACTAGGAAGGCCTAGGTCGGTGGATAGCTTGAGCTCAGGAGTTTGAGACTAATCTGGACAACATGGAGAAACCCTGTCTTTTCAAAAAAAATACCAAAAAATTAGCCGGGTGTGGTGGTTCGTGCCTGTAGTCAGTCCCAGCTACTCGAGAGACCGAGACAAGAGGATTGCTTGAGCTCAGAAGACAGAAGTTGCCATGAACTGAGATCATAACACTGCACTTCGGCTTGGGCAACAGGGTGAGACCCTATCTCAAAAAAAAAGGAATTAAGAAAAAGCTGAGTTTCAGGCATAATAAACAAAATAATTTGTTAGAAATGAAGAAAATGTGGGGTTGCTATGAGGGTTAAGATAGTTAATTCGCTTAAGTGCGTGCCTCTATACTTGACATAAAATAAGCCTTCCCAAATAGGAGGTGACATTATTAAAGCAGTATTTAACCCGTTCAGTTATACAGATGTATTTTTGGCAAATAACTATCTCAAAAGTTTCTTTGGAAGTTATGTTTTTCAAGACTGCATGTCCTGAGGATACTTACAGTGATAACTTTTAGGACTTTTATTGACATTTGTTACCATCCACTAACAAATTTTCTAGGTTAAATTTTTCCATAGGCTAGAGCTTTATGATTTTAACTACAATTTGGCTATAAGTACCTTGCATTCAGAATTTTTTAAGTAAATATTTTAGATTTATCCTTAGGGACTTTCTCATTTCATTTCTAGGAAGAGTTGGACTGACCTACAGAGGTCCATATCCTAGGGGCTCTATAACTCACAAATGAGCTTGTTAGCCTACTTCTAGCCTGAAGTCTATGGACCTTGAACAGACATCTAGAATATCTGCCTGCTGGTAACATTTTAAAGATCATTTACTTTAAATTCATGCCCACCAGAAAATTCTCAATAGCTTCGCTGCAAAAAGTAATATTCAATAATGTTCTGTGCATGCTACCTATTGGCTATGAGATTCTCTAATTACACTGGACCATTTTTTTTCAAAATGTGGTTCAGTAAATTAAACGCATTGTACAAAAAGATGGTTTCCCGATCATGTACATTTAGGAAATGCTAAATTAAACAAGATTAAACAGCTTTCTTTCAAGCAGGAATCCCTTGAAGGCTTTAATATGGTAAAGGTAACCCATAGATCTCTAGGAGAGAGTATTGATTAAAGGATTTTCTAGGATTACACGATCAAGTAGTTCTTGTTTTTATAAAGCACTACATATACCTAATATAAAACCATAGTTTGGAAATGCTTAATATAAAATGTTAAGTTTGATTGGCTTAAGGAAGGCCATTGGAAAGCCTCATAGGTTTCTGCTGACATAACTGTCCCAACAGATTAACCATTAGTTAAATGTTTTCTTGGATCTATTTTTTGCTCCTTAACCCCCCTTAGACACTATGCATTAAAATAATCACTATTGCAAGGGACTGCCCTCAGTCCCAATTCTGGCTTTTGTCTTCATTGAACCTTGCAACTGAGGTCCCTGTAGGCCTAATAGCCAAGAACCTTAATTTTTTCGAGGCTTTGACATGCTATCTTGCCTAGCAAGCAAATCCATTTACTTTGAATTCTCCATGATATTATTGTGGCTTGCGGATGACCTGCCTGGTAATGTTATTGACTGAACCCATTTTTTTCTCATGAGCTGTTATGAGTCGTAAAATTATTTTCAATGCTCAATGATGCCACAAGGAACCTAATTGGAAATTAGAATTTAGAATGCATAGCTAGATTCCGAGAAATCATAGCTAAATTACAAATTCATCAGAAGAAATTTGAATCAGTAATTATTGGCTGTATTATTGATACATGAGAAGATATGTGAAGGAGTAGATGGAATACTTTGAAAACTTGTCTCTTGTTGTTTCACAGTGTTTAATAAGAAAATTATCATCGTGTGAAGGCCTATACCCAGGACACACCTCAATCAGTGAAAGATTTCTATCAATAACACAGAGGAAAGCTGCTGTTGAAGTCTGTTATCTGGGCTAACTTTTGGCTATGGATGCAAGAAGCCATTTTAATAGTCTAGCTCCAGTCACTATTTAAACTAGTAACACTCCAGTCCCATAGGGAGTTGTTCTGATATAGTAATTACAGTGAGCTAAGCTATACATCTGCCAGTGATACTAAACTTGAGTGCCAGCTCTACTATTTACAAAGTAGGTGACCTTGGGTGAGTTAACTAAACTCTTAAACCTCATAAATACCCTCATCTATAAAATGAGGCTAGTAATAGAATCTAATTCATGGAGTTGCTGTGAGGATTGAAAAAGATAGTTTATGTACTGGGCTTGCGTATGGGCAGTATTTAATAAATATAACCTAGTATTACTTATTAATTAGTATTAGTATTAGTTATTGTTAATAATAAAAATGAGATTATGTACTGGGATTGAATATGGATAGTATTTAATAAATATAAACTGGCAGGGTGCAGTGGCTCATGCCTGTAATCCCAGCACTTTGGGAGGCTGAGGTAGGTGGATCACAAGGTCAAGAGATCGAGACCAGCCTGGCCAATATGGTGAAACCCCGTGTCTACGAAAAATACAAAAAAAATTAGCTGGACATGGTGGCACATGCCTGTAAGTCCCACATACGCGGGAGGCTGAGGCAGAAGGATCACTTGAACCTGGGAAATGGTGGTTGCGGTGAGCCAAGATCGCACCACTGCACTCCAGCCTGGCTACAGACTGAGACTCCGTCTCCAAAAAAAAAAAAAAAAAAAAAAAATATATATATATGTATATAATAAAATAAAAAATATAACCCTAGTATTAGTTATTAATTAGTATTAGTTTTTATTATTAATAATAAAGAGTTATTTATGTACTGGGCTTGCGTATGGGTAGTATTTAATAAATATGACCACCCACACATACATGCATGCACACACTCCTTTAATAATAAAAAACTCCAGCCTTGTTGATGTAGTGGCTTGTTTTTTTCTGACTCCAGTCTCCTGAATGATATACTTGGCCAAAGGCTCTTATCTCTTATTCTTAGTTTATGTCAGATACAGTGTGTAAAGCAAGTCTGAGGTTCAGCACTGAATAAGGTAGGACATCAATTCACACATCAGAGGCAAATGCCAGCAGTGTGTCTTGAACTTTACTAGAGGCTGTAGGGAGCATGGCTGTGGTAGACCTCTGAGGACACTTAATTTATTAAAGAAACTTAATGCACCAAAAAGGGACCCAAGAGGGATGTCAAAAGCTGCTGCTTGTGAGGAAGTATTCCCAGCATCTCAAGAGCAGCTGGCGGACTCCAGACTCTAGCAGTGGTTGGTCGGTGGGTGGGGGATGGAGTAGAAAAGAGAACTAGGAAAGTAAGAGCCAGAAACGTACAATTGCACTCACCAATTCACAGACCGCCCTTCCTCTCAATCTCCTTTTCCCCTTGACTTGACGCTTGAGGGGCCAGATGCAGCAGCTAGCGAACAAGCAAGGAAGTGAGCATGTGGGAAGAAAAAGTTTAGCCTTCTCTATTTCACTCACCACACCAAAACAGGTGAGACAGCCTTTTAGATTTAAAGCAGGCTTGTGAGAGAGGGGTGGTGACTGAGCACAGTAGGCTTTATAATGAATGAACTGTACTAGAGTTAGTCTCGCATACTAGATTAGACCAGACACTTTTACAATATAAATTAATATTCTTGTCACTGACACAGATGGGAAGACCTAGAAGACCCACCCTATATTTCATTTGGGGGCAGGAGAAATGTAAGTTCAGAAGCACAGTTTGGAAGGGACAAGAAAAGAAAAACTTCAGTTCTTTAGATTTCATTGTTCCCTGTTGAATTCTGCTGTATCAATAAAACATTTACCTATCTAATAATTATTCACATGCTTTGCTTTTTATTTAGAAGTTCGCTCTGTAGATTATAAAGATAATCTAATACATTAAGTTGCTTTCTTTTATATGAAACAATTGCTTTGTAAAAACTGTCTTCACCCAGTGCATAAAAGGAGTATTTCCAGTGCTGTTTCATTTTCTTGTTTTTCTGGAGATGAATGAAAAACAAAAATCTCCTTTTTTTAGTGTCCTAGAAACTGTTTTGAAAAAGCCAAGCATTCATGGCTGAATGAAGGCATGAGCAGTAGTTCCCTTATAAGCGAAAGAAAGAACAGTTCAATCAAGCATGACTACCACAGTTTCCTTAAAATGTTTGCAAAATCTACTGGGCAGACACCATGTTTTCTGATTGCTAAACTAGATTGAAGTAATGTGGGTATGAGAGTTTCCACAGGAAAGAACAGAAAACATGACACAGGATGCCACAGAAGCCATGTGGAGTGAAGGAAATGCAAACCTGTAAGTTAGGCCTTTGAAGGTCTGTGCACCTGCTGCTCAGCATAACCGAGACGGTACGTCATATTTCACACATAGAAAAAACGATCAAATGGCAGATAGATAACTTTTCTGAAAAAATGTGTTTTAGAGAAACTGAGAACACTACCTTTTCAGCCAGAAAAACAGGATATATGGATTTTTGTTTTCTAAAGTAAGAACAACAGATTTCACTGGCACACAAGTTACTAGTAACTGATGTACACACTGTACATTAAGTCAATGATCAATGTCTTTTTAAATCATGTGCCAATTTCTGGAACTAGCTACAGGGAAAGTAATTAGGTTAGCATCTTTACTGCCTAATCTACCAAAAACTTTTCATGAAGTGCTGACACATTCTTATCCTCTGTTCCCCTTCCTCCAATCTATTTTTAGTTACTTGGTTTGGGGACAATTATTGAATTGTTTATACAAAACAAAAGGAGCACCTCACATTAAAACAAATTAAATCTTCCCTAATTGCTTAGAATTCGACTGTAGAAAATGGAAGGATGAATTCACTGGATGTCCCTTTTATTTCTCTAAACACGGACGTATTGAATTATAAATACAAAATAATTTTATAAAGACCTCAAAATATTAATTATTCCTATGTATTATTTGTATGTTATGGTCTATAAATGCTCAGATGCCATGACAATTCTATAGATTAGACTGTGGAGTTCTTTGCACATATGGCATAGTAGAGTGGGTAAAAAGATGGCCCTGAAATTGTATATGAGCTACCAAGTAATGCATTTGAAATTTAATCTCTGCATGTCCATGTGTTCAGCTGAAATATGGGCATAATAATAGTATCTTTCATTAAAGGTTATTTTGAAGATTATATAAGGTAAGGAGATAAAGTGAATTACATTCTCCCCTTTTAAATCCACTCAATGACTTTCTATTGCTCTTTTGATAAAATCTCCACCCCGAACATGGCCTCTAAGGCCCTACAAGATGTGGCTACCCGTACATCCAACTTCATCCTGTCTACTCTATTGACAATCTAGCTGAAAGTTTTTTTTTTTCTTTTTCAGTTCCTCCAAAGTTCCTGCTTTTTGCTGCCTCCAAGGTTTCACAAATTCTCTTCTTTGCCTAGAACACATCTCCACCCTCCTCCTCACAGCACACATAGCTCCCTCCCACCCAGCCTTCACATCTCAGTTTAAATGTCACTTGTTTTAAAAAGGACTTTTCAGATTTACCAATCAAAAATCATTCCTTCTCCTTATTTTTCTGTAGCATAGAATGTTGTTTTTAATATTTACCACAAATGTTTGTGGTTCCTGGTTTGAAATGAATGGACAGACAGACAAGAATCAGGCAGAAGAGTAATTCAATACTTCTTTTATTAATTTTAGACATGTCAGGCTCTGGAAGCTATGGTTAGATCCAAACTTCCCATAGGTCTTATAGCTTGGAAAAGCAACACAGAATTCTGGCTTTCTGAGGGCAGCCCACACAAAAAGAAAGAGGAGATGAAGAAGAAGGGATCATCGGGCCAGTGCCTCCTTCCAAACACACCAAAAAATAAATTACTGACCTATCACAGGCTGAAGGTGTGGAGTGGAATGCAGAGAAGGCAGAAAAGGTTAGGAGGGTTAGAAATTCCCTCCATCTGAACTCAAGACTGAAAAAGCATTTCCTCCATCTCAACTAAAATTTATGAACTTGAACCACATGCACTGACTGTTTTTGAGGTTAGAGACAAATATAACCATATTCATATGATTTAAACATAATTATACATGGAAATGTATACATATGGAAATATGTATGTATGCATGCATCAGTATCCTATGGAGTCTATGTAATATAGATTTATATATGTATACTATACATATAGTATGTGATATGTAATATTTGTGTGTATTCATAATACATGTATATGCCATACACACACATATACATATATACACATTTGTGTAATTATTTGGGTAATATCTGCTCTGCAATCATACTGTAAGCTCTAAAATGAGAGTGAAGTAGATCTACTTTGCTTACCACTATAGCTTTGTGGTTCATCACAAAATATCTATAAAAATTAGTTGAATAATAGCTGTAAGGTGTTTGACATGTAATTTGACTTATTTTAAGAACTCAGTAGATGGTACCTATTATGATTGTACTGCTTCTGCTTGTGCTGATAAAATAGTCTTAATATGTTGGGTATTAAATTTTGGTCTGGACTGTATATTTGTAAGACTTCCATTTCAGAAATTCATAAGCTTGCCTCAAAGGTTGCTCATACAGTTTAACAGACTATAATTTCAGGTAACATCTCCTAGTTGCAACCTCCACAGCTCTGGAGTCATAACCCCAAGGAGAAATAGGGTGAGGAGCGACTATAACAAACTAAACAGTGTATGTACTGCCCAAAAAAGGCAGCCAGTTTTCCAATCCTTTTTTTTTTTTTTTCTTTTTCTGAGATGGAGTCTCACTCTATTGCCCAGGCTGGAGTGCAATGGCACAATCTTGGCTCACTGCAAGGCTTAGACCGCAACCCGGCTTCAAGCGATTCTCCTGCCTCAGCCTCCCAAGTAGCTGGGATTACAGGCATGCACCACCATACCCGGTTAATTTGTATTTTTAGTAGAGATGTGGTTTCACCATGTTGGTCAGGCTGGTCTTGAACTTCTGACCTCAGGTGGTGCATCAGCTTCGGCCTCTCAAAGTGCTGAGATTACAGGCATGAGTCACCCCACCCAGCCTCCAATCCATTTAGACTTGCTTTGGCAAGTGTGAATGCAGTACTATCAGGCCTTCTGACTTTTTTTCAAGAGAAGCTAAAATCCCTATTTTAAAATAAAAAATATACATTTTCAAAACTAAAACATTTCTGTGATCTGAATCATACGGTGAACTTTTTGCCTTCATGCTACTCACAGGCAGTTAGTCTGTGACCTCTGCTTTTAGAACTATTAATACTTTTTGTGTATTTCACTTACCTTTTACATTGATATTATTCTGTGCTTTTCAGATAAGTTTTAACAGCTTAATTTCATTGCTTTATAAGAAATCTATTTCTAGCTGTTGCTTTTGCATTTCTACCTCTCTATCTTTTGCTTCTCCAAATCCCTCTTCCATTTTTTTCTTGATGTCAGAAGAGCTTTTAAAGCTAATTATCTATTTTAAGTATAGCATTTTTCACAAAAAGGAAAAAATGGAACTACACAGTATTTTCAAGACACATCACAAAGAAATCCATTTGTTCACGTGTTTAGTAAACTCAACTACAGACATACATGAGAAGAATTGACACATTAAAGTGGAAGCAATGAATTTATATACAGTGAATGTATTTTGTCTATAAATCCATTGGGCAAAAGTTAGGTTTTCTTTCATCTCTCTTAGTAATAAATTTTCTTTTCTTTTTCTTTACAATTCAACTTTTGTTTCAGACTCAAGTGGTATATATGCAGGTTTGTTACTTGACTCTGAGGCTTGAGGTGTGAATGATTCCATCACCAAGTGGTTAGCGTAGTACCCAATAGGTCATTTTGTAGCCCTTACTCCCTACTCCTTTCTCCCCATCTAGAAGTCTCCAGTGACTACTGCTGTCATCTTTACGTCCGCAGGTACCCCGTGCTTAGTTTCCACTTGTGAGAACATGCAATATTTGGTTTTCTGTTTATGAGTGAACTCACTTAGGGTAACGACCTCTAACTGTGCCCATGTTGCTGCAAAAGACATTATTTTGTTCTTTTTTATTGCTGCATAGTATTCTATCTTGTATATGTACCACATTTTCTTTATCCATCCACTCTTGATGGGCATCTAAATTGATTCCACGTCTGTGCTATTGCGAATAATGATGAGATGAATACATGAGTACGTGCATCTTTTTGGTAGAATGATTTATTTTACTTTGGGTATATGCCAATTAAAGGGATTGGTGGTTTGAATGGTAGTTCAACTTAGTTCTTTGAGAAATTTCCAAACTTCTCTTCACAGTGGCTGAACAAATTCACACTCCCACCAACAGTGCATAACCATTCCCTTTTCTCTGCAGCTTCACCAACATCATTTATTTTTTGACATTTTAATAATAATAGCCACTCTGACTGGTGTGAGGTTGTATCTTACGGTTTTCATTTGCATTTCTGATTTTCATTTGTATTTCATTTTTGGTGATTAGTGAGGTTGAGCATTTTTTTTCTTATTTTTGTTGGCCACTTCTATGTCTTGTTTTGAGAAATGTCTATTCATGTCCTTTGCCCACTTTTTAATGGGCTTATATGTGTTTTGCTTCTTGAATTGCTTAAGTTCTTTATAGATTCTGGATATGAGACCTTTGTCAGATGCATAATTTGCAAATATTTTCTCCCATGCAATGATTTTTCTTAGAAACATTTTTCCATAGAAAAATAAAACTAGATTTTTAGGTTAGCAGTGGCAGAAACTACTGGATGTCAACAAATTTAAAATGCAAATTTTAAATTTAATATTAAAATAAATAGAATTTTTATATACTGTATATCTACAAAAATGCTCTTTGAGACTTTTTTAGACATAGATTTTTATCAAATATCACATAAAATCACACTACTCTGTTTCCTTGTCTTTCTGCAGTAACCCAGTGCAATTTTTTTTGAAGATAATTTTGAATCATGAACTCAACATATGCAGTAATGCAAATAATTCAAATGAAGTGATGACAATATAAACCACTTATGATCAAGTTCAGGAGCATGTAGGCAGTGACAATTATGTTGTGACTGCCACCTGGCCAACAGTAATTCATTTTAAGATGAATTCCTCTTTCAGAAGAAGTGTAAAAATACACATATTAGTATTAATGAAATACTCTCATCTATAGTGCTTAAATGAGTTTCTGAAATATTAATTTTATAGGAAAACTTTTGTTAACTTTCCTTTAAACTTTAAAAATTTTTTAAATCTTATGTTTAAAAATAAATTATTTCCACAACACCATCAATTTTTGGTCAACAATTGAATTGACTGAATATTTTTCACTGCCCCTTTGTCTAGGGTAACCTGCAGTGCCATCCACTAAACTGCTCTCTTGCTTTGAGAAAGAATGAATAAAACTTTCAAAGTAACTCACAGCTTGTAACAAAGAACTGAAAGGAGACAACATAATGAATATAAACATTTCAGATTTGATAAAAACAAACATTTACCTAAAGCTCTAGGTTGGGTACTTCGGGGAATTCAAATAGTAATAAAAATATTCCAGGCCGGCCATGGTGACTCATGCCTGTAATCCTAACACTTTGGGAAGTCGAGGCAGGAGAATCACTTGAGGTCAGGAGTTTGAGACCAGCCTGGCTTACATGGTGAAACCATGTCTCTACTAAAAGTACAAAAATTGGTTGGGTGTGGTTGCAGGCACCTGTAATCCCAACTACTGGGGAGGCTGAGGCAGGAGAATCACTTGAACCCGGGAGGCAGAGGTTGCAGTGAGCTGAGATTGCGCCATTATACTCTAGCCTGGATGACAAGAGCGAAACTCTGTCTCAAAAAATAAATAAATAAATAAATAAATAAATAAAATAAAATAAATAAATAAGTATTCCAAGTGTGCAGAATGCAAGACTGACTGACAAGAGTATTCAATAGAGGTAAAAAATCAAAGGGCAGTAGGAGAATCAGGAGAGAGTATTATAAATTCCTGAATATAAGATACATCATTTCTCCCAAATAAATAATGCCTCAAAACAAAAGGTCCTTATTATCAAAATGTTAAAAAAGCCTTCTCTGAGGCATCACAGTGTAATACTTAATGCATGTACTTTGAATTCACATTATCTCTGTTCAACATCTGATTATTTACTGCTTGTGAGTTCTTGGATAACCTTTCAGTTTCATCATTGGCTAAAAGGGAGATACTGATATTACTTACCTCCTAGCCCTGTTGAGAGAATTTACAAAGCTAATAATGTGTCACAATGCCTGGTACAAAAATATATGTGTCATAACATATGTATTATTTCTATATTTCCTCCCATTATTGTACATTAATCTTAATGGCAAAGTACTAAATTCCTGAGGTTGAAGAGGTATCTGCACTCTCATGTTTATTGCTGCACTGGTCACAATATCTAAGATATGGAATCAACTTGTGTCTATCAATGAATCAATGGATAAAAACAATGTGGCATGTATTCACAACAGAATACTATTCAGCCTTAAAAAAGAGGAAAATCATGTCATTTGTGACAATGTAAATGAACCTAGTGGGAATTATGGTAAGTGAAATAAACAAGGCACAGAAAGACAAATACTGTGTTATCTCACTTACACATGTAATCTAAAAAAGCTGAATTTATTGGAGAGTGGAATGGTACTTACCCGGCTGGGAAACGGGGGAGTTGGGAGTGATACTGGCGAAAGGATACGAAATTTCAGTCAGATAGAAGAAATAAGTTCAAGAGATCTAGCATACAATAGGGTGATCAAAGTTAATAACAATGTATTGTATTCTCAAAAATCCCTGAGAAAGTAGATTTTAAGCGTTCTTACCACAAAGAATGTAAGGTAGAGCATATGTTAACGATCTAGTTTTACCCATTCTACAACATAAACATATTCAAAACATGTTGTCCTTGATAAATATATACATTTTTATTTGTCAATGAAAACTTTAGGCCGGGCACAGTGGCTCACGCCTGTAATCCCAGCACTTTGGGAGGCTGAGGCGGGCAGATCACGAGGTCAGGAGATGGAGACCATCCTGGCTAACATGGTGAAACCCAGTCTCTACTAAAAATATACAAAAAATTAGCAAGGTGTGGTGGCAGGCACCTGTAGTCCCAGCTACTCAGGAGGTTGAGGCAGGACAATGGCGTGAATCCGGGAGGTGGAGCTTGCAGTGAGCCCAGATTGCGCCACTGAACTCCAGTCTGGGCGACACAGCAAGACTCCGTCTCAAAAAAGGAAGCCAAAAAAAAACTTTAAAAAAGAATTTACCTTTTTCCAGGCTTAAAAGAAAGCTTGTACCTAAAGCAGAGAATAAGCTACTGAACAAATAAATATGAAGACATGAAGAAAAACGCCTAAGCCAAAGTTCCCCAGAAAATACAGCCTGAGACAAAAACCTATATGTGAGCACTTTACTAGGGAGTGGATCCCAGGGAGCAGGGCTGAAGGATAGGGCTGAGATGGAATATAGAAAGGCAAGGAAAAAAATATATCATAAACATGTCTGTAGTGGCCAGGCTCGGTGGCTCATGCCTGTAATCCAGCACTTTGGGAGGTTGAGGTGGGCAAATCACTTTAGGCCAGGGGTTTGAGACCAACTTGGTCAACCTGGAGAAACCTTGTCTCTACTAAAAATACAAAACTAGCTGGGCATGGCAGGGCATACCTGTAATCCCAGCTACTCAGGAGGCTGAGGAAGGAGAATCACTTGAATCTGGGAGGTGAAGGTTGCAGAGAGCCGAGATTGCACTACTACATTCCAGTCTGGGTGACAGAGTGATGAGACTATGTCTCAGAAAAAAAAAAAAAAAAAAAAAAAAAAAAAAGCCCATAGTGTTGAAGTCGTTGAATGTTAAAATTTGAAAATGTGAATCAAAATATTTCATAAAATATAAGTGGAAAAAGCAGTATATTTTAAAATATAATTTTACTTCTATAGAAAATCATGTAAATTGATAAATTAAATAAGTAGACATTTGCTTATTTTATCTATATACCTAATTTTCATATTTGGCAAAAGCAATGCCAATTTCCTTTTAGAAAAAAGGGAAAGATTATTTTAAATTATGTTGTGTAAATAATTCTGACTATCAGAAATTTGGAAAGTCTTGAGAAGGAGGTAGGATTTGAATCAAATCTTGAAGAATAATTTGAGAAAATAAACTAAAACTAAATGCATTGAGTGGTTACTATTTTTTAGGTGCTGTAGATATATAATCATATTAAATTCTCATAGTATTATTATTCTCAGTTTACTTATGGGGAAACTGAGGCTCAGGTAAGTTAATGAATTTGCTCAAAAAAATGCTGCAACCTATACTGGTTCCATTTTGAATGCAGCCTTTTCCAAGCCTTCTACTTTTTCCAAGAGACAAAACAGTGCAGAATGGATCCTGGAGAAGACTGGGTTGGAATTCTGCCTCCCCTACAGTCCTAATTGTTTGATTTGTGTAAAACACTCAATTTTTCTCTCTTAGGTTTTCTTATCAAGGAGATAACAACATCTCACCAAGAAACTGTTGAGATACTTAAATGAACTCTTGTAAGTAAAATGCCTGGAATAGCAATTGGCACATAGTGCTCAATGGGTATTAGCCATCATGTTGTACGAAAAACTAGGAGGAGGAAAAGGAGGGAGAGAGGAGAGAAGAGAGTGAGGAGGAAGAGGAGAGATGGAAGATTTTCACTATCTCAAATTGTCTCCTTGACAAGTAGAGTGCATTCGGGAACAAGGGTTCACAACAGTAAATACATAGATAAGCATAGACACATCTTTACCTGTTTTTTTTACTGAAACTCTGGGAAAAATGGGCAGGAGCTGGTCATTGTGGAATCATTCCAGCCTAGATGAAAATTACTGAGAACATATGTTCCAGTGGTCTTGAAAGTAAACAGATTTTCATACTTTTTTTTTTTTTTTTTTGAGATGGAGTTTCGCTCTTGTCGCCCAGGCTGGAGTGCAATGGTGAGATCTTGGCTCACTGCAATCTCCACCTCCCAGGTTCAAGTATTCTCCTGCCTCAGCCTCCTGGGTAGCTGGGATTACAGGCATGCACCACCATGCCTGGCTAATTTTTTGTTATTTTTAGTAGAGATGGGGTTTCACCATGTTGGCCAGGGTGGTCTCCAACTCCCAACCTCAGGTTATCTGCCTGTCTCTGCCTCCCAAACTGCTGGGATTACAGGTGTGAGCCACTGTGCTTGGCCCATACCTTAATCCTTGTTAAGCCAATTTCCCTGTGTACTTTGCTCTCTCAATACCTCACTGTGAAGGCTGCGAAATAAAAAATTTATACCCTAAGAATATAGCCTAACTGTGTTCAATATATTCACTATTTACTACTTAACTTCTTTAAGTTTCAATTAAACCTATATTTATAAAATTGAAAAAAGAATTTTAACTCACACATGTTGTGTATACACAGCATATATGTTAGGTATTTGGCTAGAGTCTGGCGACTATCGATCAATTAATGAAATGTAGCTTTTGCCATATTTCCTCAGACATCTTTATTTTCCTCCATATATTAAGATTCATTAAACCAGAATACATCTTATAACTAATGTAAACATTCAATAAGTGAGCACTGTTCTTCTTTGTTTCCCAGGGCTATTATGAAGTCATTGTTGTACCTTGTAGCATTTACCTTTATTTCCCCTTAGAAAACACTAAATCCAGAGATTGCATTGTATTTGGTAACCACTGTATTTTCAAAATGCCAAACAGAGATTAATAATTTTTAAACAATAAATGAGTGAATAATAATCAAAGAACTAAGATATTTTTGCAAAGAGGGAGAAAGACAATTTCTCAATTAGTTTATAAAATCTAGCAAGCAAAGTAACTTGAGGACAAAGCAATGCTTGAACCTCCCAGACATAACTGATCTAATAATATTTATTTATAACCCACCTTGTTTAGATGGGTTACAATGATAAAAATAGAGCCAGGCGTGGTGGCTCACGCCTGTAATCTCAGCATTTCGGGAGGCAGAGGCAGGCGAATCACTTGATGCCAGGTTTCAGACCACCCTGGCCAACATGGTGAAACCCTGCGTCTACTAAAAATATGAAAATTAGCTGGGCGTGGTGGTACATGGCTGTAATCTTAGCTACTCAGGAGGCTGAAGCAGGAGAATGGCTTGAACCCAAAAGGCGGAGGCTGCAGTGAGCTGAGATCGCACCACAGTCCTCCACGCTCCAGCCTGGGCAACACAGCGGTACTCAGTTGAAAACAAAAACAAAAACAAACAAAAAAAAGAGATAAATAAATGAGAAGTATGTGAGAATTTGGAGAGGGAAAAGGGGAAAAGAAAACACACACACACACACCCGTAAAACGAAGCCAGAAAAGAGCCACATAAATAAAATTCCTCCTATAAATGCTATAGAAATCCAAAGGAATAGTTCCCGTGGTTTGGAAAATGTCAATAAAACTTTCCTGGTGGAAATGAGGTCGGCTATGAGGTGTTAAGTTCAAAAGGAACTGGATATTTGGTATCTCTAGCAAGACAGAGCTGCTTCAGAGTCTCCCCAGGGAAAGACGGTGCTTTTGGGCAGGTAGTGTGGGTGAAGGTGATGACTGAAGAATCCTGAGGGCCCAGGTTCCTGGGAAGCCTCTCTCTTTCGGCACTTCACCAATTATCTCATTTTCATAATAAGGTCTGCACTTTCCTTAATTGCTTCACTTCCATCAACAGGAACAGGGGAAAGATAAATACATTTCACCTTTTAATGAAGAGAATTTCAGGTAGTCTGTGGGAGATGTTTATTTAAAAAAAAAAAAAAAAAAAAAAAAGGCTGGTAGGGGGCAGCGTCTCAGGTCTGTAATCCCCAGCACTTTGGGAGGCCGAGACAGGTGGATCACTTGAAGTCAGGAGTTTGAGACCAGCCTGGGTAAGAAGGTGAAACCCAGTCTATACTAAAAATACGAAAAAAAAAAAAATTACCTTGGTTGATGGTGCGCGTCTGTAATCCCAGCTACTTGGAAGGCAGATGTGGGAGGATAGCTTGGACGCAGAGGAGGAGATCCAATGAGCAGAGATCGCGCCACTACACTCCAGCCTGGGTGACAAAGTGAGACCCTGTCTCAAAAAAAAAAAAAAAAAAAAAAAAAAAGTAGTTGGTTTGTATCATTCTTAGCAAACTATCACAAGAACAGAAAAACAAACACCGCATGTTCTCACTCATAGGTGGGAACTGAACAATGAGATCACTTGGACTCCGGAAGGGGAACATCACACACCGGGGCCTATCATGGGGAGGGGGGAGGGGGGAGGGATTGCATTGGGAGTTATACCTGATGTAAATGACGAGTTGATGGGTGCTGACGAGTTGATGGGTGCAGCACAGCAACATGGCACAAGTATACATATGTAACAAACCTGCACGTTATGCACATGTACCCTAGAACTTAAAGTATAATTTAAAAAAAAAAAAAAGTAGTTGGTTTGTGAACTTACTCGCAAACAACTGGGTTTTACGGACTCTTAGATATTTGGAGGTCTACAAGGGTTCCTTGGGATCCCCTATTTTCGTTCGCTGCCTCCTTTGTCAGAGTCCAGCTCAAAGGGGAAATGCCCCTCTGGGATCTAACCATCACAGGTGCAAGAAGGAACAAATTTACATAGAAGCAGCCTGGGGAAATTAGTGCCCTAGATGAGTCTTCAGTTTGAGAAACGCTGAGATAACACTTTAAGTACTTGGAAGAGTAATACTAATAATCAGTCGTGGCGAGGTTCCGCCCATTTGACATTCAACCCCCCATGAGTGCGCACAGACAAACCCACTGGCCAGGAGGAGCCAACGCAAGGTCTTGGGCATCTCCGTCCCGGGAAGGTGGGTAATGCCCTTGTCGCTCTGGGCTCCAGGGCGCGCCCCCGCAGCTTGGGTCTGACGCCTCCGGGCCAAGGTGCGCCAGGTGGCGAGGGTGCCAGGCGCGGCCAAATCGCGGCGGTCTGAGTCAGTGGCCCAACTATGCTGCGGAACCAGGGCGGCCGGCTGGGCCGCCCCCGCCGTTGAGCTCGGGCTTCCCCCGCGCGGGTCGCCTGCTCCCCGCCCCCGCGGGCCGAGAGGAAGCGACTGCCTAGGCAAGGCGCGGGAGCACCTGAGCAAGGCGCGGGCGCCGGGCTCGGCGTTTCCGGAGCTGAGCGCGGGTCCGCGGCCCGCGCTCTCCGCGTTCCCCGCCTCCAGGTGCGGCGGCCGCGACGCGCCGGCCCCACTAACAGCGCCGCCCGTGCGGCCGCCGCCAGGCAGCAGAGGCGGCTGCGGACAGCCGGCGGGGACCGGGAAGGAGGAGGCCTGGCGCCTCCGGCAGAAGGGCGAGGACCGAGCTCCCAAGGCTAGGAGAGACGCTGGCCCTGGGCTTCCCAGCGCCGCCTCACCTCGCTTTTAGAACTCCGCGACCCGCGCGCAAGGCGAGTACCCAGGGCCTCGGGAGGGCTGGGCCGGGATGGCCAGCGCCGGGGTGGGAGGACCCTGTCTGGAGGGGTTGGGGCTTTTCGACACTTCACCGGGTAAATTTCCTGAGCGCAGAGCGCTCGGCGCTGGTGTCCGCCCCTTGGATTTCGCGTGTGGGCGTCTGAAAGGAAACCAGAAGCCGGTAAGTGATCCAAGAACTCCACTTCTGGGATTTGACCCGGGAGGGTGACGATCCGGGTAGACAGCTAGACACTCCCTCCATTCCTCTCCCCCATCTCCAAAGAAGAAGAAGCTGTAGTGAGTTTCAGGCACCAAATTATTTACTCGGTAGAGATCATGACTTTGCCTGGGTGTCTGTGCTGCCCTGCACCCTGCTTGTTATCCACGTTAAGACGACTGGCCTGTTAATTAACTTTAATTACGATCATTTGGCCTCCACCTGCCTGAACCCGATACCTTACACGGGAACCTGTATGCAGTGAGTTTACCAGATTGATCTTTCTTGTTTACTTTTGGAGACAGTTCTCTGGGAGAAGTGGTGTCCATCCTATTTAATAAAGTAAGTTTTATTTTCTCTAATTCTGGCTTGTTTTCTTAAACACTTCTCCCACCTTGAGGTGATCTAGAGTTATTTTGATTTGGGGAAAGGGTTCGTGGAATTATATAGCCTTTGATAATCAGAGGAAAATACAAGAAAATAAGCTAGTTTGTGTGGAATAATGACATCTTAGGCTGTTGTAAGATAAGTATCCTGATAGCAAATTCTTTTCTTTTCTTTTCTTTTTTTTTTTTTTGTTGCAAGCTTGTCCTTGAAGTAGGCTGTTCAGTAGAATGCAGCCTTCGGTTAAAAAAAAAAAAAAAAAAAAAAAAAAAAAAAAAAAAAAGAAGTGTATTGAAAATAAGCTATTTTTAAAAGTACATTTAATAGGATGTCATTGTTATTACCCATAATAGTATTGTACTTACAAGCTGAGTATTGATTTCCCTGCACTTAAGCACTCTACACCCCCGCGGGCTCATGGAACTTTGCCCATAAGTAATTGGAAGACGAAGTTATGGGTGTTTTAAAAAGGAAGCTAAATTTTTTAAGGAAAAGAGAGAAATACCTTTAAACTCTTATTGATGACTTCCATACACTTATAGGAGAAATATTGAGAGAAAATGCTCACGACATTCTTTGTCCAACAACGTTTAAAGAAGAAAAAAAAGTGGGTCATGGAACTAGGCTAGGGTTAAGTGCAAATAAATATCTTCCTGGCTTCTTTCCAAACATATTTAACACATACACATTTAAGGTGGTTCCTAACACGAAGAGGGTTTTATATAGATTTGTTAGTACTCAGAGATTTATTTAAATTAAATTATACCTAGAGGGTGACAGAGCTTGTTAAAACTTATTTATATGGATGTGCATGTGTTTGTATTTTTTCCTTCCTCTGTAAACCTGTCAGATTTTATGTGGCTGGTCTGTAAAAGGAGAAGCTGATGGTACATTTAAAAACAAATTCTTGTTTTTCTAATATCACTGCAAGCTCCTTGCAGTGTAAGGCTCATGGGTATGCAATAATACTTATCAGATCCAACTATTCTTGGATACTGTGGGTAAGTATAGAACTCAGATTATAATGAATTACAGTTTTCTGAAGAACTTTTACATTAACGCATTGAAACTATGAGGTTTTTAAAGTCTAGTTAGGATTCTGAGTTATAGACTTCATGGTATATGAGAAGGTTTTTTTTTTGTTGCTGTTGTTTTGTTTTATTACTTTCTAACCTACCTCCCTGCAACTGTGAGAAAGTTTGGTGAAAGTGACTATACAAATGCTAAGTATAAATGATAGTCATTGCTTTAATAGTTTTTTTTAGCACACATTTCCACCTGCTCTCATTTATTTATCGATACATTTCTTGGATACAATCTTTGCACATGCTATGTAGTGAGAATTTTGGGAATTCTTGGTGAAATATTAATTAGGTAGAGAACTTCATAATCTGGGAAATATGTCTTAGCTTTGACCACATACGGTGGATGTGAGATTAGAGGCTATGAGAGGCTGTCTTAATCTTTTCTGCAAAGTTCTGGACCTTGTAATTTATCGTATTAGTTATTACTTCTAAGTATTGACCAGATTAAATATGTAATGGTAGTTAAACCATTTTGCTCACTTGTTTCTGTCTTTAAGTGAAACAGTACTCAATGGTATTCTCACGTGATCCCTTCTAGTTAGAAAGTTGTCCTGTGAAATTTTGTTTCAGTTTCTGTTCAGCACAAGCTTACTTATTTACCCATGCTGCAGAGAAAAGAAAGGAGGCCTCATTTGGGTTGAAGTAGTCCTTTTGGGGAGCAGATTTGAGGTTTTTTTTAGAGTTCCTGAGAACTCATGAAGGATGATGGGGCCACTTCTGTATGTATTTAAAACAATGCTAAAATATAAAACCATGTGGAAATTAAGGTCATAAAATTGGATTTTTCTCACTATTAAAATTTAAGTGGTTTTTTTGGAATATATCAAATTCTTTGCAAAAAGTTTTTTTTTTGTGGTGTTTTTGGTATTCTTTATTGGCACTTACTCAGTAGTAATGAACTGATTGTCATATACATGCCATTTTCCTTTTCTTATAGTCATGTCTAATTTACCCTTTTACATTGTAAACTATTGGAGGGAAGACTGTATCTTCACTTTCTTTTTAGCCCTTAGCACTGTTGTCAAATCAGATAGTAGATGCTGTTACCTTGAATGCCAAATATCTCCCTGACTTATCTTGGAGTGAGTAGTGTTGCTTAATATATATTGAATGAATACATGTAAAAAAAAAAAAAATGGACCAGTAAGGTAGGAGACGTTTTCTGAAATACCCTGTTTTTGTAAGAAAAAGAAACTTTGACAGTTGCTAAACCAATAGGAATAAACCCTCAAACTCAGTTGGAAAAGAGGTCAGGGTACTATTTATAAATGCAAAGAGAGGAAACACTCACAGTAGGCTATTCTGAAACATCTGGTTGTTTGTCTAAAAATATGACATACATTCAGAGAAATGGTGGAGTATACATTTATACAAAAGTTTTACAATTCTGCTTTTGTAGAAACTCTGGAAGAATAAATCATCCTCCGATATCCCAAGAATTACGGTTCTACCTTAGGGATCTCTCCATTAGAATTTAAAAAAAAATTCTCAAATCCTAGTGAATTAACTTAAAATCTGGATGGACAGCTTGAAAGACAAAAGACTTACAGAAGTTAAGGAGATTATCAGGCATTTTACTTTTGTGATATTATCCAGAACACCTAAACCTAGGTATCTCCTATGCTACTGATACGTTCTTTTGCTAAGTCAAGGAATTAGCACTTGTGGTTTTCACTGGATGGAAATTAATATTAAGTTTTAGTTTTTTTTATTGTGTTTTTCAGATTGCACTATAAGTAAAATAATTAAAACACAGCTTAGAAAATCCTTACTCCTTGATCCAAGCTACAAAATGATTTTGCCTAGAGCCTACCTATTTTCAGCTAAAATCTCCATTATTCTCCATCCAGAAGACACTAATTAAATGCTTGTTGCTTACCAGGCGCTGTTCTAAGATCTTAATGCATATGGGCTCATTTCATCCTCAAAATAGCCCTGTGAGGTAGGCGCTATTACTTTCCCTGCTTACAAATGACAACAGTGAGGCTCAGGAAAAGAGAGGAATTCTCCCAAGGCCTCGCAGGTAGCACATGACAGAGCTGGAATCCCTGGTAAATCACTGTGCTTTGTGTCCCAGGTGTTAAGTCTTCAGGTGAAATTGTCATAATTCTTACAACTCTAACTACATCTATACATTACTACATTAATAAAACTATGTTAACTGCCATGTTAGGTGCATTGTGGATTTATTAGAAGAATGATTTACAGTGATAATTTAAAGGAATGTAATATTACTACGCAGACAGAAGAATTCCATTCAAACCGAGTGCAATAGAGTGGTATGAATATGATTAAAGGCAATATTGTATACAATGGTTAAATTAATAATAGCCAACATTTATGGTGCAGTTGTAACTCATGTCAGATAGTCTTATATATCTTAAATATTTGACTTGTTTAATTCTAACAGAAATACTACACAATATGGGGTATATTACCCTTGTTTTATAAATGAGAAAAACAAGCTTCAGGAAGTTAAATAACGTAATCAAGATACATAGTTAAAAAGTGGGGAAGCCTGGATTGGAATTCCGGCATTGTGCTATCTATACTTACTGCCTGGGCAGAACTAATAAGGGATTGAGGAGGGATGGGATAGGCAGGGAAGCCTCATGAGTGTGGTGTTACCATACTTGGAAGACTTGAATTGGCTCCCAAACGAGAGTAAAAAAGTCCAGGGATGTACAGGGATTTCAGTTTGAATAAGAGTTGAGACGCTGGCCCAAATCTTCTAGTCTGTCTTCTGATCTCCTTTTTTACTGGGTAAAAAGAACACATACTATAAAATTTACCATCTTAATCATTTTTAGTATATAGTTCAGTAACGCTAAGTATATTTACATTGCTGAGAAACAGATCTCCAGGCCATTTCCAGTTGGTAGAACTGAAACTCTATGCCTGTTAAACAACTCCTTACCTCTCTTCCCCCCTCTGGTAGCCACAGTTCTACTTTCTATGAATTTGACTATGGTGGATACCTAATGTAAGTGGAATCATATATTTGTCTATTTTATGACTGGTTTTTCACTTAGCATAATGACCCTCGGGGTTCATCTATATTGTAGCATATGACAGTATTTCACTCCTTTTTAAGGCTTTTTAGTATTTCATTTTGTGTATATACTACACTTTCTTTATCCATTCATCCATTCATAGACATCTGGGTTGCTTCCACTCCTTATCTACTTTTACACTACATGTAATATTAAACCTTTAAGACCATAGTCAGGTATCTTTTTTAAATTAATACTTTCTTCTTTCTTCTTTTTTCTTCTTCTTTCTTCTGCTTCTTTTTTTCTTTTTTTCTTGAGACAGCATCTTGCTCTGTCCCTGTAGTGGCATGATATTGGCTCACTGCAACCTCTGCCCCCTGGGTTCAAGCGATTCTTGTGCCTCAGCCTCCTAAGTAGCTGGGATTACAGGCGTGTTCCACCATGCCCAGCTAATTTTTGTGTTTTTAGTAGAGATGGGATTTTACCATGTTGGCCAGGCTGGTCTCAGACTCCTGACCTCAGGTAATCCGCCCGTCTGGGCCTCCCAAAGTGTGCTGGGATTACAGGCGTGAGCCACCATGCCTGGCCTTAATACTTTATTTTCTTCTCAAGCAGATTTGTATTTGTATTTGTTTATTTTACCGTGACCATTGACTTCATATGGGCAGTGAATACTTATTTTGGTCATATTTGGTTATTTGATTTTGGCTTCATATTGTTGCACTCTATCAATTGTACTATGGTCCTGTGTTAGCTGTCTTTCTGCGGTGATAGATGCAAAATAAATTTTAATAGACGAAATTCTACATTGCTTTATATAGCAATTACAAAGATGTTCTCCCTTAATTTGTCATTGGCTGTCAACTCTCAGGCAATTAAATGTAAATGAATGTAGGCTTCCAGGTTTAGCCACGTACATGGACACATATCAAACTTAAATGGTGTATACAACTTGAATTTGCAAGATATGGTATATTTAAACAGCATTTCCCTAGTGTGAATATAAGCGCTTCTGAATAGCGAGTCAAAGGAGAGGGAGACTATTAAGTCTTTGCTACCTCTTTACTATTAAATCAACTTTATATCTACTATGAGGCATTACAGTTTACAGCACAGGTTGTGGAGTCTGACTCTCAGAAACACTTAGTGTTTCCACTGTTTACCTATTGCGTGACATTCAGCATGGGATTTTCCTCCCTGCAGCTGTGAGGAGTAAATGAGATCCTACACAAATGGTTTGCAAATACTCCGCAACTATTGGCTATTATTATTAGCAATGCAATTCTGAAGGAGAACGAAAGAAGATGGATGTGTTTTGTTGGATGGGAAAGGAGTAGTGATTGAGGTAGAGAACAGGGGCAGAGGAGGTAAGAGCCTGTGAGTGACCTCAATTAAAAGAGATGACCACATTGAGGGAACTGTGCTTCCTGTAAGGGGTTTAATGGGGCTGGTGTTGCCACACCAAGGTAGGTGAATGGATGGCAGAGGAGACAGATGCCAAATGACCCGTTTTATACTTTTTCTGGGGGCTAAGCACTCAGAATAGAAAAATAAGTTAGTAGGCCTGACCTTTATCCTTTTGCAGTCTGCTCTATACTGTGGGATAGAGGAAGGAATGCAACCATAAGCATATTTTCTCTAAAATACTTCCTCATCTACATGGTTCTGGGGAAGAGTCAGATTGAACATGTCTTTGTCAGTACTTGGAGTGATTATCTTGATAGTAGTTCGCTCAATGTGCAAATAACACAATACCTATTTCTGTATTTTGTGCTGAAGCAAAGGCGGTGTATTGGTCCATTTGTATTGCTATAAAGGAATACCTGAGACTGGGTAATTTATAAAGAAAACAGATTTATTTGGCTCACAGTTCTGTAGGCTGCACAGGTATGGAACTGGCATCCACTCAGCTTATGGTGAGGCCTCAGGAAGCTTACAATCATAGTGGAAGGCAAAGGGGAAACTAGCATATCGGATACCAGGAAGGAACAAGAGAAGGAGGAGGTGCCAGGCTCTTTTGAACAAGTAGATCTTGTATGAACTCATAGAAAACTCACTCATTACCATAAAGACCACACAAACCATTCATCAGGGATCCACCCCCATGACCTCCCACTGAGAGGTCCCCTCCTACTAGACCTACTTCCAACATCAGAGGTCACATTTCCACGTGAAATTTGGAGCGGACAAAACACCCAAACCATATCAGATGGACTTCTAGAAGACCTGTACCCTCAACTAGTTAGTTCAGCGTGCTGTCCATATGGAGACTTCCAATTTTCCAAGGAATTAGTGATTTCTCCACAATAAGTTTATTAGCAAATAATAATTTGTTATTTGATTTTGGCTTCATATTGTTGCATTATATCAGCTGTACTGTAGTCCTGCATGAGCTGTCTTTCTACAATGACAGATACAACAATAAATTTTGATGAACTCAATTCCATATTACCACTGCTGTATATAGCAATTACAAAGATGTTCTTCCTTAATTTGTCATTGCCTCTTAACTCTTAGACAGTTAAATGTAAATATATGTAGACTTCTAGGTTTAGCCACATACATGGACATTCATCAAACTGAAGTGGTGTATTACAGGGACACTTGAAGGCAGGGACACTTTTCTCTTTTATCATCTATAGTGTTGGGTACCGTATTGGGAACTGATTAATTATAGAGAATTGAAGGAGTAAAAATCATACTTGAATTTTTTACCTGGGTACTATCGCAGAATGTCATAGTCACTTTTTCTGTCTACTGGCGTCATTTAGTCATTAAGACCAGTAAAAGCATTTTCTCAGGTATCTCTGAATCTAGTCAAGGGATATAGTTCCAATCCATTGGGAACCTCTGCTCTGGAATACAACCAGCTCTCATTGTTATTGGGATCTGTAAGACTTGTATTGAAAATGTTGAAAAGTTTCATTATTCATTTAGCAGCCCAATTTGTAAATTTATATTGATCCTCTGACTACTATTAAGCCCATTTTCTCACAAAGTTTCTAACTTTGCTAAGAATGTGTTTCTGATTTTTCATTGATATGCTCCCTTTTTGTTTTAATGGATTGATCATATGACTGATACGATTGTACTATGCTGTTTTCCATCCTGTCACATATAGTCAGGCAAAGGGGATTCTAGAAGTTGTCTGAATGACATCATGGTTTAATGAAGTAACCCTTGGTTTTCAGTTTTTTGCTTTCCTTGTTCAACTAGAAGATTGATGACAAAGCTCCACTAGTAATGGGTAGTGGGGAGGGAGTTTGGAAGGGGCTTACTGTAGTGGCTTTCCTTATTCAAGACATTAGGAGGGGGAAGCCTGTCCAACCTATTTATTATTATTATTATTATTATTATTATTATTATTTGAGACAGGGTCTGGCTGTGTTGCCCAGACTGGAGATCAGTGGTGCAATCTCAGCTCACTGAAACCTCCTCCTCCTGAGCTCAAGCCATCCTCCCACCTCAGCCTTCTGAGTAGTTGAGACTACAGGTGTGCACCACCACACCCAGCTAATGTTTATATATTTTGGTTAGAGACAGTTTCGCCGTGTCACCCAGACTGTTCTGGAAATCCTGGGCTCAAGCAATCCGCCCACCTCTGCCTCCCAAAGTGCTGCAATTACAGGCATGAGCCACCTCACCCAGCCTGGCCCAACCCATGAGTTTTTAGAAGTCCCACAGATGGTTTAGGATGTTTCTCACTGGTACCTCCTGCCCCGCCCCTCATACTCAACTCCTGATTTGAGGACCTCTGTTAATGGTTAGATGAATTGGAGAAATCTGTGCTTGAAATCAATTTGCTGCATACTAGCTTGATTAAATAGACAACATTTTAAGACAGTATGCACCTTCCACTCCTCATCACAAAGCAAGAAGTTATTCAGCAGTTATATAGAAAAGTTATTCAGCAAACATTTATTGAGCTGAGCAGTGAACAGTAGACAAGATCCCTGCCTTCTTGGAGCAGTCAACAGATATCAGCAGTAGTAGATGCCATGGAGACAGATAAAGCAAGGATAAGGAATGGTGAGTCACAAGGCATGCTTGTATAGCATAGATTAGGGAGGGACCACCTCTCTGAAGAGGGTGCATTTGAGCAGAGACATACCAAAGTGATGGAGTGACTGGAGACATGGGTGTATGCTGGAGAAGAAGGTTGGAAAGAGACAAGATCAAGAGGTAAGGTCTGAGGAAGGAAGAGAAAGGAGGCTGGCTCTGAGGCTGTCAAGTGATGGAGGGGGAAAGTCAGGGAAGATTAAGTTTGGAAGTCATAGGGAGTGATATGGTGTGACTTTTCTTATGACATTAATCATTCTGGCTCCTGTAGTGAGAATCTACTGTGTCGGGGAGAGGGGGCCAGGACAGAATCAGGAATATCAGTCTAAGAGGCTATTGCAGTGGTCTAAGAGAGATATGGTGGCTTAGGCTGGAATGTGAGCAGGGGAGATAGATAGTGTTACTGAATTCAGGATATAGTTTAAAGGCATAGCACAGTAAAGTAACAAGGTGCTGTTCATTGAGTGATATGGTAAGCTGGGCATGTAACAAGTGCTCCTGAATGTTACTTCCATTTCATTGCCTCGTGGAATTGGTTCAGGATAGCACGGGGAGATGTACAGCCATGTCTGTAACACCAAATATTTATACATTCTCTAAACATGTACTGCGTATACATGATGCACCATGTTTATAAGCAAGTAATCTGGCGTTCATTGTGCAGCTTATATGGGTTTGTCCTGTTGGCAGAGTTTATTATAATAAAATAATAGTGATAATGGCAACACTTACTTAGAATTTGTAATGTCCAGTTGTTGTTATAAGTGCTGTGTATGTATTAATTCATGTAATTCTCACAGTAACCCTATGAGGTAGGTACTAATATTACTCCCATTATTTTTGACTAAGAAACTAAAGCACAGAGAAGTTAAATACACAAGATAATAAAGCTAGTAAGTGTAGGAATTGGAATTCAACACAAGTTGTCTGGATTCAGAGTCTTGGCATTTATATTACACTATCTGTGGAACAGCAGAGTATAATTAAACACTTGCTATGGTCTGAATGTATGTGTCCTCCATCCCCCACTCCTGAATTTTGTGTTGAAACCTGACTGCTCGAGGGAATGGTATTAAGAGGTGGGGCTTGGGGGAGGTTATTAGGTCATGAGGCCAGAGCTGTCCTGAATGGAATTAGTCTTCTCAGAAGAGAGGCCTGAGGGAGGTGTTTGTTTGCCCCTTGCCCTTCTGTCACGTGAGAACATATAGAAGGCATTATCTGTGATGTCTGCAGGTGCCATGACCTTGGACTTCCCATCCTCCAGAACTCTAAGTAATACATTTTTGTTGTTTATTAATTATCCAGTCTAAGGTACAGATGTTCCCCAACTTATTATGGTTTGACTTGGGATTTTTCGACTTTATGATGGAGTGAATGTGATATGCATTTGGGAGAAACCACACTTCTCTAGTGATGCTGGGCAGTGGCAGCAAGCCCTGGCTCCCTCTCAGCCGCACGTTTTCAGCTTATAATATTTGCAGTATACAATGGGTTTATTGGGATGTAACTTCATTATAAGTCCAAGAGCATTTGTATTTTGTTAAATCAGTCTGAATGAACTGGGACAACACTCTAAGAAGTAAATAGTGTAGGAATACGGAGAAGAGAATGCATTTCTTATTCACTAGAACTCTTGTGAAGGAAAGTGTTTTAGACCTCAGAGAACAGAAAATTTAACTGTGGGGACACAATGACTATAGTGGTGAAAATAATTACAGTGACGAAGTGAAGGTTTACTAAGCATCAGTACATGCTAGGCACTATGCGCGAGTCACTTATGATGAATTATCTCATTTCATCTTCACCAATGCTTGATACTCTGGAGTATTTCCATTTTATGGGAAAGGAAATGGAGACATTGACATAGGCACGGGCCTATATTTACACTGCTAGAAAGTGGAGGAGGTGGAATTTTAATTTAGTCTTACTGCAAACTTGTGTGCAGGATGTTAGGTGGGGGATTTTATCCAAGAGGAGGATAGTGATAAGCTTAGGCTCAGGTGGGCTGGTATAAAGCATGTCTGGGAAGCCTCAAGAACTTAGAACTGTAATTTACCACATTTTTTTCACACATCCCAGTTATAATTGGAGGATATAACAAGTGTAGACTCCTAGGACCCACAGCAGTTGTTGATGTACAGAAGATCCACAGATCAGTACCTGGAGGGTCACTGATCTAGAGTGTGGCATACATGCCATAGACTGCAATTGGAGGTCAAAACATGGAGAGCCTCAATTTCGTATTAAGGAGCTTTCACATACTGAAATTTTATAGTTAGGCATGATTATCTCTGTGTATCTAATGATGTGCTTGGGGCTAGAGCATCTAAGGAAAGAACTGGATCTGTGAACACTCTTGGGTGTTCACACAGTTAAAATGTCAGGCAATTTGGAGGACAGAGTTGACATTAACGTGCAGAGAGGATTTTAGGGCTGTGGGAGGGAGCCTTTTTCATAGCATGAAAAGGAAACAGATTCATTAACCATATTCAGCATGTTGAGTGATAGAGAGAGATGGTTTTGGGTAAAGCTTTTGGTATATCTTTATTTGATTTGACCACCTAGGAAGTATATATGTATCTGCCAAAGAAAGGAAAGGGCTGTGTATTAAAACGAAAGTACACACATATATACCAAAAAACGAATACAGTGGGCTTGTCAATCTCTTCTGCCATTTTTATCAGCCTCTCTCACGTCTCTTAAACATGTTCCAAGTGCTTTGCAAAGCTCTAGTATAGAAATTATAAATGTATGTTAAGGAAGGAATGATTCATTCTTTTTTGAGGGGTTGATAAGAAGCCTTCACAGAGGAGGTAATACCTGCCTATTTATAATTTTAAATGGTGCTTAAGAAAGCAGATAGAGTGTATGCAAAAAGGCATGGAGCTGCTAAACAGCTTGTTGCCTCAGGGAAATAATTGACAAGAATGGACTAAAGTGAATGAAGGATGTTGGTAGAATGTTTAAAAGCATTGAATATGAGCTTGTTGTTGATACAGAGGAATTCCTTTCTCATAGGAAATATGAGCATGGTGTCTGACACATAATTGCTGTTTATATCAATAGCACCTGCTATTATTATTGCTAGAGACAAAAATGTGATTTGGCACTATAAGCAATATCAGCATAGACTTTATCTGGTTGAGCATGTGGAGTTACATACCGAATTATGTATTTGATAGTTCATTGACTGATGCATGGAGACTGGGCTGAGAGATTTGTTCAGGGACCGTTGCAATAATCCAGGCAAAAGATGTCATGAGGTTTGGAACCATGACAAAAGCAGTGAGGATGGAGTAAGTGTATTAGTCAGCTCAGCTGCTATGACAAAATACCACAGGCCATGTAGCTTAAACCACATACATGTATTTTCTCACAGCTCTAGAGGTTGAGAAGTCCAAGATCCATTTGCCAGCTGATAAGTTTCCTAGAGTTCCTCTTCCTGGCTTACAGATAGCCGCCTTTTCCCTATGTCCTTACATAGAGGGCTCTGGGACCTGAGGGAAAGAAAACTCTCTGGTGTCTCTTATAAGAAACTAATGCTATCTTATCAAGGTCCCATCCTGATGACCTCATTTAACCTTAATTACCTCCTTGGAGGCCCTGTCTCCAAATACAGTCACAGTAAAGGTTAGGGCTTCAGATATGAATTTTGGGAGGACATAATTCTGTCAGTAGCAAGGAGTAAAATCAGGAGCTCACCTGCTTCCTTGAATGTGGTGGATAATACAAAGGCGGGCTTGGGAATGCAGTCTAGGTTTTAGATTTGGGGTAGGGATGCATCAGGAGGTTTCTTGATGTGCATGTGTATATGTATTTTATTGAAATTGTTTTTCTCCTATTAACGTTTTTGTGGACACTGGTAAGCAAAACTGTGACTTTTTATAATTTATTCTACTTCAGAAGGAAAATGCTTCTAATCTTCTCAAGTTATTGGCCAATTTATCATGTTTATAAATTCTAAAGTGGGTGAATACATTATGTCCACTTATTTTTCCATTGGTAGTAATTATTTCCATCCTGTGATAAGGCTAGTAAAAATAGACGATACATTTGTTACAAAGTAATTGTGTAGAATGAAAGTGGCTTATCTGAGAATTGAGTTTGTATGTAGTGTTGAGGTGTAACTTTTCTTTTTTCAAATCTGTCTGTCTGTCTGTCTGTCTGTCTATCTATCTATCTATCTATCTATCTATCTATCTATCTATCTATCTATCTATCTATCTATCTTTGAGATGGAGTCTTGCTCTGTTGCCAGGCTGGAGTGCAGTGGCGCCATCTCAGCTTACTGCAGTCTCTGCCTCCCAAGTTTGAGCGATTCTCCCGCCTCAGCCTCCCGAGTAGCTGGGATTACAGGCGTGCACCCCCACACCCAGCTAATTTTTGTATTTTTAGTAGAGACAAGGTTTCACCATGTTGGCCAGGATGGTCTTGATCTCCTGACCTCAATTGATCTGCCCACCTTGGCCTCCCAAAGTGCTGGGATTACAGGTGTGAGCCACCGCACCTGGCCGAGGTGTAACTTCTTTGTGTGTGACATTTAAGCATTTTAGGTGTTATTCTGGGATGCCTTATTGACAAAGGGATTTCCTGCCTTTCATCATTTATTTTGTATTTTTATTTCTCTGCTCCTACAGTGTGTCCTAAAGAAGATATATGCTTTCCCTTTTATCCTATACCTGTTTGTTACTGCTTGCTGATATTTTAAAATAGTTGAAGCAGTAGCTTGTGGGCAGTTGGCATGTAGCATATGCAGAGTCCAAGTAGTGCCTTTTGCAGAACTATTTCAAGGGGTTTTTCAGTCCTGCATCAAAACTTGCTCAGGGAAATTTTCCTTGTTTGGGTGTGTCTCATTTTATTACTTCAGTATATATGTGTCATACCTGCTCTGTACTTTTTTATTGACGCACAGTGGACAGAAACTTGCACATATGCATTTTCATAAACTGAACACACCTGTATAATTAGCATCTGGAAAAATGGACTTTTAAAAAAGTTTAATTATGTTGTTTGGGAGAAAAATAAACTTAAGAATTTCCTGTGTACATTGGAGGACACATGACCTTTAAACCTTTACGTTGTCCTTTTATATTAGCATATTTTCTGTTATCTAATGTATTTAAGAATTAGCTGATTATTCAGTGTCATATCTTGTATATCACTATTGTTTACATATAATGCTGCCTGCTTTTATGAAATGAAAATTATTGAACTGAGAAATATGTTCTGACTGCTTTTTAAGTATTTGAAAGAAAGTGCAGTGAAAGAGAAAGTTGTTTATATTCAGTTACTGTTAAGAAAATTGCATAAAACTTGAAAGTCAAAAGAACATTCTTTCAGTGCCTTTGTGGGAATATTGTTTAACAAGACCACCTTAGAGATATTTTAATCCCAATTTTAATTCCTGTGCTTGACTTGGCTATTTATTATTTGAGTAGCACATAGACACTGAGAAGTTACCTGTATGCTTATAGATTTTTGTCCAGTAGAAAAGATAACCCCAAATGTTGTGGCTTATTATCCTGTAGGACATTAAACAGTTTTTTATCTAACCTAGCTATCCTAATACTTAAAAAAAAAAATTTCTGATGTACTATGTAAATCTTTTCCACAGATGCTCTTGGATCCAATCTTACTAACTTACTGGTTCCCTCATTTTAAATTAAGAAGTTGAATAAAGCTTTTGATATATGTTTATTCGGTACGTGTGTCAGTGTCATTTTTTTTCACCTTTTTGAAAGTCATAGTTTGATGCTGTCATAGCATTTCTGTCCTGTACCCTCACATACGGAGAAACTGGTTTTCTAGGGCGTGCAAAGCAATGCACAAAGATTCCAAATGCAGAGTGAAAGTTAGTGTCCTAATTTCTGTTGTTTCTTCAGAGAAAGTATATAAAAGTAGATTTTAATAATTAAAATAGCCTAATAAATCATTTTTATTTTTCTTCTAGGCTTAAGCACATAAAGCAGTCACTGTGAAGAAAATAACATTTTAAGAAACTTTTCTGTCACAATTGATAGAGGAAAAGCCAGCAGAGAAGTGCATCTTCTTGTGTGTGTATCTCATCGTGCCACTTTGTGTAACTCAACTTAGTAATGAAGCCACCATTATGTCCTCAGTCAGTGAAGTAAATGTGGATATAAAAGATTTCCTAATGAGCATTAATTTGGAGCAGTATCTCTTACATTTCCATGAGTCTGGTTTTACTACTGTGAAGGACTGTGCAGTAATAAATGACAGCCTGCTACAGAAAATTGGAATATCACCTACAGGTCACCGTAGGAGGATACTTAAACAGTTACAGATAATCTTGTCAAAAATGCAAGATTTTCCAATATATGCAAATGTTCATAAAACAAAGAAGAATGATGACCCTTCAAAGGATCACAATGTTCCATCTTCTGATCAGAATATCTGCATAGAACTTTCCAGTTCTAGCAGTGTTCAGATGCCTAGCCCACCGCAGTTGGAGACTGTTACAAAAAAACTTGAAGACGATGCAAGTGTGGAAAGAAGCCAGTATCCTCAATCAGATAATAAGCTGTCTCCTCCTAAACGCGACTTCCCCACTGCAGAAGAACCACACCTGAATTTGGGTTCTTTGAATAATTCTTTATTTGGTAGTGAAAATATTAAAATAGAATCTTTGATTACAAAGAAGACTATGGATCACACAATTGAAGAACAACAAACAGAAAAAGTTAAATTGATCTCAGAAAATCTCAATAAGCTCCCTAACGCAGACTCTGAATGCCTTTCTTCTGTTGGCTGTTCAACATCAGAAACGAATTCTAGAAATGGAACAAATGGTTTATTAGACGGATCACCACCATCCCCATTCTTTAAGTTTCAAGGAGAAATGATTGTAAATGACTTGTATGTTCCATCATCACCAATCCTAGCACCTATGAGAAGTCGTAGCAAGTTGGTTTCAAGACCATCTCGATCTTTTCTGCTAAGACATCGGCCTGTACCAGAGATTCCAGGGTCAACAAAAGGAATTTCTGGGAGGTAAGAATCTTTACAATAAGGTCTAAGTATTAAATTTGAGGGAATTTAGTGATTTTTAACAATTATATTTTCAGTGTTCCTTTCTAAATTTGACTATATTCATTTACCTATTCAACCAACATTTTCTTTTAAAAATTTTCCTCCTCCCATTGTACATTATTTCCCAGAGTCTGTTTCCAGTTTATAATGCCTGGGACTCTTTAGCTTTTCCCTATTTAATTGGGGGAACATCCCTTCTCTTAATTCTATCTGGATATTCCTTTCCATACCAATTCCCCACACCTAGTATTGTAGTCTTTCCATTAGTGCAGTTCTCATATTTGAAATGTTGACTCTGTGTCCCCATTAGATGATTTGTTCTTTGACAAAGAACATGTTTTTAATGTTTGTATCTCTGCTGCCTGGCACAATGCTTGGCACCAAGTAATAATTCAACACACATCTATTGAACTTGGTATTTAGTCACTGTGCTCGGTAGGAAGGATGCAAAGAGGAGTACGGTGACTTGCAGTCTCGTGTAGAAGTCACATGTAAAAAGATGGTGACAGACAGCTCAGTATGAAGCTAGGCTCACTAGAGACGAGACCTCTGGGACCCAAAAGAGGGGCTCTACCAGTGTGGTTCTTCTACTCAGGTGCTAAGTCATTGGTATCCCGAAGTAACAGGAGGATTACCTAAACAGTTTGGGAGGAGGTAATTTGTAGCAAAAGAGGTCATCAGCTTTAGCTTTCAGAATTTGTGAATCTCAAAGTTATACCTAAAATAGTTGTGGTTTTCTCTAGGGTTGGAGTAGGATATTGCTTTTCCGATTAAAAGTTAACACTTGTCTCTCTGCTGAGACACGAGGCTGTTCAAGTTTGACTGTTACTGTAGTGGCACTAAATGTTTTACACACGTCCTGCACAGGCTCCAGGCTGGAGTTTCAGCAGGATTCCTCTTTCCCCCCCATGCCTGCTGTCCCCCCTACTCCCTTTGAATCTGTGGCTGCCTCTGATTCTGTTGGCCTTAGGTACCTTTGGTAATTGCAGTGCAAATAGTATTTGCAAGAGAAAAGGTGGCAATTTAGTGTTTGTGAGAGAAAACATGACCACTTACAAGACTCTGTTAATATAAGTATCTCCTATTAAAGCATAAACCTTTTGATGGCAGAGGCTCTAATTAATTTGTCTTTATCTTGACATCCCTAGTACCAGTAGCAAAGTCTGGTATTTACTAGGAAATCAATGTAGTATCATGTATTAAACACGTTTATTAAACAACTAGTGTCATCTATTAAACATTAGTTTGGTTTATAATTTTGCAGGGATTATCTAATGTTCACAGTGGCCCTGATAGGGTATCTGTGAACATGGAGTAGGTAATGTTCACCCCATTTTACTTATAAGGTAACTGAGGCTTGGGTTAATTTCTCCAAGATCACATGGGTAGTGAACTAGGATTTCCTACCAGTACATCTGACTCCGGATCGCACTTCCTTAACCCCTTATTGAGTAAATATTGTTGAAAATGTTGATTGCCTTTATAAGAATTGGATTATTTATTGGGATAGTAAAGGACACTCATTTTGTTTGACACTTTAGCTTTAAAATAGTTTGCTAATTTTGAATAATTAAAAGAAAGTGAATGAAAAATGACAAGTCTTCAGATGGCAGATGCTTTTGACATGCCAGAAGGTTTACTATGTGTACACACGTTAAAGCTGCATCTTTGCCAGGACTGAATCCCTTTGGTAGCTGTCAAGGATCATCTCACATAAGAAGCATTTGATTTAAGTTTCAAACAGACTGTGCTAATTTTCATGAATTTTACAGAGAATCTTGATACTCATTTAGTTGTATAGGGGCAGCAAAATTCCACCTATTTCTTCTTAGGGTCCCAGCTGGGCCTGAGAATTAAATGGATATAAAACAGATTAACGGGAGAAAAGCATACAAATTTATTTCATACAAGTAATACGAGTTTTACATGGCACAAGAATCCTCATAAAGAGATAAAGACCTGAAGACATTCATTCATACAGCCAACAGACACATGAAAAAATGCTCATCATCACTGGCCATCAGAGAAATGCAAACCAGAACCACAATGAGATACCATCTCACACCAGTTAGAATGGCAATCATTAAAAAGTCAGGAAACAACAAGTGCTGGAGAGGATGCAGAGAAATAGGAACACTTTTACACTGTTGGTGGGATTGTAAACTAGTTCAACCATTATGGAAAACAGTATGGCGATTCCTCAAGGATCTAGAACTAGAAATACCATTTGACCCAGCCATCCCATTACTGGGTATATACCCAAAGGATTATAAATCATGCTGCTATAAAGACACATGCACACGTATGTTTATTGCGGCACTATTCACAATAGCAAAGACTTGGAATCAACCCAAATGTCCATCAGTGACAGACTGGATTAAGAAAATGTGGCACATATACACCATGGAATACTATACAGCCATAAAAAAGGATGAGTTTGTGTCCTTTGTAGGGACATGAGTGCAGCTGGAAACCATCATTCTCAGCAAACTTTCACAAGAACAGAAAACCAAACACCGTATGTTCTCACTCATAGGTGGGAACTGAACAATGAGATCACTTGGACCTGAGAAGAGGAACATCACACACCGGGGCCTATTATGGGGAGGGGGGAGGGAGTAGGGATGGCATTGGGAGTTATAACTGATGTAAATGACGAGTTGATGGGTGCTGACGAGTTAATGGGTGCAGCACACCAACATGGCACAAGTATACATTTGTAACAAACCTGCACATTATGCACATGTACCCTAGAACTTAAAGTATAATAATAATAATAAATAAAATAAAATTAAAAAAAAAAGAGATAAAGACCCAAATAAGCAGTTAGAGTGAAACGCTTAAATAATGAATTACAAAAAGAGCAGTAAATTGTGAAAAACCAACTAAATTATATGGGGAGGCTTAAAAGATACGTTATTTTAACATAGTCTGTACAGAATTCTTTGACCTCAACTTCCTGTCCTTGAGGATAGGATGTTAATTTCTTTCAGGGGAATTTCATCTTCTGCTTTTAAGGAGGCTGGAAGATCAGAGTTCTCTTTTTACACCTGTTGTTTTCCAATACTTGAATTAAATGCCTTTTATTCAAAATAGTCAGTATGCCAGAGTGGTATATTTTCAACTTCTTCCATTATAAATGTAACTTTGTATCATATGAAAAGCTCATTGCTCACTTTGTGACTGAGTCTTTGAGAGTGGAAACAACATTAAAATTAGTAGTAAATAATTTAGTACTAGCTGTATCATAGCACTTTTTTTTTTTTTTCCGTGTGATTTTTAGGCCAGATTACCTATCCTAGCCTTTCTTTTCTTTGATTATGGTAGTTAATAGCAACAATGCTTTTGTGGTGCTCAGATCATAAAATGAGCAAATAAATTATTTTCAGAGTTCACTGTTTTTCCTAGTGCTCCTTCCCTATGTTGCAAATAGTAATTCCATGATTTTCAAGTGTTGTAATATGACTTTTTAAATAAAACTGTGGGTTATGTAATGCGAATTTCTCTTTGGTCTAGTGATAACACCTGCAAATGATATTTAGTGCATTCCTTGATATACCAAATGAAAATATTTATTTATGGCCTGGGTTTTTAAAGGAATTACTGAACATTTCATACAACTGTTCAAAGGAATATGGATGTCAACTTTGAAGTGTTTTCCTGACATAGGACTCTTTGTTTTTCTCTTCCTGAACACGTGCCCTCCTGCCTCCTTCCTCTCAACATAATCTGATATAATTAATGCTCTATCAAATTTTTTGTCTTTGTTGCAGACTTGGGTTCTTCCTTGAATTCCTGCCTGCTCCTTTTATCTGGAGGGCTGGCCTGAACAATAACCTCAGGTTATCTTTTTTTTTTTTTTAATTTTATTCTTATTATTATTTTCACATTTTTTTTATATTATATTTTAAGTTCTAGGGTACATGTGCATAACGTGCAGGTTTGTTACAAATGTATACTTGTGCCATGTTGGTGTGCTGCACCCATCAACTCGTCAGCACCCATCAACTCGTCATTTACATCAGTTATAACTCCCAATGCCATCCCTACTCCCTCCCCCCTCCCCATAATAGGCCCCGGTGTGTGATGTTCCTCTTCTCAGGTCCAAGTGATCTCATTGTTCAGTTCCCACCTATGAGTGAGAACATACGGTGTTTGGTTTTCTGTTCTTGTGAAAGTTTGCTGAGAATGATGGTTTCCAGCTGCACTCATGTCCCTACAAAGGACACAAACTCATCCTTTTTTATGGCTGCATAGTATTCCATGGTGTATATGTGCCACATTTTCTTAATCCAGTCTGTCACTGATGGACATTTGGGTTGATTCCAAGTCTTTGCTATTGTGAATAGTGCCGCAATAAACATACGTGTGCATGTGTCTTTATAGCAGCATGATTTATAATCCTTTGGGTATATACCCAGTAATGGGATGGCTGGGTCAAATGGTATTTCTAGTTCTAGATCCTTGAGGAATCGCCATACTGTTTTCCATAATGGTTGAACTAGTTTACAATCCCACCAACAGTGTAAAAGTGTTCCTATTTCTCTGCATCCTCTCCAGCACCTGTTGTTTCCTGACTTTTTAATGATTGCCATTCTAACTGGTGTGAGATGGTATCTCATTGTGGTTTTGATTTGCATTTCTCTGATGGCCAGTGATGATGAGCATTTTTTCATGTGTCTGTTGGCTGTATGAATGTCTTCTTTTGAGAAATGTCTGTTCATATCCTTTGCCCACTTTTTAATGGGGTTGTTTGTTTTTTTCTTGTAAATTTGTTTAAGTTCTTTGTAGGTTCTAGATATTAGCCCTTTGTCAGATGAGTAGATTGCAAAAATTGTCTCCCATTCTATAGGTTGCCTGTTGACTCTGATGGTAGTTTCTTTTGCTGTGCAGAAGCTCTTTAGTTTAATTAGATCCCATTTGTCCATTTTGGCTTTTGTTGCCATTGCTTTTGGTGTTTCAGACATGAAGTCCTTGGATCTGCTTTCTGCTTGGAGGGCTCCCAGGGACTAGCAAGGCCTCCAAGTGAAGGTGATAAGGAAGGAGATATCTTTTGAACTATCTCTTGAGAGCTAGATCAGGACTAGGCTCCAGCACCACCTCCTTCCTTATCACCTTCACTTGGAGGCCTTGTTAGTCCCTGGGAGCCTTCCAAGCAGAAAGCAGATCCCACATTGCCATGGGAGCTGTAGGTGTGTCATGTGATCCTATGCAGTGTCTTCTTAGTGCCCCAGGCAGGAAGGAATCTCACAGCTACTGAAGGAAGTACATTTTTCCTCCTCCCTTTAGTGATTTTTATACATCTTTCATGCAACTGTGTTATCCTTGGGATAGGTCTCAAAGCCTTCTCTTTAAGGTGTAGTGCCTCTGAATGTTTTGGGATAAGGACAAATGAAGAAACAGAAGCAATGGGAAAGGGATGGTGTGCAAAGCTGCACTGTTGTGGAAGTACAACTGTTAGAAAACTGAGGTGCTGTGTTGACTCCTTGAGGGCTTTTCAAAAGTTTGAAATCTAAACCTGAAGTCTCCTGTGTTCTTTGAACTTTTTATTAAAAATAAAAAATCTTGGATATTTTTCCTCTGTATTCACATAGACATTGAAAATGGTTGACACTAGTTATAGATTTTAATGTCAACAATATATATGAGCAAAAAGTACAGAAAAGTAATCAGCAATTGTTTGCTGCACTGAATAAGAAATATACAGAAGGATTTTCTTCATTTTCATCTTCAAAAAAATTTTACATTTCACATAGTAGAAAAATATTTAGCAATCCTAAGGTTTCGGTTTCTTTTTTTTAAATGCTTTTTAAATTCTATGAAAAAAGGATAATTATTTTAATATTTGCTAAATTTTGAATTAAATATCTAAATAATTAAACCTAAATTTAAATAGTAGTTAGATTTATTGTTAGAAGGTAAGGGTATCTATCTGCTTAATAATCTAAGTTAAAACATCTTTACATTTATATTTCATTTTTGTAAATGAAATCCATCTTGTTTGCAAAACGTATAAAATTGAAATTTTTGCTAGTAGATTACAAAAATTCATGATGTTGTAAACTTATGTGTTGTGGTAGTTTTGTAATGATAATTCATTCTTACCCTAAAGATTTTCTTAAAACTTCACAGATTGAGGCTTAATTATCTGTGCATTGTAAGTTTCACATTATTGGTCTTTGCTATAATTAACCTGCTCTCATGCTTTTTGAATTCAGATTTGTCTGTTTTAGTTAGATATTATGAAAACCTCAGGGCAGTATTAAACTGTTGCCTAATGACTGTGGTTTTTTTTTTTTTTTTTTTTTTTTTTTTTGCATTTCACTCTAGAATGACCCATAGTCTGTTATCAATTGTGAGAACTGCATTTTTTAAAAAATTGTTTTTAACATTCTGTAAAATGATGATCCACATATGGCATGTAATTATTTTTTTGATTTGGCTGCCTTGTCTAAGTAGTGAGTAAGTACAGCTCATAAGGGGATATCTTTGACATTTACCTTTATGCCACTGCTTTTCTGGCAACTTTAGTGATTAAAAATATTTTTAAAAATAAAGCCTGTTTCTCCACATCCTCTCCAGCACCTGTTGTTTCCTGACTTTTTAATGATTGCCATTCTAACTGGTGTGAGATGGTATCTCATTGTGATTTTGATTTGCGTTTTTCTGATGGCCAGTGATGATGAGCCTTTTTTCATATGTCTGTTGGCTGTATGCATGTCTTCTTTTGAGAAATGTCTGTTCATATCCTTTGCCCACTTTTTGATGGGGTTGTTTGTTTTTGAGTTGATGGGTGCAGCACACCAACATGGCACAAGTATACATATGTAACAAACCTGCACGTTATGCACATGTACCCTAGAACTTAAAGTATAAAAATATATATATCACAAAAAAAAATAAATAAAAAAATAAAACCTGTAGGTATGCTGAACGCTCACTTTTATAATCAGAATTATTCATTACTTTCTCTTCTTTTATATTCAGGTTCTTTAAACAAACCATTTTAATTCTGATACCAATGATAGTTGTCTTTGTCTCTCTGGCTATCATGACAAAATACCGTAGACTGGGTAGATTTTTCTTATCGTTCTGGATACTAAAAGTCTGAAATCAAAGTGCTAGCATCCTTTGGTTTTGGTGACGGCTCTCTACTAGCTATCAGATGGTGGCCTTCTTGATGTCTGCTTATGTGAGCTTTGTTCCTGGGCTGAGCGAGAGAGAGCCATCTCTGGTTTCTGTTTTTAGAAGGCTACCAGTTCTATTGGAACAGGGCCCCACCCTTATGACTGTATTTAACTTTAATTACTTACCTAATTTAAGTACAGTCACGTTATGGGTTAGAGTTTGAACATATGAATTTTGTGTGGTGGGGACACAATTTTATTCACAACAGTAGTTTTTCTTTACTTGCATAGAAATTTGTTAATTCTCTATTTAAGTAGCAGAATTTATGTGTTTTCAAAGGCCTTACAAACATACTGCATTCCACAGGCAAGGACTGTTAGTCCATCACAATTGAACATCTGCAGGTTTCCTGTATTTCCAGATTTAGGGTTTTAAAAATAATAAAATTGACATAGGGAAAATATTAATGAAACATTTACCAAGTTAATGTGATTCAGAATCATTGATATTTTTGATTTGGGTTTTATTTTTATATTTTATTATTATTTGGGGTTTTCAAGCATTATTTCCATTTGAAAATAAGTTTTAGCTTACTAAAATAAAGCTTTATTTTAAAATTTCCCTTTTTTGAAACTCCACAAATCAATCTGTAAATATACATGCTTTATTTCCCAAGCTCATTTACATATGAGATGATTTCTGAGCCCTTCAACAATGACATATATTACCTGGATATGTTTATGATGCTTGGGGCATTTTTTCAACAAGGGTTAGCTTGTTGGTCCAGAGCACTGAGGGGAAGGGATAAAGGGGTGTGATACAAAGGATGAAGATGAGGTTATGACTTTCAGGAAATTTATGAGGAAAAGGAGGTACCTTCTCAGTGTTTGGAGGTAAGCTAGTAATTCTGGCTTCCTGGTCAGAAACTGTAGTATGAGTCGTATTTAAAAAATGGTTTATTTCCCATCAATGAGATCACTTGGACACAGGAAGGGGAACATCACGCACCAGGTCCTATTGTGGGGAGGGGGGTGGGAGGAGGGATAGCATTAGGAGATATACCTAATGTGGATGATGAGTTAATGGGTGCAGCACACAAACATGGCACATGTATACATATGTAACAAACCTGCACGTTGGGCACATGTACCCTAGAACTTAAAGTATAATAATAAAAAAATAGTTAAAAAAATGGTTTGAAAACCACAACAAAAATATTAAGATAAAATTATTTATAAATTGAAAAATTTCAAACATGCATAAGAGTATGCAAAATACCATGTTATCGTATAATACCATCTAGATTAAAAAATAATATCTTGCCATAGTGGACCCAGACTTTAGTTTATTGAGAAATAATAAATTCAACTAACTCTTCTGCCTCCTTCCTTTGTGCCCGGAAGTAAAGAATATTCTGAAACTGGTGTTTATCCTACTCATGCATGCTTTCGTACTTTTACTACAGATGCCATAGCATTGCTGTAGATGTTTTTGATTAATGAAAATGATATTCTTTTATAGTTTGGTGTTTCACTTAATATTTTTGTGATTTGTTCACATCAATATATGTATTTTATATAATAACTGTTGTATAATATTTGATTTTAAAAACACAATTTATTCTCCTAGGTTGTTGACACTTTTTTCACTATTACACATATAAAGTGTTCATTTTGAGGACTTTAAGAAACAAATGCACACATTAGGTTTACCAGGAGGACCAACAATTTTTTTCTGTAATACAAATAACATTTTTTACTGAGTTTTTATATTATGTAGGCCCCTGCCTTATGCTCTTTAAAAGCATCATCTCATTAATCATCATAATATTCCTAGGCAGCAGGCCCTGGATTTTTCCCCCTTCAATAAATGTGGAAAGCAGGTTCAGAACTTTTAAGTAACTAGGCTAACATCGTAAAAGTATAAGAACAAGAGAGGATGATGACTATGGTTCGGTTCTTAATTTTCACAAATCAACATGCTTTATATTTCCAAGTTAAAAGCAGTTTTCAGGATAGCTGGTGGTAAAATAGTAGAAAAGAAAGATAAAATTGATCTTGAATCTTGGATTTCTACTTCTTAGCTGTGGGACTTGAGCTGGGAGAATTTCCCACCTTTATTGGTAGGATTAGGACACCACGTCCTACCTCATAGGGCTGATACAAGGAATTAATGTGAGCTGTAGATAAATAAAGCCACTTGCTTTTTGCTTTGGGCATAATAGGTGTTAGAATATAAGAAAGGTTGTGATAATTTAGTAGTAGATAAATGAAAATGTAAGTTGCTACTCAAGAGTTTTCAAAACAACTTACTTACTATATTTGTGCTAATTTTTCATCTCTAGCAGTTCAACTGAACTTGGTTGATAGATTTGGTAATCCCTTGTAGGTAGATACTATATGAGGAAATCAATACAAATTATCAAAAACCTTTTTCTTCACATTTTATTTATTGGTAAAACCAACAAAATATTGCTTAAAAATTCCACTAATGGGTATACTTAAAATATTCAAAATCTTTTTTTTTTTTTTTTTTAATTTAAGTTAAGCATTGTGGCTTAGGTCCTGGGTAAGGAACAAGACTGCCTGGGTTTGAATCTCAGATTAGTTACTTATGAGCTGTGTGAACTTGAGTAAGTGACCTAACCCCTTTCTGTGCCAATTTTACCAACATGCAGATAATAATCTTATTTCTTGTTGTTTTATTTTTTTATCTGTATACTGTATGTTTGTGTGTATACACATGCATGAATCTTTGACGATGGGCACACATTCTGAGAAATATGCCATTAGGTGCTTATGTCCTTATTTGGGCATCACAGAATGTACTTACACAAACCTAGATGGTATAGCCTATTACACACATAGGCTATATGGTAGAGCCTACTCTTCCTAGCTACAAACCTGTACAACATGTTACTGTACTGAATTAAAATTGTAAGACAATAGTAGATATTTGTGAATTTAAACAAATCTAAACATAGAAAAGGTATAGGAAAAATATGGTGTAAAGATAAAAAGCAGTACACTTGTATAGGGCACTTACCATGGGTGAGTCAGTGAGAGGTGAGTGAAGGTGAAGCCTAGGACATCACACCGCTGTAGACTTTATAGACCCTGTAACCTTAGGCTACACTAGATTTATAACAGTATTTTTTTCTTCAATGATAAATTAACTAGCTTATGATAACTTTTTAATTGTATTTAACTTTTCAAGCTTCCTACTCCCTTGTAATGGCACTTAGCTTAAAACACACATTGTACAGCTGCACAAAAATATTCTTTATATCCTCATTCTATAAGCATTTTTCTATGTTTAATTAATTTAAAAAAACGTATAAAATTTACAACTCTTCCACATTCCCATCTTCTGGAAGGTCTTCAGGGACAGTTATGTGCATGGAGCTGCCATCACCTGTGACAACAGTGCCTTCTCCTGGAATACCACTTGAAGGACCTGACCGAGGCTATTTTACAGTTATCTTAAAAAAAAAATAAGTGGGAGGAGTATACTCTAAAATAAAATAAAAAGTATAGTAAATATATGAACCAGTAAGATCACTTACTATCAAGTATTATGTACTGTGCATAATTGTATGCAGTATACTTTTATATGACTGGCAGTGCGGTGGATTTGCTTGCACCAGCATCATCACCACAAACATGAATAACGTGTTGTACTGTGGTGTTGCAATGGCTACAGTGTCACTAGGCAATAGGAATTTTTCATTCTCATTATGTTCTTATTGGACTACTGTCGTATGTGCAGTCTGTCATTGATCAAAACGTTGTGCAGGGGATGACTACACACACACACACACACACACACAAACACACACACACACGTGTGCTTATATGTAAAAATCTGAGACCTATCTTGCATATTGTAAATGCTCGGTAAGAAGTAGCAATATTAATTACTAGTGCAAGTTACCAAAGATGTACAAAATTTGAGTATTGCTCCACTCAAGGGTTCAAATCGGTAGTAAGTACTTGCGTTAGTAGTACACAAATGTCAGGAAACAATTACAGCTTTATAAAAGTATCAAGAATATGGAGATAAAGAACAAATAAAGGATGCTTTTAAAAAAGGTTTTACCTTTTAGGTTTGACCCAAACATTATAGCTTTGCCCATTTTGTGATCTTAAACAAATTGCAGTCTTATAGTGAGTATATTTTTAGTCTAGCTCGTTTTGCTTAACTGTGAGAATCATTCATGTTTGTGCCTGTGGTTATAGTTTGTTCATTTTTACTGCAGTATAGTATTTTATTGTATGAATATGCTATAATATTCATTCTTAATTTTGTTAGATATTTCGTATTTTCTACCTTATCCAATATTTTGTGTATATATTTATTTGTAGGTGCATGTGTGTGTGTGTATATATATATACATGCATATAATGTAAATATGTGTACACATATAAATCAACTTAGACATAATTTGCATATAAAATAGACTAATTTTCAGTATATACATGCTTATGTGACCACTATAACAATTAAGATTTAGAACATTTCCATCACTCATCCCCACTTTTCCCAAAATTCTGTTGTGACTATTTGCAGTAAATTCCCAACTTCCTGAATCAGGCACCTGTAGATTTCACTATTAGTTAGTTTTGCCTATTTGGGAATTTTATATAAATGGAATCACACAGCAGGTCATCTTTCGTATCTGACGTCTTTATTCAGTATGATGTTTTTGAGATGTGTCTGTGTTGTTGCATGTCATATTCTTATTGTTGAATAGTGTTTCTTTGTGTGAATCTCCAATTTGTTTATCCATTTGCCCATTGATGTATATTTGGGTGGTTATTCTTGAGGCATACTTGTATGCATGGCTGTTGAGTACAGACCTAGGAGTAGGATTGCTGTGTCATGGGATATGTACATTTTCCATTTTTGTAGATAATGCAAAATGGTTCTTATAAACTAGTTGTATGAATTTGCATTACCATCAACAGCTTATGTGCATTCCCCTTGTTTCATACCCTCAACATTTGTGTGTGGTTTTTTTTTTTTTTTTTTTTTTAGCCATATAGATATATAGATACATGTGTAGTGTTATTTTATTGTGGTTTATATTTGCATTTTGTGATAACTAATGAGATTGAACACCTTATGCCCTTGTTTATTGACCTTTTGCTACATTTGTATCTTTGGTTGATGCCTTTTCAGATCTTTCACCTATTTTGGTTTTGGTTGTTTTAAATTGCATTTTTGTGTGTATTTCTTAAGTGTTATTTATTCTTAAGAGTTACTGATAAACTGTGGGTATAAACCCCTTGTACAGTGTATCTTCTGCCTCTGCATCTTGTTTTTGTGTTCCTTAATTGTGACTTTTTAAATGAATAAGAGTTCTTCATTTTAATTTAGTCAAATTTACCCATACTTTCCTTTAGAGTTAAAACTTTTATGTCTTAGGACACATGAAAATCTTCTATTTTTATCTTCTAGCTGCATTGTTTGACCTATTGTACTGGGATTTATAATCTATCTTGAATTGATTTCTGTGTATTGTCTGAGGTAGGAGTAAATTTTCGTTTGCTTCCATATAGATGTACAGGTGATCTAGTCTTTCAAAAGACCATACTTTCTTCATTGCTATAGATTGACCTCTTTGGCTTAAATGCAATTGGATCTCTTTTTTTTAAAAAAAAATTATTTTAGTTTCAGGGTACATGTGCTGGGTTGTTATATAAGTAAACTTGCGTCACAGCTGCTAAGCCTAGTACCCAATAGTTATTTTTTCTGATCCTCTCCTTCCTCTCACTTCCCCTCTTCTAGTAGGCCACAGTATCTGTTGTTCCCTCTTTTGTGCTCATATGTTCTAATCATTTAGCTCTTACTTACAAGGGAGAACATGTGCTATTCGGTTTTCTGTTCCTACATTGGTTTGCTAAGGAAAATGATCTCCAGCTCTATCCATGTAACTGGGTCTCTTTAAGTGGGTTCTTAATTCTAGTTCAATAGCCTATTATCCTTTTTATCAGTAATATAGTGTTTTAATTACTACAGCTATATAATAAATCATGAAACCTGGTAGAGTATGTCTTCTCACTGTACTCTTTAAAAATGTGTCATTATTGGTCCTTTCTTTTTCACATGTATTTTAGAATCAGTTTGTTAAATCTCACGTGTCCCTCCCTGTAACTCTTTTGATTAGGGTTGCGTTGACTCTACAGATTAATATAGGGGGTATTGTCATCTTTGCAACATCTAGTATTTCATATATTTTTAATTAGATTTTTTTCCAATTTTCTTGGTAATGTTTTCTAATTGAATTCTTGCAAATCTTTTGCTAGATTTAATTCTAGGTTTTGGTAGTTTTTTAATGCCCTTATACTATATGGCACCATTTTAATGTTTCATTTTGTTTGCTGATATTTGGGGATGGAATTGATATTTATATGTCAACCCTATTAGTAAGTTTGCTAAAATCATTTTTATTTTTATTTTTGTATTTTGTATTTTTATTTGTTTATTTTTGAGATGCTGTCTCACTCTGCTACCCAGGCTGGAGTGCAGTGGCGCTATCTTGGCTCACTGCGCCCTCCGCCTCCTGGGTTCAAGAGATTCTCCTGCCTCAGCCACCTGAGTAACTGGGATCACAGGCACGTGCCACCATGCTCAGCTAAGATTTGTGTTTTTAGTAGAGATGAGGTTTATCTATGTTAGTCAGGCTGGTCTCAAACTCCTGGCCTCCGGTGATCTGCCCACCTCGGCTTCCCAAAGTGGTGGGATTAAGGTGTGAGCCGCCATGCTCGGCTGCTGAATTCATTCTGAAACAACTCCTTTTGAGGTCGAAAAATATATATAATAAATTATAATCCCTTAAAGCATGTAATTTGATGAGCTGTGAAAGATACATAAACCTATGAAATTTTTACCACAATCAAGAAACAGAGCAGTTCTGTTACTTCTAAGAGTTTCTTAGTTTCTTATACAGTCCATCCCTGTTTCACGTGCTCATATAGAAAAAGTTAGAATATGCAGTCCTGCACCATGCAATGATATTTTTGTCAGTGATGGACCACAGATATGGCATTGGTCCTGTAAGAATATAATGGCTATACCATATAACCTATGCGTGAAGTAGGCTGTACCATCTAGGTTTGTGTAAGTACATGCCATGATGTTTGCAAATGATGAAATTGCCTAACAACCTATTTCTCAGACTGTATCCCTGTCATTAAACCATGCATGACAGTATTTCTTATGTCTTCTTTTGCTCAGCATGATGATTTTTGACATTTATTTAGATTATTAGTTTTTTTAGTAGTTTTTTTTCTTTCAGCTGGGTGATAGTCTCTTGGATCCATACACCACTATTTGTTCATTTACTTCTTGATGTCTATTTGGGTTTTTTCAAGTTTTTGATTATTGAGAATAAAGCTGCTGTGACCATTTGTATACAGGTCTTTCTGTGAACATCTGTTTTCAATATTTTTGGTAGGATTGGAGTAGCTGGGCTTTGAAGTTTGGTGAATGTTTATTTTTATAAGAAAATACAAGCAATTTTCCAAAATGGATGCACCCTTTTACATTCCTGCCAGCAGTATTTATTTATTTTCTGCCAGCAGTATTTAAATGTTCTGATTATTCCACATATTCTCCAACACTTGATATTGACAGGCTATAGTTTAGCTATTCTAATGTGTATGTGGTATTATCACACATTCATATATTTTGTGATACAACTATTTACATTTTTCCATTTTGTTTATTTTATTTATTTTCTGAGACAGGGTCTCACTCTGTTGCCCAGGCTGGAGTGCAGTGATGCAGTCATGACTCACTGCAACCTCAACCTCCTGGACTGAAGTAATTGTCCCACCTTAGCCTCCCAAGTATCTGGGACTACAGGCATGCACCACCACACCCAGCTGATTTTTTTTTTTTTTTTTTTTTTTTAGAGATGGGGTTTTATTATGTTGCCCAAGAAGCTGGTTTCAAACTCCTGAGCTCAAGAAATCTGCCCACCTTGGCCTCCCAAAATGTTGTGGTAACAGGCATGAACCACTGTGCCCAAGCTTAAAAAATGGCATTTATTATTACTTATATTTGTAGAGACAGGGTCTCTCTATATTGCTCATGCTGTTCTTTTTATTCTTGTGTGTGTGCTTTGTTTTTGTTTTTTTGAGACAAAGTCTTTGTTGCTCTGGCTGGAGTGCAGTGGCACAATCATGGGTCACTGCAGGGCTCCACCTCCTGGGCTCAAGCTGTCCTCCCACCTCAGCCTCCTGAGTTGCTAGGACCAGAGGTGATCACCACCATGGCAGGTTAACCCATTTTAAAATCGAGTTGTATTTCTTATTACTGGATTGTAAGAGTCCTTTTTTTTTTGATTTGGGCAAATCACTTGTCACTAGTATGTGACATTATAAATTTTAAATTTTCATAAAGACTACATTTCAATGTTTGTTAAGGTTTTAGTTTTTTATTCTATTTAAAGAATCTTTGCCTACTCAGATGTTACAATGATTTTTCTCTCATATTTTTCAGAATTTCTGGAGTTGTAGCATTAAACATTTGGGTCCCAACTCTACTTTGAGTTAATTTTTGTGCATGATGTGAAGTAAAAGTTGACATTCACTTCTTTTAATCATTGAGATATCCAGTTCCAGCAACATTTGTTTAAAGGGCTATTCTTTTTCCACCGCATTTCTTCGGAACTTTTTTCTTAAGTCAATGGACCAGAGATGTGTGGGACTGTATATGTGGGCTTTCTATTCAATTCCATTGATTGAATTGTCTGTACTTTCAGCAATGGCACAATGATTATTAGCTTACTGTAGTTTTAGATTAAATATTGAAATTGTATAGTATAAATCTGCCAGTTTTGTTCTTCTTTTTCATTTTTCCTTTTTTTTAGATGAAAAAGAGAACTCTGTTATATTGTAGAAGGCCTTCATCACCCTCTGCTTCTCCAGTGTTTACCTCTGCCATTGCTGTTATCATGTTGTATTCTAAATAATTACCCTGTGATACCTTCCTCCCGAGACTGTAGGATCTTTGAAAGAAGATCTTGTGTGTATTTTCATATTGTGCCTACAGAGCCAGGCATGTTTTTGACTATTAAAAAGCTAAAGACAAAAAGCTACATAAATACTGACATCTAGTTAGTAAATCTCTTTCTTTCAGAGATATGACTAGCAGTTTTGAAATTACTTTATGTGCATACTAACATTGGACAAATATGTTTACTTACTGTTGTGAATTATAGATGTGAGTAGCAAACACTGGTAAAAAATTTCCTTTGCAAAGAAAATCTCTTTCTTTAAAAGTCTAAATAGAAAAAGACATTTGTGGAAGTTGGCCATTCAGCTTTTTTCAAGTCAGAATTAATTTCTGAATATTGTTTTTTTCCTACCCAAAAGAATGTATCTCTCTCTAATAAATCCTTCACTTAAATATAAATCATAAATATTTTCTCATAATATTTTCTAATAATTTTAATTGTAGTCCTAAATATCTTAAATATTTTCACTCATAAATATTTTCTCCTTTGCTTTTTAAGCTATTTTCGTGAAAGAAGAAATGTTGCTACCTCAACTGAAAAATCTGTGGCATGGCAAAGTGAGTCTATGTGTTTAATTTCTCCTTAAATTAGAGCTCATTTGATAGTCTTAACTGTGTTAAAATCATGATTGAGAAGGCAGCCCACCTGTGGTATAGGGAACAATGGAAATAACTGTCTGCCAGCATTCATAGTACCTCAGACACTTTTAAAGGGGACTGAATAAAAGGCAATAATATACACTCTGACTCCAAGAAATTTGTACATGCTAATGTAAAAAGTTTTCTTTTTATGCAAGCTTCATTTATCATTAGCCACAGTTGCAGGCATTTAACTAAATTAAATGGTTTCTGGCAGTCTGAGCTACAGAACAAAGATATATGTATGGAAAGTGATTTTGCCATGGTAACTGGAAAGGGCTGTCATTGTTGCTCTGGCAAATTGAACAGTGACAGAGGCTTTTCTTTCATTTTGAAAGTTCTGATTATACAAGTTTGGGAACATTCTTTTTGACAATAAGATGTCAAACACTTGGGTACTGAATCTTTAAGAGAAATTTTTGCCATAGTAGAAATGCAAATATTGAGAATTCTTTTTTTGTAGATTAGTGTAATTCAAGGATGGTAGAACTTCTCTTGAAATAATTTATTGACAGATGCGTTAGTAGCTATGGCATTAGAGGAATTATTTTAAATGCCTTCTGGGATTTTAAGTGATATCTAGCTATTATGTTGGTGACCTTTTTATAACTATTTATTGTAAGTTATAGAACTAAGCTTAATTTTCTGCCGTTTAGAATATTTCATTATTTAGGAGTTATCATTATAAATGGCACCATGACAATTTCTTTTGTATGTGGGCAATGTATTTGGTTATATTAATGTGGATCCTAGAGGCTGGCAAGGACATATGTGACAGTTTGCAATTTAAGGAGCAGTGAGTTATGTCTGTGAAGCAAATAGTGGATACCATGAGTGTTATATCAAGAAGACAATGAGGAGAATTGATTTGGGGATAAGAATTAGCATAATTTGGACTCTTACAGAATAAAGCTTACGTTGTGATAATGCCATAAAAAACTCATGCTTTTAATCTTTTTTTAAAAACAGTATTTCACATTATTCACATCTTTCCATTTTCATCCTATAATTCCCCTAAAAGATTCAAATGAGGAGAATTCATCTTCCATCTTTCCTTATGGAGAGACCTTTCTCTTCCAGAGACTAGAAAATTCCAAGGTTAGTCCCATACATTTTAATTGTTTTCCATAATCAATTATTTACTTTTCTGCCTATTTGTACCTCTTCATTTTTCTCCAAGCTATTTGAAGAATGGCATTATGTTGAAGAGTGAAATTTCCAGTCAGCAAAATTTTTGTTCAGTAAAATTATGGTAAAATCTGTAATCTTTCAATATACATTATAGAAACACACTTTTATTTTGACTTCGGGAATCCAGGATAGTGAGTTTTAAAAGTTTGCCACAAGATTGGGTTAATTAAACAAAAGACAAACTCTGTAAAACTTATAAACACTCTCTAGATTTTTGCTTTGCCTTGTAGCCAAGTGCAGACTTCCGAAGTGCGTAGACTTCCAATTATATATATATTTTAATTATTTAGCTTATCACTCATTCTTTTCTATTACTTGTGCTCTTTTGCTACATTATTTCTTGGTCTTGATAAAAGAGAAGTTGGAAGACAAAAATGAATTAAATAAAAGTATATAAATTTTATTTTTGGTTAGCATCTTCTTTTGCTCTTACTTGAACTGATGAGTTAACGATTTGAATAAAATAGTGAAAAAAACATCAAAAGTCTGTTTAATGTAGACTATCTTTTTTTTCTGAAAATTGATCTAAGTAATTAGACTTATTTAGTTAAACTCAGATATTATGGATTTTTGTAGAATATTGCTACACATACAAACAAATCCCCAAACCAAAAAGCAAAACAGTATGTGTTTTTTGTTTTTTTGCTTTTTTAATAGAAGCGATCTATAAAGAATGAATTTTTGACCCAGGAAGAAGCACTCAAAGGGGAAGCAACTACTGCGACGAACTCTTTTATCATCAAATCAAGGTATGAGATCATGATTGATGATGATTAACTATTTAGAATAAACTGTTATACAATGTTGACTTTTCATTCATAGTATAATATTGTGTGCCAGAGAAAATAGTTTATGTTGATAAGTTCAAATTTCTCCTCTCTAAATGTAAGCATAACAGCACCCATTTTATTAATTGAATTATGCTCTGTAAATCAAGTAAATAGTTGCATTCTGTGGCAGATTCGTTTTGTGTTTTTCTAATGGAAACCACACCCCTGCCCCAAAGCAATACAGGTGACTGTGATTGCACATTAAAGATGAGAGGTTATGTTAATAAAAAGGAGCAAAGGGCAGTACAGAACATCACTATGCAAGTTGCAGACTTTTACAAGTGTAATATATTATTTTTATTGGAGTTTCAGCACTGGCAAGAAGCATGGCAATTATCCAGTTATTTGGATCACACACGGAGTTAGAATTTGTATGCAGCAACTTCAATTTTGTTTTTCTGTCAGTTTTATTGGAACTTGGCATACTGGATCATTACCTGATATTTCATTTTCTTTTTCTTAATTTTTAATTTTTGAGATTACATAGTAGATGTATATATTTCTGGGGTACATAACATATTTTGATACAAGCATAATAATCACATCATGGAAAATGGAGTATTCATCCCCTAAAGCATTTCTCTTTTGTATTGCCAACAGTTTAATTAAACTCTTTTAGCGGGACATTCATTTTATTTTTGTCTTTCATTTTCTAAGGCTAACATTGTTAGAGGTTTCCCTCAGTTAAAGCTAAATAATTAAACAGCTTCAGTAAACATTTGACATAATCTAATATAATGCAAAATATGAAAGGGCCAGGCTAAATTATTCTTAAGGCAGTAATCGTTTTTAGAATGCTATATCCAGAAAGATGTAATTTGAGCCCAGGCATATCTGTTTCATTGATCAGCAAAACAATGTCCTTTGTCATTAATGAATGAGTTGATCTATTATGTCATTCCTTGAATCTGTAGAAATATGTATAGCAATTATGAATGCGTTCCAATAAATATTTTGCATTACATAGCCTTTAATTCCTGGATATACACTGACCCTTTATTGTTTTCTAGCTAGCAGTGTGCTGCAATATCTTTCCTCATCAGCATTGCAAAATAATACTGATGCTCTCAGCAGTCAGGCGTACTCTCTGTTTTATTGCATTATGGTGAAACATGGGGTCCTTGGAGTTGATTAGAGGATAGTAGAGAGCGGTAAACAAGTGGGAAATAAGATCTCCATATAGATGAGTTAATGGTCCATGACGTTGCCCAGAGAGATTGGGCTGGCCACTTAGTTGTGCTATTGAAGATGTTTAAATTGTGATATGAAGAATATACCCAGTCTCCATCCTTAGCACCTGCACCTAACCATCCAAAATAAAAGGGATAAGATTAAATTATACCTAAGAAAAAACTTGTAATAGTATTCACATATGTCATAGGTTAATGAAAGAATTTTACTTAGTTTTTCTGGAAGAGTTAAAAAAATTTTCAATAGGGTTAATTGAAACTCTAGGATTTTCCTGGCCTTATGTTTCTGTTATTGGTTATTTATAAATTTTCAAAATGTCACTGATGTCTTAAATCACATATAGCACTTTGAAATGTTTACATCATTTTTCCATTTAGCATATATGATAACAGAAAGGAGAAAATAAGTGAGGACAAGGTGGAAGATATTTGGATACCTCGAGAGGACAAAAACAATTTTTTGATAGACACTGCTTCTGAATCAGAATACTCAACAGTAGAAGAATGCTTTCAGAGTTTAAGAAGAAAAAATTCAAAGGCATCTAAATCTAGGACTCAAAAAGCATTGACTTTGGACTCCGTTAATAGGCACAGTTATCCATTAAGCTCAACAAGTGGAAATGCTGATTCATCAGCTGTTTCTTCACAGGCAATATCTCCCTATGCCTGCTTTTATGGAGCATCTGTAAAGAAGGTTAAATCGGGATGGCTGGATAAGCTCTCTCCTCAAGGGTATGTATGTATTCATTTATTTCATAAGTGGCATATTTTTAAAATTTCAAGTTTATTCATTTCTGAACCTCCTGGGTTGCTGTTCCCCCACTCCACCTCCACACACACATATACACAGAGAGGCCATTTTTAGAGACTTTCAGCACGCTTTTGCCAGTGCTATTCTTTAGACATAAGGAGAGAGATGTGCAATGCAATGCTGCATTAAGGTCCAGAATTGCAAATTAAAATAGAAAGTTATGACCTCACATCTAATTTCTTAATGTTACCTTCTAAGTTCGCATCAAAATGTGCTAATCTGTGTTCCAGTATGTAACAAAGAAAAACAAGACAGACTGAGTTAGTATTACTCAGCCCACACTGTTTAGCTTTTGCTCATATCATAACAGTGCTCTGTTTGAGAATACAAGGCTTATTGTAGTTAGGGAAAAGTACATCTTTGTTAGGTTTAGGTCTTCACTGTTATTGATATATTGTTTTAATTTTTGTATGTTGCACAGAAGGTCAGAGTCCCGTGAATATTACACTTTTCAATGGATTTATCAACAGATGTTTACAAAGAAACTTTTGTCCCTTAAGCATTTTACAGTAGTGAGAAGTCTTTGGGGAAGGATTATATTTAATTAGAATTGTTTTCTAGCATCCTGCTTTTTAGATGTCTTTTTGAAATATTTACTTGAAATGTTTTTCATGAATTATTAAATTATTTTGAGATTAAAGCTTTCATGTATCAGCAGCTAATGTGGGAGTCCTACAGTGTGCGGTTTTCTCTCCTGTTCTCCTGAAATATGTATCACTTCTAGAAAGGATTGGTTTGATCTAAAATAATTTTAATTGAAAAAAATATCTGCTGGAAGCGGCATCAGATGACTAGTAGAAGCAGGAATTACATTTCAAAAGATAGCAAAACACCCCAAAATTATATGGTTAGTAATTATATGTTAGTACCTTATATATTTTCATCCTTTAGGAAATTTGATTTTGAATAAGCCAAAGCAGGGTACTTCTTACTCTCAGCTGTGTGTGTCACTTGTTTCTGGTTACATTATGATGACAAAACCCTCTGCTTGTTCTTTTTAGTCCTAAGTGTTATTGGTAAGTGCATATTCAGATGTTGAACGTGTGGATCAGTGCTCAGGTCTGAACACTAGTGGAATGGATCAGTGAACTTGAATATTCTTGAATTCATTTCTGTAAAATCGAAGTATTTAGAGACGTCCAAGTGCTCTCTTAAAGTATCACTGGAAGAAGAAACAGACTTTGAGTACAAAGCCCCCAGCAGCTGTGGTTTCCTGTGTGTCCCGGGTGAGATCTCGCCCTTTACAGGGTTGGTCTGTTTATGCTCCAGGCACATTGAGAAAGTTTTACCATTGTTGGCCACCTCTGGGACAGTTAGGGTATATTCTGTCTCTCTTTTTCAGAACTTTAACTTTCCATTCTTTCTATTCTGAACCTGCCGAAGGTTAGATGCTGTAAGTTTTCTGGATTTATATTTTTCTATTTTGGGGGAAATAATTGCATTTTCTGTCCTAAAGCTCACCCCTACCGCGCCCCCCACCCAAAATACCAGGATAAATGGATATAAGAAAATAAACCAAGGAGCTTGGTATATCACCAAGAAATTTTAAAACTCTTCTATGTGATTATATTGCTATGACTTGAAAGAAATATGTGTAGCTAGCCAAAACGCATGCATTCATTAAATCAGAAGTAGAATCCAGAATTTTTCCTTTCCTAATTAGACTCTGTAGGCTATTGTGAGGGTTTAAGATGTTCATTAAAGTAGACAAAGTGATGCCTACCCCTTCCTTATGCAGTGGTTGCTGAGCTTCATGGCCACATGTCTCTTTGATGCAGACAGCACTGATTGAGATGGGATTCCGAACTCCATGTAGCAGGTGTCAACACACTTTTTCCATAAAGGGTCAGGTAGTAAATAGTTTAAGCTTTATAGTCAAATGGTCTCTGTTGCAACTATTTAACTCAGCAGTTATAGCATAAAAGCAGATGTAGCTGATGAATGAGGCTGTGGTCCAGTAAAATACAGAAGTAATAAAAAGCAGAGGTCTTCCTTAGAGGCCTCTGCATTTGTACTTCTTTCTGCCCGAAATGCTCTTCCCCCAAGAGTAACATGGCTTGAACTTCTCTCAAGTTCATGCTATAATGTCTCCTTTGCATTTAAGCTCTGGCCACCAAATTTAATATTACAATTGTTGCTCTCCCCTGCCACCCCACCGCTCCCTTAATTACTTTCTTCTACAGGGCTTACAGGCCAGATGATTGATTTATTTCATACAAGCTCCGTGGGGACAGGCATCTGCATTGCTTTTCTTGTGCTGTGATAGCCTTAGCAGAACACTGCCTAGCACGTGGTAGATGCTTAGTATTTGTTGTAGAATGAATCTGTGAAAAACCTAGCATTAGACATATTTTCTTTTAATTTTTCTAAAACAGCAATTTATAAGAACTTTGTAATACAAGCTGCTGAACCCAACAACATATTTGTGGCTGAAAATCTCCAAGAACCATTGATAATGCTGTTATACGTTAACAGGGTAGTGAACTCTTGGTGTTTTGTTTTTTTTTTTCATAATTGTTTCCCCCTTAAAGACATGCACGTAAATTATCAAAATACAATTGTCAAAATGCAATTTAAAAACTAACAGACACATTCTAATTTATACTTTTTCAAATAGTGTATGCAACTGTCTTTTGTTTAATGAATGTCATTAAACAAAATAATCACATTCACAATCTGAACTTATTTCACATAGTTGTCTATTTACTTATGAAATGGAAATTCCAATTCTGAATCAATGCCTAATATGTGAACATTGCCCAATGTACGGTTAAGAATCTAATTGTATAACACCATACAACAAAAGAAATACTGAAACATTTCCGGTTTAAACTATGAAAAGTTGTTTAAATATTTGAATGACCTAAATATAATATCCCTAAAACTAGTGGTTTAAAAACTGTATGAAAGAAAAAATAAAATGTGGAATTTTGGGGGCTGTCTTTCGAACAGGTCAAAGCAGATGAAAAGCTTAATAAGTGATGCTTGCTTTTAGAAACCTCTCACTGGTTTTGAGGATTAAAATAAATCATCTTCTTCACTTTTTCTCAGCTGTAAATAATAAGCTTTTCAGCAGATTTGTATAGATGCAAATATGAAAGACTGGATATAATTTATTCCAACATTTCCCAAATACGCATCTCAAGAAGAGACATGTTTGAAGCTGTTGTAAAGAAAAGAGAACATGGTTGGATGTGCTGTGCCTCTTCTAGGAGATGCATAAATTAACATCTCCAAGAATATATGCAAAAGGAAACCCTTTCGAATTTTTACAATACTATTTTCTAAAGATGTTTCTGTGTTCAGCATAACACACAGAGCATCTTTATAAAAACTGCTGTGTGTATTAAATAATTTCTATTTTACTTGAAATGTTTTAGGACTTTATTTCTCACTTGAGGAAATTCCTCTTTTTCAAAATTTAACTTTTTTTTTGGCCATGAGGAGTACTGATGTGGCAGTGTGAGCCTGAGACAGCTAAAGTTGATCATGTGAGGTTAAGTCAGCACTTGGAGGTGGTGGAGGACACAGATGAGCAAGATGTGTTCCTGATCTTGTTGTAGCTTCCATTTAGGGCAGAAAAGAAATGTATATGTGAATAGCAATAAAACCCAAAGACAATCGTATAATTGGTGCCTACAGAGTCCTGAGGTTACCAAGGGTTGAGAAAGCATTTCTTCAAAGACCTTCCAGGAAGGAGAGGGTAGCAGTTGAATTGCCCTTTGGAAAATGGATAAGATTTTAGCTGGCATTTTTAGTAAAATGCTTTTCTGTCTAGAGGGAAAGGCAGTGATAGTGGTGATATCTAGATGTACTTGAGGGTTGAGATAGTGAGCAGGTGGAGGTTAGAGTTATTTTATTGAAGATGGACAGTTGGGTTCTAGGACAAGGAGAGAGAAACTGCCAGTGAAAAGCATGTTCAGAGAACAGATAACTAGGGAAAGTGAAAAAGCCAATGATCAAATACCAAGAAAAGGTTAGATCTCAGACAGTGACTGGGAGTCAGAGCTCCCAGAAGCCAGTAGCCCAAGACCTGGGAGAAATTCAGAGCTTATACTGTTTGTGCCTTTGTCAGTGACTGGTTTCCGTGTCATCATCCAATCTCCAAGGCTCCTTTATTGGAAGAATTCCCCACCTGGCTACACAAGTGCTTGAGTGTCTTGGATCTCTTGGTGTGCTTTCTTGGGGCTGCAGAGAAAGGCAGGTGTAGCAGAAAGTTGGCAAGTCCAACTTGACTAGGGTGTTACATATCAGTCACCTTGTTGAACTTAAAAGTGAATCCGAAATCCTTGATAAAAAGTATGTTTTCTTTTTTAATCTGAAAATTAGATGGCCGTTTCTCAAAGCACTTGCTACTGGTAAACGTTGTGCCAAGGAAATAAAAAGCTTTAATATTGTTGCAGTTTGAGGAGGAAAAAAGTTAGTTTCAGTCTCCATAATATTACCTGGTTAATTCCTTTCAGCCATCTTAGCTGCAGAGAAATGAATAGGGTTTGGAATCAGACAGACATCATTCATTTGCTGTGTGACTCCATTTCTTGGAATCTCCATTTTTCACATAAATGCGTGAGGTCAAGACTACCTCTGTGAAATCATTTGGAAAAGTAGGTAACTTTGGGCCTCACTCTTAACTGATGCTCAATAAACCTCGATTTTCTTTTTTTTTCAGAACACCATTTTATTGCAGAGGACCTTAAATAATGTTACTGTGAGTCCCAGTCAGTTCATACTTTGATAAGTACAAGGTAAAGAGATCATGTGTTCACACTGAACTTTCAGAATTCAATGTTTGATTGTTATAAAAGCACATAGTTTATGTGTCAGAGAGTAGTACATAGCTTATTTAAAAAAAAAAAAGACATGGATGCAGCTGGAAACCATTATTCTCAGCAAACTAGCACAAGAACAGAAAACCAAATACTGCATGTTCTCACTTATAGGTGGGAACTGAACAATGAGATCACTTGGACACAGGAAGGGGAACATCACACACCGGGTGATGTGTGGGGCGGGAGGAAGGGATAGCATTAGGAGATATACCTAATGTAAATGATGAGTTAATGGGTGCAACACACCAACATGGCACATGTATACATATGTAGCAAACCTGCATGTTGTGCACATGTACCCTAGAACTTAAAGTATAATAAAAAAATTCAATTTTAAGTAGGTATTTCCAGAATATATTAGTACCTTGATATTTTAAACTCTGTGACCCAGGGTATGATACTAAACATATTTCTATCGAACTATTCATAGTTCATTTGTCAGTTTCTGATAGTGACATAATGGAGAGGTTGTTTGAAGGGATATAGTGAAATGTACTGGTAAGAACATTATTACATATGTATTAATGGAGCAATAAAGGAAAGGCGTTATAATGAAAGAAAAAAGTAACATTTCTTCCCTCCAACCTCTTCATGAGGGGCAGCCCCTTTCAACTCTTTTATAGTTACTTTTAGCATTTGTTTTGTATGTCTTATTATTTTTATACTTTTTTTTTAACTGTTCAGTGTTAGGGATTAGCTGTTGATGTACCACCATAGAAGATCATATTTATTCATTTTAACCACTGTTCCCTCTTTCCCTTCTAGACACAGTTCCTATTATCTTTTTAAAATAGTTACATAAAATATTTAGATATCTGTACCTTTGTTTTATATTATAACTGTAAAGGCTACTCATTTTTGAGCAATGTAACATAGTATGATTAATTTTTTCATTGACAACGCTTAGTTTTTGTTGAATTAATAATTGTTGATTTTTTCTTTTTCTTTTTCTTTTTTTTTTTGAGACTGAGTCTCACATTGTTGCCCAGGCTGGAGTAAAGTGGCGTGATCTTGGCTCACTGCAACCTTCACCTGTCGAGTTCAAGCAATTCTCTGCCACAGCCTCCCAAGTAGCTGGGATTACAGGCACCCACCACCATGCCTGGCTAATTTTTGTATTTTTAGTAGAGACGGGGTTTCACCATCTTGGCCAGGTTGGTCTTGAACTCCTGACCTCGTGATCTACCCTCCGCGGCCTCCCACAGTGCTGGTATTACAGGCGTGAGCCACCGTGTCCAGCCTGTTTGCTTTATTTTTAATATGTGTTTTCCTTCATCTGAAAATTCTTCCTCAAAATATGAACCTCTGAAGTAACCAAAATAAATATACCTATCAATTTCATCATCCTATTGCCCGCTAAGAAAACTTTAGTTTGGGCTGGTTGTTCCCCAGACTGAGTGCACACTAGCATCTTGGAATTCCCTTGTATCATCTTTTGGATTCTCTATTCCTATCTCTAGTGTTTCTGTCTTTCCATCTTTTCTTTAGATAAAGTACAATTCTTTGAAGCTTCCTGAGAAAAGATGGATAGGGAGTCAATGTTTTCAGACCTTCCATGCTTGAAAATGTCTTTTTCTCCCCTCTAAACATTGTTATTGTTGATTTATTATGTTTTAGAAATCTTAACTGGAAAGAATACTTCTCCAGAGCAGTAATTTATATTCGAGATTCCTAGTAATGTAGAGGTAGTATTGAGAAATCTCATTTTTGATTATTTATACATAGCCTATTTATCAGTTCTTGGAGATTTTCTTGTTTTATTCTTCAAAAACTTTTTTTTTTTCTTTCTAGAATTCCTGGTAGTTTGGTGTTGGACCTCTTGCCCTGAAACCCTGATAAATATCTAGCTTTTCATTTTTCCCTTTCTACTCACTAGGAAGTTTCTTTAGTTGTGTTTCCTAACCCAGTTTTTGTTTTGTTGTTATACTGTAATTCACATACAAAACATTTTCTTTTGACTGTTCTTTTTATGGCATAGTGTTACTTTTTCACAAATAAATCCTTTTACTTCTCTGAAGATATTAATACTTTTTTTTGAAGCTTTCCTGTAGAGTCTATTTCTTTTAACTTTTTGGAGGGGTGGTTTTGTCTCTATCTTTTACCTTAGTGGTATTTTTCTCAAATGTCATGTTAATCTTGAGCTGTCACTTTAGAGTGAAATACTGCAAAACTGATTAGAAGCACTGTAGGCTCTGATGGTCCTTACTATTTGTTTCTTGTAAGACGATCATGGTAGGTTTTTTAGTAATACGTTTACATACAGAAGCCTCACGCTAGTATCTTTTAAATGAATCTTCTTCCTGAGCTTTATAGGCCTGGTAACCAGTTTTTTTTTTTAATTTTTTTGGAGATGGAGTGTTGCCCTGTCACCCAGGATGGAGTGCAGTGGCATGATCTTGGCTCATTGCAACCTCCGCCTCCCAGGTTCAAGCAATTCTCCTGCCTCAGCCTCCCAAGTAACTGGGATTACAGACACACACCACCATGCCTGGCTAATTTTTGTATTTTTAGTAGAGATGGGGTTTCTCCCTGTTGCTCAGGCTTATCTTGATCTCCTGACCTCAGGTGACCTACCCACCTTGGCCTCCCAAAATGCTGAGATTACAGCGTGAGCCACTGCGCCCGGCCTGGTAACCAGTTTTTGGTTGGCTCATGAGGGAAAGTGGACTTTGAGTATTGGTAGTTATGATGTAGACTTTTATTTGATTCCTCTACTTTAGTATAGCTATGCCTGAGTCTCCCAGCCCCAAAACCTCCTGTTTTATTCTCTCCATTGAATAAAACTACACTATTATGTTGAGTGAAGGCAGAGAGACAATTTTCCAACAATGCAAAGTGGGGGAGAAGGATTCTGTGATGTTGGAGTGCAAGTCTACGTCTTAAACTGCCTTTCGACATATCCATTATCAGCGCCTCACCCTCACTTTCATAGTCACTTCCAGAGTTACTTGGTACCTCTATTTCCTGAGATTTTCAGAGGTAATGCAAGAGTAAATGTGTTTTCCTCTTAATTTAATCTAATGCTGGCTTAGCGATCAGTTCTTATCTCTCCTTCTGTTTCCAGATTTCTAGCTATTGTTACTGTCCTTGACTTCTTTAGTCAGTGTTGCTTTGAAGGCATTTATTTATTTTTATTTATTTCTTAATCCTTTGATGTCTTTTAGTGAGGTCTGGGGAGGAGTAGAAGTAAATGCAAGCTTTTAACTGATATTTTTAACTGGAAACTGGTTCATGATGTATTTTGTATGATATGACTCTATAAAATGAAGAAGTGTGAATCTTTTAACGTAGCTTTTTATACACCACTTTATGAAAGCACTAAGCTCTTTGTAGATATGTTTAAAATTAGTAGTTGCACACTAAAATTCAGGCTTTATCATTGACTTCCAAGAATCTTTTTAGCCCTTGGAATTTTATGTTGAGTACCTTTTTTTTTCTTCTTCTTCTCATTTTAAGATGTAGATATAGCAGAGATGGAAGCTGAGATTGAAGATACTTTTTTTGTTTTATTTTCATTTTTTGGCCCCAGCTCATTTGGTTCATATAATCTTGGAAATAGTTATTTCTGTTTGCTTAAAAGTGAGAAAATGCTCTTTAGAATAGAGAAGTACTGGCATTTTATAGAAATATTTTAGTAATTCCTGGCATCTTTCTCACCCTAAAATACTTTGTTACTGCATCATTTAAAAGTCTTCTGCTTCTTAAAAGAGTAATTGGATCAACAAATAATTAGCTGAATAAAAATGAGTAATTAGATAAATAAAAATATATACTTATGGAGATTGTAGTCCTAGAAAATATTGGGTCTCGTTAGGGTTAGAGGAGGGAATAACATAAAATATGCTGTGATTCTTTAGGGCTGTGTAAACAAGGCAGATGAATCGGGAACAGCATGGTGATGATATTTTTTACTTTGAGATTGTTTAGAATACTTGGGAAGTATGTTTTCCATTACCTTAAATGGCATGATTGATAAAAGCCATACATTTGACTTAATGCCTTTGATATTCTTTCCAATTGTGTGATTTTTAAAGGTGACAATTTGGTAGCCTGTCTCACCTTAGATTGGTATCACTGGTTAGTTAGTATGCTTGTTAGATACTAGGATTTGTTTTTTAAGCATAAAGATGTAATATTAAAAAAAAAAAAACTCTGCTGGCACTTAGGAATGAAATTAAACAGGAGTGCCTCTGTGTGAGTACTTCATAAATAGAGATTTAATTGTGTGTGTATACAGTGTTGTTAAAAAATAATTTTTAAGAAACACATTTTGAGACAACAAAAACTGATACCAGATGGTGAAGCTGTTTTCATGAAAGCAGTTGAAACTTTACACCACCTGCCCTACCAGAGCTCAAGGGAAGAGTTTATAGAAATCTGTTCAATAATACTGCACAAGCCTTATAAATTCTTTGAAAAAAGCTTCTTAAAGAAATGTTTCCCTTCAGAACCCTAAAAACAAAATAAGATAAAACTCAGGCTAACGTGTTTCATGTCTGCTTTACCTTTTTTCCTGAAGGACTTCTGAAGCACTTTGCAAGATTGAAGTTACATATAAAATGTAGAGGTCAAATGTTATTACTACCTAAAGGGATGTCCTGGGTACTTTGCTATAAAATGCACTAATGTCTGTTTTGTGTACCAGTTAAGAGCAGTCATTGAGAAGACACTCCCAGATATGTTCTTTATTAGTTGTATGACTTGGACAAATTATTTAACCAACCACTGCCTCTGTGCCTTCATCTCTAAAATGGATGTAATAATGTTACCTGTCTCACATAGTTGTCTGGAGGATGAGTTAATATTTGTATGTAGCTCTACACAATGCCTGAAACAAAGGACTATGTGTTTGCTATTTTTATTACCAAATGTAGTAACAAATAACTTCTCTATTGACTACAACTTTAAATCTATTTTCTGTGCAATAATGCATCATTATTTCAGATCTAATTTGTATTGTGTGGTAGCCGGAACATAGGCTAAGATGGCATTGTCTTGTATACATTCTCTTTTTCTGTTTTTTAAAATTTATGAAGCAAATTAAGCTAGTAATTGAAATTAACTTTCGAAGTACTTTAGCAAATTCTTACAGTGCATATATTAATTATATGTCATTATAATGAAATTAATTGCCGGATAGTGAATATATGTTTAGAAACACATGAGAGGAGTATTGAACTTTTGCACAGAAAAGATAATTCTTAAACATTTAGAAATCATCGATATTTATTAATTTAATTTTACATTGGCAGTTAGAAGCACAGGACTTCTCAAGATTTTCATTTTATTATTTAGTTGAAATTTTGATTAATTTGCAAGGTTTACCAATATGAATTAATCTAAGTTTCCATTTGCTAGAAAAGGGAAGGCCAGGCGCAGTGGCTCACACCTGTAATCCCAGCACTTTGGGAGGCCGAGATGGGCGGATCACCTGAAGTCAGGAGTTCGAGACCATCCTGACCAACATGGAGAACTCCGTCTCTATTAAAAATACAAAATTAGCCAGGAGTGGTGGCACATGCCTGTAATCCCAGCTACTCAGTAGGCTGAGGCAGGAGAATGGCATGAACCTAGGAGGCAGAAGTTGTGGTGAGCCCAGATTGCACTGTTGAACTCCAGCTTGGGCAACAAGAGCAAGATTCTGTCTCAAAAAAAAAAAAAAAAAATAGGAATAGTGCTGAGAAAAGATCTAAGTGTGAAGTTTTATCTTTAGCTAATTATTAGAATTCAGTATTGAAGTTCACATGTGGAAAATAGCTAATTGAATGTTGATAGTTTTAATGAGGAAAATAGTTTATTCAGTGTTTATATGAATTTAGTTTTAAAAATGAATTGGTTATTTTACATTTTTAAATAGGAAAGTATCAAATGCACACATTTTAAATAACCATATTTAAATTTTTCTTTTTGTTTCCAGCTTTATTGAGATGTGATTATCAAAGATCTTATATGTTTAAGGTATACAGTGTGATGATTCGATATCCCTATATATTGTGAAATGGTTAACAGAAGCTAATGACATAACTGTCACCTAACAGAGTTGTGTGTGTGTGTGTGTGTGTGTGTGGTAAGAACACTTAAGATGTACAGTCTTAGCAAATTTCAGGTGTACAATATGTTGTTATTAGCTATAGTCACCATGCTATATATTACATCTCCAGCATTTATTCTTCTTCTAACTGAAAGTTTGTAACCTTTATGTGGGATCTATGTATAGGTGGAATCTAAAAAAAAAATGAACTCATAGAAACAGAGTAGAATGGTGATTAATAGGGACTGAGAGGTGGGGTTAATGGTGAGGTGTTGGTTAAAAAGTTTTTAATTCAGCCAGGCGTGGTTGCTCATACCTGTAATCCCAGCACTTTGGGAGGCCCAGGCGGGCGGATCATGAGGTCAAGAGTTCCAGACCAGCCTGTCCAATATGGTGAAACCCTGTCTGTACTAAAAATACAAAAATTAGCCGGGTGTGGTGGTGTGTGCCTGTAGTCCCAGCTACTCGAGAGGCTGAGGCAGAAAAATCACTTGAAGAAGAATCACTGGGAGGTGGAGGTTGCAGTATGCAGAGATTGTGCCACTGCACTCCGTCCTAGGTGACAGAGCGAGACTCCATCTCAAAATTGTTTTTTTATTCCAAAATGTATTTTGAAATTACATGGAAATTAATGGTGAACTTTTCAAGCTTTCTGTAGGATCTTATTTATTTATTTATTTATTTTTAATAAGGTAGTGATGGCAGCGGCAACCCATCTGGAGCCACTGCTGCCATCAAACTGGCTGCAGCGGAGAGGTGCGGCCAGGGCTGCATACTCCAGGGAGATGGCGTGAGCCAAGGACAAGTGGGAGCCCTGCCCCTTCCGAGTTGGTAGAGCGGGAGATCCTCGGGTGCAATTGCAGCTGCCAAGTTGTGGTTGTGGGACCCAGGCCTCCCACTCCGTGGAGCAGACAGCAGTCCTGCTCTCCTGGGTGTAGCTACAGATGTCCAAGTCGTTGCTGTGCGTTCAAGGCACCCCTGTGTTCTTGGTGGAGGCTGGGAGCAGTCAGGAGCCCTGTGTTCCTGGTTGCAGCAGCTGCGGCCCAAGCCAAGGCTACAGAGCCAGGCATCTAGGCATCTCTGCACTCTTGGGGACCAGAAGAGTCCCCCTACCCCCGCAAGCTCAAAGGTGGCTGCTCCTACTGCCTGGCCTCTCCCTGCTCCCGCTGTCCGCTCCTACCTCAGAGCAAGACGGGGGCCGAGGCCAGGTGCTGTCACAGCACATCTGGATGTGTGCACTCTTGCGGAAGTGCTGATAGGCCAGCTTCCTGCTGTCTGGGCCCTCGTCTGGCCTTTGGGTCCTGATGAGCATGGGAGGGAGGAAAGCCCAGGGAGCACTGAGGGCAACTCAGCACTGGCCTGCAGACACCTCTTGGCATGAACAGCCTGGGCGCCGTGAACAGCAGGAGGTGAAGCTGGACCATGGGCAGAAGGGAGCAGGTCCTCGGTGAAGCTCCACCTTCAGGCCAGGGAGGGCCTGAAGGTTGGGGGCCGACTAGTCCTGCGGACCACAGTAGGAACTTGTGGTGCCTTTTCTGGGCCTGCCTATGGCCGCCCATGGACCAGTTGGTGTGCACTTCCTCCCCTGAGCCCCATAAAAGCCCTCAGATCAACCAGAGCTGGGCAGACATCAGGACGACCTGCTGCAGGGAGGAGCTACCCACTCCGGGGCCTACTCTCTGCTGAGAGCTGCAGACATCAGATGACCTCACTACAGAGAGGAGCTCCCCACCCAGGACCTGCTCTGAGCTATTTTGTCACTCAATAAAGCTCCTCTTCGCCTTGCTCACCCTCCATTTGTCTGTATACCTGATTCTTCCTGGACACGGGACAAGAACTTGGGACCTGAGAGATGCAGGGGCTGAAAGAGATAACACAAACAGGGCCGAAACGCTTCGCCTTCTCACCGTGTTATGCGTGAAAACAAGGAGAGAAGAGCTGCGGCCCTTCAGGGAACTGAGACCTGGAAGCGCCCCGAGGCAGGGCTGTGACTCCCTCTTTGGGCCTCTTAGGTTCCTGTAGTCTCAAGCTTCCAGCCACCACTATGTTTCCTGGTGGCAGCCGTGGAAGCTGCTTGTGGTGTGCCCGGTCCGGCTGCAGCCTTGCAGAGAGCTGGCGCCTGTGCAGACACCTGCTGCTGGCTGCCCCACTGCAGCAGCCAGTGTGCCTCACTGTGTGCAGTGGCTGGACCCCATGCTCGCTTGCTCACACACACCTCACTGCTCCACACCTGGCTCGCCATCGGCAGTTACGGGATCCAGGCCGGTAGCGTCAGCCGAGCACAGCCTGCTCACCCCGAATGGGTGAAACAAGCCCAGTGGGTTAGAGCAGAACTCAGGCAAAGGCGCCGCCAGCCGCAGAGGCTTCTGGCCAGAAAAGCAACACTCCGAGGATCCTGCAACAGTAGTTTTACAAAGTGTTTATTTTGTCATATAAAAATCTGGTTTTTAATATTTGCAAAAATAAAATTACAGATGAAGTTTTTCAGTAGTGTTTATTTCTGTATTTATACAATAGAAATTCAAGTAAATATCTTTCAGTGAAAAATACATTCGTTTCTTCACTAAATATTAGGTATGTTTTGTGTGTGAGAAACTATGATAGTTACTGGTTTTATATTGATGAACAAAACAGAAATGGATTCTGTACTCAAGGATCTCAGCATCTGTTGGATATGATGGATATATTTACCCTGATTGATCATTACGCATTGTATGCATATATCAAAATGCCACATTTACCCCGTAAATATGTCAATTAATATGTATCAATAAAATGCATATTTTGCAAAAAGAAAAGGCTCAGGAAAAAGAAATATAGTATGGGTGATATATGAAGCAAAAACAAATATAAAATTACACGTTCTGTTTAGTGTAATTAAGCAAAGAAATGGAGCAAGAGAACAAAGAGACTTGAATGATCTATGCATAGTCAGAAATGGTCACTTGATGGGAAAGACATTAAAGGTGAACTCTCAAGAATAAGCAGGAGCCAGCCATGTTAGGAACAGGCAGGCAGCATTCCAAGCAGAGACAATGGCATATGGGAAGGCCATGAGGCAAGAAAGAGTCTGGAGAAGAGAGGCAGTGTGGCCAGAGAGTGGTGTCCACGGAGTATGTATCCGCAGATTTTGATGGCTGACTGGATGAATGGATGACCACAGAAGCCAACTTTCAATGGTAGAAGTGCAGAATAGCTTTCTCCACCTGTAGGATGGTGGTTCTTTCATCTGCTACACCCTGTGGCTTCTCATTCCATTTCACTGTGGGCTGGGATTTGTCTTATTTACCTGTCCCTTCATAGAATGTTAAAGAGGTTTAATAATCTTTAAAACTATTGAGTTAAAAATAGATGAAGACATCAAATAGTCACCTGGCAGTTGAGAAAAATTAAAATAATTGGGAGAATATCTTAGGAGCTGATTCTCTCAGAGGCTGAGGTTTCCCTCAGAGAGTCAGTGGTAGAGTGTGTCCTTTGCATTATGAGCACCTGAGAGGGGAGGTGTTGCTAGTCAAATGCTGCATCTTCGACTGATCCGTAAACCTAACACATACTAAGTTATCTGCTCTCCCTCTTTCGCTTTTTCTGTGGACACAAATATTAAGTTCCTGGATGATGCCTCAGACCACAAACTATCTATCAAGATGGTGATGGAATTCTAAGAAATTTTATGAGTTGGAGTGGCTGCAGTTAATCTTAAGTAAGACATGTGAAAATAGGTTGTAAACCTTTTACACTTGATGTTTTGGCAGGTTTCAAAACTTTGAATTTAATTCTGAGTGTTCTAAAATTTCTTGCATTCCCTTAACCTTTCTTTTAAAAGATGCTGATTTTATGAGGGCTGATCATTTGAGGTTTTATTTGTCTGTCATCCCGCCCATGGTGCCAGAAGGACTGTGCTTTTAATCATGCCACTCATTCCTTCAGCAAATTCTTTTTCAGTGCCATGTTCCTCTCTGCACTACTTGCTGATCATACGGAAGGAAATAAATGTTGTCCTTGTAAAGCATAAGACCTGGTGTGGGAGACAAACATTAAGCAAATAAACAAATATATAAAATTAGAGGTTGTGTTAAGTGCTGTGAGGAAAAGTAGAGGGTATTGTGAGAGAGAATAACTTTGTTATCCACTTTGGATCGGGTCATTGGGGAGGGATTTCTTTGTAGTTGGTTTAGATGTAACTGAAAGATAAGGAGTCAGCAAAGGGAATAGTGGGGTAATGGGAGGCCCTAAGGCCTCTATCCCCCACAGATGTTAATTATTTTTATCTTAAAATGGAAGATTATATGTGTAATTGAGCTCTAGCTTACTGTTATTCACAACGTGAAGTGGGTTGTGTTCCAAAACAAAATCATGATTTGCTGAATTACTGTTTGGATTGTGTTAGAAGGTATGTATTTCTTTGCCTTTAAGTGTGGAAGAGATAAACATGAAATGAGCAGAAAGTGACTAATTTATCCAGTGTATAATTATTGTGTGTTTGCTTAATATAGCTTTATCTTTTAACGTTTAATGCTGATAATTTAAGGAATCTTGGGTTGCTGGAAAAAGTAAAAGCTAGATGCCTCTAACACTGTTGGATGTTGCAAAGTGAGGAAAACCCATTGCAGACAGGCCAAGAAAAGTTAAAAAGAAGCTGAAAGATGAAAAATATGATGGAAAGAGGGCTGGGTGGTCAGTTGTGGTAACATGCTTTTAAAATAATTTTTTTTTTGAGATAGGGCTCTCACTGTGTCGCCCAGGCTAGAGTACAGTGGTATAGTCGTAACTCACTACAGCTTTAACCTCCTGGGCCCAAATGATCCTTTCACTGCAGCCTCCCAAATAGCTTGGACAACAGGTGTGCGCCACCGTGCCCGGCTATTTTTTTTTTTTAAATATATTTTGTAGAGACAGGATTTCGCCGTGTTGCCCAGTGATCCACCCACCTCAGCTTCTCAAAGTAATGGAATTATAAACATGAGCCACCACCCCGGCCAAAATTTTTATTTTATTTTTTTTCCTGTAATTAGAGTTAAATATGAAGTGGTTACATGTTTTTAAGATCTTTACATGATCTTATTACATCATAATTAATTCAGTGCTTATATGTGAAAATGTCTGCACTGAAGAATCTCAAAAACTTTTTTTTTATATTTGATCAGATTTGGTATAATTTTATCTTATGCAGAACATATTTGCTAACGATTAATTTGGGAGGCTTGCTGTGTTTCACTTGCATAATAGATGTGTGGCTGGGGAACCAGCTCAGAGACAAGCTCTCTACACTTCCTGAAGTTCTTTTTTTGTTAAGTCTTCTGAGAGCCAAGGAAAGTTATGCCAACTCCTTGTTTTAAACATTTTAGAAAATTGCAAAAGCACAAGGTAGACAGGGTTGATGTTTGTTTAGAAATAATATTTTTTAAAAATAGGAAGTTCATTTTCATGTGTTTTCTGTGTTAAAGACCAAAAGTACCTACGATTGTCTGCCTTCAGGGAAGGAGAATATAAAATAAAAATAAAAAGCAATCCTAAGTGAAAACAGTTCTTCACTTTCTTCCTTATATAGTCAGAAAAATAGTTTCATTTTTCTTTTAAGCCTGAAACCTGTGATTATATTATTTTGCTTTTGTTTTTCATGTCAGTAGCCATTTTAAACTACCTTTGCCTTTCATATGATCATTTAAAAATAATGTTTCACTGAATTTTGAATGCTTATAAATGATTCTGTATATTTGTTCAGGTCTTCTTCAGCTTATTCAATCAAAATTAAATGTGTTTTCCATGTAAATCCAATTGACAAAGCCTTGTTATTTTAGTAAGATATTTATGCCCTAAAACAAAAGTGAAGGAAACATAAAATAGATATATAAGCTTAATGAGGGATGAAAGCTTATATTATTTTGATGAAAGGATTATCTTTACTATTAGAAATGGATTGAGTGATAGTGTTTCTGACCATATTTTATTTTGCACTCAACCTTACAAATGGGTGTGACAACACTGTTAATTGTGTCATAAAAAAAAAAAAAATCCTAGGTCAGCTGATCAGAAAGTACTATTATGCTATTTTTTCCTATGTGCCATGGCCAAAACTATATATTATCATCACCTATTGTTGTCTATGCTGTTTAACAATAAATGATAATATATTTACACGGTTACATTACACATGTATTTAACAATCTAAGTTCATAGTACTTAAATGTAAAATAACAATTTCGTATCTTTTGCAGAAAACGCATGTTTCAGAAGAGATGGGTGAAATTTGATGGCCTTAGCATTTCTTACTACAATAATGAGAAGGTAAATACATTTTACAGTTTTCAAAAATTGCTTTTTTATGCATACTAGGTGTACTTCAGTAAAGTAAGCAAGCGGTTTGGTTTTTAAGAATAGGAGGTGGTTTCTCAACATGAAAAGAATTTGAAGTTGCAACTAATAAATATCGTACCATATGCTTAGTTAATTAAAATCAGATGATTTTTGTCTTAAGTATGTACTTTCTTTTAACACACTAATTTTAAGATTTAACCACATGCTTTTTTTTGGTAGCTCTTAATCTAACATTATTTTCTCATTATTTAGAGATTTTCACCCCCTAATATTGGCAATACCTATGGTTCTAATATAAATTTAGGCATCTTCTTACATATTGCTTCTTTATTGCTGCAGGACAGAAGAATATATGCTTTTAGACAGACAGTAACATAGTGCAACATAACACACACTGCATACCCTATGGCTGAGAATTATGGAAGATATAGAGAGGTGTTAATTGTTTGGTTTCACTTTGCAGTGACTCAGAACATCAAATGGGTATAAACACACCTCTTGGAGGTTTACAAGATGGTTGGATGAATATTTTTGAAAAACTGTTGTTTTTTTTTTTTTTTTTTTTTTTTTGGAGACAAAGTCTTGCTGTGTTGCCCAGGCTGGAGTATAGTGGCATGATCTTGGTTCACTGCAGCCTCTGCCTCCTGGGTTCCAGCAATTCTCCTGCTTCAGCCTCCCAAGTAGCTGGGATCACAGGTGTGCACCACCGTGCCTGGCTAATTTTGTAGTTTTAGTAGAGACAAGGTTTCACCATGTTGGCCAGGCTAGTCTCGAACTTCTTATCTCAAGTTATCTGCCGCCTTGGCCTCCCAAAGTGCTGGGATTACAGACATGAGCTACCGTGACCAGCCTTAAAAGCTGTTTTCTGTTTTAGCTTTTTTTTTTTTTTTTTTTTTTTTTTTTTTTTTTTTTTCTAGTTTGCTTGTACATTTGAATGTGAAGACAATTCGTTCCCTAGGGTGAGTAGAAGGTAGTCTATATAGCTGACAGAATCTCACTGCTGGTTTTCTCCATCACCTGTAACCTTTTCTGGTTTGATTGAAATGAGGAGGAAAACTACTTAGAAGCGAGACAGGCTTCCATGCCATAAGACTGTTGTTGGTGATACCATTATTTTCATTTGACATAATTTCTAGTAACCGTCAAACTGGATTGTTTTTCCCTCTTTCTCTCAGTTTGTTCTTTTAAAGCTCATCTGAACTGCAGTGAAGAGATGAGGACCTCTCACATTTTTAGTTATTGATGCAATGAAAATGATGAAGCTTGGTTTGAAATTGAGATTAAAGAGTTCATATAAAAATGAGATATTGCAAATCATTTAGCTTAATATTAAAAAGTTTAAGTTGTTATTTTCTTTGACATTTCATCCATTTATTGTCTAGATGGTTGGTTTCATTTTGGCAAAACACAGAAACACTGGATTCGGTGTTTCCTAAAAGGAGGCATGGTTTCTGTTGTAACTCTTCTAGCAAAAGGGATGCATAGGTGTGGCCATAGCCGCTATCGTGGCTGCGTGACCCAGTGGTAACAGCTGTGTGAACTGAGCACAGTTCTTTTAATGTTTAAATGGGCACTTGAGGAGCATGTGGTTGGGCCTTTGGGAGGTAGTGTGCAGAGTTACACATTCCCTAGGTTTCTTCCACTTTCCTTGAGGCTGCCAATCATGTCTCTGTAAGGACTTCTTCATTATATCACAGAAAATGGCATGATCCAAACAACCCTGATATTTTATCCCCTGTAAAGAAATCTAACTCACCCCCATTTTCACCCAGCTGTGGCAGAATTGCCCTGTGATCGCTTCATTGTCTCAAAATGGTAGATAAATGACAAACTTGACCTAGATATCTGTGTGTTACAGGCTCAAGGGATGCTTTAAAATTTCTTTCCTTAAGGAAAATTTTATACTCTGAAAAACACAGGCATTGTGAGCGTTGCTGTCATTTGAGTATTTTTTTTTATTGTCTTTATCTTGTACTGTTGCAAGACAAATATAAAAATCAGTGCTACAATGTTAAAAATTACAAGATTTTTCTTGGGATCTCAGATTTTAAATGAGCCATTAGATAAACTACAACTTTCTATGGTTATAGTGACATAGTATTTTGCTTGTTAAGTATATTTTGATCACCTCTGGGGAATTATGTTTTTATATTATTCTACCAGAAATATTTGCTTGTTAAATATATCGTTATAGGTGTGTAGGTTATTTATTAAGGAATTGTCTTCTCTTTAACAGGATCTATTGGAAAGATAATCTTTTTTTGATCCCTGTTTCTTTCAGTACAGTGCTACTTGACTTATTTCTAGTGACAAAATGGGTTACTGTTAACATTTTCCTCAACAAATAGTTAATTATCTCACTAGAGGGATATTGTTATAAGTTCCTTTAATTCTTATGCAAACTACAATTTGGAAACAGATCATGTAGGGGATAAACTGTAAATGTTTTTAGGCATTCTAATTCCTGCTGTCTGGTCTCAGCCACTACAGACTTAGAGGAGAGGGGTTTTTACACTGTCCCCAAAGATGCCGTGCCCTTTCCCACCTCCTTAGGTTGACTGACAATGGAAAGATGTTATCTTCCTCTTTTGAGTTTCTAGAGCACTTATTGGTCTAGTTTTGGCCTTGTATTGCCATTTTAACCTACTTGCGTTTGTAGGGTTTGCTTTGTTAAGCCAATCATGTCATGTGTCTCTGCCTAATGATCTTTTTAAACAGTGACTGAGTATACACTATGGGAAACTGGAACATGTCTTTTCCTACATGTTCCCCTTGTGTTTTTGTTCTTCCGTCTGAGACTCCCTAGCCATTGCCATCCATCAACATTCTCAGCAAACATCAGACCCATCTTGTTATTCACCTCCATGAGTCTTTTCTTTATTTTCTCCAACGTATGACGTTTGAAAAACAATATGCAGGAAAATTCAGAAGGAAAACAAACTGAAACTAGGGAGGCAAATCCGGATACTGTTGCACTAAGCCAGGTGTTAATTTATTAGCATGTAGACTAATGTATAGGCTCAGTGGAGGCTCAGCGGAAGTGATAAGAAATGAATTTCAAGAAATATTAAAAATGAGCCATTCAGAAAATATTTCTATAGTATTAGCTACGTGAAAGGTGGTGAGGAACATAGATAAATGACCTGAAGCCTATTTGGGGAGACTATATTAATCAAATGATCACACGGGTAAATATAAAGTCACCGTTTAAATTACAATGAATAATTTTTATAAAGGAAAAATTCAGGTTGCTATTAGCTTAAATTCGGGTTATCTATGAGGATGAGGGGCCTGAGAGATTGTGCTGGTCAGAGAGGCTTTCTTCAGGAGGATATATTTATGCTGAAATATGAAGGAGGAGGAGGCAGTAAGTATGTGCAGATTGGTCTGAAAACAATTCCTTGCAGAGCAAACAGTGTATGCAAAGGCACTGGCTTGGGTAGAAATGTGATATATTCAGGAAACCTCAAGAAAACCAATGTGACAGTAATTCAGAGTTGGTGAGTGGTGGGGAGGAAGTTGATTCTAGATGTGGGGAGAATGCAAGTTATGTGGGTGCAAAGGAACCAGCAAAGGTCAAAGATGACTTCATTCTATTTCAGATGGACTAGAAGAGTTGATATTTTAATGGACGAGTATAAAGAGAGCGTAAGTCTTCAGGTGAAAGTAAATTCAGTTTTAAAGTTTGTGGTACGTATGAGATAGTTACATAAACTATTGATTACTTGAAATATGGCAGTGAAATTGAGTGAAATGAATAGATAAGAAAAGAAGAGAGAAATTTTAGATTACTCTGAATAAAGTTTGTAGAGCTGGAAGACATTATATTAAGTGAAATAAGCCAGGAACAGAAAGTTAAACAGTATATATTCTCACTCATGAGGAAGCCTTTTTCAAAGTGAATCTTACCAAAGTAAAAAGTAGTACAGAGGATACTAGAGGCTGTGAAGGGTAGGAAGAAGGAGGGCATAGGGAGAGATTTGTTAAAGGGCAGGAACTTACAGCTAGAGAAGAGGAATAAGTCCTAGTGTTCTATAGCAGTGTAGGATAACTGTAGTTAACACTAATTTAATATAGTTTAAAATAGCCAGAAGGAGGATATTGAATGTTTCCAACACAGAGAGATGATAAATATTTGAGATGGTGGATATGCCCATTACCTGATCTGATCATTACATTTTATATGTATTACGACATCACTGTATCATAACATCACTATGTATCCCATAAATATGAACAATTATTATGTGTGAATTTAAACAATTAAAAAAAAACAGTGGAAAGGGACTTTTATAGGGAGAGAAGATAAAGTAAAAAGGAGAAGAAATAAGTTGTTTACTAAGTGCTTATTTCTTGACATCCTTCTCTCTTTTCTGTATAAGGTTGCCCATTCATCTTCCTGAATCATAGCTCATATACCATACTCAGTTTTGGCTGCGTGGGAGGACATAGGAGAGCCTTCATTGCATTCGTATTTAAGGTTACATTAAAGAATGGATAGGATTTTGATGGATAAATAAAGGCAGGGATGGGAGACTGTAACAGAGCTAGTGAAGGAGAAGAAACTTAAAAAAATACTCAGAGATAATGCCATGATGATATTGTGTATCTCCTTAAATAGCAGAAGAGGATATCCTTCCGGTAGAATTCCATGATGCTAATGATGACTGTCCCTTACCAATTGCTAAGGCAGGAGCTTATGGCTAGGAGAAATATTAAACTTAATACTTGCTTCCTGCATGGAATGGTTTGCTTTTTTTCCGAAACAGTTATATCTGGGACCTGCTCAAAAGTGTGGGTTCCAAGGATAATGCTGTGGAAGGGAAGAGAAAAAGAAATCCCTTAAGGATGTATCCAAACTCTTCTGATATTCCAGACCTTCTGCAATGTGGCTTGGTATACGTTATCAGTCTCCTGTCTTTTGACTCTACGTTGTTGTCATCTTATTTCTCTGCTTTACGCCTCCATTATTTGGTCTTTTTGACCAGAATGCCTCCCACACACTTGTCTATCTGCTTAAAATTAAGGTTTTTTTAAAAGTCAGGTTTAAATACCACCATGTTTGTAAAGATATCCCTCACAGCCTTTAAGCAGAATTGAGATTTTCCATCTTTATACTTTTATATCCCTTAGTTTTTACTCAGTTTTAAACTCTTCTCTCATTGCATTAGCTGGCTTTTCATTTTGAGGCTCCTTGAAAGTATAAACACTCTAAATTTTCTTTCCAACACGAGACCCAGAAAATATCAAGAGTTGAAATTGTGCAGTAGTTATCACGACATGATTTTAGAGGGTCCAGGAAAATGAAGATGGATAAAAAGTTATCAAAGTCCTAAGAATGGCCTTTTTTTAAAAACAAAATTTGTAATACTTATATGCTGTTTGGAAACAGATAAATCTGTCTTTTTTATTCTTTATTCGTTGGAGAGTAAACATTAAAATGATTCAGTGTGAGGTTGAGATGCTCATCGTCAGAACTTTGAGTAACATGGTTAATTTAGAAAACCCAGTATGTGTTTAAGGTATATTTTGGTTCCGAATATGTAACAGACTTGTTTTAAAATGGTTCAGTTACAGTACCTGTTGTGGCCAGCAGATGCCTGCAAACACCATAAAATCATATTGAGCAGATGGTTTTAAAGAACATGCTACTGGTTTTTGGAACTCGGTATTGCTAGTCTAGTAGGATTGCTTGTATTTGATTCTTTCTCTTTTAATTCCAGATGAAGAGAAAGTTAAAAAGACATCTCACTTCAAAGAAGGGGACATTTAATAGTTTCTTTTCTTGGGTATTACTTGAGAGTATGAGTGGACGTATTACCTGTATGTCATTTAAAAAATTTGGATTGAAATTATAAAAGAGAAGCAGTTGTAAATAGCGTGCCATTCCTTTTTGATAAGATCAAGAGAATTTCATTTTCATATGTTTTCTTTTTTTTTCTAACCAATACAGGAGATGTATTCAAAAGGAATAATTCCCCTTTCTGCTATATCAACAGTACGAGTTCAAGGAGACAACAAATTTGAAGTTGTTACAACACAAAGAACTTTTGTTTTTAGAGTAGAAAAAGAAGGTAAGATTATTTTTTATCCCCATGAAATACTTACATTAATTTATGAGTAATCATTTTAATAAATCAGTTAGACTAGCAATGTCAAGAAACCTTTAAATATATTACTTTTTGATAACTTACATTTTAAAATTAATTTTTCAAATGCATAATGTTAAAACATAAATAAGTTGACAAGTTATTTGTTTTCTCTTTCATCAACAAATATTTAGTGAGAAGCTATTGTGTGCTGAGGACTCATACGTTCTGGGTATACAGTTGTGAAAAAAAAGTGGACAAAATTCTCTGCTTTCATGGAGCTAGCCTTTGAGATGTTGCAAATAATGCAAAATGGTTATTTGATACGCAAAAACAATTTTTCTAACTATTAGTTGGTTTTATGGACATTTATGGCAGGCTTTAGCTCAGTGACTCCCAACCTTTTTGCACCAGGGACTGGTTTCGTGGAAGACAGCTTTTCCGTGAACTGGTTGTGGCGAGATGGTTCCTGGACGATTGAAGCACATTACATTTATTGTGTGTTTTAATTCTATTATTTTTACATTGTATATAACGAAATAATTATACAACTCACCATAATGTAGAATCAGTGGGATCCCTGAGCTTGTTTTCTTGCAACTAGATGGCCCCGTCTAGGGGTGATGGGAGACAGTGACAGATCATCAGGCATTTCAGGCATTAGACTCTCATAAGGAGCACGCAGCCTAGATTCCCTGCACGCATATTTTACGGTAGGGTTTGTACTCCTGTGAGAATCTAATGCCCCCGGTGATCTGACAGGAGGTGGAGCTCAGGCAGTAATGCCAGTGGTGGGGAGTGGCTGTAGATGCAGATGAAGCTTCGCTGGCTTGCCTGCTGCTCACCTCCTGCTGTGTGGCCCTGTTCCTAACAGACCATGTAATGGTACCAGTCCATGGCCTGGGGTTTGGGGACCCCTGCTTTAGCTGACTGCACAGGCACAGTAATCATTCTATTGTAAATTTAGGAGCATCTTTTATATTTCTTGAATTCTTTTCATCTACATAATCTATGGGACACTTGATGGTAAAAGCTGATCCCAAAGATGGCACATGTTTTCTGGATTGAGTTTAAATGTGTATAGAGAAATCTTTTCTGAATTTTGTTTGAATAAGGGTGGGGGAGGAGCCAGAGAAGTTAAAAGTTCTCTGTTATGTATTTTATTTGATTATTGTAATATGTCATTACTATAAATTTACTAGTTTTAGTAATTTAGGTAATACCATCTCATTAAGAATTATGATTTTAACTTATAGACAACTTTTATTTAGGAATAGATATATAATTCAACCTGATTTTTAGAAGTACTTCTTTGTGCTTTAATTATTTGAATAATAATGGTATAGGAAATTGACTGAATATCTGATATGTGCCAGACATTTTGCTAATTCTTCATTTTCACAACAGTCTTATAATGTAGGTAGTATTACAATTATTATCCTTTATTTTTTTGAGACAGAGTTTCACTCTTGTTGCCCAGGCTTGAGTGCAATGGTGCAATCTCGGCTCACTGCAACCTCTGCCTCGCGGGTTCGAGCGATTGGTTCAGCCTCCCAAGTACCTGGGACTACAGGCATGCATCACCACGCCCAGTTAATATGTTTTTTTTTGTATTTAGTAGAGACGGGGTTTCACCATGTTGGTCAGGTTGGTCTCAAATTCCCGACCTCAGGAGATCTGACTGCCTCGGCCTCCCAAAGTGCTGGGATTACAGGCATGAGCCATTGTGCCTGGCCATTATTATCCTATTTTTACAGATTAGAGTGTTCACCACTAGTTGGAAATGACTACAGTGTTAACTATTATGGGGCAACATTTTCTTTATTTTAAACTGCTAGATTCCTGGCATGTATGTCAGTGCATAGCACATAAAAAGCAGTCAGTAAATATTATATACCACTAAAACATTTCCATTGTTTCTTGGGGTACTCAATAAATGGGTACATTCCAGCAGGCCTTCACACTGGAGCAGCGTGGTTCAAACTGTGGATTACTGAGATCAACTTAGTGGTTTATGATGTCACCAGAAACACTCTCCCTCAATAAAAAGACAAACCCCAAACAGAAAATAATAAATATCAAAGTGCATTGCCTACAGTAGGTGTTATGTTGTGGAACATATCTATCTATGTACATAGTGTATAGATGTAGCATTAAAAAAAAGTTTCTTTCTTGGTTTTTAAAAATAATGTTGAACTAAAGCTAGAGTCCCAGAGTAGGGGTCAGCAAACTGATCTGCAGCCTTAATCTGGCTCAGTGCCTGTTTTTGTAAATGAAGTCTTGTTAGATAACAATCACTGTCATTCATTCATTTCTCATTCATTCTCACTCAGTGGTTATCACTGAGTAGTTGTGGCACAGACTGCGGCCAGTAAAGCCTAAAATGTTTACTATTTGATTTTTCAAAGAAAAGGTTTGCAAACCCCTGCCCTCAAGCATTTTACCTAGAATTACCTGTATGTATGAGGAGCCACTTTTTGTGAATTACTGTCTGAAATTCAGAAAATTTTCCACAGTTGTGATACTTGATATGGGACTTCCATTTGAAATCACAGTTTTTCTCTTACTGTATTTCTTGAAGAACGTGGCATTGCTTCTCTTGAATGACTATCCTGGCAGTCTTTCCTTATGGTTTGGTTTCCACCACCGTGAAAGTTAGCTGCCTGTTTCTTTGAGGTGCTTATCACCTTTCTCTTGGCCTCTCCAAATAAATTTCACACTGCTACATAGCCTGCATTTTAAGATAGACATACTAAATAAAGCTTCCAACTTGTATGAAAATCTGTTTAGCCATATTTACTAAGTTAAACAGACACGTTTTATTTAAGTAGAGTGTACCAACCCACACATGTTTAAAAGTTTCATGTTCACAATTGACAGATAAATCCTTCTGTGGTGTATAGTTCATCTTTGTTATATAAACTTAGGACAGTATAAAAATTTCATGAACTTCAGTATAAATTTATTGTTTTAAAAATCAGTTGTAGGTCTTTAATTTTTGAAACCATAGACATATTGCTTCAGTGAAAACAGACTGTATACACATGGAATTAGTGAATGAGTTATTTTGATTGAAAGTTATTTTTACATAGTAACAACTCACAATTTTAAAGATAAATACGTGTAGCGGTGTGTGTACATATATATATGTATATGTATATGTTTATGTATCTGTATGTTTAGTATGGAACTTTCAACAGTATACTAAATATGTTCTATTAAGTGATCTTTTTTCCTTCCGTGTATACAAATGATTGATTATTTTTATTTTGTGGGAATTGGTAGATCAACTATAGTGGCTTAAGGACTTTGACTTAATGAACTTTAAGCTAAATTAAAGTCTATTTTGATTGAGGGAAGAAGCAAAATCAAAGTTTAGAACAAAAAGGAAAAAGTTTTGTCATCTTAACAGATATGAATTCTTTATTTTTCGTGAAAAGGCTTTGACCTATCTATAATAGCTATTCTTTGTCTTCCCTGACCAGTGTTATTATTTCTAAACTGCTGCATCACCCCCTGGTGTTACTAAGACAGGATTATAGTTTGGAATCTTTTCCTCGCAAGTTTTCTAAGGCTTCCATTCCCCTCCCCCCTGTTTCCTAATGAAATATTGTTCTTCTCTTAGTTTCAAGTGAATTTTATTGAAATAATAACATTTAAAAAGAACACTTCCCCAAGTACAAAATTTGGTCTGACTGCTGTTGTTCTGAAGCAGAGTCACTGGAATTGGTCTGTGGGTCATAACAGCTATTGATCTCTCCAATCAGTCTGTATTCCTTTGCACCTGTAGTCACACATGGAGATATGATACTTCAAAACACTCGTGATGTTTTGAGTGCACAGTTCTCCTGATTAGAAGAGAGCTTAAGAATTTTGAGTGGGCATTCCCTTTCCAAGGCCATTTTCAGAACTGGTGCTCACCTGCAGGCCCTATGCTTCTGTCCACCTTAGCAGATTCTAGACCCTGTGGCTGTCTCTCAATTCTGCTGTTAGACAACATCATACAGCCATCCAGTGGCAGCTCTGATATTGATATGGAAAAGTCTTTGTTTTAATTTAAAAATTTTTTAGAAGAACATATAAATGCCCTCCTTAGTTGTTTTTGGCAAGCAGACTCTTACCTCTTTTGAAATCGTCAACGTTTTTATAAGCAAGGCATGAAACATTTATTATCCCTTTACTTACTCACCCTCCTTAATCTCATTAATGATGATTTGCTAAGTGTTTCCTTTGAAGACTTCATGATATTCTGGAAGTTTCTGACATAATGTATTTTAGGAACTTGCTAGGACTCCAAATTCTGTTTAAAATATTCAATTGTGGGGCCCCAAGTCTGGTTTTGAAGGCAATCTCTTGGTTTTAGGGTGACTGATGTCAAATATGTATCTCCATCTCTGACCTCTTCCTGTACTCCACGGTCATATCCAGCAGCCTACTTGACATGTCAACATGGCTGCCTAGTAGCACCTCACACTTAATGTATCAAAATTCCCATTTCCACCTGCTCAACCAGACTTTCTCCCTTGTAATCTTCCTCATCTCAGCAAATAGAAGCCTCAGGTGCTTAGGCCATGAAGTGTGGAGTTATTCTTGAATCTTTTTCTTCTCACTTCACATCTAGTCCATCAGCAAATCTTGTCAGTTTGACTTAGAAAGTGTGTTTAGATGCTGACCAATTCTCAACAACTCCACTGCTATGAGGATTGTTTTAATCATCTCTCATGGTCAACTGTTGTCATATTTTTCCTGTACTTGTCAGAGCAGTTATTCAGTAAGGAAGTCAAATCATGTCAGTTCACTTTACATGCTCCATGGATTCTGCATCTTTTTTTTTTTTTTTCCTCCTTTTGAAATGGAGTCTCGCTCTGTCATACAGTCTGGGGTGCAGTGGTGCGATTGCGGCTCACTGCAACGTCCACCTCCCAGGTTCAAGTGATTCTTCTACCTCAGCCTCCCACGTAGCTGAGACTACAGGTGTGCGCCACCACGCCCAGCTAATTTTTTGTATTTTCAGTAGAGATAAGGTTTTCACCATGTTAGCCAGGATGGTCTCCATCACCTGACCTTGTGATCTGCCTGCCTTGGCCTTCCAAAGTTCTGGGATTACAGGAGTGAGCAACCGCGCCCAGCCGGTTTCTGCATCTTACTGAGAGTAAGAAGTACTTGTGATGTCCAAAAACCCCTGCATGATCTGGCCTTGGTCTTTCTGTCCTATCTTTTTCTGTTCCCTTTCTCCTGTACTATGGTTGGTTCACCTACAGAGGCCTTTTGTTCCTTGAATACACCAAATCTGCTGTTGTCTCAGGGCCTTGTTACATGTTCACCTTATCCTGGAATGCTCTTCCTCTGCCTGCTCCTCAGCTGGGACCTGCTTCTTTACTTCCTCTTCCTTTAGATTTTTGGTTAACCATCCCCTTCTTCTGAGGCTTTTTATGTATCCTGTACAAAATAGCACTCCCTGGGCCCCTCATCTTGTGTATGTTACTAATTGCACTTGCCACTTTGTAATGTATATTTAAGTTTATGTGGCCTTCCTCCTTTCACTAGTGTGTAAACTTCCAGGAGAGTAAGGTCATGGTCAGTCTTGTTCACTGTTCCATTCCTGGTATTCAGAATAGGTTTTGGAACATAGTAGGCTTAGTGAGTATTTGTACGAGTGAGTGGCTATCAATTTGAAGAACAATCCTTATGTGCACGCACTACTTCCTTCTCTGATATTGATCAGGAATTTCATTGAGGGAACTTTAGTTAGATCATACTATCATGTCAAAAATAAAGGTCCAGCTAAACTTTATTAGATAATGTTGTTGATGTTTTGCATGGCCCTTATGTTGTAATCTCTAGTGTAACCAATCCCTTGTTACTAAGGAGTATGCCTACTGCTAAACCCAGTAGTCCAGAGAATATTGTCTCGATTTTTCTTAAACCTCTTTTTTTATTATTGTTCTTATACTCTAAGCTGCCGTTCCTGAAACCATCAAGAACTGATTTGAGGTTTTAGGAATTTGCTATTTTATTTTATTTACATTCTAGCATAATCACAAAAAAATGGCAATTTCAACACTTACTCTTTGTGTTCTCCACTCCCTTTCTTTTTGTCCAGCCTGGAATGCTATTCTTAGAGCCAAGCCATATCTAGGTCAGAGCTTGTTTCCTGGAGAAATGGTGCTTAGCACAGTGCTAAGATCAAGATAGACACTCAATAGATATTTGTTATTGGAAAGAGTAAAAAGTATCTTGGTTTGAAGAACAAGCAAAAGCTAGCACAGTATCTGACTTTGCCCTAGACTCTTGTCCAGCAGGAAATCATTATTTGGTTTGGAATGTTGTGACTTATGAAAGCATATTCCCCCATATCTCAGGATGCACACATCGTATGGCCGAATACAGATGACACTTGTAATCTATTTTATTGTGTTTGGATTATCTGTTCCATTGCTTCTTTCCATTGGCATGGGTAATTCAGAATAAACTGAATGTTACTATTAATTCCTGTTCTTCGTCATGATTGTTTACTTCCTTTTAGTAACTGAGACCCTCAGGAGCTAGATAATTCTTCTAGGCTATGTGTTGAGATGCAGCCAAAGTAAGCTTAATTCCAACAGGTGCAATTGCCAGTTTTAAATTAATTCCTGAGAAACTGAAATATATGCTAGCAGTAATCTAAAAGCCATAGACACTTAGGCCCAACTCATTAAATTATGACCTACGTTTCAAACACAGTGGTTTATATGGATTAGCACAAATAAAGAAACAAACAACCATTATGTACCATTTACTCGGCAGGAATATCTTGTGTGAAACTAATGATCACAAGTAATAACCAAGTTAAGTGGAAGGTCTGTTGCTGTAACTGAAAATGTAATAAATTATTGTAGTGCAATCTGGATCTGTTTATGCAGATAGAAAAATGTAGAATAGCTGCTGCATATTGACATTGACTTAGCTACTTGAATATTTTAATGTCTTTTAGTTTAGGATGTATAACAATACTAGGGACATTTGATAAATATTTCATCCTGATATATTGCAACAAGCAGGAATTCCTTTTTTTTTTTTTTTTTTTTTTTGAGACGAAGTTTCACTCTTGTTGCCCAGGCTGGAGTGCAGTGGCACGATCTGGGCTTACTGCGATCTTAGTCTCCCGGGCTCAAGCGATTCTCATGCCTCAGCATCCCGAGTTGCTTGGCTTGCAGGCACCTGCCACCATGCCCAGCTAATTTTCTGTGTGTGTTGTTAGTATAGACTGGGTTTCACCATGTTGGCCAGACTGGTCTTGAGCTCCTGACCTCAAATGATCCTCCCCTCTTGGCTTCCCAGAGTGCTGGGATTACAGGTGTGGGACACCACACCCAGCTGTCAAGCACCAATTCCTGGAAGATTGTGTGACACTTGCAATAACGCACTATTGAATAAGTTTTTAAATAAACATTTTGACTTTGGTCATTAAAGACACAATCAAGTGTTTTTATTAGTTTTGAAGGTGAACAAGAACAATTATAATTGAAAAAGTAAGACTCATTATGAAATAACTGTGGAGTCATGTTTAAATATGAGTAAGTTTAATATGGTAACTTATTTCAATCCACAATTAAGTCACTGGGCAGACCTGTCTGAGAAGGATCTGAGAAACTGTCCCATTTCCCAAACTGGGCCCTTCTTTCTCTTCTTCCTTCATCCTGTGAAAACTTTTACTACCTGTGATTCAGTATATTTTGCTTTATTTCCTTTTGCTTTGACAACTACTTCTCCCTATGTTCTGGTAGCCCAATTTCCAGCCTTATAGATATAGTTGTACCTCAAGGTTTGCCAGTTTCTTCCCCTTTTACACTTCATGTTTATTCATTTCCATGGGTCTTCTCATGTACAGGTTACTGTTGTTCACATAGTGCTATCAGTCTGCCTGGATGCTCAAGGCACGGCACTGAAAACCTGAGGTTGTTCTGTTAACTAATTGGATTCTCCTTGTTTGCCTGGCCAATTTCTGATGGCACGTTACCTTTTATTCTAAGTAATTTGTTTTTCTTATCAACACCCATCATGTTTGTACAACTAATTTTTTTCACTCTCCTAAATGCCTTAATTCCTTGTAAGTCATTTTGTTTCCATTTTCACAGTATTTTAAGTCTCCGTTGCCTGGTTCCTGAGCTTCAGGCTTCCAGTGTGGTCTACCTGTCATTGTCTGTATTATCATAATGTCTTTTTATTGCTAAGAATGCTGAAATGGTTTTCCTTTGTAATAAAGACAACATTCCTAAACAGGCAGTATGAATTCTGTGGTTATATTCCCATTATTTCTGTGTGAGTTCAGAATTATAAATATATTCATTGATAAATTATCCCTGAATGGATGTTGGTTTTTCTGCCTTTGTTCTTATAGTAACCTCTGCTCAGAATCCTATTATCTTCCCTCTTCCAAATTCCAGTTTTGTCTTTTGAATTGCTCTTCATTCTCAAGATCTACCACATGTACCTCTTTTTTACCCCCATGGTTCCAAGAAAAGTTGTTCGAGAGTTAAAACATGTGATTCTGCTTATTTTAAAGCTAACTTGCTATATAACCTTCAGCAAATCACTTATCTCAATTGACTCATATATTATTTGATACCATTTATATGACATTTATACTACTGTGTTCCATTTTGTGTTCAAATCTTGTTTGACTTATAGCTTTAATTGCTCCTTGGAGACTAGATCGAATTCCTATGCCTGTAACACAGTGCACTGTTCATAATTGAAGGTCATTTAGTTTTGTGGAAGGAGTAGGAGAACCAAATTTTAATTTGCCAGGTGAAATGCTATTGTTAATTACTGTGTTGAGAGTGGAATGGGAAAGTGACACTGAAGCAGGTATACTCTAGAGTGGGTTCCAAATGATTGTTTGAAAGTAGGATTTTCGGGGTCTTTGAGTAACTGACTTGAAACATAAAAGCCGTTAATTGTTGGGTAGCAATATCACATTCTTCTATTAAAAGAAAATCTAATCTAATGAATGATCTAAAAGAGGGCTTCTCAGATATTAAAAGGGATAAGGAGCATCTGTAGTTCTTTTGAAAATACAGCCTGTGATTCATCAGGTCTGGAGTAGGGCCTGAGATTTTGCACTTCTAATAAACTCTCAGGTAAAGCCAGTGGAACTCATTTCACGAAAACTGGATAGTGTTACTCCTTTTCCCTCAAAGAATTGAGTCATTTGCTGTGTTTACAGTAACATTTAGATTGTAGTTGTGGAAAGAATCTGTCACTTATGTGTTGCAAAGAGTGTGGATTTCTTCTTGACGTTTCTGTATCTATGTGACTTATATATGGATTTATGTGTTTTCTCCTGTCTTTATTTTCAGAGGAGAGAAATGACTGGATCAGCATACTATTAAATGCACTGAAATCACAATCCCTTACCTCACAGTCTCAAGGCATTGTTACACCTGAGAAATGTGGATATCTTGAATTGAGGGGCTATAAGGCAAAAATTTTTACTGTGTTAAGTGGAAACAGTGTGTGGCTTTGCAAAAACGAACAGGTGAGCTCTGTTATAGTCATTACAAATTGCTGCTATTTTATTGTAGTAACAACTATGTTTTGTTTGGAAGAATTATTAGTGATTTTACTTATAGAGTCTTGTTTTGGCATTGTGTACTCCACTAAATATACCGAAGAAATAGTGATTTTGTTGAAGTTTCTTGGTGTCTCCACCAGCAAGAAAGTACCTACATCAAACTTGAAACTGGACATCACCTTTTATGGTATTGAGGAAGTAAAATTATTGAAAATAAGTTTTGAAAAATATTATTTGGTTGAAATAACAATATACAACTACATGAGAGAACAATTAAGGACCAATGAACCATTACAGCTGGTGATGAAATAGGACCCATTCTGCACCCTTTTATTTTTATGATAGATAATTGTAGGGTAAACACAGGTAACATATTTGCTTGAGTTTTCAGAATGTTGGTCTGTTTTATTTTGAGCAGATGTATGTGAGATAGATATATATATATATACACACACCCATATACATATACACACACGTCTATATAAGTACAAATTCAAGTGCACATACATACATACATCTACCTATACACACATATCGCATATACATAAATAAAATCAATTCAAATGACTGGTTTACTAAATTTGATTAATATCAGAGGACTCAATAGAGTATTTAAATGTTTTGATGAGTCTGATGGTAAACTAAAATTTTAACAAATCCTGTTAGCTTCATTTCATTCCGTAGACTTTTTTCTAACATTCCTTGTTTTTAATATGTATTTGTTTTTAATATGTATAATATATAATTCTTTACCCTTTTGTTGGAATACCTCCTTTTAAAATCTTTCAGCCTAGAATATATTAGATGCTTAATAATTGTGGAGTTGAACTGTGCACTTTAGTTAGCTGATCTATGATGAACTCATTTTATGATACCTTATTATGGGTTATAGTAAGTTGAAATATAAATGCCGACTATTTTTATAAGAAAAATAGGAATATCAAAACAAATAGTAGTTTCAGAACAATTAACTATAGGCATCCTCTGAACTTTAGTGTGAACTTACACATTGAATATTTTGGAGGAGAGGATATCTTAGCCAATTAACAGTTGAAGGCATCATTGAGCACTCGTGGCCTATTAATAATGTGAGTAGTTAGTATGTTTCTCAAGAATAGCTTAATAATGTGTACAAATTGAATATGAACATTTCAGTCTACAAAATAAGATGATTGCAACTTTTCTTATTGGAATGGAGGTTAAAAATGCATAATTTGCATGTATCAGTATGGAAGTTACTCTTCCAAATTAATTAAGGTATTTAGTTTACACTTGCATAGACCTGATAGCAAGATTTGATAGACTTGCATAGAGTTCATATGATTAATTTCATTGCTCACATTAAACTGTCTGAGTTTCTGTTATTCTCTAGGAATACGATAGATATTTTAAAAGTTTTATTAACACTTTCTGATTAGTGAAAATGTACATGAAATTATTGCTTTAGTATTAGGAATTGAATGTGAAAAGCATAATGAATACTATTTGCTGAGTACCAGGTACAATGGTAATTTGTAGACATTTCCTTTTAATCTTCACCACAAATATAGGAGGAAGACATTTTTTTGTCTATGTTTTGTAGATGAGGAAAATGAAGATTAAGTAATAGGTCTAGGAATTACAATTTATAATGCAGAGTTGAGTTTAAAACCGGAGCTGTATAACTCTAAGTCTACCTTCTTAACTGCTCTACAAACTGTCTTTTTAAAGTCTAGGTTGAAGAGAAATTTTCTGACTTGGGAACTTTTAGAAATTGCCTAAGGATTCTTTCACTGAATAATTTAGTTGTCCAGGAGTTTCAGGGTATGCTTTCAATAAACATTGTATGCCATGTCAGGCACACTAAAAATGATGGGTTCACTGAGAAGAAGGATACAAGTCTTGTCTTCCAAGAGGAAAAGTCAAGACCAGAACATATGATGGATGGTGAGTTCAGTGCAATAATAGGTTGTACAGGAGTTACAGAGAGGTGCAAAAAAAGGGCATCTAATGAAGTCAGTGCATTAGAGGCATTTCTATGTACATGAGTAATGAGTATATTCTCCTTAAAAATTAAAGCATTAAGGCTGAACCCCTTTCCATCTTTTGATAAGTAAACATATTTTTATGCTTGTATACAAGGTCTTTTCTATGCATTAACATATATATATATGCGTGCGCACACACACATCTTTAAATGTATACTATTTGTGTATGTGTGTGTGTGTTTAATTGCATTATATCGCATAGATTCAGGTCTTAAGGGACTTAATCTTTAGTCAGTCTTAAAGAACTAGTTGACTCAAGAATGAGCCAATAAGGAAGGCCGTCCACGTTCAGACCCTGGCATACCATTCCGTTTTCATCTGTTTTTGCATCCTGGTATATGTCTTTTTCCCCAGAGGAAAGTTGCCCATTGGTTTTCTCCCATGATGGAGCACATGTGAAAAACCTGGTGACATGCTGAGTAATGGGTCAGAGGGCTTTCTGCCAGTGAGGGCAACAACCTGTGTTTTAGGAAAAGCACTAAACAATCCTAACATGGTTTGATTCAACTTCGAAAAGTTTTATACAGACACATACACAGAGTAATCTTGTGTATTTTTTTAAAGATGATGAAATGAATATATTTATCATAAAAATGTAAGTGATGTTAGATTTGAACCTCTATGTCTTAATTTGTGTTGGATTTTATTTAGTGACATGTAACAAAACTTAATTATTTTTATTTTAAAATGGGATTTATCGCCCACATAATAGCACGAATAGAATAAAAAAAAAATGAAATTGATCTACACCACCCTAACATAGGAACTATTTTTATTTTTCTTGCCTCTGATTTATACATAATTTTACTAATTTACTTTGGCAGTTACTCCAGAGAGAGTAAACAGACAGTGGCTAGAGGTAGAAGGGTAGCTATTACAGCAAATGTTGAAGAGTTATTAAAGAGGAATCTCATTTATTGCAAAGAAGATTGGACTGGGAGGTTGCAGTTATGGGTTTTTATTCTTGTTCTACTATTAATTGGCTCAGGTAATTAAGTTAGTCTCTTTAGGTTTAAATGGCATCATGTGAAGAAGGGAGATGGATTACTATCTCTAAGGCCATTACTTAAGTTGCAAGTTAAAATTCAACATTTCTGAGCTCGTTTCAGATTTGTTAATTCACAATTTCTGGAAATGGGTTGTAGAATCTGAATTCACAAAAAGCACCACAGGTGGTTCTATAATGGATGAGCCAAAAAACACACATTATAAAATACTGCTCTCAGTTGTTTTCTTTAAAACAACTTAAAGCCTATCTTTAGACTTTAAGAAGAAGTGGAAATAACTACGAAAAGATTTGTAAAATCATTTGTTAGGGTGGAAAATGGCATAGTAGAAACTGACACTCAGATTCTTTACCTAATTACCATGCTGCAAAACAGTGGGGTGCTAATATCACATAAATTAAATGTAATCCCTTTAATATTTAGCACCATTTCACAACTGCATTCTGCTTTAATTTTTGCACATTTTCTCCCATTCCTTACCTCTGCTTATGTTTTGGATGCCTGCAATGTGTTATAATATGACAGTTTTTTTCATATTATTATTTCAGCGTTGTATAAAATGACCTGTGTAAGTGGGTTTGTATAGGTTACACTATAGTGACCATGTTTCTGGATTCATTCATCCACGTGACACATGTAGGGGCATTTTCTCATTTCTGGGCACTGCTCTAGACATGAGGGGTACAGTGGTAACCCACAAGATCTCTGCTTTCTGGGCCTTCCTGTTGGGGTAATACATAGTGTTAAATAAATCAGTGAGGTTTCTGGTAACCTTCAATATGTAGCCTTGACTTCCTTTCTGATGATGATGATTATTATTATTATTGGCAAGAATTTCTATGACCCCTTCCTCAAGAGTAGTTTACATTGAAAATGCTACAGCTATGTGATAGGCATCTAGTTACATTATAACCTGAAAAGTGTGAGATTTATCATTTTTATATTCCCAAATCGACAATGTGAATATTTACTTTATTCACTGCTGTGTCCTCAGGCAATAAGCTAGCACTCAGTAAACATAGGTAGGGTGAACTTGTTGAATTAATGATCAATTATAACTGTTTTTTTTTGACAGGAGAGTTTTTTTCCCCCTCTAATTCTCTTTTAAAATGATTTTTTCTCAAATTGTCTCTTCATCTTCTTTGTCCATTTATTTATAGGGATCTTATGTCTTTCTTGCTAATTACTTTATGCTATTTATATAAGAGAGACATGAATCTTCATATTTTCTACAATTTTTTTCTGAACTATTTTGCTTTTCATTTGTCAGTTACTTTTTGTTTTGTAGAAATTTTGTTTCTGTAACTAAAGTGTTTTTTAATCAGTTCAAAGCTGATAGAGCTTCTGTATTCTGGAATAAAAATTATTTTGTAAATTATTTATCCTGAAATGATAGGGGTGTAGTGTGTAAGTCAGAATTTTTTAAAGTTTAAATAAGGTAATCAAATATGGACATATATTTACATATGTGAATTCTTAAATAAGTGGTATTGGTAGTTGAAAGGAATTTCTGCAAGTGGACATGAGGAAGATTTAAGACAACTGGTGTTGGTTTCCATTTGTTCTGTTGTCCTGTCAGCCAGTCTCCCTTCTTCTCTTGATACTTTTTTTTAATGTCATGTTAATATTAATGAATTCATTAAAACCAGATGTCTTACTTGGTGGGTTTGGTATCCTGCTGATAATTGTGGCATTGAGGTTTTAACTACATAAACTCACTTGATTAAACATTTTCAAATCAGGGTATAACAAGAGACTCATCCTCCCTCATTCCCCCCAACATAATGTTCCCTGGTGTTCTGGCATGGGAGTGAAACTCTAATAGAATTTAAATAGACCTCATAGGGCGACGGGTTGTGTGGCACAGAAAGGAGCAGCAGGATGGAGGTGGTGGCCTCAGATTCTCTGGGTTCTGTATCTGGCCAAACTCTGCATCTGGTGTTTCCCAGGAAAGCTGGTGCCAGTGTCATACAATGCCACATCTGTTTTCAACAAATGTTTAAGCACCGAGTTCTTAAATTCCTGGCATGGAAACCTGGCATCCAGTAATTCCAAAAATAGGTTTGAAATTTCAGCAGATTTGGGGTTAACAAACCTTTCCTTATTTTTCTGTTTAGGAGTCAGTTTTATATTTTGCTCTTTCACTGTGTAGTTTTAAAAATGTAGTTTTTACCAGGTTGTGTTGTTACAAATTCATATGAATAACCTATTTCAGTATCTTGGTATTTACCATTAATTCTATCTGAATGTTTAATATGGAATCATTGGTATGAATACTTTCTGTAATTATTAAAAAATGGAAATATTTATATTGAAGATAAATTCTTTTAGAACCCTCAAAAGAAAGAATTAAGTGGGTGTATCAGACCCTTAATTTATGTTGCTTTATTTACTCCTATAATAATATAATGTAAGGTAGACCTGACTATTTTCATAAATAAGGAAACTGAGGTCCACATAAACTAAATAACTTGCCAATGATCAAGCAGCCAGTAATTGGCTCAGCTTCGATTCTCCCTAGGTCTGGCCTGCAGGGCCCACCTGGCCATTGTACTACCCTTACGGTGGCCAGATCTGCGAAGCCAAGCCTAGCCATTGTTACTTTAGTGGGATTCATGATTCTTGACATCCTACCTTCTATCACAGCAAATTCACTTTAAAATATTGCTTACTTCAGAATCTATTTTCAGCCTTCTACTTTCTATAATATTAAAACTCTACCCACTGAATTTTTGTGCTACTGTTTTTTTCAATCCAGTTTATAGCATTTTAAAAGTTGATAGTTTGGCTTATCCCTGGCTCATGCCTGTTTTTCATAATAAGAATAAAGCTCACAATCAGATTGTTGTTAATGGGCAATTTATTTTTAATTTAGTTGAACATTTACCATTCACATTGCATTCTATTTTTAAAAATTTATGCCTGCTAGTTATTTTTGGACAGGACTTTTTTTTTGTAATTAAGTTTTAAATAGATACTATGTTCAGTTGGCTTCAAATTCAAAAGGTATAAAATAAAAATAATAATAACAAAAGTTAGCTAGTCCTGTGTAGCACTTACTGCGTTCCAGGCATTCTTTTAAGCATTTTTATTGCATTAATTTAACCCTCACGAAAGTGATGCTGTAGGTACTACTGTTATCCCTATTTTGCAAATAAGTGAACAAGCGAGAGAGGAATACCCGAATAAGAAACCTGGTCTGGGTTTTTTCCTTTGGCCGGTTAAATGTCACAACCTTTGGAAGGCCTGTTAGGAAGATAACTCTCTCTTGTGAGTTGGATTCAGTATGCCTACCACCAGGCTTTTTTTTTTTTTTTTAAATAACACTTACTGCATTTTTGCATTTTTCTGTTATCTCATTTTTAGACCAAAAACTTCCCTAAGGCAGATACCCAGACTTATGCTTTTGTGCAGCCCAAGGACTAAGCACAGTTTCTGGCACAACTAGGTACTTACTAAGCACTGCTTTGCTTTGCCAGGACTATTTTCCCATTAACAAATGACTGTATCTGCTCTGCTTACTTCACAGAACTAGGAAATCAAACAAGAGTTCATAGCTGTTTGTAAACTTCAGAGCATGCACAAATAGATATTAAACCAGTTACAGAGTCCATGCTATATGTTTAATGAAGACGGATGCTTTTAACACCTCTGGACATTAACAGAGGGGTTGGCACCCAGCACAAATAGGATCTCAGCAATCCAAAGTGTCATCCTGTTCTGGCCGGCTTGTTTGAAATTGATAGTCTTAATTATTTCAAATGGTTTTTGTATATTCTGATTGCATGCAATCTACAGATGCAGATAAAATTGAGTCTTTTTGGTTTTCGTTTGTAGAGACAGGGTATCACTATGTTGCTCAGGCTGGTCTTGAACTTCCGGCTTCAAGCAATCCTCTCACCTGGGCCTCCCAAAGTGTTGGGATTAAGGTGTGAGCCACAGTGCCTGGTCAAAGAGAGGAGTATTTATGTCTTGACAGTTACATATTGCATACTTACACTGTCTAAACTAGTTGCATAATGGTTCTGCTATCTAAATCAGTGTTTCTTGGCATTGGCCACATATAAAAGCCATGAGGTTGTACTTTTGTTTTTGGAAATTAAACATTCTTAGGTTCTGCCCCCAGATTCATGGAATCAGGGTCTCTTGGTGGGAGGGAGAGATCACCATAGGTAATTTTTATGAATATCTAGGGATGTTCTAAATACTGTCTAAATACTGTGAAAATAATGGCTTAATGTCCACAACTTTTAACAGAAAATGCAGTTGTTTCACATATGATAGCTCTCCAGAGCACCAACATTTACTTTGTTACTCTAATGTATATTTTACAGTCAGTTTATGCTGGTCAGTTCTGTACATACTCTAATTACTCAAAACCATATGGCCACAGCAAGCAGATGATAAGTAGGTGGTGTGGTGGCTCACGCATGCAAGCCCAGCACTTTGGGAGGCCAAGGCTGGCAGATCAGGAGGTCAGGAAATCGAGACCATCCTGGCCAACATGGTGAAACCCCGTCTCTACTGAAATACAAAAAAAGTTAGCTGGGCGTGGTGGCGCATTCCTGTAGTCCCAGCTACTTGGGAGGCTGAGGCAGGGGAATCGCTTGAACCTGGGAGGCTGAGGTTGCAGTGAGCTGAGATTGTGCCATTGCACTCTAGCCTGGGCAACAGAGCAAGACTCTGTCTCAAAAAAAAAAAAAATCATCTTTGCCTTGTTTGGGAGAAATTTGGGGTGTTGACCAGCTAGCACTCCCTTATTTTAACAGAAAGTACAGCTTTACATGTAGACATTTTATGATTTGCTGCGGAGATGAGCAGCCATCTATTCATGCAGGAGCCTTGATGAGGCTCATCAGTTTCCATAAAAGGATGTCATTCTTACTATCTGCTAGTATGATGGTCAGAGTATTATGTGTGCCCTTAGTAACATACAGGACTAGCAGGCGAGGCCCCCATCAGAGAATATAACCTGGAGTGATCTGATACACAGTTTTTGTCAAATACCTCATTATGGAGAATTGTTTGAAGGACATGCAGTCCAAGTATTTATTCTAGAGTTTATTTATTTATTCTAAAGTTTATTCTGGTATCAAGGTGAGCCATCAAAAAGCTGTTTTAAAAATATCTTATCTTGCTACTCTTACCTTACTTAATTTCCTCACTTGTGAAAGAGAGCTTGAGTTCCCAATCACATGCATTGTGAGTTTATCCAATGGGTATGTGATCCAGCAGGAGCATAGCTGTGGATAATTAGGGAATTGAAAAAATTAATAATCAAGTATAACCCTATGCCAATAGGCTGAAACTTATTAAAATGCAGCTGATTCGAAAAGCTTGATTTTCTTCCTTCCGTAGAGATCATGTTAAGTGCTATTTTTCATTAAGTGGGTTTAGTATACAAAGTGGAAGTGTGGCACTCCCATTCTGATTATTTTACAGCACTCAGCATTTTTCTGCGTATTTTCTTTTATATCACTGATTTTCAGTTTCTGGCTAGTTTCCCCTAGTAAAGTGAGCCATTTGTTCTTTCATCAGAAAAAAAAAAAAAAATCAGTTGATGATTTGTTTTCTAAATGAGTCATTTCCTTATTCTAACTAAAAACCTTATGTATTAAAAATGTAAGAGAAGCTTTCCCACAATTTGTGTCTGGAAACTCTGGCTGCTTTTACAAGTTGGGGGGCATTTGTTATAGAATGATTTTTTTCCACTTACTTTATAAGTCGGGAACACATTAGTACTAAATGACAAAAACCTGAAGAAGAGCTTCACTGGATGGAGATTTGTTTGAACAAATCCCGTGGTGTAGGCAGTAAGAGTTGGTACTACCAGAAAACAGGGTTTTCCCTATTTTTGTCCTCACTTTGATGTCCTTAGAGCCTAAGAATTTGTCCTCAGTCTTCCCTTTTCTAGGACTGTGAAGTTCTAAAATGGCTTCTGTGCTTCTAGCAGTTACTTCCCCTGAAGATGGAAAGGCAAGGGCCGAAAGGCTTTCTTCTTCCAAGGCTGTTCGGCCCCTCCCCCTCCATTCTACCAGGAGTTGTTTAAATTTTATTGAAGGAAACTACAACACATGGTCACTTCTAAGTATAGGGGAGTGGAGAATATACTTCTTTTACTTTTGACATATATAGCAGGAGAGACAAAGAGAAGAGGCTGATGAGTGGCTTCTTTCTTCTTTTACAGTCTCTAACAAGTGTCCTTACTGAAAATGGGCCAGTATTTTTTTTTTTTTTGTATTTTGCCTTTAATATTGCTACTTTTCTTTAGTCATAATTTAGGAATTCAGAACACATTTAGTCTGAATTGATTCAAATAGGTCATTCTTTTTTTGATGTACATATTGTTTTGTAAAGTGTGGAGATTATTTAATTGATAAGTCACATTCTGAAATCCATATGGATAGATGATATATTGCAAACTTTAATGCTTTTAGAATGCAGAGTCTGTTGTAGCCTTTTGAACAATTTTGAATTTTCATGAGACAAGTTGAAAGTAGTAACTATAGATTTTGAACAAATGGCAGTTTTTATACCAAAGTAGCATTAGAGGAGTTTTTTTAGGAATCTGATTGAAGGGAAATAAAAGCAATAAAATATTGGAAATGAGGTAAAATTGTATACCTCGTAAGACAAGTAATGCTTTTGTTTGAGAGTAAATGAGGAGAAAAATAATGACAAACAGCAGAGGTAATCTAAGATAGTAAAACAAGGAAAGAGCAATCAAACAGATTCGGCTCCAGATCTTTTCTACCACATACAAGTAGCTGCAGTTTCCATGTAACCTTCTTCCATTGTGCCTCAGTTTTCCCATCTTTTTACATAACTAGTAATGATGCTAACCTCCTAGTATTATTTCCACCTAGGAAACTGCTTGACATATAATAAGAGGTAATGAGTATTTAGCTTCCTTTAATGAATGGATAAAGGTGAATATCGTGCCTACTTTCAAAAGCAGAGCATGTCTAGTTCAGTGTCTGTGGCCTAGTTAATGTATCTTTCACATCGAAGAAACCCCATATGCTATCAATAGGCTGGCTATAAAGCTTAAGATGGCCTAGTGCTAGTATGTATTGAGAGTGGTTACCTAAAGTGAGACAGATTTTGTAGTAAAATTTGGTAGAATTTATTGGAATTTAGAAAATATAATTATACTTTCAAATTTTTTTTTTGTTTCTTTATAGTTTTTTATGTTTTTCTCCAAACTAGGATTTTAAGAGTGGACTTGGTATTACCATAATTCCTATGAATGTAGCAAATGTAAAACAAGTGGACCGAACTGTGAAACAGTCTTTTGAAATAATCACTCCCTATAGGAGTTTCAGGTAAGCTATTTGTAAACATTTTGTGTTCGTACTTCTATAGGAAAGCTTGGGTGATCCACCTTTATGTTGTTCGTGGTGATTTTTCTCTTGTAGGCCGTTTAAAGTTATCTTCCTGCTTTTCCATATTGTCTAATTCATTAGCCACTATATAAAAACACCTTGTAAAAGTGACCTGAATAATCACAAAACATGCAAAAATATTTATTTCATGAAATTTGAGTAATTTCTTTACTGGGCATGGTGTATGTTAATTTTTTGAAAACAAATATGTGATAATTTCCTTCTCATTTGGAAGAAATGAAATAAAAACATATTACATTGTCTTTAAGTTGTATTGCTATTTATCTTCTTTTAGCCTGATCAAATATAATCCCTCATTTAAAAATCAATTCCTAATTACATTTGTTCCATATGATTTCCTCCAGGGACTGCAGCTTCAAATGATACTAAATTTAATGAATCTCTTAGCACCTATTGATCCAAATATTTTAGCATTTTTTATATATCTTGTATTATGGTATTCTACTAACTGTATCATTATGACAATGAAACAGATAATTTAAAGTACTTAATATGTTTTAATAAACTAAAATGACTCCATAGTTTTAGTATACAGAAGAGGCATAAGTCAACATCCTTTGAGTTCAACTATATTAATTAGTTTGTTATAAATAATCACATCACAGAGTAGTGTGCAAGTCAGAGGCGATTGTTCTAGGCCTTTAAAGGACTAACAATTAGGAATTTCAAAGATACTATCAAGTGTGTTACTTATTTTGCCTGTTAAACTATATCCATTGCCTCAAATTTTGAGAAAGAAATGATTGCATAAAAATAACAAGCTTTATTTTTACATTTGCAGATTCTAGCCAAAACTAAAAATATAGATATTAATATATTGTCTGTGACAAATTTCTAGTAGAACCAGAAACCACTAAAAGTGATGGAATCCTAAAGAGCTTCAAAAAGTATAATTCATGTAGGCCATTTATTTTTATGGATTATTTAGAATATGTTAGCTGTGATTTTCATTATATTTCAAAGCATTTTCCTCTTTACAAAAGAAAATTTGAATATGCATCAGTTTTGTGGGTCATTGACCGAGTATGTAGCACTGTAGCACGTTCCTTTGCACATTGTAGGGGCTCAGTAAATATTTCTTGAAGGAATGAACTGCTGTTTAATGTTTTTATTCATTCACTTGAGCTCCCAGTAAACATTAAGATTCAGAATAAATCAGAACGTGGCTAAAAATGTGTTAGAAAACTGTTAGAATGGTAACCACTTAAAACTTTTTTGATTTCCCAGTTTCTTAGAACCATCTGGGCATTCTTCTAATTAAAAAAAAAAAAAAAAAAGAGAATCTCTTCTTAACTTTGAAAAAAAAGTCACAATTTCTGGTGGGTGTTTTTGATAACATAGCTCCAGACTATCATGGCATACTTGCTTGGCAAAATATTCCAGTAGCCCTGAAACTCTGCCAATAAACTCTTATTGATGATTACATAACCATTGCTTAGGAAACATAGCCTCTTGTTTAGACTTGTGACCTAACATGGCAAATTTTATGTTTTCTTTAGAAAATGTGTATGTTAATTTTGGTTCAAGATGCGTAAACAAAGACATAAGCAATGTGGAAAATTAAAAGGAAAAAAAACCACGATTTGTTGAGTTAAATGATTTTTAACAGAAAAGACAACCCAGAACTGCCTAGCAGGCATATTTTTCAGCTGTTGTTTAATTTGTGAGTGAAATGAATATGCAAACTGAACATACTGCTTAATTGGCCTTTACAAGGGAGATCGATAACACAGAAACGTTAATTGTTTCAGCTTTACAGCCGAGACTGAAAAAGAGAAACAAGACTGGATTGAAGCTGTGCAGCAATCAATAGCAGAAACTCTCTCTGATTATGAAGTAGCTGAGAAGATTTGGTTCAATGAATCTAACAGAAGCTGTGCAGATTGTAAAGCCCCGGATCCTGACTGGGCATCCATCAATCTCTGTGTTGTCATCTGTAAGAAGTGTGCAGGTAATTAGTGATAAGTTTTGCTCATCACTGCTTTGTGACAGACGGACACTGAATGCTCTTCATTGTTATATATTATATATTGTAGCTAATGGTTGTGAAAAGTAAAACCAGAGAAAGCTTATTACATTTAAATCAAATTCAGAAATAGCTTATGAGTCTAAACTTCTCTTATGTATGACTTAGACATAAAAATGGATTTTTAAGCATGTAATCATATTTTGTGCCTACTGGTCAATGTATAGATTTTAAAAAGGCAATGTTGAAATTTCTAGATTTTAGGTATGTATGTTTTAGTATGCATCCTGAACAAGCTTGCATCTTTAACTTGAAGATTCATCCACCTTTCCCCAGTCATTTTTGGTAACACATATTTTTCACCTCCATGTTGTTTTGAGCACTAAACTTCATATGCCAGATCTGGTATCTCTTATAATAAGAATTTTTATAAAGAAGCACTTCACAAGACTATTGATGTTTATGAATACAAACCGGTACTATGACTGGTTTTCTTCTTGCGACCTCGCACCTGACAACCTGACCTCTCCGTGTATTTGAGAGCTCAGACAGTTGCCCAAGTCAGTGGAAGGAAGTGGACCTCAACTTAGGTGTGTGATCATGGAAGTTTTGGAGAAAGTTAATCACAGTCTAAACTTCAGTTCTCTTAGACTACCTGTGTCCCACCACCTTCTCCCTCAGTGTCTGTATACACACACACACGCACACACACACACCCACACACACACAGAAAGAGAGAGAGAGATGAGAAAGACAGACAGAGAGAGAGAGAATGCAGCTCAAATGCCAACCACTGTGCTGGTGTGCGGAATTGAAAACATGTGTAAGACATGACATTTCCTTCACGATAATGAGACGAATGAATGTTGGACTAGAGTTGAATACAGGCTTCAGTGAGAACGCTGGAGAGGAGCGCCTACCTCAGCTAGAGTGCAGTGAGTAGTGCAGCCACAGGAATTGCTTCAGATCCTGAACACTTTTCTAGAGCACTGTTCAACTGCATTTCTCATCAAACTAAGATTTCCTCACCAGCTAATAAATAATATCAGTCACAACAAAAAATGCCCGTGAATCACCTTCTACTTTGTATTTTATCCCATCTTTTTCTTCTCTCCAGTTTCATTGGAAGAGACGGCCTTTGTGCTCTTCACAGCTGCTTTTTTCTACCTTTGCTTCCTTTCTTTCTTCCCTCCTTAGGATACCACTTCATCACTTATTCACTCTCTTATGTAAGTATTCAGCTATGGCTTCTTTTGTTTCATTGTATAAACTTGCACAGATTTGTCTCATTAAACCATCAGGATTTCTGAAAGTTACCCATTTCCTTCTATGTGTCAATCTCTGTCCCCTTTTCCTTTCATAGACAGGATGTTATAAAGAGTTGTAGTGTGCATAGGTTTTTTTCATTCCTTTAACTTTCTAAGTTTTCTTCAGCATTCTGTAATCAGCTACCTTTTCACTCAACTGCCGTAAAAACCTTTTCACCACATTTACCAATGTATTTTACCTCTCAATTTCGGTGTGGTCACTTACTATCTTTATTATTGTCTCTTTATTTGAGACTCTTGACAACATGTCTCTCTGTGACATCCATCCTCCCTTAGCTTACAAGATACCATTCGCTTTGTGTATTCTTATTACCAATCTTTTTTTTTTTTTTTCCAGGTTACTTTTCATGCTTGTGAGATACATGTGTTCCCTTGGGTTACATTCTCACTTCTCTTTTACTGTGTTGCTGCTGAGTGATGTTATTTATCACTTTAATTCCACACTCATTTTTAAGCAGATGATTCTCACGCTGTTGGACACCAAACTCTTATGATTATATGCCTACTAGAATCTCTACTTAGATTTGCCAAATACACCTCAAATGTAACATGTCAAAAATGGAGCCATCGTTGTTCCCCTCAGCCCATTTCATAAAGCTGCACATTTTCATACCTTCTCAATCTTGATCAGAAGCAATACTGTCTACGCTGCACTCTCAAAGCCTAAAATCTGAGACACCTTCTTGACTCTTCCTCTTTCTTTCAAACCCACCAAGTCTCATTCATTTTATCTTATCAACCTCTCTCAATCTGTCAGCTCCATTTTGTTTTCCTGCTGCCTCAACTCAGAATCTGTCATGCCTGGGTTACTCCAGCAACCCCTTTGATCTCTTCCTACAGGCTTTTAAGTTTTTACCTTCTGGGTACTGTATTGCCTGTAGGTAGTCATTATAAATGCAAACCTATGCAGATTTCTTCCATGGGAATTTAGGGCTTTGTGCTTTAAGTAGTTTCTACCAAAAAAAAAAAAAAAAGACAAGAACCTCTTACCTATTGTAGGGAAAGGAATGAATATTCATTGTTCATTAGGCTAAGGGCCCTTAAGATCAAGGATAGTGGACTGTATACCTTTTTTCCTTCTCAGCTTTGAAATAATCTGACATAGCCTGGTTGCTCAGTGATGACTGCATGATGATTTATATAGCACAATTGAATTGACAGTAATAAAATTCTGGGCTCTTACTCTCTTCCAGACATACTTGTTGAATAAAGTATTCATGTCAGATTTTTAAGGACACGCTTATTAGACATGTAACTAGTTTTACAATAGTCAAGTTTTTGTAACAGTAAAGAAATATCTGCATTTACATACATGTGGTTTTAGCAAGCTTTACAAAAGGTTTCCAGTGGCCTATTTCTAGCTGATTACCAAATGAGGAAATATTTATACATGTATCTGTACATACGCACACATGCACATAAATACATTTTTAAGTGTAGTTTTTTTTTTTTTATCAGTGCAGATGCTGATGATGATTGCTGCTGTTTTTATTGTAGCCAGCTGTGATTTGTCTAATTCCCACTACTATTGTTAGTGCTCTTGTCATCTTGTCGTTGAGGAAAGCATGTATTGGCGTGTTTTAAGTTGAGGAGATATGCAACGAACATACACAGACATATACACTTTTTTTCAAAACAAAGTAAAATAAATTTACATACAAATTAAAATAGAAATGCAATTGTGTTTTGACTCTAGGCCAGCATAGATCTTTGGGACCAAAAGATTCCAAGGTTAGAAGTCTAAAAATGGATGCTAGCATTTGGAGCAATGAACTCATCGAGGTGAGTCTTATTTAATCTGAATGGGGTTGTGGTAGGGGTTCAGTTTGCAGAGACTGGGAGGAGGTATGCCATGGGGTGGGGTGGCAGGAATATTTCTCAGGGCTCTTTGATAAAGTTCTCATTACATTATGAAAATGGCTTATAGACTTTTTAATAGTAACTCTTTGAGAATGCTTCCTAAATGAGATAGTTATTTTAAAAGTAAAAGTATAGATGATCCTTAATAATAATAATAAGGACTTAGAAAGGTTTGCCAGTTTTATTTTTATGCTGGAACTATGTGTGTGTGTGTGTGTGTGTCTGTGTCTGTGTCTGTGTATGTCTGTGTGTGTGTTTGTGTCTGTGTGTGTGTGTGTCTGTGTGTGTCTGTGTCTGTGTCTGTGTCTGTGTGTGTGTCTGTGTGTATCTGTGTGTGTGTGTCTGTGTGTGTGTGTCTGTGTGTGTGTGTCTGTGTGTGTCTGTGTGTGTGTGTCTGTGTGTGTGTCTGTGTGTGTCTGTGTGTGTGTGTCTGTGTGTGTGTCTGTGTGTGTGTGTCTGTGTGTGTGTGTCTGTGTGTGTGTCTGTGTGTGTGTGTCTGTGTGTGTGTGTCTGTGTGTGTCTGTGTGTGTCTGTGTGTGTGTCTGTGTGTGTGTGTCTGTGTGTGTGTCTGTGTGTGTGTGTCTGTGTGTGTGTCTGTGTGTGTGTGTCTGTGTGTGTGTCTGTGTGTGTGTCTGTGTGTGTGTGTCTGTGTGTGTGTGTCTGTGTGTGTGTCTGTGTGTGTCTGTGTGTGTGTCTGTGTGTGTGTGTGTCTGTGTGTGTGTCTGTGTGTGTCTGTGTGTGTGTCTGTGTGTGTGTGTCTGTGTGTGTGTGTGTCTGTGTGTGTATCTGTGTGTGTGTCTGTGTGTGTGTGTCTGTGTGTGTGTCTGTGTGTGTGTGTCTGTGTGTGTGTGTGTGTCTGTGTGTGTGTCTGTGTGTGTCTGTGTGTGTGTGTCTGTGTGTGTGTGTGTGTCTGTGTGTGTGTGTGTGTCTGTGTCTGTGTGTGTGTGTGTGTCTGTGTGTGTGTCTGTGTGTCTGTGTGTGTGTCTGTATGTGTGTGTCTGTGTGTGTCTGTGTCTGTGTGTGTGTGTGTGTCTGTGTGTGTGTGTCTGTGTGTGTGTGTCTGTGTGTGTGTGTGTGTGTCTGTGTGTGTGTGTGTCTGTGTGTGTGTGTCTGTGTGTGTCTGTGTGTGTGTCTGTGTGTGTGTGTCTGTGTGTGTGTGTGTCTGTGTGTGTGTGTATGTGTGTGTGTGACTGTGTGTGTGTGTGTGTCTGTGTGTATGTGTGTGTGTGTCTGTGTGTGTGTGTCTGTGTGTATGTGTGTGTGTGTCTGTGTGTGTGTGTATGTATGTGTGTGTGTGTGTGTCTGTGTGTGTGTGTGTGTGTCTCTCTTAAATCCAGCGTGGGTAAAATAATAGGAGAGTGAATGAGAACATTTGGAAAAATTTACTGTTCTTTACTTTGGTCATACTGTCATTAACTGTGATCGAGGCTACTTTGCTGTGTCCTGTCTCCATTTTCGGCTCCTGTTCCACCACCAAGCACTGTAGACAGCATTAGCCCACCTACTCGGCCATTTAAAGTGAATCTGTCTCAGTTGGAGTGTCAAAGAATGAAAATACTTTTGCTACTACTTGTGTTGTTTGCAATTCTTTACAAGCTAATTTCTTTCCATTATTTAGAGTGGCTAGGCTGTATTCAAAACTGATCATAGTATCTGCTTTCACTCCTTTTTCTGGAAGAGTTAGGTCTGTCAGTTGTTTTCCTGTACTTTATACTAAGTTATGCTTTAATTTGTAATATAATTCAGTTTCCTGCAGATTCAAATACCTTTTATGAACTGATATATTATGGGGTTTTTTTTTTTTGACAATTCAGCTTTTTATTGTCATTGGAAACAAAAGAGCAAATGACTTTTGGGCTGGTAATCTTCAAAAGGATGAAGAATTACATATGGACTCACCAGTAGAAAAGAGAAAAAACTTTATTACTCAGAAATATAAAGAAGGAAAATTCAGAAAAACCCTTTTGGCATCTCTCACTAAAGAAGAATTAAATAAGGTATTCAATTAAACATAACAGGAGACATGGATTTTAATGTCTTTTTAATGATGTGCCAAGATTCTTGAGAAAAAGTAAAAAATCTTATACTATCTGACAAAATTATTTATTTTATTTCCTTTTGTGAGATTATTTCAGTGGTTTCCCCCTTGTTTCACTTAAGGATTCATTGTCAAAAAAGCATAATTCTTCCTCCATAACTGAAGTTTCCTGCTAACTCATGGTGCCACAATCTGAGGATTTGGAAGCAAATGGGGATCCAGTAAAGTGAAGTCTGAGGACTGATCTAATGTGGGAAGAAAGGATGAGAAGAGATATAGAGGCAGCTTATTATTTCAAGGCAAAAGAAAAAAAAATTCTAGCAATTCCTATTGTTTGTACAAAGATGATATATAGCATAAGTCAATCATATTTTTTATTGCCTCTTTCTCACTGTTCTTCCTCCTTCCTATCCTCGGCCCCCGAGGGGAAGATCCTGAATTTGCTTTGCACTCATCTTTCAATTTCTCATAGCACTTAATAATTCAAATATTCTGCAGCTCCTGATTAGATTGGAAAATATATATTAACATTCATATGAAAAACACTTAATGGTTACTTCATTATTATATTGAAATATTTTGATTCTCTGCGCATCAGTCATTATCATAGTATGTAAGCATAAAAATGTCTTCCAAAGCAAGTATGATGGATTAGGTTTAGAAGGAACATCATAGCAACCAAACAATGAATTGAGACTTGGAGGTCTTGGGTTGTAATTTAAATTCACACAAACCAGGCCTTTTGTGCCTATTGCCTAATTCATGGCATAATTATTAGTAGCTGCCTTAGGATAAAAGGAATACAGACTTTATCCCATACATGAATTGTCAGACTTTCACTCATTTTAATAGCTAGAATCTTTTCTTTCCTTAAGATGTGTATTTTCTTTTAATGACCAGGCTCTGTGTGCTGCTGTAGTGAAACCAGATGTTCTAGAAACAATGGCTTTGCTGTTCAGTGGAGCAGATGTCATGTGTGCCACTGGAGACCCCGTGCATAGCACCCCCTATCTGCTAGCCAAGAAGGCTGGGCAAAGTCTGCAAATGGAATTTCTCTACCATAACAAATTCTCAGGTTTGTCACTGTCTCTTCATTAACCTGGTCTCTTCCCATATATCCGTAAAAGGACTGAAGCATAAATCTATTTATTTTTCAAATAAGAGAAACCATCAGAATGAAGAAAAATGTAATTACCCAAAAGATGGAGGGGCCTAAGACTATTTTTTATATCATTTCAATAAAAAGTTTAGGAAGTCAATCTTTTATATTCCCTTAATCTTATAAATGGAAGATTAAAATAGCTAACCCACATAATCATTTCCACCAACATTAAATCCGATTTTCATATATGAATAATAAACATGACTTAAGTGCTTATTTGCAAATTTTATGCAAAGTAAAATAAATATCTCTTTATAATTATTCTTTGGTAAATTTTAAGTAGTTTTTCTTCTAGCTCAAAACTCATGTACGTATTATAAGCAAAAGGAAAATTGTTTATATTTTAGATATTTCTTTAATTTTTCTAGATTTTCCTCAACATGATATTCATTCTGAAGGTGTATTAAGTCAAGAGTCTTCCCAGTCCACATTCCTCTGTGACTTTTTGTATCAAGCTCCTGCTGCTGCTTCTAAACTCTCTTCAGAGAAAAAACTGCTTGAAGGTATTTTTTTCTGTTCCTTTTAGATATTGTCTGAGAAAAACTTTATTCCATTATCAAAACAATTAGGTTTAGATTTTGATTTTTTGAGATGTTAGATTTGATCTCCAAGTAGAGATATTTTTGAGGATTTATAAACGCTTCTAGGTACAAATATTATTTCATATACTGCAGCAGGGATTTACCATTGGGTTGGAATGCTGAGTGAATTCTCAACAGAATTCACTGATATCTACCTTAAGGCTAACCAATTCTGTTTCAGGTTATAAAGGTTATTCCGACAAAAAAAAAAAAGGTGAAACTCAGCCCCTTTCCTTAGGGATGGACACCCCAACTGGCTCACTAGATAATGCAGATAAATGTGAACACATAGGAAGAAATGACAAGTTTTTAGTACATATTCAATTAGAGTACTAATATCAAAAAGTTCACTTTTTTTTTTTCTGATGAAAAGTGTGTGTGTCTGTGTGTGTGTTTGTTTAAGTAAAATAAAACTTAAGCTTGATTTCAAAAAATGATGAGAATCTGATTTAACAACATACTCTAGGTTTGGGGAATTATCTGAGCAGAGTCACAATGGGGCATTTATTCATTTATCCTTCCAACTCCTTGTGTCAAACTGATGCTAGGTATTGGGAGTTTAAAAATGACTAAGACACAGCCCTTATGCTCATGTATATACATTGGAACAAATCTGAGAAATATAGGCAGGAAAATATAATGCAATCTGCCTTACTGGAACAAAGAGTGTAAGAGAGATTAAGCTGTACCTGCCATTGATGGTGGCCACTGATGGGCTCTGGAGCCTAGCATTAATTCACTAGGTGATATAATTCAGCTATATTACTCAATCAAAAGAACTATAGAATGACAAACTTACTGTAGAGTGTTAGTCCTCATATATGTGATTTGCAGTTCTTATTTCAATATAAAAGCTTTATTTCCAAATATATATATATAAATATATATATATATTTTATATATATATAAAAAACATATAATATATCCTGAAGCAGAATTATATTGGGATTAACTATGCATTATTAGATTTTCCTGAAAAGAATAGCTATCCTATAGTGAGTGAGCATGTATTATGTGTAAGGCATGGCTTTAGGTACTTTACATACATTAATTATAATCCTCATAAGAGTCTGCAAGATCATTGATGTTATGTCGATTTTCACATGAACAATGAAGCTCAGCATGAAGCAGAAGTTTACACCTGATTTGTGTTCTCATTGTTACAGTAGCACTTTAGCTTTGGTCAAAGTGTGACAGCCAGATGACAGTAGAATGGCAGAGCACTTTTATCCTTTGAATTAGGTATTTTTGATTCTTTCGACAATTGATTTTTTTCATCCTATACTCAGCCTAGACAATAATAAATGTCAGATTTTACTGTTTTTGTTGTTTTGTTTTATTGTCTTCCACTTTTACTGTCAGTATTATCCCTAAGTAGTTAAAAGATAAGTGATCAGAAGATGAAAGTTCTTGGACATTGTGAATTGACTATATCAATCATCAAAATAATTAAAGTACTTAAAAAAAAGTTTAGAAGAATGTTTCTTCTAAATACTTGGATATCACAGACTCATTCTTCAGACCAGTTTTATAAAGATCAAATGGGGATTGAAACACAAGATTTTCTTCCCAAGACTTTTCAATATATTGTAAGCATTGTACAGGTTAAAAATAATCTTTATATTATTTTTGACAATTGTGGTTATAATATTTGTAAACTTACCAGTCTTCTTTAATATTTTCTTGAAACAGATTGGTTTTTAAATTTACTTGAGTACTACATTGATGTAATAAACAATTGTAACTAAATAATTCCATTTTTTGTATATTAACTATGGATATTTGGTTAAAATTTATTTTAAAAAAGAAACGGGTGCATTATCTATATATGTAATTTACGGATATTTTTCCATTTTAAAACACTATCTTTTAGGTAATATGAAAGTTAGCTTCTGTATTTTTTCTATATAGTACAATAGCAATGATTTTAATGAAAATAATCTGGCAGGGTATTCTTTGATTGTCTTAATATCTTTCATCCAATTTACCAGCAAGTTCTATCACTTCAAACTCAAAATAGATCTTGAAGCAGTTGGCTAGTCTTCATTTCCACTGATGTCCTTCCAGCCACAGTAACCATCCTGACCTACCTATGCTGCAGTGCCTTCCTTAATTGTCTTTCTGTATTTACCCTAGCTTCCCTTCAAAACTGTCTCCAAAAAAGAGGCTTATCTTTTTTGTTTCCTTCTTCCTTCCTTCCTTCCTTCCTTCCTTCCTTCCTTCCTTCCTTCCTTCCTCCCTCCCTCCCTCCCTCCCCTCCCCTCCCCCCTCCCTCCCTCCCTCCCTTCCTCCCTTCCTTCCTTCCTCTCTCTCTTTTCAGATGGAGTCTTGCTCTGTCGCCCAAACTGGAATGCAGTGGCACAATCTCCGCTCACTGGCACAATCTCCGCTCACTGCAACCTCTGCCTCCTGGGTTCAAGTAATTCTCTTGCCTCAGCCTGCTGAGTATTTGACATTATAGGCACCCACCGCCACACTCAGCTAATTTTTGTATTTTTAGTAGAGATGAGATTTCACCATGTTGGCCAGGCTGGTCTTGAACTCCTGACCTCAAGTAATCTGCCTGTCTCAGCCTCCCAATGTGCTGGGATTACACGCGTGAGTCATTGCGCCTGGCCAATTATCTTTAAAAATGGAAATCACCCAGGTAGTCAGAAGGCTGGGATAGGAGGATTGCTTGAACGCAGCCTGGGCTACATAGGAAGATCATGTCTTCTAAAGGTCAACAACAACAACAACATACAAACTGGAAAACTGAACATGTAATTCCATTGCTCAAGTCTAGTGGCTCCTCACTCCAGAATATAACCATATTATTTTTTATTGTGACCTAAAAGACCTTTTTAGTAGAATGGCGTGAACCCGGGAGGCGGAGCTTGCAGTGAGCCGAGATCGTGCCACTGCACTGCAGCCTGGGAGACAGAGCAAGACTGTGTCTCTACATGGTTACTTGCCTGGCTGCACTGGTTTCCTCTGTATTCCTGGAACATGCCAAGTCCTTTTCTGCCTCTTTTGGTCCTTTTCACCTGCTGTTCCCTCTGCAAAGAGGGCACTTCCCCCAGTCTGGTTCCTTTTTATTCAGGAATCAATTCAGTTCCCCCTAGTTAGTGAGGCCTCTCTGACACCCTACTAATGTGTGAACCCACTGCCAGCCCTTCTCGTTCATAGGATGCTGTGTATATTCGTCCTACCACTGATCACATGGAGATGTGCTGTTTCCATTTATTTGTTTCTCTTTCCCCCGAAGTGAAAGCTCAATGAGGCATCAGCTTTTTCTAGCTTGTCAAGGATTATCAAATCTTAGATACCCAAAACAGTGTCAGCACATGGTAGGACATGATAAATATTTGTGGAATGATAGAAGAATCATTTTTTAGGAAAGTTACCACTAGTGTAAATGGATGACTCATATGTCAATAATTTGGTTTTGATCTGTGGATAAAAAGATATAATTGCTGGCACAAAGCATATTTTGTGCAGAAAGCCCCTACTTACAAATGAACAGGAAAAGTTGAACTATCCAGAAAAACTTCTGTGTTTGTTTCTTTTTCTCCCTTGAAGTTTGTGCAATAGTGTTGTTTCTGTTGAACATCAGATTTATGAAAAAAATGAATTATTTGGAAAGATTTAGAGATTAAAGTGTGGTTGTCACCTTTGCCTCTGAAAGCAAGCACTTGGATGCTACCACTCCATCAGCACTTGTCAGGACAGCCATAGAACAAAATGATTAAAAACAGAGACAAAAGTCTGGGAATAAAATGCATGCAGTTCCAGAGTTTCAGAGGCTTCAAATTGTCAGTTCAGGTTTTCGAGATTTGAAGTTTTTCTAGCCTCTGGTTATGAAGACTGATCTGTATTTTTCTTTTTTTTTTTTTCCTTTTCATTTTAGTGTTCATGAAAAGAAAGATGGATTGCTTTTGTTGAGCCTAAGCACAGAGTTGAATAATAGCATCCTGATTTTGTTTTCCCTTTTCCCACCTCGACCATATTTTTTCCCTTGATATCTTACCTTGATTTGTTTACACAGTATTCGATTTTTAAAAAGAAAGTGGTTGTTTTTGGATTACTAGAAATTATATTTCTGTCTGTTTATATTTAACTTTGTGGATTAACATTGAGGAATTTTGAAGATCTTTTGTTCTGTGAAAGCCTAGATTGTATAGCTTAAACATGTTTTTCCAAGGCTAAAACACATGTCTTTTAAATGAAAAGGATTACTAACATATATTACTGTTTGTAGTGGGTGTTGAATACTATTAATTTAGGAAATTTCTCATCATGAAACAAATTCATAGTTTCAAAAAATAACAGTTTTGCCTTTACTACCTCAGATGTATTGTATACATATGTATTAGAAGGTATGACTTCTTTACCCTAATACATTTTTGAGATGAATGTATATAGTTCAAGCATTTAACAGATACAGTGAGTAACTGTGTGCAGGCGCTAAGAGGGCGGCTTCCAGAACCCACCTGCCAGTGAGGTTAAAACAGCAACTTTCAGAACCCAATTGCCTGGGATTCCTTCCCCAACTCTGATGCTAAGTACTTAATGTGACCTCAGGAATGTCGATTAACCTGTTATGTGCCAGTGAAAAGGGTACAAGGAAGGGACATAATATAACTGACATAACTGGGTTGTTCTGAGGATTCAATGAGTTAAAGCATGTAAAATGTGTAGAACAGTGCATGGCACATAAATATGATGATGATGATGAAGAGGAGCACTGAAGAGCTTATGTTTAAGCACAGTTGCCCCTGACTTCCAGTTAGCTTTTGAGTTTAGTCATGTTGTCCTGTAGGCTGTAGCCGACATTTACGGTATCCAACTATATTATGTCTATCATTCCATGGTAGCATTTCAGTTGGTCACCTCTGGGGAATTCTTTACCTGTGCTTGGGTAAATCTTGTAGTAATGTTTTTCTTCATTGATCTCAACATGAAGATTGAATAGAAAGAATGAATAACCCTTCTTGCCAGTCCACTAAATTTACTTGCATCCTATAAGCTCCTATTTATGGAACAGCTGAGGCCTGAGTGTCATTCATTCTGCGGTCCCAGTTTTAAGTTGGTAAACAGCTTCCTTTAACAATTAAAATGACTTGTGGAGCAAAGAGGGTGTCAAGGAGGGTACCGACATTTCTCAAAGTCAGATTTAGGAGTGAATATCTAAATTAGCCCAGGCAGACCAGCATCATACAACATAATCTTGCTGAACCTTTTCATTGCTTCCCATATCAATGGGAATGTCAAGATTTCCTGTCACAGCTTCATTATTATAAATCCTCAAAGACAATATGTGTGCCTGCCTTGTCTGACTTCTAGCCCATTTCACTTACAAAAATAAAGCTAAGAAATGGTTACAGAAATGAGAAAGCTACAGGACTAACTCTCCTCAAGCTTATAATTCTAACTGAAAATGAGTTTGTACATACCATTTTAAAGAGATGTGTCATTTGTTTCCCATTAGAATTTACATAATGAGATTCTGCAGTCACATTTATGTTATGCTTAATTCATTTGGCACTGTTTGTTTAAGACCTTCGAATGGCTCCCACTTGTCTAAGTGAGAGAGGCACAAACTCCTGAACACCTGTCAAGTGAGACTCTTGGGGTCTGGCCTCTGCCGTGAACCTGCAGTCTTGTTTCCCATTTCCCAACTTCACATGTAATCTGATTCTCTGGGCAAATAGGGTTTCTGCAGTTTCACCTTTCTATGACTTTCTTCTTACTGTTCTTTCCTGATGCTATGGAAGGATTGTGGCTCTGAATGCTTTTTTTGCTACTTTAGAAACATGCCTCCTAAATTATGAGGGATTATTTTATAGACTTTTTTTTCTTTGCAGTTTTTTTTTTTTTAATCACTTCAATATGAAGGGTGGCTTACCTCCTTGAATGCTTCTAATCTACTAAAGAGACAACCTGCTGGTTATCATTTTGAACGCATCTCCCCTTTCATTGGATTACAAGCTGCCTGAGAACAGGGGTGGATCTCCTAATCTATGACAGTGATTAACTATGCACTGAATAATTGTGCATTTTTTATTTATTCTCTTATGAAGATTCTTCTAGACATCTGAGTGCATTGCTTTGAAATTACTTCCAAACTCCCTTTGATTAGTATTTTGACTTTATCTTTTCTTATATTTTAGAAACTCGCAGTGAATGTTCATTTAAAAATTGTGGCTTTTCACGATTTTTATCTAACTGTGCAGGACGTACACTGTGACTCAGGATTTGAGGGCCCTGGAATTATATATCACTTTGACCAGGAATTGCTTTGGTCTCTGTTAGTTTTCTTTTCCAGTGCCCATAAAAGATTCGTTTATGCTATTTGCTTCTGCCAGTTATGATTGGACTTTCCATTTGGTAATTCATTTTCAGAGTACTGTGTCCTATCTAGCTCTTTAGGTGTCACCATTTTGATTGTTACTCCTTGTGATTGTTTTTTGAAGCCAAATACATTGTCTTGTTTTCTTTCATGTCACCCCCACACCCACCTAAGATTCTGATCATATGCTAAAGGAAAAATTTGAAATTAGTTTAATATATTCTTAAGCTTTTAAATTAGTTTGACTAATAATTTGAGACTTACAGAAAAGTTCTAAGAACAGTGCAAATAATTCTCATATACCTTTTGCCCAGATGTATCAATTATTAACATTTTACATTTGCTGTATTTTTCTTTCTGTGTATGTGTATAAATATGCCTATGTATAATACACATACATATGTATCATGTATATATATACGGGTACATATTTATCTCATACTTTCTTTATATGCACACTTAAAAGTAAGTTGCACACATGACACCTCTTTACCTTTAGTAGTTCAGTATGTATTTCTTTAGAAGAAGGGCATTTATAAATAATACCTTAAAGTAACCACAGAACAGTAATCCAACTTCAGAAATTATCTAATATATAGACTTTCTTCATTATATCGAATATATAGACCTTAGTAGTCTTAGTGTCTGTAGATCGAATCTATATTTTAGGTGATGGTCTGATTTAGCCTGCAGGTGGTAGTGTGCTGACTTCCGTATAAGATGAATTTGAAATCTTCTGAACAAGCATTAAGGGCCCTGCAGATTCTGACCCTTCTTCTTTTGCATACCTACCATAAGCTGCAGTCTCACTTTTTATGCTACATTTTTTTTTCCTTTTAATACTCTGTACAGACATTTCATTCTCTGCAGCTTCAGAGTTGTTTTTCAGCAACCTCTTTATGGCTCTGCCTTCTCTGGTCATCAATGTCACAGCCATTTTTGTTTTATACATTCCTTGCTACTAGATTGTAAATTCTTTGGAGAGCAGAGAATATGACAACTTTATATCCCATGCAGCAATAGTATATACTTTATGTGAAATAGGCAATTAATAAATGTATTTACTTGCATCCAACCATTATTTAGAAGCATGTATTTGTTTTTAAAATTAGATTCGTGATTAGCTCAATTTGTTATTTGTTTTGTTTCCAATTCTTAGAGACAAATAAAAAATGGTGTGTTTTGGAAGGAGGCTTCTTGAGTTACTATGAAAGTGATAAGTCTACCACACCTAATGGCACCATTAATATCAATGAAGTTATCTGCCTGGCTATACACAAAGAGGACTTCTATTTAAATACTGGGTAGGTCTATCTTTACACAATTAGGGGGTAAAATGTATTTTCAGATAATTACACTGGCTAATGAGAGTTTTGTTATTTTAGTTATTTAGTTGCTTCTAATAGAAGGGTTGAATGGTTTTTGAAGCTTACTTACCTTGCACTTTTGGAAATTTCTTTTGGGAATTCACTATAAAGCAGGAAAACTAAAATATTTACAGTGGGTAATATGAAGTGCTAACATGTTTGAATCAAATCTTTATGTATTTTTTTTTTTGAGATGGAGTCTCACTCTGTCACCCAGACTGGAGTGCAGTGGCGTGATCTCGGCTCACTGCAACCTCCGCCTCCTGGGTTCAAATGATTCTCATGTCTCAGCCTCCTGAGTAACTGAGATTGCACATGCCACCACACCTAGTTAATTTTTATATTTTTAGTAGAGATGGGGTTACACCATATTGATCAGGCTGGTCTCAAACTCCTGACCTCAAGTGATCTGCCCATCTCGACCTCCCAAAGTACTGGGATTACAAGTGTGAGCCGCTGTGCCTGGCCAAATCTTATGTAAATGTATAGCATATCATTTATGACCATTGTAGTCATTTAATTTTTTTACTTATTATTTTAAATAGTGTACTAGTGGTAAAATTCATTTATCCATTTAATGAGTATCATAATTAAAACAGATAAGAAAGGAGAATATTCTGTGACGATCTATTCACATTAAAATAAACTAATAGTATATTGAAATGCTAAATTTCTTAAAGATATATTTGTTAATTTAATGGTCAGAAAAAGTCACAATGAATAGATTAAGCATTATTTATGTAATATATTTGACTCACCTATACTATAGTTTAAATAAATCTCCGTGAGGACTTTAAAAACAGGCCCCTAAGATCTTTGGTGTGAAAGTATCTTATCATGTTTTTTGATGTAATTAATGAAAAACATTGACATTAAAATCTGAAAAAAATCAGTTTTATAGGAGCATAGATTTTAAATAAGATTTTTATATGAGAAAGGGAAGAGATTTGCAAAGCTCTTATTTACATAAAACTACATTGAACATATTACCTTTATTTTATGATGACTAATTGAGATGACTTGTTTTCTAGTAAATCTGATTTGATTTATGATGTGAACAAAACTGATTACTAATTGACTTTTGTTTTAATCTTAATAGTGTTTTACCCTAAATGATATTCAATGTAATATGACTTATGGAATGTTAAAATAAGTGGATTCTATATATTAAATTACTAATTAGTAAATGAAATATAACAAATATAATTAATACTAGTTTATGTCAGTATATTAATATGTTAAAAATAAAATATTCTTGATAACATATACTGATACAAGTAGATACGCAAAGAGAAAGTATCTACAATGAGATGCGGTTAAAAAATAATTGTTGCCATAATATTCTTGCTGAATTGCCTCAAATAGCACATTGGAGAGTATGACCTCAATAATGTAGGCACTGAAGAGTTATATAGACATATTTTAGGAAGAGAGCTGAAAGAAGTGGTAAGGAGATTGGAGGAAGAGAGACTGTAATTGTTGAGAATTTAACTAGAGGAAGAGAGTGAACTGATAAGATTAAAAGACTGACTGGACGAAGAGTTGATGTTAAGTGGAAGAATAAGTTACACTCAAGGGTTTTGAGCTTGTTGTGATGAGGTTGATTGTGATGCTTCTAAATTAGGACGTGAAGGAGATACAGCAGGCTTGGGATGGAAAAGAGGAGAAAGGAAGATGACTTTGGCATAGGGTATTTTGAGATTTTTAGGTAACAGTAGCACACATACTTAGCGTGTGCTAAGAAATAAATGGAGTTGTGAATGAGGAACTCAGGAAAGAATTCAGAGCATGGTATGTTGCTTTAATGTTATCTATGGTAAGAGTTAGAAATTTGGGGTAAGTTGAGATGATGAAAGGAACATTTATCTTTCTTACGAAAACTGTAAAAGTGTTAATGCTTCATGTTTTTGTGTTCTGGAGGGAACCTGCTGTATGACTGGGCCTATTTGAAATTAGACAAGAAGAGTATTAAAAACTGTTTGGGCAATGTTTGCTTTGAACAGTTGGTCAGAGTAAATCAAGAAGGAGTGGTGAGAGAGGGAAGACCAGACCAAGGAGAGCCCTTTGCTACATCAGTCAACTGATGAGTGTCCAGGGCGTAAACAAAGTTACACAATAGAATGATTAAGTGATTATACAAAATATTCCTTTTGTCCAGTCCAGTGTGTTCCATTTACCTCATCTGAGTAAAATGCAAACCATTAACAGAATCTGATAGGATGATTTCACAGCATTACTTTATTTTAAAAGGCATTTAATTAAAAACTTGACCTGTGTGCTATTTGTTTTCTTAGGAGCCAAACGTAACTGGTAGTATCTTTTTATTTGTGCATGTTTTAGGCCCATCTTTATCTTTGAGATCTACCTACCCTCAGAACGTGTGTTTTTATTTGGAGCTGAAACATCTCAAGCTCAAAGAAAATGGACAGAGGCAATAGCCAAGGTATTTAAATATTATGTTATTGCTCTAAATCCAGACAAGATTCTGAACTGGGAGTCTGTGTTTGAGCTTCAGGGGTCCATGAAAGTTTCATATAAGATTATAGGAATAAAGTTCATACTTCATTAGATTTTCAAAGAAAGTTGTCAAAAGAAGTAGCTACCTTCAGGAGCCTTAAGCAGGGAAGAAATTAAAGTAAAACTTGGAGAAATAATTATTCAAATTAAGGCCATGTTTTTGATGGTTAGGATATTCTCAATATTGTAAAGTCATTTCTGTGTGTGTCTTTTTATAGGTAGATATTTTATTCAAGGTATACACAAAGGAGAAAGGAGCAGATTCAGGAAAATATATAAATGGAGAAAAATGCTGAAGGTTGACATTTTGAAAAGTTCTACAAATCAATCAAGAGAATGTCTTGCGGTTTCAACTCTGTAGCAAGACAAGTGGTTTAAGATGCTGCCATTTGAAAATACATTATAGTTGTTCAGTTTTAAGACTGATAGCAAGTTAAATTGTTTTGAATTTGGTGTTACCTTTGAATCTTTAAAATAGAAAAACTAAGATAATTTGTCTACCTTCTCTCATATCTGTAGATAGGGAAGGGATTTCCTATTTTCACTGTCTTTATTACTTTTTTGTATTTGTTTTAACAGCATTTTGTTCCCTTATTTGCTGAAAACTTAACAGAAGCTGACTATGATTTGATTGGTCAACTCTTCTACAAAGACTGCCATGCCCTGGATCAGTGGAGAAAAGGCTGGTTTGCTATGGACAAATCCAGTTTGCATTTTTGCCTTCAAATGCAAGAAGTTCAGGGAGATAGAATGCACTTAAGAAGACTGCAGGAGCTAAGTAAGAGTTTTTTTCCTCCCTTATCTTTGGAACACTTTTCTTTGTTGCATACAATAGTGGTAGCCTTTAGTAAAATCTTGATGGCTCACTCCCAAACTTATGACTAAGCAGTATTAATATTTGTGTCTTCATGGATGTTTATTGTAGGGTTTTAAAAAAAATAAGTTTTTGCTTTTTGTTCTCCCTTCAGCAATCAGCACAATGGTTCAAAATGGGGAAAAACTGGATGTCTTACTCTTGGTAGAAAAAGGGAGGTAAGTGCCTTTTTGCTTTTTGTTCTTTATCTCAGCAACTCTGGGCAGTGGGATTGTTTTGTTGTTATTATCTTGAGGGAGAAAATAATATTTTAAAACCTGTTGAAATTTTCTGAATCATATAAATATACATATATATAGTATATAGTCTTTCTTTGGAAAGACTATACCAATGATATTTACATATTTTTATAATTTTTATGACAGACTTATTGTGATCAATTATTGTATAGTTTTCTATAGACCTAGATTCCTCTGTGACATTTACATTTAAGTATTTGGAAAGCAGTTTGGTAATTATAAATGTATATTCCTGGTAAGAATATGATGACTATAAATTGTATTCTGAATTATCTATGTGTATGGGTCACGCATAGCTAAAATTTGATCTCTTGAATTTATTCAGTTTTTTCAGTAACTAGTAAGCATCTACTGTGCATCAGGGACTGTTAAAGGTATTGGTGATATCATGATGAATAAAACAGACTAGTCCCTACCATCATGAAACATGTATACTATTAGGGAAAACAGTGTAAGCAGACAAAAATAATTATATGCTGTTCTGTCCATCAATTTTAAATTCTACGCAGAAAAATAAGTAATATAAAAATAGTCTGATGGGATAGTATCTGTGTTTGCTAGCTAAGAGAAGAAATATTGGATGAAAGATCTTCATAAAGTGAAAAAGTAAACTTTGCAGTAATCCAGATAGAGTATTTCAGGTGTAGGGCCAAGGGTATTTGAAGACTCTAAGAGTGTGTTGTACTTGGCATGTCCAAGTTCTGCAAGGAAGCTGTGGTGGCTGGGAATATTTGAATGAAAGAGAGAGTGGGAAGAAATGATTTCAGAGATACCCACAACCTTATCATATAGGACCTTATCAGTCATGATGTGTAAAGGTTTGAAATTTAATCAAATTATGATGGGAAGCTGCTCAGTCTGAGAGCTGGGAAGTAGAATGGTCTGATTTATGTTTTTACTGGATTACTCTGACTCCAGATGAACAAGCTTCTGGGGGATGAAAGTGAAAGTGGGTGTTTAGTTAGGATGCTGGCCGGGAAAGCAATGGCTTATCTGAGAATAGGAGTGGTTGGATATATCGTGAAGGTAGAGGTGTCAGGATCTGTTGATGGATTAGATAACTGTAAGAGGCAAGGATGATGCCAGAATTCTTGACCTGAGCAATTACTGAATTATGGTGCTGTTTTTTGAGAGAACAAATACTTGGAGCATAGAGGTAGGATATTCGTAAGTTTAAGACAGTAGATCAAGAATTTGGTTTTGGGAATGGTAACTCGGAGATGTCTCTTTGCAGATCCAGGCAAAGTGGATCTGGTGAGTAAGCAGTTGAATATGCATGTCTAGAATTAAGTGAAGAAGTTATATCTGGAGATATAAATTTGGGAGTCACCACTGTGCTCATGCTATTTTGCTAAGGAACTGGACAGGTTCACTTAGTAGAGAGTGTGGATAGAAAAGAGAGTTGAAGATATAGCCGGAGGTCCCCCAATATGTAAAGGTCTAGAAGAGGAGATGGTCAAGCAAAGAAGCCTGAGAAGGAGCAGCCGGGGACATACCAGAGCAATTAGGAAGACAATTTCTTTTATTTTTAATTTTGGATTCAAGGGGCACATATCTACATATGTGCAGGTTTGTTACATGGATATATTGTGTAGTGCTAGGGTTTGGGCTTCTATTGAGCCCATCACCCAAGTAGTGACCATAGTACCCAATAGGTAGTTTTTCAGCCCTTGCCCCCTTCGGTCCCCACTTTTGGAGTCCTCAGTGTCTATTATTTCCATCTCTATTTCTGTGTATACTCATTGTTTATCTCACACTTATAAGTGACCACATGCAGTATTTGATTTTCTGTTTCTGTGTTAATTCACTTAGGATAAGGACCTTCAGCTGCATCCATGTTGCTGCAAAGGACTTAACTTCATTCCTTTTTTATGGCTGTGTAGTATTCCATGGTATATATGACCACATTTTCCTTAGCCTGTCAACCACTGATCGGTACTTGAGTTGATTCCACATCTTTACTCTTGTGACTAGTGCTGTGATAAACATATGGGTTCAGGTGTCTTTTTGGTAGAACCATTTTTTTTTTTCCTTTGGATAGATACCTAGTAGAGGGATTGCTGGATCAAATGGTAGTTCTATTTGTGGTTCTTTGGAAAATCTTCAAACTGCCTTTCTTCTTCAACAAATTAGGTATTTTTTCCCCTTGGCTTCTTGTAATTTGCTTTAAAAAAAAAAAAACTCTTAATTATACTGGTTCAGTATGGTTTGCTTTATAATAGTGCAAGATTATTTGTATTCTTACAAAAAAGTGAGCTAGAGAAAAGAAAACGCTATTAAAATCATAGGATAAAACATATTTACTACTCATTAAGTGGAATTAGATCATCATGAAGGTATTCATCAGTGTCTTTATATGTGTAGGCTGAGGAGGGGTTGATCATGCTGTCTCGGGGGGTGGCAGAGACAAAAGAAAAATCTGTATGAAGGAATCTGTGCAGTTCAATCTTACGTTGTTCAAAGTTTAACTGCAATATTAAAATATAGCTAAATAAGCCTTCATTTGATTATTTTTATTGCTGTGACAAGGATAATGACTTTCAATGGTTTTCGGAACCTGCCTTTCCTTCAACTTCGCGGGACGACATCAAGAGCTTTATACAGCAAGAATATTACTGATTAGATATTTATGTCAGATTGCGTTTGTTAACTTCTAGGCATAATTAGGACTTTGCATTTTTACTTATTTCTTGGATTATTATGGTTAATGATACTTTATATTCTTATTTTTGGTACCAGATGATGATTTCACTGTACTGTCAGAGTATTGTTAATTTTATGTCCAGAAATAATGAGGAATTATTAGGTATAGATAGGATTTGACATTAAAATACTAGCATAAATGCAGTTTTACAGTCATTTATTAATATTTATGGAATGCTTACTGACTGCCACTTCCATGGCAGGAAAATAAAAAAGGTAAACAACATAAACTTGGTGTCTGACCCCTCAGAGCTTATGTTCAAACAGATAGGCAAGCATCAGCTTGGCAAATGTGTTTATCCTTTTCATTTTTTCAGGTTATTATAGCCAAAGTATTTTTGTACCATTTTTTTAATCTATGAAGGATTTGACCAGTGGTACATAGGTTTGAATTAAAATGTAGCAAACGTGGATTAGAATGATTTAGTTTGATGAAATTCTATTTAGTGCTTACTGCATACAGTCCACCCCCTCACAAATGCAAGATATGGAAGCCCGGGCACTAAATGTTTTGTTATTTTGTACGTTTTGATCTTACCCTGTACTGTAGAAATCAGGAGATGAAATTCATTTGTAATATTATTTTTGAGTTCATGGAAAAGTAGAAGACTAATGAATTCCAAAATAATGGTCACAGACACTTAGTAACATTTTTGGTAATTGAAAGTTTTTGTCTACATGTGTTACTAACAAGTTATGTTGAAAGTATTTTTATGAAAGTGAAGAGTAATAATAGGAGTGGGAGAAACGTGAGGATAAATATAACCAAGTTATTTTCCTTAAATCTCTTCGCATAGCTAATGTACCATACCCACCACTTAAATGCACCTATATTATCACATACTTCTGTCTTTGGTTTACTTGCTTTTCCTTTTTACTCCAAATCAATATCATCTGATAGTAACAATGATGACAGTGGGGCAGTTACCATGTGCCAAGCCCCATTTTAAGTACTTAAATAGCCTTCTTTTGCCTATATGATATTGAGGAGAATGGTTCATTTTAAAGTTAAGGTCATTTTGTAACTTAAATTTTTTTTTAAAAAAGTGTTCAATATTCATTTACCAATATCTTTGTAAAGATATTTCTCAGGATTTAAATAAACCATAGAGTCTGGATAGACACTATGAGTTACTAGAATTCAAAATTTAAGCATTTATTAGAAAAATAAAAATGTTTACTAGAAAACATTTTTATAAAATTGTTAGAAAACATGTCCATACAATTCCTACCTAATTGAAAATGGAGTAGAGAGAAGGGAGGTCAACATCATGCATAAAAGTAAAGAATCTGCACAGTAGATGACAAGAACATGAGGTTATGAACCCTGACAGAGCAAAGACCATACATACGTGGCAGGCACAGCACCCTGTATGGTGCAAAACAGGGTCTCATATTTATGTATCTACTTATTTACATAGACATATAAACATATATGTGTGTATTCTGTGACTACATAGACATCATATAGGGAATGATGGAAAAAGGAGCAGGTTTGGGAGAGAGCCTGGGAGATAATGTGTTTAAGACATGTTGAGCATGAGATTTCTTATAAGTCATCTAAGAATAAATTGATGGGAGAAAGTTATTTTTATGGATAAGATATTCATGAAAAGATTAAGAGGTTGGAAATACAGATATTGGAGTTATCAGCGTGAAGAAGGAAGAAGGTGAAATTACTTAGGGTGATTCTATGGAAGGAGAGAGGAAGAAATCCTATGTTGGAGCTTTGATGACTATACATCATTTTTAGGGGAATTTGTCAGGCAGTAGTAGCTGCTTGTTTACTCAGAGAGTGAGGCCAGAAACTAAGAGAGAGTACAAAGTGTTGTAAAGCCCAGGAAGAGAGTGTCTCAAAAAGGAAGGATCAGTTAAAAATGTCAAGTGCTGATACAAGGACATGCCCAGTGAGAATAAACACTCCATGAGATAAATGATTTGGAGTCCATCTGATGACTTGGGGCAGAGCAGAAGTGAACAGGCAGGTACTAGATCAGATTAAGAATGAGAACTTAGTAAAGTGAGATAGCTGGTGAGGTCACTTTGTCAAGATGTCTGGAGGGAGGTTCATAGGATTAACTAGGTAAGGGATTTGACCCAGAAAGGGCATATATGTGCAGTTTGTTTTCAGATGGCTTGAACTTGTACACGTATAAATTTTGATGGAAAAGGAACATAAAATGGGAGGGATTGAAGGTCTAAGAGAGAGTACAAGCAAGAGAGCAAGATCCCTCAACTGCAAAAGTAAGAAAAGAAGAATTGATGGATGATTTTGGATGTTGATAGTTTTCTCCATGTGGTAGTGGGATGTTGAGAGAGATACCAGTCAATTTTCAATTGCTTTGTGAACTGGGAGATAAGAGTGACGACCCTTGAGCTTCTGGCCTGGGTGGTTCTGTGAATGATAGTATCATTTGCCAAGATAGAGACTATGCACTTCTCGCCCAGTACTCAAACATAACTAGTTAATTATAGCTGTGATTGTTGAAAAGCTGTTTCAGTACCATGCCAAAAATGAGAAAATTTCATTGTACCACCCTTGTTTTCATCTCCCTTTTGATCTATTAGCCCTTTGGGAAATGATGACTGTCAGCAATGGTAGATTCTGTTAGACTTGTCAATGACAGATAAAATTGTGGCTTCTGGAAGTAAAACAACTTCCAATTATTTATACTGATGGCCTGTAGAGATAGTGTGAATAGTTGAAAGAAAGAAAAACCAACCAGCTGTAAGCTTGAACCTTTAATTTTTGCTAGTAGCAGCTTGAGCCAGAAATGTAAATCATACATAAATTTAATGAGTTAATTTCACATATTTTTCCTGTTCTTATCTACCTTTGATTAAAATGCTGAAAAACATTAATGGTTTTTTAAAGCAAGGAGGAGAAAGAATCCCCTAAACTGGAAATGTTTATAAATTGATAATTATCCCCTGTATATAGTCACTATTTAGATAGATATTTTAATCTTCATGGTCATTTTCTCTATATGCATAGTATGAGTGTCTTTAGACAGAAAAATATTGCAATAATATTTTCCACACACAGAGCATTTTTGCTCTAAAAAGCTCTAAACAGAAGGTGTTCCAGATGGTGTCGTTTTAATGTGTATTCTTTGTATACTTTAAAAATTATTTTGGAAAATAAAGCTTTCTTGATTACACTTAAGGGTTTCTGGCATGCTATTTGATGTTGTTATTGGGACTTAGATTTTGTGCTTTTCTTTTAAGCCTTACTACTGTTTGTGCAAATAAAGAAAAATCATATTGTCAAATATCTCTTGTTAGTGAATATTTTAGACCAGGAAGGCAGAAGGCATTTTCCTGGACAGTAGGAAATTGTATCATCACTTTGACTGAAATGTTCAAGAAATTACATATTTTTCTCAAAATTTGAGAACTATTTTTGCACTTTAACCCACATCTTCTGCATATGTTTTTCTAAGAAATAAGTTACTGTGTTTACCATGTTCACATTCCATAGCTGCATGCCCATTGCCATAGACACTTACTATGCTTTTGTTAAAAGGTTGCTGGTTCTAATAAACACAGTGTGAATAAGTAAACTGTGTTATCAGAAACAGGAAAGACTAGTGTGTTTTTTTGTTTTAGATTCCTTGGTTGATATATAGTAAAGCATAATACACTTGATGTCTCCCAAGCTTGACTGCATTTCAGTTTTAATTGCAAATTCTTCACATAAAGAAGCTTAACACTGGGGAATAAACACTTTATCAATATGTTTCACAATTATGGAACAGATTACTTTTCTCAATTTGGGAGATTAACACCCTAAGTTTAATATTCCTTACTTCCTATCACCTTATTCCATATGATCTTTTCTCCCCCTTCAATGTGTTTTATAGTAGCTAATATGTTAGCAATACTCCAGAGGCTGAATTATCTTAAAGTGGTTTCTAAATTGTGCATGTAATTGCAAATTAAACAGTAGCCTATTGCCCACAATATAAGCTTGAATGCTTTTGTAACTTTCTGATGATTTAATTCTTAGAGATGGCTTAATCTGAATATTGCCAAGGCAAACAAGAGAGTCTCTTCTCTCACCACCCCCACAGGTTTTAAAAAAAGAAAGGGACTCTTAGAAAACAAATATTAAGTGATTTTATGTTCAAGAAAATTATGATAAAGGGAATGTATATCTATTAACAAAAGGTAGACTTTAAAGCATATGTTATATGCTTTAACAATTTTGTTTCATTTAGTTCAAAGTACCTCTATGTACCAGGAGTTAAGCTTATGAAGAAGTAAGTATGATATGATGGGGAAAAATGGACAAAAGAATGAGCAAATCCCTCTAAGATGTGTGTGTGTTTGTGTGTGTGTATTGTTTTTGTTGTGTTTTTTAAAGAAAAGTATTTTTAACTGGATCTATCATCCTATGAAGGACTTTAGTAGGAAGAAATGAAGGGGGCCTGAGACACAACGTAGTCCAAGAGGTAGAAATAATAGGCTCAGATAAATAGGATGGGCTAGAAACAACCTCAGTATGGGTTGGCCTTAACTTTGAGCGCTTGAGGAGGATGCATGAGACAATGGGTCTGGAAAGATAGATTGATACTCTATTAGTTTTTTCAATTGAATGTAATTCATAACTTGCCTTATTCTGGAAAGCATTTCTGAGTAATTCCTGAGTATTTGGAAGTTTAATATATTTCCAAATAACCCATACTTCACAGTAGAAATCACAGGAAAAATTAGGAAATATTTGATCAATGATAATAAAATCATAACATCAAAATTGTGTGATGGAGCTACGAAACTATTTCAAGGAAGTTGAAAGCTTTAAATGCTTATGCTAAATCAAAAGATCTAAAATCCATCCTCTAAACATTTACCTTAAAAATCTAAAAAAGAGCAACTTAGACCTAACGTGGTTCAGGAATGAATTGATACAGACAGTAGAAAGAATGAATAAATGGAATATATTTTAAAAAAAGAAAATCTGAGTCACCAATAGCTGGTCCTTTGAAATAATCAATTTAGTTAATAAATTTTTAACTTTTTTGGAAAAGTTAAGAAAATTGATAAAACTCTAACTAGAAGATAGGACAGAAGATACAAATTACCAGTATCATAAAGCTATGGATCATTTTAATATTTAAAAGATAAGAAAATATTATGACTAACTTCATACCAATGAATTTAACACATTGGATATAATCAAAACAATTTTTTCAAATACAGGAATTAGGCAAACATATTTATTCCCATCACTTCTATTTAACATTTTATTGCTGGTTTAATGTGATAAAGCAAGGAAATTGGAGAGAATCTTAAGTATTGGAATTATAAGTTAAAAACTCAATTATAATTTGTTCTTTAAGCAACATGGTTAATAAAATGAAATCATACACTGGTACTATTCAAAATATATGTGTCTGATAAAGCACTCATATCCAAAACATGGACAGAATACATATAATTCAATTAGAAGAAGACAAAAACCCAATAAAATAACAAAAATACATGAATAGAGATGTCTAAAAGAATATCTATGAATAGCCAACAAGCACATGTAAAGTTAATTACCAGAGAAATACAAATTAAAGCCGCAATGAGATCACACTGAATAAACTAAGTTTTTTAAAAAGTGGCAGTGCAAAGCGTTGGCCAGTATGGTGGGATTGTAAAATAGTACATTCATTTTGGGAAGCAGTTTAGAAGGTTTTGGTTTTTAAAAAGAATACAGTCAGTTTACATGTAACTATACATCCCAACAAATGAGCTCCTAGGTATTTACCCAAAACAAATCATAATATAGGTCCACAAAATGACTCCTATGCAAATATTCAAATCAGCTTTATTTATAATAAAAAGAGAGGAGACCCCAAATGTTTTGAGTCAGTGAACGTGTAAACAGAGTATGTTATTTGTTCATATGTGAAGTACTGATTATCATTATAAAGGAACCTATATTAGCAACAACACGAAAGAATCTTAAAAACATTGTGCTGAGTGAAAAAAGGCAGGCACAAAAGAGTAATACTGTATAATTCCATTCCTATGAAGCTTTAGAGCTGGTAAACTAGTGAATGGTGACAGAAGGCAGATAAGTTCTTGCCTAAGATTGTGGGTGGGGAAAGGGATGCAATGCAAAGAGTTATGAGTGAACATTGTGAGTGATGGAAATGGTCTACATATTAATCATGGTGGTAGTTACACAAGTGTAAACATTTGTAAAAATATTTCAAACTTAAAATGAGTTCATTAAAAATTCTAATGACTAGGCATCACTCACAGAAATAACACAGTTCATACTTTCCCAGAAGAAAACAAACCCAAAAGCCTATTTGGATGAGAAGTAGGGTCTTCTTTGAGAGGTTGCTTAGGAAGTATAAAGAAAAATGCACAGTACACCCTTCTAAAACTATCCTCCAAAGTCCTGTCCATTACATTTCCAACATGCCTAGGATGCTTTTCAAGGCAGAATGTAAGTGTACAGTCTTGAAGAAAAGAAATAGGTCTTCTGTTATGCGTGGCTTTAGCAGATCATCTTTCACGTCCATTCTAATAGTGTGACTGTGTAATAAATTGTTGAGGAAATTCTGTTTTGTGAATCTTAGGTGTGATAGGACTAAGAAGAAAGGCAACAGAAAGACACATCACCATTTCATGTCTTGAATGAGTCTTTTTGGACCTGAGGACCAGAGTTGTAAATTATGGAGATCTGATTCCTCAGGTAAAGGAAGGCTCATGAACTAGGCTAGTACTGAGTACCTCAAATGTGCAAATCCTACCTAGTTCTGAGGCCTCAGACATGTTCTTTCTGGCTCTTAGTTTCTTAGTCATATATGGAAAAAAAGCTTGGCAGAGATATTTCCAGTTCTCTGGCTCAAAAGCTCAATGACAGTCTAAGATGGCTTGGTTCAGAAGGCTTTAAATATCTTTTCCTTCAAGGGATCAGTCAAAACTTCAACTTATGTGATTTGTTTCTAATTACATTTTTAAAAACACAGACATGTATAAAGAAGGAAACAAAATGTCCATGAGTTTTCTACCCTGAGTTAATTTAACATTTTAGGAAATGCAATTGAATTTATACATATGTACAATTATGCATTCTTTGCTCATTGTACAAAGTTTATAATATATATATTTGGAGGTAGCTAAATCACTTAACCTTTCACTAGTTTTGGGGATTTCAACTTCCATTTTTTAAAAGTTCGGGTGAATGTATGTCTTTGTGTGCATGTGCACATGTGCGTGAGAGAGGGACAGAAATATATTGAAAGTAACAGATATTGTACCTTCATTTCAAATCGTGTACTTATGAAAGAGTCCTGTGTTTGGAACTAATTGTCAAAAGTAATGCATACATATTTTAAGATTCTTAGAACATATTTTCAAATTTATTTTTAAAGTATCTCATCAGTCTTTAAAATACTATGCACATCTTGTTATACTCTAGTGATGAACATTATACATTTTAGATCTTTGATAAATTGCTTTGACACATCATTGATTTTACATATATATATATATGTGTGTGTGTGTGTGCATGCGTGTATGTATGTGTGTCCATTCTAATAGTGTGACTTTGTAATAAGTTGCTTAGGAAATTCTGTTTTGTGAATCTTAGGTATGATAAGACTAAGATATATATATATACACACACACACACACAGCACACACACACACATACATATATATATACACACACTTGATTCTTAAACTGGTTTGTGGTTACATTGGCTAATTCTTTCTGTGACTTACCTTTCCATGGCTGATGACCATGTTTCTGTGGAGGACTTACTATTTTATTTTTGTATAAATGCTTAGAGTATTATCGTTTCCAGCCATATTTATAGAGTATTTCATTTGCTTTTCAGTTTTGTTTAAAATATTCTTTATATGAGCATATTTACTTTTTATGTGGTCAAGTTTATTGATTTATTATTTGTGAAGATACTTCTGGTTCTTGTCATAGACTAGGCTCAAATAGGATTGTTTATGCTTTATGGTTATTGTATTGCAGTTTTAGTATAATTGTTTTTGTTAGTCCTCGGACCTGGTTTCTAGGTCTTATTGAACTGGCTTGATCATTATAGCAAATAAGAATTTTTCTTCATATGGCTTTGAAGTGCCCTTTGGAATTTATGCTTAGAAAATGGACAATTAGCGTAACTAATTTCTCTGTAATTAGGGTTCATTAATATTACTTTTCAGATTGTCAGGATATAAGTAAATGTTTCCTTGGAATTCTCATCCGGGAATGTGAAATTGTTGTTTGATAACACTTAAAATCTCAAAGTCGACCAGCATTTGTGTAGAAAATATCTTTTGATGCTTTATTCAGGGTCCACAAATTTTAGGTAAGCATCAGAGAGGAAAGTTAGTGCACTGATGCTATTAAATATGAAACCATCTATTGCACTGCATATATACTTTGGGATTCGCCCTTTGACAAGTTGAGAAAGTTCTACTCTTCACTAATTCACAAGGTGACAGCTTAACTCGTCATGAGAGGATTTTTTTCTGACTAGAAAGAAAATTTGAAGTTTGAAAATGTCACAGTTTATGGCAGAATTATACTCATATTGTAGGAGGGCCACTGCATTTTGGATTTCTTTCACTGCTTGCTAAAACACCCATTGTAGTTGTTTATAAGCAAAGAGTTACAAAGATTTTATATCATATTTAAAGCTCAATTATTAAATTATGTAAAATGTTTTTCTCTTTACCTAAACTTGTGAATATAGCAAGACATAATGTTGATTAAGTTCACATAATCAAGAGGTTTGATATTTCTCAAAAAAATTATCTGAGTTATATAAGTTAGACAAATACATCCAGCAATAGAATGCTTTTTTGAGCTAAAGATGATATAAGATCAATGAAAAGGCTGTAGCATGTCAGGTGTATTAGTGCAAATTTCAGAATTCTTCAAAAAGAAAATTACAACACCTGGAGATCAGGACTGCTGTGGTGCTGTGGAAAATAGAAACAATAGATAAAGATGTCAAAAAGCAACAGATGAGGATTACAAGCACCAGTATTAGTAAAACAGTAGTAATTATAGCAAGTTCAAATGTTAGAAATGAGCGTGGTAAGGTGTAGGTATCTTTGTCTTCTTCCAGGAGCATTTCAAGAAAGAATACAAAGGAAAGAAAGGAAGTTTTTTGTTTCTTTTTTTAAATTAGGTACAATGATTCCTTATTACCCACCCCTTTCCCCCAAAGCCCCAGAATTCATGCAGTTTATTCATGTCTCTTTAGGTCGAATATAAACTAGCCCTGTCAAGTCTGAAATCAAGATTATATAGTTTTACTTTGGTGTAAATATACTTAAAATACATCAACAATCGGTTTTTTCAAAGCAAACTTTGTATCTAGTGATAGGTCTTTAAAACTGCTATGTATCCACTAAATGCGAGACACTCTGCTAATGACTGGAGATACTGAAATTCTTTGCTTGCCTGTGTAAAGTTTGGAGTTTCGTGACTAAAACATTCACATAGCTACAGCAGGTGATACGATGCAGGACAAAGCCACCATTGAAAGATTGAGAAGGAATATCTGTGACATACTAAGCATAAGAGGGAGGTCAGGAACAGTGTCAAGGAGTCTTACCTGGAGTAGAATTTGGGGGAAAGGTTTGGAGTAGCCAGCCAAAGAGCAGGCAATATGTATTACAAAATCCAGGAGGGGTGTGTGTGCGTGTGTGTGTGTTTGTGTGTGTGTGTGTGTTTATGTTTATGTTTCCTGAGTGTCATAAGTATAGGAGAATGGCAGATCAAATTGCAGGTAAAAATATAGGCTAGCTTATGAAGACTTTTTTATCTTGAAAACTCAAGAACTGTAAGACAGTGATCTGGAAGTGATGTAATTAGCTTTGCATTTTAGATCATTCTGGCAATAGTGAGGAGTAGAGATTACAGGGGTTGAGAATTGGGAAAGGAATTCCGTAAGGAGTGGCTGTAGTGACCTGAAGGAACAACATGAAGATCTGAAATAAGGCAGTCTTGGAAAGGAGAGGAGTCAGAGTGAATACGTTGGGAAACTGTAGTCAGCAGAATTTTGTGACTGAAGTAATGTGGCAGTGATTGGGCAAAGAGACTGGTTTACACTTAATTAATCCTAAATTTCTGGTGGGGTTTGTGGAAAATTTTTGGTGCTAGAAGTTTGGTATGGGAGAGCAAAAGCTTTGATATGCTTATTGCACATTAAGGTGAAGATTCTCAAATACAAATATTCTTTAGTAGTACAGTTTATACATTAGTCATTAATGTTATGTCTATTGAGTGTTGTCCTAAGTGCTATTATTATATTTATTTTGCCAATAATGAAACTGAAGCAAAAATAAGGTTGACCCGTCTAAAGTTACAAAGGAAGTAAATGGCAGAGCTAAAATTATGTTCAGAAAGTCTGATTGTCATTCCCACTCTCAGGTGCTCTATTCTCCTGCTTTTCAGTCACATGGAGATCTGACCTATGAAAATTATAGCCTGGAGATAGGGATTTGGAAGTAAACTAATTTATATGAAAAGATGAAATTACTGGCCTGAATGACATGACCCTGGAGAGTCCATGTAGCTTTTGTGTGTGCTGAGGTTACGACTTTGTCATTCAGAAAGAGGAAGTGAGATTGGGAAAGAGACTGAGTGACCAGAATGATAGGAGGAAAATCCAGAAAGAATTGTGCCATAAAATTCAAATTGAATGCTAGTTTTTTTTCTCTTTTTAAGAAATAAAATCAAGAATTCTAAAACCTTGAAAAACATAGCCAGAAATATCAGTTAGAAGTCACAGGTGATAGCCACAGTGGTTTTAGTTTAGTTATTCAGAAAGAGAATAAAAGAGGCTGGGGAATGAAAAGAAGTAAGACCATAAATTCAGAGAGCTTCCTCAATGCTATGGAGTGATGTGACTATACACGCCAAAGAGGGATTGAGTGGAAGTTCATGGTGGATGAGAATAAAAGAAGAGTTTTTCTTGTAATAGGTAAGATAGGATCACGATTGTGTGGATTTTAGGGTAATCTGTCTTGGAATAAGATTTTTTTAAAGAGCAAAATTATAATTTGAAATGCTTTTTAAACTTTTAACAGAACATTATACATCCATGGGCATACCAAGTTGGATTTCACAGTCTGGCATACTGCAATTGAAAAAGCAGCAGGTACAGATGGTAATGCTTTACAAGATCAGCAGCTCAGCAAAAATGACGTTCCCATTATAGTGAACAGCTGTATAGCATTTGTTACACAGTATGGTAAGTATCACTGAGTTTTTATTCAACCTCTAGAACTGATCATATCATTCTTAGAGGTTTTTAAGTGGTACCTCTATTGGACTGAATTGAAACCCTTTATATTGTAAGTACACTAGTGAAAAATAAAGGCAGATTTACTGTTCAGCTAATTACCATTCCTTCTCCCAATAAGACTCGTTTAAACTATACCATACATTTTTACCATTTCCTCCTTCCTTTACATGCATAAAATATTAAATAACATATTGAAATAATCTAAATTATAATATGTACATAAAAATAGTAGATTACATGTTTTATTCAAGTAAGAAAAAATAGTAGATTGAAGACTATCTTTCAGAGATTACAAGGCTAGATTAAAGCCTACAGTGACACAACACGTCTAAGCATGTTTTTAGAAGTGATGAACTGTGGAACAATATGTAAAATAATTTGCTTCCTTTGGCATACATAAAGTGTGCATGTAGTTTATGTTCAGAAGCATAGCTATTAATTTTCGCAATTTTTGCTTATTTTCAACAGATGTTTCAATGAATAGTCTGCAAATAAAAAACACGTTGATCTGTACCATGGTCCAGCTTCATGTCAGTTTTATATGCTATGTTTAGTATTTTAGATATACCTGAAAGATATCCTCTTTTCTTCATGTTTATTTTCAAATGGTTATGAGTTCTCCAAATTCCTTTTATTGCATATATCTTTCATACTGTAAATTTCTTCATGCTATTTTAAATGTGAAAATGTTAAACTGTTGCCATGAGCCCTTTTAACCTGTAGGTAAATGCCATTTATTTAGATTACAAATGTGGAAAAGAGGAAAATGATTTGATATTTTGGATTGTATTAATTTTTTTTGTTCTCCTTATATTAGAGGTATCTTTGGGTGTTTTTAATTTGAAAAGAAGATATAAGTAGTGAGGGCTGCAGTAAAGCATTGTATTATTAGTTAATTGTTTCTTTATCAAGTGCTTATTGTATGCCAGTCACTGGTCTCACTCTTAGAAACACAGTAGTGGAAGTAAAAAGTTCAAGACAAAGCTATGAATCATATCTTCTAGTATGGGAAACTGACAATACACTGATATGTAACAAAATATCAAACTAATGATATGTATAAAGAAAACACTTTTCAGAAATTAAACTTAGGCATATTTTAATCTCTTGTTCTAGGGAGAGTGTCATTTTAAGTATTTTACTTACTTTGTATGTAATGCAAGTGCAATTATTAATGTCCAGATTCATTGTGTTTTTATGATATATCTACTGAAAATATATACATAATCACATATTTGGGCATTACTATAAGAAGTTTCCTGCTATGATAGTATGTTCGTGTTTTTCTTCCTAGCTATAATCATCTGTTAAAAAATGGAGGAAGGAGAATGTTACCTTTATTTGTTACAGCCATTCAGTGTTAGTGTACATTTTGCAGATACACATGAATCACATATATGTTATGTTTTAACAGCATAACCTCATTGGGAATCTTCACAACATGTTAGTTTCATAATGGCATAAGGCCTTTCTTAAGCAAGAAATAATTAAAATACCTTGACTAGCTCTGATGTAGGCAATTTAATGTTTTTCTAGGGAAATCAGAATTTTCCTTGTGTTTATTTGGGTTTAAAATAATTCAGCATTAGATTTTTTTCAACTAAAACTCATATATTATAACAACTTTATACATCTATTACAAGATGCCTTCACTTGCATGTTAGAATAATAAAGCCAATGAAGGATTGTGTTTATATAAATAGATATATACACACACACTTAAATATATACACACATATGTGTACATACATATATTCATATATACACATACATATAGTCATATAACATATGTATAATATAAATGTAAGTATCATATATTTTTATATTATATGTAATTATATATAAAATTGTGTTTGTATTATATATCTACTGAAAGTATATAAATAATCACATATTGGGCACTACAGCAAGAAGCTTCCTGCTATGTAGTATGTTTATGTCTCATATATATATATATATATATATATTTATATTCAGAACATTGGGGAAACCTCAGTGCTACCAGCATGTATAGAAGAAAGATTTGGCAGGAACTTAGAAAATACCCAGTGATTATAGGATGCAGATGGTTTCATGGTAGCAATTATTTTGAACCTCCTGAGCTGTGGGTTGAAATCTCAAGACCAATTTTCTGTGCTCATTGTGTCATTGTGTCAAAGTTTGAACTTGACTGAGTTCATAGGATGACTTTTAGGGCTTTAATTTTTAAAAAGTAAATTACACTAGTTCTTGGGGAAAATTATTTCAATTATATAAACAACATTATGTTCAAATTATTTTTCAGTTAACTTACTTGAGTGCCAGCTATTAGAAATTCATTCAGCCAGGGATATATTATCTCAAACGCCTTGTCAGTATTGATTTTTGTAGAACTTGCTTATTCTTGCATTACGCAGTCATTTATTGAATACCTGCAGAGTAGTTCTAGGCACTGTGTAACTGCTGGATATACACAGAGATATGTCACAGAAAATAAGACATCATTTTTGCCTTCTAGAAGTTTGCAGATTTATGAATAAGAGACAAATACATGAGCAGTTACAAGTCAGTGTTAAAATTCTCTAGTAAGGAGGTTCAGGGGGTGCTTCCGGTGTCCATGGTGTAGGGGTAAATTTCACCCAGAGAAGGCGTGGTATCAGAGAGCTTCATAGGTAAAGCACAGTGCTTACCATGAGCCCTAAGAGAAAATGGGAGCTAGTTAGGAGAAGAGGATAGGGATTCTAGGAGGAGAAAAAGTGTGTGCCAAGGTATAGAGTCACAAATTTTGTGCTGGGAGCTTTGTGGTATTAAATGTGGTCAGAGCTTAGTGTAAGGAGAAGGAGTCAATCAATATAAAAGGCAACAGGTTAGACCAAGTCAGGTAAGGTTTAATATACAAACTAAAATCCTCAAACTTTGCCTCATAGGCAGCAAGAGGGCAGTATTCGGATTTTTAAGCTTGTTGGTAACACATACAGAACTGAATTTTAGATCATGCTGTTTTATCATTGTTGAGACACACAGAGGGCTGCGTAAAAATATGGGCAAGGAGTTGTGACAATGTAGTAAGAACTCAGTGCACAAATAATAGCATATGGGATGGAAAGGAGAGGACAGTTGTGAGAGTGAGATCATGATGAAGAATCTATGTGATGCAGTACTGCATTTTTTTGTTTTTAATGTGCTGATTGAGAAATAAATACTCCGACTTGTAAAGGGCTAGGAAGAAGGCAATGCCATATATTGAGGTAGAGAGGAACAAGATAAAGAACATGGTGGGGGTGGAAAGTGAGGTAGTAAACAGGGCAAGAGAATTAATTCCTTTGGGTTATTTTTATTTGCCATAAGATGTATGGGTGTATGTGTATATGTTGCATGTATATGTAATGGTGTGTGTATATATATGTGTATGTATAAAATCATGGAAATTAAAACCTGAGTTAAAATATTTATGTAGAAGTGATGAGGTTGGATGGGTTCTCACCCAGTGGGCAGGAAGAGAAGAGAATTGAGGAAGGATCCCTGGGATGACCACTAAGTATTAGATGAGCAGAAAAAGTTAGAAGACTGAGAGAGCAATCAGAGGGAAGGGAGAAAAAAAGAGATATGAAATCATGATGTCATGAAAGTTATGGGGTTAAAAGAATTTACACGGTTTCATTCAGAATGTCAAATGCTGCAAGGAGTTCTCCCTAGATAAAAACTGAAAAGCATCCAGAAAAAAAGAACGTTGTTAATATTCTTGATGAAGGGTGACCCCAACAGAATGGGGATTGGGCAGAGATGCAAGATTGTGTGGTCAAAGGATTAACAGGCTTGTGAGATGGTAGAAGGAATAAATATAGGAAATTCAGCCTGGTTGTGAAAGGAACAGGGAGAAGAAGCCTGGGAGGAGGCAAGGGATGCTTTTGGAGTTTGAATTATTGTCATTGTTATCATCACTCTTCCTCCTAACCACTGCCCCTTTTATTTGGTATGGAGCACTTCATGAATCAGTAACCATGAAAAAGAGGTAACCCAAATCTCCACAGGAAATAAGGTGAAGATGGGAGCATTCAGAAATTAATATACAATATCGGGGCAGGAGGGTGATGACATTTATACCAGAGAGGCTCACTTTTGTCAGTGAGAAATGGAAGTAAGTTGTTTGCTGGGAGACTAAGTGAAGACAGGGCACTTTAAGTAAAAGAACATTTGAAAAAGGTACTATGGAGAGCTGGAGGAAGGACTGATCAGGAGCTTGCTAAAAGCTGAGTCTGCGATGATTTGCTCATTAGGTTTACATTTTAAATACTAAAATGAGGGATAAGAAGCCTTTCCTGCTCATGCATGTTTATATCATCTGTTGTGTAATGATTTCATCATCTTACTCATCATCTCAACACAAACATTTGTTTCATTTTTAAAATATCAAACTGGCTTTTGTATTTAGACTTTAAAAATATAATATTTTTAACAAAGGTTTAGGATGTAAATATATCTATCAGAAGAATGGTGATCCTTTGCATATAAGTGAACTCCTGGAGAGTTTCAAAAAGGATGCAAGAAGCTTTAAATTGAGGGCTGGAAAACATCAGCTTGAAGATGTGACGGGTGTGTTGAAAAGTTTTCTCTCTGACATTGATGATGCACTGCTTACCAAGGAGCTCTACCCATACTGGATCTCTGCTTTAGGTAACATTTATACAGATATATATATATATAGATATGTGTGTGTGTGTATATATATTATACAGACCATAATACATGCTTGCCTTTTAATACTTAGACTTTTTTGATTAGTTGAAATTTTAATTGAAAGAAAAAATGTACATAATGGCTTAGAACAGAAATTGTATAAATATCAATAGCTGTTTCAGTCTATCTCAAGAGAAATTAAAAATATTTGCTCAATCATTTGGTATATACTTGGTTTTCAGTCGATTTCTTAGTTCATACTTTGCTTTAACTTTGGAATGTTATACTCAAGTCCATGTGTGCTACTAATTTCCCATCAAAAATAAAATGAAGCATTTACTATATGATTCATTTTGCAAGATAGTGTATAACAGTTTTTAACTGTTGCTTCATTTATCCTAGATTCCATCTAATGAAATAGAATTTTGTTATACACTGTAAGAGAAGCTAATTAAGAGATGACCCAGGAAAGGAGTTGATTAAATCCCTCGTGGGTCAAATTAATTTCAGTAAAGCCTGTAAACAAGTCCTTTTATTGAAACATTACAATAACAAAGACTTAAATGTAAATATTGCCTTTAATTCCACCTTTTTAATAAAGATGCTTTTGTTTATCCATATTATAGTCCTTTTCTCTACTTTTGTAATTTATGTATATAACATTTTTATTTTTATTAATACGCCATAACCATTTCTCATATATCTATAATATTTTCCAAATGATAATTTTCAGTCCTCCATTGTTCTAGGTTTTAAAACTTACTTTTGAATTAGTCTATAATTATAATATGTTTGTCTCGTATATATTTAATCTGTTTCAAGATTTGGAAAATGGCTTTTGAATCTGGTCACATGGCATTCCTCTAATGAGAAGTAATTTTCCTCATTGAAAGTATTTGTTTGATCTAAAACAATTGATATATTTAAAGATATTTTTGAAATGATGTCACAAAACACGCACAGTTTGAAAATTATCCCAAGAATGACCCTAGTTAGTGTCAGGAAGAGTAGCATTATAACGAAAATAAAGTTTCTCATGATACAACTACCTGTCAGAAGTCTTTCATTTGCCTTCTGTTTCTCAAATCAGTAGGGTTCACTGTAATACCAAGAATACTTGATTATATAATTTTCTAAGATATAAAATGCAGAGATAAATACATTGCTTTAATCTCAGTTACCCTGCAACCCTCATTTTTGTTTTAAGAAAGTTTTATTGAAATGTGTGAAGCTGTTTAGAGTATCTCTACTTCATAAAGACTTATAATTTGTCTTTATTATAAAATTGGTTATCAGTAGTACATGGCAAGGCTGGGCATGGTGGCTCACGACTATAATCCCAGCATTTGGGGAGGCCAAGGCAGGAGAATAGCTTGAGGCCAGGAGTTCGAGACCAGCCTGGACGACATAGTGAGACCTTGTGTCTGCAAAAAAAAAAAAAAAAAAAAAAAAAAGCGTTAACTCAGGCATGGTGATGTGCTCCTGTAGTCTCAGCTATTCTGAGGACTGAGGTGGGAGGATCACAGGAGCCCAGGAATTCCAGGCTTCAGTGAGTTGTGGTGGTGCCACTGTATTCCAGCCTGGGTGACAGAGCTGAGACGCTGCCTCTTTAAAAACAACAACAACAGGTGACAAATACACATTTGCTAAAGTTGTCAAACTGAGTGACAAACAAGTCTTCACTGCTGTCAGTCTACCAGAACGAGGCAGTCAGCAGGGGTCAGAGTGTGTACGAAAAGAATGTGTTCACCTTTGCCTTGCCTGTGAATTCTTTGAGAATTTATTTGGAGAAGGCTTTGAATACTGGGTCAAGTAACCTTTAACTCCTTTGCTTTTGCAAACAATATAGTTCGGCCAGACCCTTCAATAGTGGCCATGTTGGACCTGAAAAGAATAAACCAGTACCCTCTGAGTGAATTCATAAAACTCTTTTGACGCACTGTGTACTTGAGGTAGAGAATGCCTTATAGCCATGTACCACCTATATTTATACGACATATGATCTGTTCTAGGAACACTGTTAAATTCTGTGTCTAGTTGAATTGCTCATTGTATTTTCTATATGGCCTGAAATCTTTCCTGAGTTTTACTTTCAATTTATTTAGCTTTATTTTGAAAATATCTATTTTATAAGATGTGTGAAAATATGTGTACTAGCATGACTTTTTGTTTTAAGCATAGTAGTGTTAAATTTTAAGGAATAAATGCAATTTATCCTACAGTTAGAAACTAGATAACATGAGGATAAATGTTGAGATTATACTGAGAATTATACATAATTAATTTCCAGTAATGTCTTTGAATGTAATTTGGGTGTTTCCTCCTCTTTCTTATAGAGAGTCATCTACTAGTGCACTTAATTCAGGATACTCATGTGTATGGTTATTGATCTCATGTACAGTCTAAATCAGGACAAAAGAGATATCACTTGCAATTTTGAATAGGAGTGCACTTGAAAACTGTGTCATACCGAGTTTCTTACCTAGCCAGGGATCCTAATGTCCTTTACAAGTGACTTTGTACTTTTAAGACAACATTAGTGTGCTGCTGATTTTCTGTGAACAGAAGAGGTAAGGCTAAGCAAGAAATAAAATAATCTTGTATCCAAAGATAGTTGCGAGTTGAGAGGAAATAATAAGTGTGGTCTCCTTGAGTTATCAAGTCAGCACAAGTGATTTATTTGAAGAATGATCTATTTCCACTGTCAGGTGGTATAGGCTAAACTGTCAGTGCATGTCCTCTACAGAGAGTCTAGATTTTGGGGGGGGTTCCTGTCTCTAGTTTCTCCAGATATTTGCCTTCTTGGAGTTAGGTGAGTGGAGGGTAATTCCTTTTCATCCTCCTCTCCATGAACCAACAAATTTCTGTTCATGACAAAAGCAGGAGGTCTGTCATCCTCTAAATCCAGATTGTAGTTATTAAGGACTGGGCTTGACTTCTTCCATTGTAGTCTCACCTTTTCAAAAGATTTGAAAGTACACTTTACCTGGATCGAAGGGGTGCTGTATAGTTCATAGTTCCAGGATGGTTCATAGCTTTGGAAATATTTTTATAATTTCGTGAGAAACAAAAATCAGAAATGTCATTTTCAAATACAATTGATAAAACATTTCCTTAGCCAGAGTTAAAATACTTTTGGCTTAATTCTTCAGTTTGTACTCCAGTTTGAATAGTTAATTGAATGTATTCCCATTAAGTTAAAGTTCAGTATTCCATAAAGTAGAAGATAAAAAAATACAATCCCTCCTAATCTTGTATTTTAAAAGTTATTTGTTTTCAATTATAAATTATAAGAACTGGAGCACATAGTGCTGGAATGTTATGTAAATAAATACTTTTCCAGATTGATAGAAAATTACTTTAGAACTTCGAACAATTGTCTACTGAAACTTGATTGTATCACTTATTAAAATGCGTTTGTTTGTGACTATTTTACAGTACTGCTGATAGACGAATTCATAACATTGATAATTAGTTTAGGCCTCAAAATTGTTTTTTTTCCCCCTCCAGATGCGCAAGATGACAAGGAAAGAATTAAAAAATATGGAGCATTTATACGTTCTCTTCCAGGGGTCAACCGAGCAACACTAGCAGCTATCATTGAACACCTGTATAGGTGGGTAGATGAATGAACTTTTCTAGACATTTCAAACACAGCACTCAATAAGTCACTATTTCTTATGTGATTGTGAATCTTTCTACATATCATAAGAGCTCATGTTAGTCTGTCTTTCTGTAATTAAGTCACATTTACAGATAAATAGTGCTAGTAATTTCTTAATCAGAACTGATCATATACAGTATCCTCAAAGGCATCTGATGCATAAGCAAGAATTTTAAAACTCAATTGGTTTGGAAGCTGGAGAATGAACGATGTGCAAGGACCAGAATTTTGTAACAAGGATCTGTCTGTGAGGACAGTATTTTCTCATGGCGGACATTTCTTTATTATCAGTTTATATCTTAACTGACCTTTATATTTTGGTATCAGGCTATTGATACAATGAGGAAATTTTAAAAATCAAAAACAATTTTCTATGTCAAGGCATGAAAGTCTCCTTGCATTTGGAAAGCTATAAGGAATATAATGGTGCCTTTACAAATGAGGTCTGAAGGATGAGGACATTTGAAAATAACCTTTTAAGTTAAAACTGTTTTTTTTTTTTTAATCTTAGCAAGAATTATTACAAAAACTTAAATAAATATAAATTTTGATTAAAGAATATATTGTCGCTCGCTGAATGGATGAAATACTCGCTTGAATAAATTTCTGTAAAGCTGGATTTTGCTAAAAGTACCTTATTTGCAGTGTCCCTTTAGAAATCTTTCACAATTTGTGTTCTTTCCTCTTGTTCTTTTCTTTCCCAACCACTACTTCTCATTTATATCAGCTCCATTATTGTAAAACTGATTTTCTTACTGCTTCATACAAATATAGTCTACATTATATAGTCCTATCTCTATGCCTATGAGACGTTGAGACAAACTTTAATATAGAGAATGTTAGCATGCAGCATGGAATTATAGAGGATAAATTGAACGATTCATTGCGCGTTGTGGTCCGGGGGATGCATCGGTCTTCAGATTTAAAGAGACATATGAACTGGGCGTGAAAGAAGAGTATGAGAAATGAGTGAAGGATAATGTCTGGGACATAGGAGTACTAGGAGATGAGAGGGTTATAGTTGGCTGGCAGGAAGTTGTGGAAGACTTTGTAGGTCATGCAAAAACATTTGAATTTTATCCTTTAAGTGATAAAAGTAACTGATCAAATGTTTTAGGATAATAATCCCTATGATGGGATTGGTAGGGAAGATGTAGCATAGAGGCAGATAAGCTAACTAGGAAACAGTTTTGTTGAGTTTCTGATGAGAAGACCCGGAGGAGAAGGGACTGGTCAAGCTGAATATGGAACATTGGAAATGTTAACACCTCGGAGCAGAGAAGTAAAGGAAGAAAAGGAAACACTATATTATACCTATTTTGTCCCAGAAACTAAGGCAGCCGCTTAAACTAAAGACAAGAGAAGTGAAAAGTGCCAAAGGGGATGATATTACAGAAGGAAGTCTCAAGAAATACAGGAATGTCCTTAAAGATAATGTCCTTAAAAGATTGAGAGGAAAATTTGGATGAGGACAAGTTGATTTAGCATTTAATTCAATCCCTACCCTAGCTAAAAGACCATTTCTGCCATCAGTAATATCCACTAAATTCCATTCACAATGGGATTAAAGAGTTTCTGACTGTGAGATACTTAGATTCTAGTAACAGAGACAGACATGCAGATGAATTTTCCAGATGTTTACAATTAAGTGTAGTGTGAAAGCGTAGACATTGTTTTGAGAGGGATGTTCACAATTATTACATCCTCTTCTATTAAATTCCAGCCCCTTTTGCACCTTATAAATCACATGTGATGATTGCCGTTGCACCATCTCTGCTATGCAGTTTGGTATTTTATTATGAATTCCCTACATTATCATGTATATTGCTATCATGTTTATTCACCTTTTCTTGTAGCTACCTGAATCTGTGTTCTTCATAGATGGGAATGTCCAGCTTAGTCTTAACTACATTCATTTGATGGAGTTACTATGTTCATTTGAGGGAGTGTGCCACTTACAGTTCTCATCTGTTACATTTTTAGCAATGTTACTTTCCCTTTCTTGGGGATGATGCTTCAGGGAGTTGTTTTGGGTTTTTTTGTAAACTTTTAAATTCATGGGTACAGTGTGTAGGTTTGTTACATAGTTAAACTTGTGTCATGGGGAAAAAATGTAATGGCATTTTAAAATAGTCTACTTTGTGATCATTTATTTTGAATAACTGTATGGACACGTGTGCCCAAATATTCTTTCTCATTTGATTTGCACTAACGGGAACTGGAAGCATTTAGCATTTAGCCCAGCTTTGCAACTGGAATTTGGAACTGTCAATTATATGCCTAATAACCTACCTTTTTTGCCTGTTTTCTGCATACCTCCTACCCCATTTCCTCCTCCTATGCTGCAGCCCCACAAACCATTTTACACCATTCAGCAAGCATATTTCTATGCTTTGGCCACAGGTTGTTTTATAGTTTGCAATTGTTTGGATATGGTCAGCCCTTTCTCTAAATCCACAATTAAGTATGACTTTGTAACTTTTACTAATCCATTTAATAGTACTTTTTCTCATGTTCTTAACTAGATTATAAGCTACTTGGAAGAAAGAACCATGTGTTTTTAAGTCACTACTGTATCTTTTATATCAGAGAATTTCAATATTGATGTGCTTAAAAATTGATAAACTGGCTTCCTGTTCTATGAAATTTCCAAATAGAAGTGTATCATAATGAACTATGCTTTTCTCTAACAGGGTTCAGAAATGCTCAGAAATCAATCACATGAATGCCCATAATTTGGCCTTGGTCTTTTCATCCTGTTTGTTTCAAACGGAAGGACAAACTAGTGAAGAAGTGAATGTAATTGAGGACCTAATTAATAATTATGTAGAAATATTTGAGGTAAATATTTTGTATCCTGCCCTTGTTAAAATGGTTATAATGTCACTGTTTGCCAACATATATATATATATATATATATATGTTTTAGGGTGTTATTACTCAGATCTTTATTCATATTTAGAAATATGTAAAATAAGGAATAGTCATTTTAAAAAAAATAGGCATAAGTAGCTTTTAAGCTATAGTCATTATTTAAATTTGGTTGCATTTAAAACTTTTTACCATCTGATGTCTGTTGGACAGAATATTTCTATCTACAGGATTTTTTGCTTGTGTTTTCTTTTTCTTCATGTGTATGAGTTATATCTACTTAGAGGTATAAAGTTATACATTGAACAATTCATTAATAAATACCAGACTCTTAAATTCTGCAGTTGAAAGCACTTTGGTTTTTTCTTTTACTTGTGTCACCAATTGGGGAAAAAAAGCACATTCTAAAATATTATTGTTCTATGCATTTTACTAAGTAATCTGGTTTAATTGACTTTTTAATTTTCCATTTTATAAAGTTAATATTTTCATGTTTCATCAGAAAGCTGTTGGAATAGGAATGATGTCTTGGTTCAAATAAGTAAAATTAGAGGAAATAAGCCCAGGATTCAAATTGGTGGATTTGGGCGAAAGGTCCAGTTCTATTATATAACTAGTTCTAGCATCTCCATTTTGTCATTTAACCTTTTGAACATTCCCTTAAATGGTGTTTATGAGTCCACTTCTTTTCTGGAAGTATGGCTATACCACATGACGTCAAGAGGGTTAGTGTAATCAGTTACCATTGTAGAGTTCTTACATTCTTATTATAATCACTTATCATAAGACAAGAAAAAGGAGCTATTTTAATAAAACAAAATATCACAGTCTGTATCTTAATTCACATAGGAATAGACACCAGATTGTGGGATTGTCTTTGCTCTTTGATCTCCTCTTTACTTCTTTCTATATGTGTCCACTGTTTTTTGATCAATAGCAACTTCTTCGCAATAATCTGATGCTGAGAAAATAAAGATTTAGAAAAATATGATGTATGGCTTTACATGCTGTCTCTATTTTCTGTATTTGTAGTTTTCCATTAATAAAATGGTTATCTTCATAGTTATGTTAAACTTTACCTAAATGATGGAAATTTAATAAGCACTTAATGAACATTTCAGTTTGATAAATGAGCTTTGTTTCTCAACCTGCATAAACTTAAACCAGTCATCAGAGCCTTCGCTTAAGTTTCCTAAGAAATAGAACTTCCATCAATGCAATTGCAGCCTGAAGCAGTGTCATCATAAAATATTTTGAACTTTAGGATACTCTATCTTGTTTATTTTATTTCCAACCTAGCTATGTGGGCTCATACTGATTCCGATGGCCATTCTCATTTATTTTTAAGTTGTTGGTATTTAAATTCCTGAAGATTACATGAGGATGAGTGTCATCACTCTTCGTATTCTACATTATTAGAATGTCCCGAATTATATTTTAAACAGGTTAAAGAAGATCAAGTCAAACAAATGGACATAGAAAATAGCTTTATTACCAAGTGGAAAGACACCCAAGTGAGTAGTAATAGTTAGCTCTCTAAAGAATTAAACAAAACAGAAACTTCCATTGTAAGTAAAGATATTTGCTGTGTGTATTTTCAAGTTCCTAATTTAAGCAAAGTAAAAGTAATGGGTGAAAAAAACAACAATTAAGTAAATTGGTTGTGTTATTCTGCAACCTGATACATACATGCAAAATATGCTAATGTAAAATTTTAAAAGTAGAGGGAAAGTCAGTTTTAATTTACCTCTCAAGGTTTTCTTTGTAAGATCAACTTTTGTGTATAAAAACCATGACTGAAAATGCTAATGGATTTCAAAGGAAGCATTTAAAGCCAAAGAAATACTTAGAGTAAATTGAAAATTCAGACAGCCTAGTGATTCTTTTTTGTTATTATGAAATTATAAATTATTTCTTATATGCTTTTGCTTTGCATGCTTTCAGATGATTGTATTAATGGAATGCGTCTAATGTGATCTTTGTAACACATTCTAATTTTTGTCCTAAGTTGACTTTTCTACATCCTGTCCTGTTTTCCTCAATCACATTGTACTGGATTTTTGTGTTCCGGTTGCACTATGCTTGTTTGTTGAATATTCACTGGAATTTCTTAAGGCTGATCATTAGTCATCTTCTAGTAACTAGGAGTTAAGAGTGGATTCAGGGTACCAATATAAATGATAGAAATGGATCAAATGAGCTCTGTTTACAGATAGATAATGAGGCAAATGCTTTTTTGCTAGAAACTAAAGTCTCCTCAGTCCTGAAATATCCACAGCTAACTAGAGGAGTCATTGAAGCTGTCATTCCATACAAAAAAAAAAAAAAAAAAAATAGAGGAAGGCTTAGATCAGTACTAATACTATGATATTAATGAATTATTTTCTCCATTTTGACCCAGAGTAATTATGCAGGTTCCAAAGGAGTTAGCTTTAACCTTAAAAAATCTAGCTCATTATCAATTATCTTAAATTCTCACTTTTTTGGGAAGCAGAGAGGAAGACTTTAGTCATGAAATAAAGGATTGTGTGAGGCTGAGAGGTAACCCCTGACCATACTATCTACATTGTTATTTAAAAGGTTTGAGTATCTTTTTGCGTTTTTTATCTTTTATATTTACAGTATAATAAAGAAATAAGTTTTGAATGCTTTCAATTCAGTCTGTATAAGTAAGTAAAAACAAGAAATACAGTATTTGGAAATGATAAGTAAAAGAGTCTGGGAAAATCTGGTTTTTTTTTTTACTTAAAATTTTCCTCTAATTCATTTAAAACTGTCTTCTGGAGTATTTTTTTCTGACATTCAGTCTCTTTGTCTTACCCCTGTTTGAATTTCTTACCTATTCTTCTTTTTTATTTCACTCTATAAGTTCTTTGTATTTGCTTTTTAAGTTTTAAAATGTGTCCTTCCTGGAGAGCTGTTTATGCAAACATAGTGAAAAGCAAAATTGTCAACTGTATGTTTTCCTTACTGGAATGTATCTGTAGCATTGTAAGTCAGGAGGAAAAACTGGAAATAAGCTTTTCTAAGCCTGTAATGCCAGAAAAATTAAGGAACTTTTTCAAAGTTCACCTTTAATGTTTTTCTCAAAGTTTACTCATTAGATTTTATGCTGAGGCAAATTTAATTTGAGAATTATTTCTTGATTATGATCTTTTTTATTTAAATCAGGTGATATTGTTTCTAATTGGTTACATAACTTAAGGGAACTTCTGAAAAAAGTTACTCAAAATATTTTTCATAGATTAATTTGGTTCTTTGTTAACCTCCTATATGGTTAATCTACATAGTTATGATATGATATCCTAAGGCCTTTTATTTTCAGGCTTGCATCTTCTTCACTTAGTCTGTCTTTTGGGATATAATGATGACCTAAATTAGTACTTAATTCTTGGCCAAAGATAATTAAAAACTTCTTTTTATTGTCTACCATATTCCATGAATGACCTCACTTTTATTTTCATTTCTAAATTTATGTTATTTGTAGTTTTAATATAGCTCTGACATAGTTTATTCTCAAAGTTCAATTTTCAGGCATATCTTCTCTTTAAAAATGTAGCAAGCCATATTTTGCCTTTTAAATATTGGTATCATGCACACATTACAGCTTGAAGCAAAATTACATGTGGTTTGTTTTCACCCCTCATTTTGTTTATCCTGTTAACGTACATGCTGATGGCTCCTACGACTTCTGTTGTCGTGGCCAGTATATTTCCATTGTAGCTGGATTCATTATTTTAGGAAGAATGTAAGGGTGTTTGAGAGCACTAAGCTCCTGAGTAAGAGATAAAAAAGAAAATCATTGTGATTGTTGTTACTGATTATAACATTTGTGTAAATGCCTTGTCCTTAACCATGTCTGGAAATGGGCACATCATGCTTGCGAACGGCGGAATTGAGCTTGTTTCATTGTTATAAAATATTCAAAAATATGCCTGGGGCTTTATAACTGTCTTCAGTTTCAAATGTGTGTTTTTACAACATATTTACCTGTGTTGTTTCTACCTCTGCCCTTTTCTAGGTTTCCCAGGCTGGAGATTTGTTAATTGAAGTATATGTAGAAAGGAAGGAACCTGACTGTAGTATTATAATTCGGGTAAGTTCTAAAGGCGGCTGTAAAGAGGACTGTTGGAAGTCACAAATGTTAGCATTATTTTACATATTTTGAATTTTCCATTATTATATTTTATGTTACTTCTCCAGTTCAAACGACTGCCAACATAGACTTTTTATACTGATATCCCCCAGGAATTCTGTATTTTAATCATTTGGAAAGAGAACATCTTATGTGCTTTGGATTACGTGTTAAGATTTTCTTCAGGTTCTGGAAAATACCCCGAGCTTAAATACTTGCTCTTCCCCTTCCTAGCTTCCTGACATTACACAAATTATTTGCTCTAGGCCTCAGTGTTCTCACCTGTAGAATGAGAAAAAATCACAGTATTACATCATAGCATTGATGTGAGGACTCTGTAAGATAATGCATGTAAAACCCTTAGCACATTGCTGAGCATGTGTTTAATAAATAACTATTACTACTAGAGCTGTTACTATTAATAATACTCCCTCACCCTTGTTTTCTATACTTTAGCATCCAGTCTTCCAATTTATTTGAATATAACTCTGGGACATTTATTTGGATAACTCTTTTATTCCTTGAGAGTACTAATCATTTGTGATGAATTTAAAATAGATCTTTCTCATGCCACTATATTTAGTAATTTGTCTGCCTTACAGATAGTAACTGATATTTCAGGTTGCTATTTGGTAAGACTGATTTATTTGTATGAACAATAGACATTCTGCCATGTAACAGAAATTTAGCTTTAGCTACTTATCATTTTTAAAGTCCAGGATTAAACAGAGTCACAACATTAGATATATTTGGACTTAAGTTAAATATATTTTGATTTTAAGTTTTGTGTTTCTAATGATTATGAATTGTGACTATATACCAATTAAGTACATTACTTGGTACATGAAGCTGAAATATTAACACTGTAATTATAGGCTTTGTCTTTACGAAGCATTTGCCTTGCCACTCATTGGCCATGTCATATTTCTTATGCTGAATGCATAATGCTGATCATAAGAGATGTGAGGAGCTAGTAAAGATCAATTAGCACAAGTTAATCACTAATGCTAGAGGAGGTATTCAAAACACATGGCTTAAATCTATACACAGGCTCTTTAGTAGTACATTTTAATTTTATTTTCTAAAGTCACAACAGAAGTTATAATTGAGCCAAGTTCTTATGTTATCTGGTGTGTTTAGATAAAAGACTTGCCAGTTTCACCTATAGTAACCCCAAATACTTTTTAGAAAATAACAGAAACTATTTAAAACCAATTATATAGGTTTTAATGCTTACGATTCTGCAAAACCCTTTAGTTACATTTATCTCTGCTAATTATTACCTAAATGCATGGAGGTAGATGAAGCAGGTGATGTTCCAAGTTTATAAGAATGGAAACTGGGAAGTAAGAATACTAAGGCCAGAATACAAACCTGAATACAAACCATAATCCCGACTGGATGTTCAGTATACTGATCTGTATATTCTGTAGAGTAATAATTTCCCAAGTGTGGAGTTTTAGGTGTTACTAAAGAGGAGCTTTTGGTCTCTCTTGATGCAAGGAATAGAGTTCTGGTCTTCCTGTTTCAGACCAAGGTGCTTCCTGCTTCCTGTTTCACAAGTGGATTTCTCAATAATTTATTATTTTTTTAAGAAAGGGCTAGCCTTAAAAATATTGTACATTCATGCAGATTAACAGCATCACTGAAATGATTCATCTCTTCCATACTGCTTGATGTTCTCTATTATTCCTAGATGCTACAATAAATTTTTTTTTCTTTTAAGTTTCTATTTCTTTGGGCTTTTCTAAATAGAAAATAGTGAACTTCATTGTATAATTATATTCCAAAAAAGCACTAAATTTCATAAAATACAAAAGGTAGACTTTGTGAGTTACCTGCAGTGAAATAGGTTTTTTGTTATTTATGTATGTGCAGTATGCTTATGAGCAATTATGGGCAGGAGAAATGGAAACAAATACATTTCTAAGGAACTTTTAGTAGGGACGTCCTTTTACTGAAAATGGGCAAACCAAGTTGCAACTGCAGTATTATCATGCTTAAAACATCATTATAACTAAATTTGAATTGAAGAAAGCCATTTTGCTTTTGGCCAGCATGGACTTAAGATTGGCATAAGCAAAAACAAGAAGCAGCAAATAAAAAATTCCAAAAGTCCCCGAAGAGGTGATGTGCTTGTACAGTGGACTCAGGCTTTGGGACTTCGGTAGAGCCAACCCCCAGGCTGGCACTGCAGACTCTGGTATCCATCCTGGAATCCTGGTTCCAGCATACTTTGGTATCCCACCATCTGTCACTTGGCATGGCAGGGCACACCACGGACCTCCAAGACCCTGGAGCTTTTTGGCATGACTGATAACCACCGACTGTGTATAATTTAGAATCTAGGCTGAATAAACCAAGTTACTCTACACTCTTAATTATAGAACTGACGAGTAAAAAGTTTTACATTTAGACCACTGTTGGATTCATTGTCTGGTGAAGATCATTCCTCATGTCATTGGGTACATTCTTTCCTTCTGAGTGGTCTAATTGCTCAGTAAGTGATTAAAAATATATCATGTCTATATTGTATTTTCTTTTCGTACTTAGGTACATTTTATGGAAAAGATCTAAACATGCTGTTTTCTCTATGGGATTTTGGAAGCTGGTTTTAACCAATAAATTCAGGATATCACTAAATGGTGGATGGGGAATATTATTGGCCTAGCATAAGGCTACTTCTGTGTCTAACACATTTTTAGAAGAAATATTACTTCTCTTACAGATATCTCCTGTGATGGAAGCAGAAGAATTAACTAATGATATATTAGCAATAAAAAATATTATTCCTACAAAAGGTGATATTTGGGCCACATTTGAAGTCATTGAAAATGAAGAGCTAGGTAAGTGATTTTTATGCGAGGGATTCTTAAAATTATTTATACTATAAAAAACCACTGTTTAGGTCAAGACTTTATAAACATTTTATGTCTTAACATCTTGTTACGATTTTTTTTACCTTAGTGCATGTGTTAATATATGTTTGAGGTAGACTTTTTATGATTTTACTTATCAAAATAATTATATTACCTTATTGACTGTAAAAATACAGTGCAAGACTTTAGGTATCTCTTTTAGTGCCTCAGGAAAGAAGACCTTTGTTTATAAGGACAAGCGATTTGATTTGGTACAATATTCTGAGTAGTGTGAGTTACTATTATTTAACAAGAACACTATTAACAGAAACAAAGAATGTTGATTTAAAATATGTTTATTATTCTATAAAGTAATTTTAAGAGCAGCAGAAGCTTCATTTTTGTCTTTTTCCTTTTTCTGTCTTTAGTGGGTCAAATATTTTGTTCTTTCATCTCCAAGATGCCTAGGGATAAAGGGAGCATTTAAAGCACCTTGACTACCCCAACAGTCAAGTGCTGAATAAGCTTAACATTTTAATAATACCCTGTGGTTTCAAAGACCTCCAGAAAAAAACATAAGACACAGAATGTCTTTGTACCTTCACCATCTGTCTAGCTGCTACCTACTAAGGTCTTGGGACACTTTGGAGGACAGCTGCCAAACTGCCAAAAGAAAAATCTTGCCACCCTCAAGCTCAGCATAAAAATTAAAATACAATATTTAAAATACCCCATAGTGTGTTATTAGGAGTATTCCAATCAGTGTTAAAATGAAATGGGATTGTCAGTACTTGGTCTTTATGTTTTTATTCCTGTATTATGATTGTGCACAATTCTTTAAAATTTAAAATATTTCAATGTTATTTTAAAATATACATTGCCAAGATCTGATGACTGTGGTACTTTGATGTCACTTCACAGTGTCTCCCTCAATTGGTCTCAATCCTCCTCGTGCACAGAAATACTCTGGCAGATGACTCCTATGACCCCCAACTGTCAAGTCCCCAGATTCACATCTGGGTTCGCTTTACCTAACCTTCTATGGCATTTATTGTTAATGACTATTCCCATTTTATTTGATGATCTTCACTCTGTTTTCCATACTGCCTGGATTCTCTTCATGATTTTCTGATCATTTTACCTCTTTTTTAGATTCTCCTTATTCTGACTTCTAAACATTGGGTTTTCCTTGCTGCAACCTCCTTTGCCATCTTTTTTCATGTTACCTATGATTATGATTATGATTATTAGATAATCTCTTCTATTTTTTTGTGCTTGGCTAACAAATATGAAATGATGTTTCCCAAATATACCTTTGTTCTTCCTCCATCTGGCTCACACTACTACCTCATTTAAAACCTAGACTAAAAGTTTCATTTGTACTTTGTCGCATTTCTCTTTATAGTACTTATCACTTTGATTTGTACTTGTCTCTTTTGATGGGGGCTCCTTGGAAAGTAGGAGCAATTCTGTTTTGTTTTGTTTTTTTTTAATCTCTAATGTCTACCCTAGTGCCTATTATATAGTAGCCATAAAATCTATTGAATAAGTGAGGCATGATTTTCTATGACTCTGTGGTACAAGAGTGACAAAGTTTTTATTTTTCATCTTTGTTTAATTTTAAAGAATGGGTCACTCAGTTACCAGCTTTATTATATTTGTGCATAAGGTTAACTGTCGACATTATTGCCAGAAGTATCTTTCCACATTACAAATTGGTTTACATTGTTTCACCATGTAAAACCCTTTTATTATTTCCTCATTGCATATTCACCCTTCACAGTGTAAGTAAAATGTCTCTTCCTTCATGTTGTTCACACTGATTTCTTTCGGATCACTTGTTTAGAAATCTATAATGCTGTGTACTCTATGATTTCTAGAATAGTAATGTGTATATACCTGGTTCTGCCCTATACTATACTTTTTTTAGCGCATTTACCACATATTTTAGGCTTTATATTTTTGACTACTTCTCATAGTGCAGTTGATGTGGATCACACTCCACAAAACTCTTTTCAACTGAAGTAGGGCAAAAAAGTAGATGCATTCTGGACCTGAGTGATATGGGTTGTGACTCCTGGTATAGATGCATCCAAATGTGGGAGGCACATAGACAGAGATCTCTGCCTGTAGATTAGGAACCATGAAGAGATCTCAAGGCCCTGTTTAGTGCTTGGACAGATGATTGTCTCCTACATGCTTATATTTGTTGCTTTTTAAAAGTTTGATAGCAGAATACTGAATTGTGGATTTAGGGGTAAGCATCCCCTTCCTACCTCCCTTGCCCTCTCAGAGTTTGAGTACATTAAAGCATATCCATGTGCCATTGCAGCTCTGTATCTCTCTGGCTACTGGTCATCCTAAGAGGAGCAAGCTCGTGGATGAGGATAGGAAGGAATTATATATAGCTAGAAGAGGGGTTGCATTATACCAGGAAACATTGTTTTGAAATTTTATCTTGAGCGATCAAGGGATGTTTACCCTCAAAATGACTAATTATAAACTTGAATGTGATAATTAGTATATAAAATGCTAAGATTGAATTGGATTTTTTCCTATTTTTACTTCTAATTAGAATAAAGTTGTCTTTACGAAGATATCTAAAAAACTAGGAGACATCAAGTTTTGATTTGTGAATGTGTCAATGTATAAACTAAGAAATGTGTCATGTACACCTAGAAAAAATATACTTAGAGTTAAGAATTCAAATTTGGCATGGTCTTAATGTTTGGTCAACTGTGCAAGTAGAAATTGCAGGAAGAGAAATACTTTCAGAGGGCTAATGGTAGAAGAACAACAAAAGGGCCTGTGGTTATGTGGGTTTTCTGAAGCCAGTTGAACATGTGTGTACCACCTGACCTGAAATGTTGAAGGCTTTATTACTAGTAACATGCAGGGAAGATAAAGTGAAATATGAGAAGGAGGTAAAAGTAAAGACATAGGTAGTAAGAAGGTTGTAGTCGATAAGAATGTCAGCCAGGCAATTGGTATGTTTTATAATGTAAACATAAATCCTCCAAGTAATGCAGTAAAAAAAAAAAAAAAATGAATGAATATATAAATTTATAAATATGTAAGCCAGAGGGCTAGATTTTAAGTATCTTTATATTTTAAAGCAGGAATTCTCTATATCCGGTGTTTCCTTTGTATAATAAATGTTCGGTAATCTTCCCTTTACTGTCCTGAGATAATCTATTGTACTCATTAAAAATTAATACCCTAATTAAAATATAAAAATAAAGAGAACGTATACATTATTAGCATGTAAATGCTGGGAAACTCCTATATGCCTGAAGATGATGAAAATAGATTCTTGGCCGGGCGCGGTGGCTCAAGCCTGTAATCCCAGCACTTTGGGAGGCCGAGACCGGTGGATCACGAGGTCAGGAGATCGAGACCATCCTGGCTAACATGGTGAAACCCCGTCTCTACTAAAAAAAATACAAAAAACTAGCCGGGCGAGGTGGCGGGCGCCTGTTGTCCCAGCTACTCGGGAGGCTGAGGCAGGAGAATGCCGTAAACCCGGGAGGCGGAGCTTGCAGTGAGCTGAGATCTGGCCACTGCACTCCAGCCTGGGCGACAGAGCGAGACTCCGTCTCAAAAAAAAAAAAAAAAAAAAAAAAAAGAAAATAGATTCTTAAACCTGTGAATGGAATCTCCGTAGATATGGCAGCTACTAATTCAGATTGCTATAAGCCTTTTGTTTTCACTTAAATGATATTTCAGCATTACTGTCATTGGTGAGATGGTGCACAACTTTTCAGGAAGTTCTGACTAAGACAGCACAGTCATCTTTTTTTGTTTATATGGCAGTCAGATTCGTGGGAAAATACATTACAACCATTTAAAACATTTTGATATTTTTGACGTTTTGATTTTATATTACATTGGTATGAAATATACATTAAGCCGAGTTAGATTCTCTTCCGTAAGAGCCAGTCATCCAAAATATGCTATTATTTTAATGCTTTACCTTAAATCCGATCCCATCATCTGCCAGTGTAGACCCCTTTATCCTCTGGGTTTTTCACATCTTGAAAGAAATTTAACCACTGAGGGGCCTCATTTAAATAGGCTTCACTGAGAGATCCAAGTTTGCAAAGCAGTTACTTTTTATGTGGTAATATCAGAAAAAGATGGTCTTGTTTCTTCCTCATACCTACTATGATGTGGAAGATCTGTTTATTTTTTATTAGGATTCTTTCTAGCTCTTCTGACTAACACATAAACTGCTGTTATCTTCTGATTATGTACATAGGGCAGACAGTGTTTTTCACTTTGCATATGTTACCCAAGAAAATCTTAGTTTTTCCTCAAATTACATGTGAGAAAACCATCATGGGAAGGCTTACATATGTGTCCAGAATAAAATTAACTATAGTAGTTAAGATCTGGGGCTTTAAAGTCAGATAGATTTGGGTTGCACATCTCTGTTCCTCACCTTAACCACCTATGTGACTCGAGGCAAGGGGCTAAAACCTTTGTGATTCTTAGGTTTCTTTACATGTAAAATATGAATAATAATATCTAGTGAAGAGTGTGATTGTGAAGTTTGAAAGTGGTAACTGATTTAAAGCATCCAGCATATATAATGCCTGATACATAATTGTTATTCCATAAATGGCAACCGTTATTGGGATCAAAAGTATCTCAAAGCTTTCAAGTAGTAGACTCAAAAATTATGTAAAGCCAGACATAAAGGGAGTGCTTATTTTATAATTAGTTTTACCTTCAAATACATCTAACTTCAATTTGAAGACAACCAACTTAGTTAACAACTGAATTATAACTTTGGCAAATTGTGGGCAGTTATGATCTTTGCCAAATCTTTTAGAAAATTATTTGAAGAAAAGTAATACTGATATAGCACAAAATATTATATCTGGCTTTATGAGGACTCATTTTGTCTGTGAGTCTTTCTGTTAATATGATTTTTTTTTTAATTTATGGGCCATAAAAGAAAATGAGATAATTTATTTGTCAAATATTTATTGAGCATTTATTATATACTCAATACTATGCTGTGAATAGGGGATATATAATAGGAAACAAGATGTGTATTTGTCTTCAGGATGTATGGCCTAGTGGATTTTTTCTTTCCTTCTTTATTTTTGCCATTATTATAATGAGTTAGCTTGCTCCAATAAGCACAGAATGCAGAACTGGCTTTCTCTTTACTGGATAGGAAGCAAGCATCTGGTAATTTACATTGGAAGCAGATAATGTATTTTCTTATCTGGAACTAGGAATTGTTGATGACTTCTGATATGATATGTTCGTAGCAAGGGAAACCAGTATTAGGGAGGATGCGATATATTTATGTAAACTTGTGATTTTATTATCAATTACATTATGATGGATCATACAAGTATGATGCTTTTGATATGCTCTTTCCTGTTTGTCTTTAGCCTCATTAAACAAAAGCAAAAAGCTCAAGTGCTGTGTGCTTTGTATTTTGGATGGTTTGAAAGAGTTGAATTGACTTTTACATGGCTACAACACTAGGAAAGCAGCACTGACATCTTCATGTCAGAGCTTCTTTTCTTATTATTTCAATTATGCTATTTTCAGTGTACTGAGAAAAGGTTTGAATTTCCCATATGCTTCTGTTGCTACATTTTATTAACTGATTGACATATTTTGATCAGTACAAACTTTTCTGTGAGGCTTTGATTGTAATTCTAAAACTGGTTCTTTTTAACTCTATGCTAAGAATATATGCTGCATTTAAAATTATGATTGCCTAAATCAAAACGTATATGGATGAATGTTCTTCAGAGAAATATATTGAAGATGTCATGTAATTTCTTGCTAATTGGCCTATTATGTCAATAGTTAATATATAATATTGACACATAATGTTTTTGGTATTTCCACTAATAGTGAAATATAGACTATTCAGTACTATTTTGTAAATTATTTTAATGTTTTCTATAGAAGTTACATTTTATAATTTTATATTGATTATGAAAATATTAGCTATGAGGTATTCACTAGTATTGATCAAAATTAGGAGTTTGATCTTGTTGGGATAAACAAAGGATTATGATTAAGTTATTATTTAGTAATGGACAATATTGTTTAATGGATTTTTAAAACCATTTAATTGCATATAAAAATAAGAAGGTTTCCCTAAACAAACCAGTATGCTATCTAAAAAAGAGGATAGAGGATTGAGTTGGTGGTTCATGCCTGTTTATCCCACCACTTTGGGAGGCAGAGGTGGGAGGGTAGCCTGAGATCAGAAGTTTGAGGCTACAGTGAGCTATGATTGCACCACTGCACTCCAACCTAGGTGACAGAGTGAAACCCTGTCTCAAAATAATAATAATAATAATAAAGTATTTTACAAGGTGTAGAATTTATTGTACAAAGGGTAGAATTCTGAGTTTTTTTATCAAAAGAAAAGTACTTCTGATTTTTAAAAACAGTTGAGTAACAAATAGGTATTCCTGCATTATTAATTTATATAGTAAATGTTATTATATGCTTAATAATTTTCTAGGTCTTAGGGTATCTTTTGTGTAGTCATAGTGCTATTACTGTATAACATAAGATATGATTGTGTATAATGGTGCCTACAGATCTTTTCAAAGGGATTTTTTAAAATTTGTAATTATAAAAAAATCATTATCTTCATATATTTTCCATTTGATTTGGAATTTATTTTTTACAGAGCGTCCTCTTCACTACAAGGAAAATGTACTGGAGCAAGTGCTTCGGTGGAGTTCATTAGCTGAACCTGGCTCTGCTTACCTGGTGGTGAAGAAATTCTTAACTGCTGACACAATTAAACACTGCAGTGGTAGGTGTCATTACTTCACATTGCAGCTATGATTGAAAATTCAGGTGGTTAAAGGGTAATTAATATGGCACAAGTAATATTGGAAAATGTGAAAAATGAGTAGCTAGATACAGAATGAACTGACACAGTACATAGATAAGAAAGAATATATGGACAGGAAGATATTTTCCCAGTGTGTTGCTCTGAGGTAATAGTTGACTAATTTGATTGTACCAAGTTTAAGTTTTTGGAAATAATAGTTTGTTTTTAAAGGTTGTTTACCATGCTTATGCTTATGTATTTTACTAATTTTTAGATTGAGGGCAAGTCATCTCAGTGAACTACATTTACATTGGAAAACTTTCTGGGCATTAAAGGAATGCTAAGTGTATAGGCTCTGAGACAGAGTGCTTGCTATACATCTCACATTTTTGTGATGATATTGTAAAATAAATACTTACAAAATAGAATACCTCCAATAAGAATACTTCCAATTCAACTGGAAGGAGATAGTGCACATGTAAGGTTAATTAAGTTAGCTAGCACAAGTGAACTATATAAGACCATTTCTGAACCTCTATGAGGTCTCAGAAAATTTTTATTTTGAAACTTATTCTTCTGTTGTGTTGTTATCAACTGAAAGATAAAAAAAACAGCCACTATTGTATACAATCCAACTCAAAAAGCTAAGGATTGAAATTTACCATTACTTTTATGATTAATATTAATAATAACAATTATTATTTCTTAATCGCATATCAGCAGAGCTCAATACACATCAAAGCTTATTTAAAGTGTTTTTTAACTTCCTTGTTAAGTTCTATTATCTTTCAAATTTTACAAATGAAGGGAAGAGAAACTCAGAGAACTTAAGTAATTTGCCTTATATTATTCAATTACTAAGTATTGAATTGAAGAACCGATTGACATTCCTCCTAATTTTAATCATGTGGAAAAATGTGGAGAGGATGGCACAGCTCTTCCGTACTGTAAACCTACTCAGTATCATTGCAGATTCTCTAGTTAATAGTCATACTTCAGAGCTCTTAATTGTACCAAAGCTTACTGTATAAATTTCTGATTTAATGACACTGTTGTGTATATCTTATATACTTTCCTTACATGAAAGTACTTTTACAAAATGCAAGTAGTATAACAACTTTCGTGTCACTGTGTTCTTATAAGCATCTAAAAAACCAAAACAGATATTAACTCTTTATACTATAGAAATGTAACCTTTCAGAGACCTTTATCCTGTTTGAAATATTTTCATGCTTTTACATATGATTTTGACCATATACCGCCTGTGCCTTCTTAATGTTTGCAATAGGATTTCTCTGTACTCATGTGAATGCACATGTATGAATGCACATGTCATAAAGTAGTGGCTCTCAGCTAGCAATGATTTCCCCTCCTTTCCCTCCCCACCCACAAGACATGGAACATATAGCGTCTTGAGACATTTCTGACTGCCACAACTTGGAGATTGGGTAGGGAGGCAGGGCTTCTGGTATTTACTGGGTACAGACCAGGGGTCAATGCTGATGTTGAGAAATCCTAATTTAGATAATCTGTGATATCTGTTCTAATTTGTGAATTCAGCTATTCTTTCATTATCTTTTTATTGAGTTTTTTCTTTGTTTCTTTTCTTCCAATATTCCTCTGAAATATCTGTAATTCTCCGTGTTGCAAAATGTTTAAAACCTACACCTAGACATAATACCTTTGCTGTTCTGTGAAAGCTAGTAGGCTGTCTATGTGAATAAAAATAGATAAGAATTAGATCCTAAAAGGCCATGTTATAAGTGGAGGTTCTGTATGTCTGAGGGTGAGGGTAAACCAAAACAAGTTCACCGTTAAATGCTATTAATCTTCAGGGCACTGCTGGGGGTGGGTAGCCAACAACCCAACAAGGTGTAGATTGCGCTGATTTACAGCAATCAAAACTGAGTAAAACATTTGTTGTGTAAGGGCAAGAAGAAATGGTGCAGTGACAGCCGGTACATTAGCTGTATCCACAAATGGGGTAGGAAGATCCGGTGTATTGGTGATGTTCCACCTATCCCATTGCATCTTCTAGATGGAGATATGAGTGTGTCCTTCTGTTTTAAAGCATCAAGCCTCTATAAGATCTAGACAAAGCATCTTGTATAAAAGAAAAAAAAAACGAGGGAAGAGCTAAAGAAGCCAAGCAGAAGAAAGCAAGCTGAAGGCTTAAGTGATGTTTCAGAGATTTGGATGAAATGTTCTTTGGTTTTTGTTGTTGTTTGTTTTGAGATGGAGTCTTGCTGTGTTGCGTAGGCTGGAGTGCAGTGGTGTGATCTCAGCTTACTGCAACCTCTGCCTCCCAGGTTCAAGTGGTTCTCCTACCTCAGCCTCTTGTGTAGCTATTATTATAGGTGCTCATCACAATGTCTGGCTAATTTTTGTATTTTTATTAGAGACCGACTTACACCATGTTAGCCAGGCTGGTCTCGAATTGCTGACCTCAAGTGATCCACCTGCCTTGGCCTCCTAAGGATGAAATATTCTTTGGAGTAAAGCGTCAGTAAACTTCTGTGTCACTCTCTTACCCACTTCACATCTCTAACAGGGTGGGGGCCATAAAACTTACCTCTGTCCCTGAACTGTCCCTGCTGCCTCATTTTCTCCAACAAATATGCATATTGTTACTCTACCAGGAACTTTGCTTGAAAAAAAATAGTGCTTTAAAGGAAAACCATCAGTAAATATATTAATTGGATCATTTCATATTTGTAGTTATGTAGTCTGGTCAAAAATAAGAGAACCTGTAAATGTCTAAAGTACTCTTATTTTCCAGTCCATAAAATTTTTATAAGTATTGAATTAGAGTTTGATTTATATTCAGATTGTAAAAGCAAAATAATCTCTTTCATTACAGTTGGTTCTCCATTTGTTTGAATTTAGGCTTGCCCTTTAAAGGAATCTATAATATTTTTTAAAAATCAATTTCTTAAGTAATAATTTTTTCTTATGGTTGTGACTTAAAGCAACCTCTACTTTATTAATACCTCTTATGAGGCATACTTTGTGATAGACTTTTGATAATTTCAGTATTCAGTCTAATTTATTTTTGTCTTGGCAAATGTCTCCTAAATCAATCACAATAACTACCTACTCCAGAGTTATTGCTCCATTCATTACCTCTACCACACCTTAAAATTGATATCTTAAAGGAAAATGATGAAAATAAATCAAATATGATTTCTCTGTCAGTGTGTTAGCAGATAAACTAGAATCATCTCAGTAATACTTAACTGTTCTTCAAAGAAAAATGGGAATAATGTTAAAGATTTATTTTCCTTTCTTAAGAATTTCTTATTGTAACCTGGGGCCAAGTAGAAATCGTCAGAATTTGAAAAAAAGAGGGGGCAGTTGGTTGCAACCACATTTTTTCTCAGTAACAAATAGCTAATATGTTAACATTTTGTTAAAACATAGGGTTGCCCTATAACGTCCGTTGTACCCTACACCCCGATACTAGATACCTAGTTGCCACGAATTTTACTCTGTCCCTACATTTATAATTTCTATCTACAGCTTGCATTTCATTAGTTTTAGGAGTTTTTTCCTGATATGTGGAACAAATTATAACCATATACTTTGCTTGACATTATGTTTTCACCACTTCCTTTTAAAACAAGAATGTTATATAAAAGTTTTCTATCATTAAGGGGTTTTAATTTTCTCAATTTTCTTTCTTTATCCAAAATGTGGACTTCACACATAAGAATATATTTTAGAATCTAGCACTTAATTTCTGCTCATACATTTAAGGTAAAGAGGTAACATAATTTACTTTTATAGAGTTAGATGGGAGTAAGTACATTTTCTATTGCTTCTACTTATAAATTATTTGTGTTTTTCAAAGGCATTTGATTTCTTAGGAACATTTTGTGCCATTGCCATTATTGTAATAAAGAGCTAACTAACTTGAAAACAAAGGTAATAGTCCTCGATTTTTTTGTACTCCATGTATTATGACTGAAGTTTTAAGATAGGGAGAATGAAACTTCATTTACATTGCTATTTAGACAGTGTCGTAGCTTACCTAATTAAACCATCATTATATTTTATACTAAACTTCATCATATCTATCACAAGCAAACCATAAATGTATAGCTTCTGTAAGGCTCCAGAATAATCTTAAGTTGTATGTCTTATTTTAAGCACTAAAGTTTTTTGAAAATTATCCCAATAGAATATGATACATGAGAATGAAATTTTAATGATCTAAATAGGAGAGAAATACTTATATCTAAAGATATAAGATGTAACTCAAATGCATATTTCTTTGAATTTCTAAGTTTAGATTGCTGTATATGACAGATGCTATGGAATTAAATTTGCATTAGAATAGTGTAATTCAAAATGCAACTGCTTCAAGTAAATTCAGACCTGGAAAGCTGAGCCGTTCACTATCTATGAACTTAAAAAAAGAAAAGACAATTTCAACAAATATAATAATAAATTTACCTAGCTGATATACTTTACATTTCACTCCCCATCATGTTTTCTTAAAGCCAAAGATGTACAAGATATTAAAGTAAGACCTAGGCCACTTAAATTGGAAGTTTTTCTTTTTTCTTTTTTTTTTTTTTTTGGAAATTGATGATAGTCACTGATATTTACTATGGAGTACCAAATCCCTGACATTTTCTAAAATATAATTCTATGGTAAGAAACCATATTGGTAAATTTGTATTAACTCTCTGTATCATGCAGTAATCTATAGAAAATTTAAGGTATTTAAGTTTAAGAGTTTTGTTAAGCATTATCTATACCCAGAAAGAACAGAAATTCTAAATTTATGACAACTGTTGAAATATCAGAGTACAAACAGCGTGAAATAACAGACTACTCTAGGTCAGGATGTTTATGAAGAGCTTTCAATCACAGAAAAGTAGTTCAGCTGGATGATTGTAGACATCTCTTCTTACACTGAATGTGTCCTATTCAAGGAAGTGTCATTTCTTGGTTAGTTTTTCTTGTACATGCTATCCTTCTTTAGCAAGGCTATATTTTACTCTTTTGCTCACTAAAAGTACATGTTGAATAAACTTTAAAAATATATAGATATATGAAACAGTTTATAACTGAGCAAGTACTGACCAAATTTTAGAGGACTGCCAACTCATTTTTATCTAGGTAGTTAGGGAATGCTTTCCAGAGTATATATCATCAGATCGTTACCATAAAAGCTGGATTTAGTTCTTGGTATTTTGGTTTGGATAACTCCTGGGATATTAAGATAGGGATACTAGAAGAGCTTGCTGGTTGGCAGTGATGGATGGAGCCACAGAATTCAGTTTTGGATGTGCTGAGCTTTAGGGGTCTGACGTGTGTTTCAGGATATATGTCTAGAAGGGAAATAAATACTTAAACCTAAGGAGCTCATTGTGTGGAAGGTGGTTTTTAACCTTGGCAGAATACTAAGTCATGCAATTTTAGTGTTAGAGTAAGAATATCAGAGACACAACACCAGCATTTAAAGAACAGATGTAGCAAGAGAGGCCCTGTGAAGGAAAAATCAGAAAAGTTTCAAGAAAGAAAGAGAGCAATGCCAACGTAAATTATCAAAGGAGTAATTTTTAGGGGGAAAAAAAAAGAGTGCTTAATAGTGTAAAATGATGCGTGAAACCAAGAAAAGTCCCTGGACATGTATTGTTATTGTGGTTGATAGTGATGGTGGTCATGGTAATCATGACTATTACTTAGAAGTATCCCAGGATATAAGACAGAATTTCATGTTAGATATTAAGAGACCTGAATTCGTATTCTAGCATAATTGCTTTCTAATTTTGTCACATAATTGTGAGCCACAATTTTCACATTTGTCAATAAGATGATATAACCTGTCTTCCCTACTTTGCAAAGTTTCATGAGAATCACATGAAAGAAAATATATGAACACTGAAAACTCCAGTGTTATCTCCACATTTATTACAAGTATGCTGAAAATTATACATTCATTTAGTATAAAAGAAATATATCACTTACACTAAATTATATTTTAGAAATGTTTATAATTCAATGTAATAATGAAAACAGTATAGGAAAACAATTTTCTGCTTTCTGCAATTTACTGTGTTAGTAGTAAAATGGCAAAAAAAAAAATCTGTCACTTTTTTATTCAATCCTGTTCTAGTAGTAACTGTATTTATAATTTAACTGTTTATAAATAATTTAATTATAGAAGGATGTCAACAGACTGCTTGTTTTGTTAACCACTGCTACTTCAATATAGTCTTCCTTCAGTATCCATGAGGAAGTGGGTTCCAAGACACTGCCACGTCTCCCGCCACGCCCACCCTGTGCCACCTGCTTGTCATGGATACCAAAATCTGCAGATGCTCAAGTCCCTTATATCAAATGGCAGAGTATTTGCATGTAATCTATGCATATCCTTCCCATGCTTTCAATCATCTGTTTACTTATAATACCTAATGCGATATAAATGCTACATAAATTGCTATGCTGTGTTTTTTTCTATTTGTATTTTACATTGTTATTCTTTGTTTCTCAAATACTTTTTTGATAATCTATTGGTTGAATTGATAGATGTGGCATCCATGGATACAGAAGGTCAACTGTATGAATAACATAAGGGATAATAGATTGGAGTGAAGGGGGCATACTTGGCTTATCCTAAGGAACAGATTGCTTTCTTGAGGTGTCACAATGTGTCTATTAGTCTTAAAAAGATGCCCCTCCATTAGTCTTCTAAAAATAAACCTTCAAGTGTTAGTGAGAGAGAGAGAGAGAGAGAAAGAGTGAGTGGGGGGGGAGGAGTATACTTTCAAGCAGCTATTATGTCCAGTTTGGTTTTTTCTTAGTTGTAGCATTAAATTTTACCAAAATGCATTTTGAGTGAATATCATACAGTGAATGAAATATATCAGTAATTCTCCCTCCTTAAAATTATAAAAAATGCATCTATACAATCAATTCTGAAGAGGAGAAAATATGCACAATTTTGAATTTGGAAGGGCTTTTTAGATGTTGTCCTGCAAATATTGCAAAATTACTTGATCTTGGAATAATTTCAAAGGGGTTGCTTCTCAAGGAAACTGCCCATTTGTGCCCTTCTTCGCTTAGAGGACATGGTGCAGGTAGAACTTAGAACAAAGAACTTTTTAAGATAAGGCATAGCTCTGAGGAAATAGTTTTGCCAGCAAGAGAAGAAGAGAGACACATGCACACCACGAAAAATAGATCAATTTGTTGTGTATTTCCTTGTCACTGATCAGATAATATATGAAAGATAACAATAGTTCATAGTTACTGTGAATTTACTATGTGCACTGGGCTAAATGCTTTACTTACATTATTTTATATCATTTTCCTACTTATCTTAGGGTTGTTTACTACTACTAACAAATGGAGAAACTGAGATGGAGAGGTATTACGTAACTCTTTCAAGGCGACCTGCTGATAAGTGGAGAAACAGGTGTTACAGTCAAGATCTCTCCGTATCCAGCTTATATATTCTGTCCTAAACCCCTTACTATCCTGAAATCAAGGATAAATCAGATATCAGGTTTTTAGACTCTTAGAAACTCAGTCTATAAGTCGTCAGACTTTTGTAAAGGTAGTTATTTCTGTAGTGTTTGCCTTAGGCTCTGCAACACAGAGAAAAATTATGTTCACCCTCCATTAATTAAACAAGGACTTACATTCTTCTTGTTCTGTGCCAAGCGCTCTTCTGAGCAATTTATATACCACATCCACTGGGTAAGTACTGTATGTATTCTCATTTTGCAGATAAGAGAATTGAGATTTAGAGATTACTGCCTGCAATCTAGCAGAGAATGTGGTTGTCATTCAAGCCCAGGCAGTCTAGCCCCAGAATGTGCTTTTAGTCACTGTATTGTGTCAGCTCTTACCTAGATTGAAGAGGATAAACCAAAGTATACATTATTTTAAACAGGAAATACAAAATGAATATGTACTTAAGCGAGGTGAAGCTGTTACAATGTTTGTTTGTCACAAACCAGGGAAGCCTCAGAGGAGTAAAGAGTAGCTCAAATAAAAGTGAATTTTCTCTCCCTTCATAGTTTGCTTGCTGAAGTATGACAGGCATAACATATTGTAATGGTAGTAACTATTAGATTATATTTTCTGTGGATTCCTCGTAACCAGGTCAACCCAGCATTGTAGATAAGGCCCATGCCCTTCAAGAAGTAGAAATATTTTCTTTTAAAATATGGTGTTGGAAATAGCAAAGACATGGAATCAACCCAAATACTCATCAGTGATAGACTGGATAAAGAAAATGTAGTACATATACACCATGGAATACTATGCAGCTATAAAAAGGAATGAGATCATATCCTTTGCAGGGACATGGATGGAGCTGGAAGTTGTTATCCTCAGCAAACTAACACAGGAACAGAAAACCAGACACCGCATGTTCTCACTTATAAGTGGGAGCTGAGTGATGAGAACACATGGACACATGGGGTGGGGGAACAACAAACACCGGGGCCTGTCCATGGGGAGGGTGGGGCAGGGGGAGGGAATGCATCAGGAAGAACAGCTAATGGGTGCTGAACTTAATACCTAGGGGATGGGTTGATCTGTGCAGCAAACCACCATGGCACACACTTACCTATGTAACAAACCTGCTCATCCTGCACATGTACCCCAGAACTTAAAATAAACATTGATAAATAAAAAAGTTAAATTATGAAGCAAATATGACGTTTCATGCATTCAAGGGTGATAGATCTTGGAGTTTCATGGCATGAGTGAAAAAATATAGACTGAAGTAGTTGGAAGAACCTTCATGGATTAGTTAGGTCCAGAAGTAGGAATCAAATTTGTACAGAATCAAAGAAAACAGGATTTCTCTCAAGATCACTCAAGTGATTAACTTGAGTCATACCACAGAGAAAATGATTGGTTTTCCAAATAGTGTATTATTATCAATTGAACTTAAATATTATATTTTAGTTGAATAATTTACAGAGATGGATAGGAGTTGTCCATTTATTTCACATTTTGAAATTCAGAGGAGTGTAGGCTTTTGATTTTAGGAAGGTAAGGCTTTAATCATTAGAAAAGTAGGGCTCTGGACAGGGCTTTTATAAAATGATGAAGACTGTGTTTTCAGAACAAGAATCTGCAGCTGTATGTTAGAGCCATTAGAAAGGTAGGACACGGAGTTAGAGAATTCTGAAATCCAAGGATTAGAGAGAAAAGGAAGTGTGTAGGGTGATAACAATAGGAATGAAGTGGAATTGAATCCCAGAGAGAACTGCTGAAAGAATAATGGTTGATTGCTAGCTGCCTGGACATGGAGGGTAAAGGGGGAATATATATATCTGAGAAATGCCGTTCCTGAGTGTATGTTTCTCTCTCCTCTTCCCCTCAACCCCAGCCTCCTCCATCCATCAATTATTCTGTTGGGATTTCCAGCTCATGGTTAGGAGATAACTGTTTTTGTATTTAAAAATTGAGGTTTTCAAATGGCTTAGAAAAACTTTTTTTGGAGGTGCGAACTTTTCAGTTTCATTGCCTGGTTATGTGGTGTGTCTGTTCTGTTTAAATAAATGTGGCCATTCTGCTTTGTTTCATACATGTGACTTTTAAGAGCTTTTCTAAATTGATACCAAGTTGATAGCACAATATAACTTACAATACATGTTTGTTTTCTTACCCACAGTTTTAATTCTAAAGACCTTTCAGTAAACTCCAACCTACCGTTTCTCATCCTAGCAACTACCAAGAATAGGGGAGGGTTTTATGATTCAGTAGAGGTAACAGTATGCTGTAATTTGATTGGAATGAAAGATCAAAAGGTGGTAAAGGAAATAGTACCTATTAATATGCATCCCAGGGTTTATCTTGAAGAGAATTTAGTGCTTTGGGAAGTGCATTAAACTTTCAAACCTGTTACACTCACACAAAAACAACAGATGGTTTTCCCTAGTAGCAAGGGAGCTTTCTGTCTAGCATGAGGTCCAGGGAGTAAGAAATATGAGAGAAGTACCCCGAGGTTGAGAGTCCAACCAGTACCTGAACAGTTTGGAAGAATGAATTACTGGAAGCCATTCAATTCATGACCTTGATTTTGTTACATACAGTTACACACAGTATACCCCAAAGTGTGTAGCTTTATTTTGTTATTTTGGCCTTTAACTGGTGGCTTTCTACTTATTTTATTATCTTGGGAACAGACAGGAATTTGGTTGTGAGAGCTTTTAGAAAGTCTTTTAAATCATAGTATTTATCATAGAGCTTCACATTTCAAAGTATTTTTTGTTCTTCCTTCATCCTTAGCATATGTTCCTTTCAAAACTTTCATCCTGGGTCCGTTAATAGTGTACACTCAGGTTTATACTCAATATGCTCAATCACATACAATGATGGTTAAAGTAAATGTTACTATTTAAATGATATTTAAAATTTAAACAATATTTTCCCCTAAGTCTGTTTTTTTTTTATGACTATGAGTAGTTTAATACCAGACATAGGCTTATTTCTTATTGGTAAAAATGGAAAAGTTTATTAATTTGAACAAAAATGTAAATGAAAAGTACTGTCAGAAGATATGAATAGATTTTACTGACTTAAGTAATATAAATATCTATATTTCATAACTTGATTATAACTTGCTTTTAAAAATACCTATTTCTAAACCAACAAGGCATTATAAATGCCTTTCTTGACTCTCTTGTTCTAAATCAGCTGTATGACCAAGTCCATACAATGTTTAACAAATTGCTTACTATACTTCTTAGCTATAAAAGTCCTTTACAATATTTCTCTATGGAATTGAATATTAAGGCGTTGTACTAGAAGACAAATTTTAGCAGTATGTTTTTCAGTAATTATTTAAAAGTCACAGAGTGCCCAAAAAGAACCTATTAGTATGACAGTGTGATCAACAAAGTACTGTCTGAGGTCAGTATGTGTATCGTGAAAACTATCAGGTTTGTTCTGTGTGTGTATTCATGGTTAGGTTCAGTAATGTGATTAATCCTGGGCACTTTTGCTTCCAGGTGCTCATTCCATGCTCATATATTTGAGTTGTAAGGAACTATTTGTAGTTTTTACTCTTGTTTTCTCTATGCTAATTTTAAGATGAACATTTGTGTATTATTTGCTGCATTAGGAAATGTTTTCCCCAAACAGATTAAGCAGATTAAGGGTTGTTGTGTTTAAGACTATTGTTTTCTTTTTTCTTTTCTTTTCTTTTTTTTTTTTTTTTTTTTTTTTTTTTTGGAGACGGAATCTCACTCTGCCACCCAGACTGGATTCAACCTCCGCCTCTCGGGTTCAAATGATTCTCTTGCCTCAGCCTCCTGAGTAGCTGGTACTACAACCTCACACCACTAGGCTTGGCTAATTTTTTTGTATTTTTAGTAGAGATGGGGTTTCACCTTGTTAGCCAGGCTGGTCTTAAGCTCCTGGCCTCAGATGATCCACCTGCCCTGGCCTCCCAAAGTGCTGGCATTACAGACATGAATCACCATGCCCGGAAAGACTAAATTTTTTTTTCTAAAGTTTTTATTTTGTAAATTTTAGAAATGATGCATGGATATTTAAAGTTCTATCACCTTAATACCAGGAAGGTATTAGACTGATAGACCTGATACAGTGTTCTGCCATACATCTTGTGTGTACATTGTCCTTTGTAAGGCCTGCAACAATCCTTCAGGATAGGTGTCATTAGTCTTATTTTACAGGAAAAGCAGAAGCTGACACCATAGTGACCATATGATGGCTAGTTGGTTTGAGGTTTCTCTTTCTTTTTGTTGTTCTTCAGTTCTCAAGTAAGCAGTTGAATATGTATCTGGATTTCAGGGGAAAGTTTTAGACCGGAGATATACTGACAAATTTATGCATGATAAAAAAACAAATACAGATTTGATGTGCTCACAAAAAAAAGTGTTTTTGTGTTACAAAAATTAGTTGAAATGATTTCTACCTGTGTCACATTGTCAGTTTTGCACACAAAATATAATTACTGTTAAAGGATCTACCCTTTTTAATGCATACAGAGCCTTTTATTCATAAGCTGCAACAAATTACAGCACACAGGAGCACGAAGTGTATTGTGCTTTTTGGCTTTGCTTTGTGTTTGTTTATTTCTGCTAAACCAGACCTAGTCTTCAATCCCCTTTTCTATCACTTACTAGTTTCTATGTCTTTGGGCAGGTCATTATAATTCTGTGAATCTTATTTTCTGGCTTGTAAAACCAGATCAAAAATTATCTAACTTGAATGTCACAGAATAGAAATCCCAGAAACACATTTAGCCATTTAGAACATGCTAAAAATAAAATGTAAAAATAATGAGAAAAAGATGAATCATTATAAAGATGTAGGTGGAAAGCTTAGGGCATGCATTCAAACTGTAGAACAACATCTATTGCTGGTGGTTCTGCCTCCTCTTCTTCCACCCTGCAAGCACTGGGCCATGGGCAGAAAACTGGGGGGCAAAGGAGGAGAGCTTTTCTGATGTAACCCAGAGTTTTCCTGGGAAGGAAAGACTATCTCAGTGTCTGATGCCCCTGTCAATACAAATTAATCCAAAAACAGATTAATCTGGCATGTCTTTATACATTACACATCACCAAAAATGGATTTTAATAACAAACATTTTGTTAGGTATTTTTGATATGTTAATAACTGTGAAAGCACCTTCCCAGTCTAGCTAGGTGGACCTGACTTTGAATTCTGATGACAGCACTCTTTAGCTGTGTGCCTTGGATAACTTTCATGATCATAGCAACCTGTTTCTACATCTGTAAAATGATATTGTGATTAATCTACCTGAAAGTGTGGTTCTGAGACTTTAATGAGGCGTTCATGGAAAGGCTAGCACAGTGTTTGCCTCATGCTCCACATACACTAGAGGTGATTATATGAGTTGTTCACTAAAGGGTGCTCAGATTATTACCATTATGTTATCACTTCATGCCTTCACATATTCTGTCTTACTGACATATCCTTTGCCTTTTCCCTGTCCTTTGTGTTCCTGGGAATTCTATAATTTTATTTGTCCGTCTATCACAGTGCCTAACACAGAGCTTGATAGTAAAAAAAAGTACAGTTTTGATGGAAGAATGAATAATGAAACTACTAAAGGCAAAGAGAGTGAACAGTTTCTTAGTGGAGAAGAGTTTTCCCTTAAGGCTATTCTTGTGAAGTGAGAGTCAACAAGCTTTTTTCCATAAAAGGCCAAGAGTTAATGTTTTAGGTTTTGTTATCAGTAAGGTCTCTGAAACAACTACTCAGCTCTGTCCCTGTAGCATGTTCGCAGCCATAGATAGTACATAATGTGAGGCTGTATTCCAATAAAACTTTATTTTTATAGGACTAAAATTTGAATTTCATGTAATTTTCGTGTGTCATCAAACTTTTGTGAAATTTTTTTCAACCACTTAAAAATGAAAAAATTATTCTTAGCTCATAGACCATATAAAAAGAAGTAGAGGGTTGGATTTGGCCAGCAGCCATAATTTGCCAGTCTCTGAGCTAGAAAAATAATGTATAACCCAAACTGGAGGGAATTCTGGCTTATTAGTCAATGTCCATTAGACCCATCATAATAATAGGAAAAGGATATTGTGGAAATGTGAGGGGGCCTCTCTAGTGATATGTTAGGTTTAAACTTGGATTCAATTATTGTAAAATCCCTCAGTTTCTTCTCTGACACAGCAGTGTCTAGAAAAGAACATACATTTAGAGATGGAGTTTTACCAAATATCTTATGTTCTGACCTACAGGTGAGAGCTAAACCTTGGGTACACACAGATATGAATACAGAAACAGTAGACACTGGGGACACCAAAAGGAAGGAGGAGGATAAGGGCTGAAAAACTTTCTATCAGGTGCTATGTTTACTATCTGGGTGACTTGATCAATGGAACCCCAAACCTCAGCATTACGCACCCTTGTAATAAACATGCACACGTACCCCTGAATCCAAAATACAACTTTTTTTAAAAAAGTTGAGTTTTAATCTCCTTCAGGTAGCTCTGCAGCCTTGGGAAAGCTTCTTGACCTTTCTAAGCCTTAGTATTATCATGTGCAAAATGAACATCATAATCACAATTTTTTTAGTGTTGTTATTAGAGAGTATATAGGTGTCTAATAGGTAATCAATAAACTGTAGCAATTATTGCATGTTTAGATTTAGTTTTTCCAATGTTATTTCTCAAATAGTTCTGTTTTCTCCTGCTATTTCTTTTTTTTTTTTTTTAATAACTTTAAAGTTCAGGGGTATATGTGCAGGTTTGTTACATAGGTAAACTTGGGTTATGGGGGTTTGTTGTGCAGATTATTTCGTCACCCAGGTATTAAGCCTAATACCTATCAGTTACTTTTCCTGATTCTCTCCTTGCTCCCACCCTCCACCCTCCAATAGGCCCCAGTGCGTGTTGTTCCCCTCTATGTGTCCACGTGTTCTCATTATTTAGCTCCCACTTGTAAGTGAGCACACATGGCACTTGGTTTTCTGTTCCTGCATTAGTTCACTAAGGATAATGGCCTCCAGCCCCATCACGTCCATGCAAAGGACATGATCTTGTTTCTTTTTATGGCCACATAGTACTCCATGATGTAAATGTACCGTATTTTCTTTATTCAGTCTATCATTGATGGGTAAATGTTCTACGTTAGCAGTTTTGCCTTTCTTACCCTTGCCTGTTTCACATTTATAAAAATTTCTTTAATGCCTTAAAAATTTGTGAATTTGAGTCAGAATTCTTAAAGGTGTTTCCTTTTTTATCGCGTATTTGCATTGTTTATACCAGTGGGGCTCAAATATAATACAAGCCACATATGTAATTATAAATTGTCTAGTAGCTACGTTAGAAAAAAGTAAAAAGAAACAGCTAAAATTATCAATATGTTTTATTTAATATCATATATTCAATATCCAAAATACATTTAATATGTAATTAATATTTAAAAATTTGTGATATATTCTTTTTTTTTTATTTTATTTGAGATGGGGTCTCACTCTGTTACCCAGGCTGGAGTGCAGTGGCATGATCTCAGCTCACTGCAACCTCTGCCTCCCGGGTTCAAGCGATTCTCCTGCCTCAGCCTCCCCAAGTAGCTGGGACTACAGGCTAGTGCCACCACACATGGCTTATTTTTGTAATTTTAGTAGAAACGGGGTTTCCCCATGTTGGCCAGGCTGATCTTGAACTCCTGACCTCAGATAATCCTCCTGCCTCGGTCTCCTAAAGTGCTGGGATTATAGGTGTGAGCCACTGCTCCCGGCCGATATTTTGCTTTTTTTTTTTTTTTCCGTATAAAGTCTTTAAAATTTAGTAGATACTTTACACTTATAGCACCTCTCAGCTCATACTAATCACATTTTGTGTGATTTCTAGCCTGTAGCTACTTGAACAGTCCAGGCAGGCCCATATATGATAAATAGCAATACTTCAGACACATGATATTCCCAGAAGTTCATCTTAGACTTTAGTGGTAGTAAACAAGTTCGTATTTTACATTGTTAAAACTGACAATATAGAAATGTTTTGTATTATATTTCAAATAAGTAAAAATGTACCCAACTCACAAAAGTAATGCTGTACTTTACAGACCGGAGTACATTGGGAAGCATCAAAGAAGGAATCTTGAAAATCAAAGAAGAACCATCCAAAATACTATCTGGAAATAAGTTTCAAGACCGGTATTTTGTTTTACGAGATGGGTTTCTCTTTCTTTACAAGGATGTGAAGGTATAGTATTGGAACATGCATACATTTTTATTTGTGTGGATATTAACATTCATATTTTATGCTACTCTCAGCCATCTCTCTTGGATGTCACTGCATGTAGTATATAAAATACATGGTAAGCTGATGATTTCCTTCAGCCTCTGGGATAAGATATTAATGTACTCAGTAACACAGTGAAGAATTTTATAAGGCCTTTTTAGGCACCTCAGGTTTTGTAGGATAGTGAATGACTTAAGCCCTGAAGAAAAGTCTAATATGTGTTATAAATCAGCATCTCAGTCAATAAAATTAATAGAGAATGTGTGATAACCTAAAATAAAAGGCTTCAGATTAGCTACTGGAAATTAATAAAAGGTGCAATAAAATGACCAAACCCCAAAGTTAAAATAAATGTTATTAGTATCTTTCCTATACAGTTGAATGAATTGACTCATTTTTAATTTCATATGTATTAATGTAATCTTATTGATATATCCCCTATAATTTAGTTCCCTAAAAGATCTTATTAAATAATTGTGGAGTGGATAAGAGAATTAGATATATAAAAAAGGGAGTAGATAAATGTTGTAGCTATAAAAATATTGAACTTAACATCAGAAAATCTCATTTCTGTGAAGAACTGGTTACATGAATAAGTAACTTAACCTCTCAACCCCAGTATCCAAATCTGTAATTTAAGATAGTATGAGTTCTGCATGTCATGTTGTTTTAATGCTTAAAATATATATATATATGTTTTATATTCTCCAGGTGCAGGTTACACCAGTGTGTTCACTTTATTAAAATTCATTGAGCTAAATATGATTTGTGTACTTTTTATATATGTATTATATATACACTGCAATTTTAAAAAAGCATTAGGATAAAAAAAGCAAAACAAATATGTGCAGAGGCCCCACCTCCAGGGATTTGGTTTTTATAAGACTGCGACAGGTGCTGTTAACAGCGTTTTTCTCTAATTCGTTGAATTTTTTTTTTTTTTTTTTTTTTTTGGCTTTTAAGTTTAGGAATGTAAGTGAAAATTTGTTAGGTAAACTTGAGTCATGTGGATTGGTTTTACACATTATTTCATCACCTAGATATTAAGCCTAGTGCTTATTAGTTGTTTATTTTTCTGATCCTCTACCCTCCACCCACCAAAAGTCCCCAGTGGGTATTGATCTCCACTGTGTGTCCATGTGTTCTCATCATTTAGCTCCCACTTGTAAGTGAGAACATGTGTTGTTTTTCTATTCCGTGTTAGTTTACCAATGATAATGGCCTCCAGTTCTATCCATGTTTTTGCAAAGGACATGATCTCATTCTTTTTTATGGATGCATACTATTCCATGATCATGGTGGATAAGTTTTTTGGTGTGCTGGTGAATGCCATTTACCAGTATTTTGTTGAGGATTTTTGCATTGATGTTTCATCAAGGATATTGGTCTGAAGTTTTCTTTTTTATTGTATTTTTATCAGGTTTTGGTATCAGGATGATGCTGACTTTATAGAATGAGTTAGGAAGGAGTCCCTCCTCAATTTTTTGGAATAGTTTCAGTAGGAATGGTACCAGATCTTATTTGTACATCTGGTAGGATTCAGCTGTGAGTCTATCTGGTCCTGGGATTTTTGTGGTTGGTAGGCTTTTTATTACTGCTTCAATTTCAGAACTGGTTATTGATCTGTTCGGGGGTGCAATTTCTTCCTGGTTTAGTGTGGGAGGCTGTATATGTCCAGGAATGTACCCATTTATACTAGTTTTTCTAGTTTATGTGCGTATAGGTATTCATAATATTCTCTGATGGTGGTTTCTATTTCTGTGGGGTCAGGAGTAATATCCCCCTTGTTGTTTCTGATTGTGTTTATCAAATATTCTCTCCTTTCTTCTTCATTAGTCAGGCTAGTGGTCTAATAATATATGTGTAAATTCTTTTTATAAATATAATGTAATAATAATAGCATGCTCCTCCAAAGATACCCTAAGAATGTGAACAGGCAAGTCCCAAAGTGAGAAAATGTATTAACATATATCAGAAAAAAGACTCATAACAGGAGTATAAAGAGCTCTTCTAAATCAACAATAAGAAAAACAGTTCAATAAAAAGTTTGGCAAGGATAGAACAGACATTACATGAAGGAAGATGTAGAAATGGCCAATAACCCACTGAACCAAAAGTGTTCAATATCATTATTAATCAGGAAATTAAAATTAGAACCACAAAACATTATTTTACATTCATTGGTATGACTAAAATCTTAACAGTGATAACAACCAATGTTAAAAATGATGTAGAATAATTAGAACTCCCACATAAATTGTTGGTGGAAGGGTAAAATCACACAATCACGCTGTAAAACTATTTGTCAGTTTTTAAATGAAGTTACTAACATAATCTACCCCGTGATCCAGCAGCTCTACGCAAAGCGTTTGTGATTCACAAATGCACTTGTACAAGAATGTTCATAAGCAGATTTATTCATAAAAGCTGATAACTGGAAGCATTCCAAATGTCCACCAATAGGAAAATATTCTATTTGTATAATGGAATACTACTCAGCAACAAAAATGAATATTAACACAAGTCACAACATTGGTGAATTTTTAAAACCTTTGAAACCAAAGAAGCTTGACACAAAATAATATCATATAAGTCTGTTCATAAGAAGTCTAAGAACAGGCAGAACCATTCTATAGTGATAGAAGTCAGAAAGTGTTTGCTTAGGTTGGGGACAGAATTTGCTGCAGAATTGCCAAGGAAAAAGGGTCAGTGGGTTACTTTCTAGATAGAAATGTTCTTTATCCTGTTTTGGATGGTGGTCCCATGGGGGTATGCAGCAACAACTCTCTTTGAGATTCAAGTAGTACCAAGGCAAATCCTTTAAATGTAGAATGGAAGTCAGCAGGACCTGGAAAATACTTTTTTAATATTGAATTATAAAATTCACTTGGGTAAACATTGCTTGCACACTTATAAGTGAATGGTGCTTCACTGTGTTCTGTTGTGGAGATGCACAAAGAAAGACCAGACTGTAACATCTGTTAATATGTTACAAAGAAAAAATTGTTAAGCAGCTTTCCAAAGCCACGGCTGTAGTGTTGTGTGGCTTCTGTTCAGCACTTCCTATGCTTTAATTACTATCCCTGTATATTCCTCCAGCAGAGAAGCCTCCATGTGGGCATGAATAAATCATAGTAGCATCCTGTTCTGTATATACATTCCGTGTTTGCTTTCCTCATGGACAATGGAATGTTCAGGCAGGAGACTAATAAAACAGCCTGAATTCTGCGGCCCTTATCACAGATTCATATTATATATTGCACTTGAACCCCACTTGATATCCAGAAGGGAGTCTGTGTGGGTATCAAGTGGTTACTATCATTTACTAACATTCTTCATTTTACCCATAAAGGAATAGTAGATTTTGTAGAATTATGGGGTTATGTGATGGAACACATCAGATTTTAAGGTTCATGAACTTTACGTTTGTGCTTGTGAAAATACAGGCTAGACTTCACAGCTTATTGTTCTAGTCAAGTAGAACTGAATCTGATAGAATTTTGTTTGGTTTTGTGCAGTGGACCACCCACCTTGATTTTCAAAAGACTGATTTCTTTAATCACAGTCCTTACATATACATAATATGTTGGTTAAGGATCACTTTTGCAGTTGGCATATATAGAAATCAACCTGAACTTTTTTGTCCCATCAAGAAACTGACACTTCATTGTGTAGCAACAGAAGGTTGCTAAAAACAAATATAGTAGTTTGTGGTAGTAGTAATGACAGTGCAGTAATAATAGCAGCAACCAACATTCAAGTGGCTACTCTATGTGAAGCAGAGTTCCATACATTTTATTTGGATTATCTCATTTTATCTATACAGTTACCCCACGAAATTGGTACTCTTATTATTCCCACTATGCAGATGAAGAAACAGACTCTCAAAGACGTTACATAACTTGTCCAAAATCACATACACAGTAAGCGACGGGGTCAGAATTCACTTCCAGGCATTGGACTCCAAAGGCTCTATGCAGAAACTTACAAAGGAAATTTAACGTTTGTATTACTTTAGTGTTTTTGCTGAAGTAATTTTATGTGGAGAGAATAAGTTTATTTTTATTAAATAGCGTCAAACATTTTTAAATAAGGAAATGCAAACAATTCAGTTTTTACGGCATTTTCTCTCAAGCTGATGTACACTTTAATATCTGCCACAGGGAAGCCTGTTCATGCAGTGACTTTTACAGATACATTGTTTTTGTAAGTGAGATGAAGGGCCTCATATCGCTTAACAGAGTAAGTTTTGCTTTAAGAATCTATCTTTTTGAAAGGATCATCTTGCTCAGATTGAGCTAACTTATATAACCTGATAGGCAGTGATAGTCTCAAGAACTTGTCTGAAAACAGTGCTCTTTAAGGATACCGAACACATTTTTTAATAACAGTAACCTCGAGTTATGGAATTATTGTCTGATTATTAAGTGTTTGAAAATTATATTTGCATATCTGTCAGAATAGATTAATGCAACTGATACTTTAATTTGTGCGTTTTGAAAAGCAGATGAGAGATTCATGCTTTTCCTTTAAACTCAAACTATGGTTATTTTCAACACATGACTTCATTTTGTTATTTTTTCATGTTACGGATCTGTCCCTATTAATATTGATGGTGAAGCCATTGGCAATGTTAACTTTTCAAGTGTTTTTATAGTAAATTATCAACAGTAAAATCTCCCAACTTTTTTAAGTAAACTGTTAGCATTTGTTTTAGTGGTTGCCATTAATATATGCATGCTTGTATATATTTTTTAAATGATTTAGTTAAAAGGGAGGAAAAATTACAAATTGAGAAGTGTATTTAAAGAGACTTTGTGTTAATTAGAGCTGATTTATGAATGCTCATTAAGAACAAATTGGGGTAATACACAGGGGAAGATATCTTTTGTTCTGCAACCTTTCCCTGCACAGAAAATGTTAATTGTTTTCCGACTTAATTTACATAAAAGGTGAGAGGTTTCAGAGAATATTACCATTATACTGTTAATAGTGTGAAGAAAGCAAATGGGTAAAGGGGGTCATTAAAAGTTGCCTGTACTTTAATAGGCAAACTCTTTTTAGGTACCAGGAATAATTTTTTAAGCACGCTCATTTAATTGGCTAACTTAAAAACTTTACTTTGAAATGGAGTGACTGAAGCAACACATTTCAGACTTCATAATAGTCTAGTATATTGAACTTTTTGGAGAAATTCTCTATAAATTACACATACCAAAAGAGAAAGTTGTAATAAGCCAGCAGTAAAGCGAACTTGGCAAACGACATTTCCTTTTATAGAACTTTCCATTAAGATCTATATAGCTCCTCTTTATGAATATTCAGTTTCAAAATGGAAATGGAAAAAATGTGTTTCTACAATTGCTGAACTCCTCTCAAATTATATCATTTGTGTTTCTTTGACAGGCTGTGGTATAAAGTAATGAGCTTGCATGCCAGGAGTGACTTGGGCAGTCAATTACCTCAGACTCTCAAACTACTTATTACCAAAAGTTTTTCAAAATGTAGGCAGTCTTGAAATCATCAATGTCCTGTGTAAATCAAGACTATCTGGTTCAGGCACAGTGTTTCTCATTCTCAAATATGCAAGTCCTATCTTCCACATACTGCTAGAGTTGCAGCCAACCCTGCTGCCTCAGTCGGGACTGCTTCTGAGGGAACAGCAATCTAAATTATGGAAAGAAACACAAACCTTGGTTGTAATTTGATTTAACCTCTGACACAGGTGACTAGGAGTCACCTATACTGCATACATTCCTCATAGCTCTCCTCTCCTTGAATATACCCTACTGTGGACACTTAGTACCTTACAAAGCTACCTCATACTAGACAGTTCAAATTGTTAAAATGTTCTTCCTTAAAATTCAGCAAATTGCCGGGCGTGGTGGCTCACGCCTGTAATCCCAGCACTTTGGGAGGCCAAGGCGGGTGAATCACGAAGTCAGGAGATCGAGACCATCCTAACTAACACGGTGAAACCCCGTCTCTACTAAAAATACAAAAAGTTAGTCAGGCGTGGTGGCGGGCACCTGTAGTCCCAGCTACTCGGGAGGCTGAGGCAGGAGAATGGCTTGAACCTGGGAGGCGGAGCTTGCACTGAGCCGAGATTGCACCACTACACTCCAGCCTGCGCGACAGAGTGAGACTCTGTCTCAAAAAACAAAACAAAACAAAAAAATTCAGCAAATTATCAGGCTACAGAATCAAAATCCAAAGATCCAGTTGGATTTAAAAGAGAAAAATGCATAAACTGCTTGAAAACAGCCTTAAGAAGTGGAGGCTTATGTGAAGAAAACTATAGAACTTCTCTGATAGGAGAAAAATTGATGTTAAATCTGCTAATGTTGATTTATAGGTTTAATGCCATTATTTTCAAGTTTGCAAAGAAAATTGCTTTTATAACTTTTCAAAAATATTTGACAATTAACTTCAAAGGATAAATAGATAAGAATAATTTGAAGATATTTTGGGAGATAAGTAAAATGAATTTGAATTATTTTTCCATCCAACTATTAAGATATACAGTAAAACTAAGATACTTAAATATTATAATCCTTGTATAAAAGTGAACAAGGAGCAATGGTACCATAAATTCAGGTAAAAATTATATGTTAGAATTTAATTTTAATAAATATGCCACAAAACATTCATGTCTAAAGGGATGTTTGTTCAATAAATTGGGGGTAGAATATTGTCAACAAAAAATTTAAGTCTAACATCATTTATACTGCATATAAAAAAAATGTATTCCAGATTGACAAAAGATTTAAATCCTAAAAAAAACAACCCTTAAAGCTACAAGACCATGGAATTGAATATTTATCAGCTGTGTGAGAACACTTTAAACTTAAGCAAACGTTAAGAAAGCACACCCTAAAAGGCCATTATGTTTGACTTATTAAAAATAAGGTAAACAATGAGCTAGGTTAAGGCAAAGAGCAATTTGGATAGAATATTTCATTTAAAAAGACAAATTTCGTATTAAATACATAAAGAACTAGTACAAACAAATAAGTAAAGACATCAATAAACTGTTTACCACATCAAAACTGCAAATGGCTAGCAAATACATAAATACACACTTAACATTTGTGTTACCTTAGTGTTTTTGATAGGGTAAATAAATGTACCCTATCAGTTTAGACAAGATTTTTTTTCTGAATCATACTCTTAGCCTATGACTCAGTGGTTAAATTTCTAGAAATCTAGCCATAAGGGGAAAAATTTTAAATATGTTTTTATAAACATATTATCTACAATGATAATAATAGTGAACTTCAACTGATAATAGTGATTAGGAATAAATTCACCATGTAAATTCCAGCTCTTTGGTCATCACAGCATTATTTCTGACCATCTTCCTGGTTACTTTTCCTCTGTATTTCTTTTATATCCTCCTAACCTATTTGCTTTATGAAACTAATTTTTAATTTTATGAGCATATATTCCTCCTTTTTCCATTTTGACTGCTTTCTGAGTATTGAGAGGGGGTGTAAAGAAAATATAATTGCTCCAGGGCCAACTGTAAATTTTTAATAGTCTGTTTTAATTTGGATAGTTTTCATTAATTTGGATATTTAAGATACCTCAATATGTGTTCATATATATTCATGAGTCTGTTTTCCATAATTCCGAAATCCAAAAAGTATAGAAAATCCCAACTCATTTGTTGGCAAAATCTGACCCAAAACAATACGAAGATATATATAGCCTTTATCTTGAAAATATGAGTATGTTTGAATACAGGGTACTGTCCCAGTCAACATTGGTGATGGGAAGTTACGAAACATATGGCATATACATTGTATTATATTTTTAAAATATGAAAAATCACTTCTGATGTGATTTGGTCAGGGTCCTCTAGAGGGACAGAACTAATAGGATAGATGTATCTATGAAGGGGGGTTAAGGAGTATTGACTCCTACAATCACAAGGTGAAGTCCCACAATGGGCCGTCTGCCAGCTGAGGAGCAAGGAAGCCAGTAGTGGCTCAGTCTGAGTTCCAAAACCTCGTAAGGAGGCCAACAGTGCAGCCTTCAGTCTGGGACTGAAGGCCGAGAGCCCCTGGCAAACTGCTGGTGTAAGTCTAAGAGTCCAAAAGCTGAAGAACTTGGAGTCTGATGTTCAAGGGCAGGAAGCATCCAGCACAGAGAAGGATGAAGGCCCGAAGACTTAGCAAGTCTGCTCTTCCATCTTCTCCTGCCTAATTTATTCTAGCCACATTGGCAGCTGATTAGATGGTGCTGACCCAGATTGAGGAAGGGTCTGCCTCTCTCAGTCCACTGACTCAAAGGTCAGTTTCCTTTGACAACACACTCACAGACACACCCAGGAACAATACTTGGCATCCTTCAATCTAATCAAGTCTGCACTCAGTATTAACCATGACATGATGCACATCTGACCCCAAGTGTTTTTGAATCAAGAATTATAGAGCCATGTGCATGGCTCTATAATATATACAGGTGTACACATATATAACATGCATATATCCAACATTATCAATATGTATTTGATTGTATTATAAATCAAAAGAGTCTTCATTTACTAAACTCATGAAATGTACGTTTTATGAAACATTGAGAAACTAAACAATTCTAAACCCAATCATTAATGCTCAAAGAAAATGTAAGGAAATGTGTAAATCCATTTAATTACAAATTATTTTGTTTTCCTTACAGAGTAGTAAACATGACAAAATGTTTTCTGTCAGTTCCGTGAAGTTTTATCGTGGAGTGAAAAAGAAAATGAAGCCTCCAACAAGGTACAGTTTGAAAGGAAAGTACTGAAAGGAAAAAAATGATGGGAAAACATGTCTGTGTAAGGATTTAGGGATCAGTGGCATTAGTCTAACTTTTTAGTAAGTAAGTTTTAGGCAATTTTTTTTTTAAGTGGCTTCCCCTGTCACAGGGTTCTTACGGCAGATCAAGGAACTAGTATGAGTAGATAAGGAGGGATGATGTTCCCACTGAGACCAAGATCCTTGGTGATTGCAGTCTCTCTATGTAAAGTAAGAAATCCCAGGGGGGCCCTGTCTGTTGGGAAGTACATGGCTTCCTCTGCATCTCATTCCCTGAGCTGTCACATCACAACCTGAGGGCAAGTCTACACACAGGAAAGCAAATGCTGCCCTCCAGCTTCCTGATGCTTGGCTTCTACAATGTTTTGATTCTGGCTCTGTAATTTTCCCTTTTGTACTATACTGACTTTGGTACTGAAAACCCATAGCATGTAAGTGGTAGAGAGGAGGTGGGCGCCTCCTACAGATTGTGTGCCTCTTTAACACTTCATGTACCCCAGCATTTGGTTTACACCACAATATCTTACCACAGATTACTTTGATTAGCTAATAAATGTTTGCACTAATAATTAGTATCATGAACATCATTTATACGTGCTTGCTTCTGAGATTTTGTTGCCGAAAGTTTCTTCACTTTTTCCTTCATACTCAGTTTCTAAGCCTAGCGCATATACCTGTGTTTTAATAGGCATGTTCTTTAATTTCCCCCAGGAACAGTACGTACGTCTCTCTGTATTATCTTATTTCAGTCATTTGGCCTTATTCAGTTAAGAGTATCTTCTCAGAGACGTCTCCTCTCTGCCCCATGTCATCACAAGCCTCCTTCCCTCTATATAAATGTGTAGACAGATCCCTTAGCATTTAGCGTTCACCTCTAGCTAAGTCCAGCACATTGAATCATCACTTGTGGAAGTCTATACATTCCCACCATTAAATCTCATCTCCTTAGCATCTAATCCTGTTTTCTGCCTTGTAAAATGTATCATTTTTAATTTATGTGTGTGTTTTTTTTTCTATGTGATGCAGTTGGGGATTGACCGCATATTCTGAGAAACATCACTGGTAAGTTAACAGCTGACAACTTTTGGACATAATATATTGGTGACAATTTCAGGAAAAGAGTAATTTCAGATAGAGCTACAGACAGAAAGTGTTTTGCCTAAATGAAACTAGGGTTGTTTGTAAAGACTTTGAGCCTAAGAAGAGGAAAATAGATTTGTATCAGGGTTCAAGTTCCATGTATCCTATTTGTCAATGCCTCTGAAGTGAAACTACATCTGATTTCTTCCATAGTTATTAAGAGTGTGGAATTCAGCTTTTATGAGATAAGTAGGTGATAGTTTTTAAAAAGAATAAGAACTAGCAAAAATCAGATTTATGACAACCATATATCCTGCTTTCAACCCTGTTCTTTCTATATATGTACTTTTTGCCATATACTGTTACAAGTATCTACCAGTATTTCTAGAGATTGTACTAGGTATTGCCTTCTCTTCACCTCCCTGTGTCTAATCAGTGACTGAGCCACATGTGATCTGCCTCTTCCTTGTGCCCCTCATCCACCTACATCCGTCTACCCTCAGGGCCAGGCCTTCATTGATCTGCCCGGATTATTCCAGGAGTCCTAAGTGCTCTTCAGGCCTCTGCTTTGCTTTTGTTTTGGCATACATTCTCCACCTCTCCATTGAGGAGTGTTTTCTATGCCGTACTATGTATCTCTCCTGCTTTAAAACTTCTATGAATTCTTTCACCTATAGGGTCAAGCACACAATTGTTGTGTGGCATGCAAGGCTGTATATGACTCTGCCAACTTCATCTCCCACAGCTTTTCTTTTTCACTTAATGACAAAACAAGCATCTATCTTTATTCCCCACGCATTCCTTGCTGTTTCAGATCTGCATGTGTGATGTACATGGTCCCTCTACTATACCTTTGTTCATACTTTTCGCTTCTCCTTCCTTTCATACTTTCATTCTCCCCATGATGACCCAAGCAACTCAACTGTCACTGTTCTTTGAAATCAGAACTCAAATGCCCCAAAGCCTTATCTAATAGCTGTCACCTCTGATCATTATTTATTTCTTCTTTGCACCTACAGCATTTTATAAACAAGGTACGTAATTAAAATGATTTGTGGCAGGAATGGTTTTCCTGGACATGGTAATAGGGAAAGACAATGTTTTCATGAGGTTCTAAAGAAGAAAACACACATTTTTTAGAAATTTCATTTTCAACATTTTTCAGGTCAATTATTTTGATAATACAGGAATGTAAAAAATACAGTTACTTTGAAATGCCCGTTAGGTCTTTCCAGTATCAATTATAAATTTTTCCTCTTATAAAAAACAACCCTCTCCTCATCCCCAAGTCTGTGGTTTCTGTGTTTGCATTCAATTTTATTTTTGCTTTTTCTCACTGTGTTGTAATTTATTTGTCTACATGCTTAAGTCCCCTAATAGACTACAGGAGCCTTCAGGACAAGGTCTCTGTTGTATTGAAGCTTTCAGTAAAAGGTTACTTAATCGCTGTTATTGGATATGCAGTGGTTTCTGGTGTAGTTTTATTTTGTATGAATCTGTGGGTATTAGTGTTTATAATTACAATGATGGAGACTATGTCTCGGCCTTTTTAAAAGAAAGATCTGCTCTTAAGAGAATGTGCACATATTTTTCTTCTCAGGCTCAGAATTTCAGTGGAAAACAGTGTTTTACCATCATGTCCTTGAAAAGGCAAAATGAAATTGATTTTTCTGCCTTTCCAAAAAATATTGGTGATCGTTTTGCAGCATTTACCAAAGCCTTCAGTTGTATTTTGTTTAAACCAATATATTTACAGTATAACTTTGTATTGTACATTTAGCAGAAGACCAAAACAACTTGTACTGCAATGTCCCACTTTCGTGATTGCGTTATGTCATTAATCAGGAGAAACTCAAAGAGATTTTTGATCACCAAATCGCCCAACAGATTAGAGAATAGTCAATTGTCTTTGTGAATGACATAGTTTATACACCTCATTTTGCAGGCACCTGTGTTGTGATAGTTCACGAGCTCAGATGGAGTGGATGACCAGTATCTTTATTGCCCAGGTATGAGATTTGTTTGAACTATCCAGTAGAGTAGAGTATAATAACTGTTTACAGGAAATTTTAGTGTGATGGTGATTTTTAAAGAATTTTAATAAGCATTTTAAATGTATATACAATTGGCATAAACTTTGATTCTCCCCTTCTTAGTTTTTAAAATAGTGTATTAAAGTTCAAATGTATTCATTACCTTTTGAAAGAGAGTTTATTCCATTAAAGCTTCTTTTCTGCCAGCCCCACAGCCTCCTTGGCTTAGGTGAGGTATGTTGCTTTAAAATGGTCGTGTAAGAAAGAGGGACTTTTCTAAGCTGTCATCCTACCAGAGTCCCACATAGACCTTCATTTAGAAAAGTGTTCTGTTTCCCTTCTTGTTCCCCCACTCTCTCCACCCCTGCCTTTCCAGAAACAAGGACAGGAACCTACTTTTCTTTAATAACTATTGTGTGCTAGATACTTCATAAGAATAACTCATGTATTCCCTGCAGCAAACCATACAATATGTTTTTTGGCTTTATAAAACAAAGATTTTGTTGTTTGCTCAGGACCATATATGTAATTAGTAGTTTAAACACACGGGTGTCTGAGGCCAATACTCATACTCAGTTCTGTATTTGTTTTCCTCCCTAGAGCAGGACTTAGCCTTTTGAGGAACGGTTAAATAGTCCCATTAATTGGACTGGTTTGTTTCGCAACCTTGTCTAGCTAAATTCCCAACAATGCTTCTCATGGAGCATTGAAATTCATTGGTAACGATTAAGTTGCCATTCTTTATTACTGAAGAGGTATTTTTCTGTTTCCCTTACAAGGAATAAGTTAGCTCACTCCAAAATCTAGTTCTTATTTGTTCTGAAAATAGTTTGCTCTGTTCATTTAATGTATTAACCTTTCCAGTGGTTAATAAACACAGCTCTTCTCAGCCTATCTCTCTACTATTACTACCTGGAAAAACATGTGCATAAGAGACTGGCTGCTAACTTTTTAGAGGCTTTATTTTTTCTTCTTCTCCTCCTTCTCCTTCTTTTTTCTTCTTCTTTTTTTTTTTTTTTTGTAACTTATTAAAATTCAGATATTCAACTTCTTTTTTTGGGGGGGAGACGGGAACAGAGTCTCACTGTGTTGCCCAGGCTGGAGTGCAGTGGTGTGATCTCAGCCCAGTGCAATCTCTGCCTTCTGGGTTCAAGTGATTCTCCTGCCTCAGCCTCCTGAGTATCTGGGATTACAGGCGCACACCACCACACCCAGCTAATTTTTGTATTTTTAGTAGACATGGGGTTTCACCATGTTAGGCAGGCTGGTCTCAAACTTCTGACCTCAGGTGATCCACTCACCTCGTCCTTCCAAAGTGCTAGGATTACAGGCATGCGCCACTGCACTAGGCCACAGATACTCGAGTTCTGCTTTAGGAAAAACAAAAAACTGGATTTGAAGTCTTTTTGTAAAGTTGGGACTATAGAGTATAAAACTATTACAGTGTCGTTTGTGGCAAAACTAAATTGATGTTTTTGTTTTTATAATTGGAGTCAGTAGACTCTGCAGTTGAAAGTTAAGGAATGAATGCAGGAAGCGAAGCCTTATCTTACTACGAGGTTATTTCTCACTGTCTCATGTTTTAATCCTAGTCCTCGTCTCAAAGATATAGCCTAATAATCTTTCTCTGTTCTTTTTAGTTCTTGGTATTATTCAGGTCCTCCCTTAAGATAAACACAGAAGCCTTCTTGGATTTAAGGATTTATGGTTCATCTCTGTAGGGAAACAGCAAAATAGCAAATATTAATAGATATGTTAAAAGTGTAGACATACACACAAACATGTATGTGAATTAACAGTAAACAGCCCTTATAATGAACTATTTTTGGTATTCAGAGTATTTTTGTCATCTCCATCCTTTCCACACCCCTGCCTCAAAAGTCCTCTAGACTTTAGCTTAAATATCCCATTCTCAGAGAAACTTTTCCTGACCTTCAGATGAATTAGACCTTCAAGTATCACCCTTAGCATCCTGTACTTCTCCACTGTGACACTAATTAATAAAGAAAAAAAAACCATGTAATTAGCTATTTCATGTCTGCCTCTCTTACTCAAGTGTAAACTGCATGAAAAGAAGGACTCTTCATTATATTTGACTTGTATGTCAAGTACATGTTCAGTTAGTATTTCTAAAATAGGAAATAGGGTAAGAAAATCAGTAATCAGATAAAATTTCAAACGGGTATCTGTGTGATAAGATAGGAGAATCAAGTCAGGTAAGGAGAGAGTGTGACTGACATAAGGAAGGCACTAATTGAGCAAAGTTCTCGGGGAATGTCTTTCTGAGCAGATGACAGGTGAGCTGAGACCAGTCTGAAATGAAGGGAGTATGCAGGCTTCCAGGAAGGATCATTCAGGGATGGGGCCAGCAGGGTAGGTCCTGAGACGTCATCACTGCCTTGTTTTATTCTATAAACATCATGAAGGGAAGATATTAGAGATGAGGAAGGCGTGTGACAGATTATGTAGTTCCTGCTTAATAATTTGAAACAAGGGAAGGACATAATCTAATTCTAAATGAAAAAAAAAATTTTGTTCACTTTGTTGAGTCTGCAGTGTAGAGGGTCAAAGATGCAAGTGGGATGAACAGCTATAGGAAAGAAGATATCAGCTCTGACTAAGGTGGTAACAATGAATATGGTAAGACAAATTAAGATTCAGGAATATTTTGAAGGTAGAGCCAATAAGGCTTTTGGAATTATTGTGAAGCGACTATGTTGTCTGTGGTGTATACCCTAAGGTTCCTTGTCACACGCCAGGAAAATTTAGGACACAGACATTCACGAGGAGTTTAGGAGCAGGAGGTTTAATAGGTAGAAGAGAAGAGAAAGAGAAACAGCTTCCTCTATACAGGAAGGGGCCTCCAAGCATAAAGGACTGACTGGTGCAGAATGCGCAGTTTTATAGTCCAGTTTGAGGTGGTGGTGTCTGATTTACATAGGGCTCACAGATTGGTTCGATCAGATATGGCGTTTACATAGTGTATGGGTAAGGCTGGTCACCCCCACCCTAATCTTCTTATGCAAATGGGCTTTCCGGTTGATTGACACCATCTTGTGGGCTCCTTACAATGCACTTGGCTGGCAGAGAAGGGAAGATGGAGCCGCCATCTTGAAAAATGTCTAGTCCTTAGTTCCTGCAGGCATTCACCCTTGCAAGCTCCTAGGTTGCAGGCTGCTCTTTGTTAGAAAATGGCTTGGGACTGCTTTTCATTAAAAAGAAAAGCCGTACCAAGGACTCCCATGCACTTGCTGTCTGCTAAGTAATTCCTTCTTAACTCCTGTGTCAATTGGCTATTGCAGTTTGAGAGGAAGAGTAGAAATCAAAAAATTCTAGTTTTTTGGCAACTGTCAGATGTAAGTGGGATCATCAGAGATGTAGAAGGAAATGGTAACTTCTGTTTTGGCCACATAAAATTTGAGACGCCTGTTAGATACATGATGTGTATGCTGGGCAGCAGGTTGGATGTGTGGATCAAAAACTCAGGCACAGGTTTGGGGCTAAAATGTGAATTTGGGAGAAGTCAGCACTTAGATTATATTCAAAGCTATAGGATTAGATGAGATGCCTGGGGGAGAAGGTTTGAGGTGGAGAGGGAAGCATGGAGGAGGGAGAGGGAGAGAAAAAAAAATCAGCAAAAGCAGTGATAAGAAGTAAGAAAGGAGGAAAACCAGGTGAAGGGTACAGAAAATTTTGTCAAGTAATTTGCTTATGTGATTAAATGAGGTTGTGACTTGCTAGAGGTGAAGGTAGGTTTGGGAGTTTTGATTTGTCTTTAAGATGGGAGAGTGTGTACTTGCATACATTATGTGAAGACAATCCAGTCAGGAAGAAAAAATGGATAGAAGAGGAGAGATGTTATTAAACCAGCAGAGGCTCTGAACACAGATGAAATGATATGATCTAGTGCACGGTTATCCATTATTAAAAATCATTGTACTGCAGAGAATGTAGCACATTTCTTCTCAAATTATTGACCACCTCAATGTATGGCCTACTGAGCAATTATAGATATGACTGGATAAGAGTTATTTGCAATGAGCAAATATTGATTGCAAGAAATAAACTCACTTATATGACTATAGATGCAAGGAGATTGGTACATTTCATGATGGGAGAAGTATTTTCTTAAGTGATCAGTAAAAATTGTTGGATTGAATCAGTGAAATCACCACATGTGATGCAGGCAGCGTTTTTGAAGTGTAAGGTGAGAGGCAAAGGAGAAAAATAATCTTCAGAGAGTGAGGAAGCCAGTTGTCCCATGGTAGAACTTCAGGGCAGTGCTGAATGCTTTCTTAAAATTTAAGGTTAAATATAAAGTGTGATGGATCTACAGAGTAATTTATTTTTGTCCTCCATCAACTGGCAGGCACTCATGAAATAAGTTGAATTGTGTTTAATTAGGTTTGGGGCTTTGTCAGGCAAATATGATAGAAGACAAAGGAGCAAGAAAATAAATAAGTAATCAGATAAAATTTGGACTTGAAGATATTTACAAGGAAGTGAGTTTACTGACTGACTATGAAATCCAAGCCAGGCAATGAGGGAAGTAGTAAAAAATGTTGTGAGAAGAATGGTGTTGGATTAGAGGTCTCAAGGAATGAAAAGAATTGTTAAAATGAATGAAACTAAATTTAGTTAGCTGGAAAGATAGGCAAAGGTTAGAAAATTGGAAGACAGAAATGGAGATGTTTACATGTGGTCTTTGGTTATAAAATGAAAGTTTGATCCTCACCTATATGATCCATGCTGTAAGACTTTTGAAGTCATTTTCAAATAACTACAAATGTTAAATCAGAACACATCACTTGGATGTAAAGTAGAAAAAAAATGCCTCTTAGTTCAATTCAAGGAGAGTTAGCTGGTATTCACAGTTGTATACTATTTCAGAAAAGAAAAATATGGATTTGGGAACCTCATTTGCTCTTAGATTCTTCAAAATATATTTTCACGTATGCACTATACATTAGTGATTTGAAAGTGTAAGGGCAATTCACAGAATCACCTAATTCCCTCTCAGTTTTCTCCCAGGTTTATGTGTTGGGAACATTGCAATTATATGATATATAATATCCTTTTTTTAACCATGTTTGGTACCATGTCATAAAAGTAATATGAAGCTATAACCTTCCAACTGAAATACTGTACAACCTACCATTATAGATTTGCTGAACTAAGGTAAATGTTTCACTAACATTCAAGGGTAGATATGATGCACATAAAAGGATTTGCACTGTAAGATCATTGAGGAATAAATGAAAATCACATGTACATTGATAAACATGCAGGTTGGCAGTTTGCCCCTTAGTTAAATTAGCTATTATTATATGGTGGGTAGACAGTAAATATTTCTTTAAATGAGTTCTTTGTCATAAAACAACATATTAAAATAAGAACTGCAACATAAGAACAGTAATCTGTTGCTTAAGAATTGAGGGAAATAAAGAGTAGGCATTTAGCTATATAGTTTACTATATGGTTTTTGTTTCATTACATTATCTGTGAACTTTTCGTTTTATACTTGGTATTCTGTGTTTCCTTCACAGATTGTTGTTTGAAAGTCGATATACTTTTTCCAAATTCTAGAAAGTTAAACTACTCTGGGGAGTACAAAATTCTTTAAAGATTTTTTTGTATGTATATATCAAAGATTAATCACTCCAGAGCTTATATTTTTACCTGTGGACATTTATCCCCATTCCAGATTAACCTTTCTCCAGTCATATGTATAACTGTTTAGAAGGCAAGAATATATAGTCAATGATTTGAGAACAAATGTGCCCCGCTCTCCGTTGTACAATGATTTTCAGTAAAGATGTTTAAATGAGTAAAAAGATTATATTTCTTTAGAATTCAATTAGATAAAATAGTAACATTTTTCAGGATGTCATAAAGTTAGGCTAATTTTTCTGATAGTCATGCCTTAGGTTGATGTGGGATATATAAGATAAAATTAGTTTTACACTGAAATCATATTTGGTGTAAATGTATAGTTACATATATTACAGTGGCCTAGCAGTGTCGACAAGTGTCCTATTTTTCTTCCACAAAGAGATTTCCAGTTGCCTCAAATATTTTTCCCCTTTTGGTTTGATAAGTAGTATAGAAGGCATGTATTTGAAACTTAGAAATTGAGCTGAGACCTCAAAGCTCAGTTCAGTTAAGAGTTTCATGTCCTGGAGCGATGCTGCCACCGGAGTCAACATCATAATCACAAATGGTATTCTCATGGAAATCAGATCACTTGATGTGGATGTGTGGGAAAGAAACCAAGTGGCTATATATACCACATAATAAAATCACACACCAACAGCAAGAAATTGTGTTTCCACAGCATGAAAATGATATATGGCCACCAGCTGGAAAGGAACGAAAACGTTCAATAACCAAAAATCCCAAAATTGGAGGTTTGCCTCTGATTCCTATACAGCATGAGGGGAATGCAACCCTGGCCCGGAAAAATATTGAGGTAGGTTAGGCTTTTGTTTTATATTCAATTATAGAATATATTTTCCTGTGTCATAATGTGATTAGGTCATTAATTACTTCATTGGCTTCAAAAGCACAATAATCATCACTTTGAAAAGCATGGTAATAATCACATACAACAAGAAAACAGTGTGAATAACCTTATACCTTTTATTTTAACGTCATTGACCACCCAATCACATATGCACAATACTACTTATTTTCTTACCTCTAAAGTAGCCGATTTTAAATATGCGTATAGAAATTCTGGTGGTAAAATCACAACTTCAAATTCATTTTACAAGCTTACTTAAAACACCCTCAGAGTAAGCCCATAGCAGAATATGTCTGGAGCCCTGGTAACTGAACTTTCTAGTTATATAATCACATTTCAGTGCTTTGGGAACTGGTGGGGTGTCTCAGTTAATTTAAGGACCTACAAGATGACCCCTGAGAATCAAAAAAAATTTGGCATCTTTCATGAAAGCTACTGCTTGTTTTCCTTCTCACCCTGAGGGTTGGGAGAGCATAAGCGACATCAATCTTGACATGAACTTTGGCCTCTTCAGCAAAGAACATGGGCTGTTGACGCTCAAAACTCGTTAGCCACCTTGGGACCAACACATATTTCAGTGTCTTAATTGACTCCCTGAAACCAAAAGGAAAAGCAGTTAGAATGTGTTCTTATATCTTCCTTGAGCCTAAATTTGGAATTAAGTTGTTCAAATCTTTTGCTCTCCAAACATAAATAACTTTTGAAAGACAGAAGCCATTTTGACCTAGTGATTAGATTTTTAAACTTTTTGTGCATATCCTTTCTTGAACATCTATCCCACTGTAATATTCCTTCTCTGAAAGAGAAAAGCTTCAAAAATAATGGTCCTTTGTTTACTGCTTAGACGTTCTGCCCTGATGTAATCAAAGTAAGTGTCTCCAAGAAATCATGACCTCGTCATTTCTTCCATTTTATTTTTTTCTGTACCATTTTCTGTACCTCAATTTTTTTTTTTTTTTTTTTTTTTTTTGGCAATAAACTGCTCTGCAGAGAGTTCCTTATCTAATCAAGCATCTTAAAATTCTAAGAGTTACATTTCCCAGGAACCCAGGACAGCGGACACAGGCTGAACAGATGAAACTAACATAGGGAGAGATACGCCCTACAGTGACTGTAGTTTCTTTTGACATTGCCTTCGAATCAGTTATCGAGCAAAGCAAAATATTGGGATCAAAATGCATTCACCAGTATCTAGTATAGATGATGACTGACTGTATAATAATTTCTTAGCCTTATCTCAAATCCACAATTTCAGAGACAATTTTTAACATATTTAAGATAGGAAAACTGATGAACTGAAACTATGAAGTGTTACAAGCTTTTAAAAGAATTAGAATGCATTATCAATTACTGGAAAATTTCTGAGTCTTTAAAATAAACCAAGCGCTTTTGTAATAAGGTAGTTTGGTGATTTGATAAATTTGGCAAAGACATTTTTTAACTGTTCTAATGTTGGAAAAGCACAATGAAACTTACTTTATAAGGCAATAATATAATTTTTTAAAAAAATTTCATATAAACCATTAAAATATTTGCCATAGAATTAGATTCATATAAAAATTTTGAAAAATATATTTACAAAATAACCATTTTTGACCCTTTGTTGTAAAAATGAAAAGTGAGTTAAAATATTATTAAGTAGGGTATATTAATAAAAATTAGTCATAACAATGATTATATTCAAGAAGAATTACTTTTCAAAGAAGTTGTTGGCAGATTGATAAATTTTGTGGCTATGCCTGGCTTTCATTCAGTCCTATTGAAAGTCATATGAGAATACCTTATCCAGGTAGGGAAGGCTTCATGGTGAAAGTGACTTCTAAAGTTAATTGAGGAAATTAGTAGTGAGCCAGCTGAAAATGCCAGGTTGTTGGCAGAGGAAATCACACATGAAGACGCAAACAGAATGCTTAAGAATGCACAAACTAGATACTACCTGTGGTCCTCCTGCTGAGTCCCTATAAAATCATGGATATCTTACTTTAACTCCATTGTTCTAAGCTGCTTTATCTGTAAGCATATGGGGTTAATAAATGTCACGTGATTAAGTGACATTATACATGAGACTTTATTAGAATAATGACTAGCATATCTTTAACGTATATTGAAACAAAATATTAAGGAACTTGGAAGATGATATGGAATAATTCGTTAGTTTTTTTCAAAATTGCTATTTTAAAAGCAATATCTGTAAAACAAAAATAATGAGCGAAGAATGATGATGCACTGAAGCAGAAAATTGTGACATAGAATCCCACCCATAAGCCCATCTTTGCTGTTGGTATCCTGAGCACAGTTTGATGTGGTAGAAAGAAGTACGCTGGTTTCAGAAAGGCCAACCTGGGGTCCTCTCCCAGGCTCTCACTTGTGCGACCTTGGGCAAATTTTTTTCTTCGAGTTTCTATTTCTGCATCTGCAAGATAAAGACAATTTACTTTAAACTATGAATAATATGGAGTTTAAAGCATTTAAAGTGTTGTTGTGATGATTAAATGTATTGATATGATTATGTATTTTACAGCATGAAGATTAATACAGTGAGTTTGGTAATGAAAGCCAATTAAGAGAGTTTCTAATATACTGTGTACATATTGGTCATGTTACTTTTTGGTGTCCTAAGACCTCTGTAACCATTGGCTTGCCTCTGGATTTAATGGAAAATATGAAGGCACAGGCTAAAGCCATATGAGTGATTTGCTGTGAGAACCCATTCATTATACCATTCTCTAGCTATGATAAGTAAAAACTACTCTCTCTGCCACTGAGAGAGACAGACTCTGTTTCATATTATTATTTCCATTCAAAACATAAAAACTCCGGGGCTCTCTTAGACACAGAATGTAGGGGCCAAGTAATATCATCCATAATGCTGAAATTTGAAGTACACTACTGGTATGGTTTGCATCTGTATCCCCACCCAAATCTCATGTTCAAATGTAATCCAGTGTTAGAGGTGGGGCCTGATAGGAGGTGACTGAATCATTTTAACATATTCTAATGAAACTTTGGAATTAAGCTAGATATTAAACATTTCTTCCAATAAATTTCAGAGTAGGAAAAATGTGTATAACTTAAGATGTATAATCAGAATCTTACAAGAAAATTCCAAATTTTAAAATTATTTGTACATTATATTCATGAAAATATTTTTATTCCACTTGAATTTTCTGTTATAAATTTATGTTTGGATCTACTGGAATTAAGGAAAATAGATAAGAAAATAGAACATTGTTGTATACTGGAAACTGCTTAAACTTTTCTTCATTTACTCATTCAAAAATACTTACTGATCATTTCCTATGTGTATACAAGGTTCACACTTCAGTGAACTAATTAAACAAAAGGGGGGAAAAAAAACCAGAAATCTTGCTAGATACATCTAAGCAGGAGTGAGTTAGAAGAGGTAAGTATGAAGTGAGAGTAAATGTGGGTAACCCAAAAGACGTCTTTGAAGTGGTATGTTGAATGCATGTTAAAATGAATTTCCATGGATTGCATTTAACAGATGTTTCTCAACTTATGATGGGGTTACATACCAATAAACTCACCCTAAGGTGAAAATACATAAAATACAAAATACGTTAAATACAACTAACCTATGGAATGTTGTAGCTTAGCCTAGCCTAGCTTAAGCGTGCTCAGAACATTTATGTTAGCCTCCAGCTGGGCAGAATCATCTGGCAACACAGCACACCGTATCAGTTATTCACCCTCCTGAGTCCATGGCTGACTGGTAGCTGCAGCTCACTGCCACTGCCCAGTGTCACCAGGGAGTGTCCTACCAGGCATCGCTAACTGGAGAAAAGATCAAAATTCAGAATTGAAGTATGCTTTCTACTTAATGCATATTTGTTTTGCACCATTGTAACGTCAAAAAATCGTATCGAAGCATTGTAAGCCAGGGACTGTCTGTAGTTGATTTTGTAGCTCTAAGATTAGTATATAAATTAAGACATGTCACTTTTATCGAAGTAAAGTTAGGACCTAAGTCATAGAAATGAGCTCTTTTATAGGAAGCATCAACTTTTATGTGGATTGCACTTTCTAAACCTGAATTGTGCCAAATCTTGCTTCCCTGTGAGACATTTTATTTTATTTTTAGAGTGCGAGAGCAGAACTTGAAAGGCTGCGGCTCGTTGAAAAGTGTGATAGAGAGTCCGTGGACTCGAGCTTAAAGGAGAGAGCTTCTATGGTGGCCCACTGCCTGGAGCACAAGGACGATAAACTTCGAAATCGAACCCGAAAACATCGGAGTTTCAACTGCCTGGAGGACACAGAGCCTGAAGCCCCACTCGGGCAACCAAAAGGCCATAAAGGACTAAAGACATTGAGGAAGACTGAGGACAGGAATAGCAAGGCTACTTTGGACTCTGATCATAAGTTACCATCAAGGGTAATTGAAGAACTTAATGTGGTTCTACAGCGGTCAAGAACCCTTCCAAGAGAATTACAGGATGAGCAGATTTTGAAGTAGCAAAATGAATTGCTCCCCAGATTATTTTTTTAATTATTGTATGCAATCTTTATGTGTAAATCTGAAACTGAACTATAAGATAATTCATAAGAATTTGCCTATTGACAGGCAAATTTGTCTATCTATACTTAGGCATTTAAGGAGCATTTAAAAATATGTATATATGTGATTAAGTGTAAGAATAACTTTATTTTGGTCTGAACAAAGCTTGTAAAGTTCCATTGTACTAACTTTGTGTAAGAAGACAATGGGTTACTTAGGTGGTCAGCCCTTTTAAAGTAGTTATCTGTTAGTGGTATAATTTATGAGCAGAAATCTCAAACTGTACTGTATTGTATAAAATGCTGTGTTTAAATGAAGTCTAAGAAACTATCTGTAACATATTTTGCACTTTGAGAAACCTTGTATATTAAATTACCATATGTTTTTAGGTTTACAGAGGGTCTACCTTAGGGAAAAGAAGGGAAGTAAATTGAAAAAGGGGGGAGAATGTATTGTAGTGGTTGCCTAAAAAACACTGGAGCTTTTAAAAGAAGCAAGGAGTTAAATGTCCTGCAAAACAAGGAAGTGAGCTAAGATTCATTCAAGTTCACTAATGACCAGAACTTGTCAATGAGAAGCCACTTGTTAAGAAAAAAGTCCGGTGTTTATTTCCCAAGAGTAATATTCGGCCAACAGATGTAAATAATAGCACTAGCCACTCTTATTAATATTTATAGTGTTAGAAAATCAGCCACATTATAGATTCACTACGTTTGAGCTCATTGTTGGTGGCTGCTAAGAGGAAACTTACACTGCATTGAAGAGGTTGTGTACACAGGACCTGGCCTGGATGCTGATTTCACTGTCATTGTATGCAAGCTTTTTTTTTTTTTTTTTATAGAATTTCTGACTATACTTTTGGTACGAACAAAATTCATCACCGCAAGGTCCTGTTGTTCTGTTTGATTTTTACAAGTTTTATTATTATTTTAAGTAAGATTATAATGTTTTTCTTTGAATTCCCAGAAATAACTGGAAGAATACAATATTATGGCCATTATGGAGCCGGGGGTAGTTGGTGGTTTACTGTACATTTGGGGCTACTTGTTCACATTTAATCTAGGTGTTTTTTGTTTTTTGTTTTTTGGTTTTTTTTAAATAAAGGAGTGGTCTCTTCCCTGTACTTGTGAATAAGGACAAAGCCCTATTTTTGTTTCCACATAAAGATCAGCTACTGAATTGGTGATTTTCCTGACAGACAATACTATCTAATCATAGTTCATGTTAGGGGAAGCATTTTTCATCAGTTTCTTTAAAATTGGATTATGTTTGCTGAGTTTTGATATTTAACAGTATTTTATGTAGCTAAGCCTTTTTTTTTTTTTAAGCATTTCTTTTTTATTCTTCAATCTATATACACAGGCCCATACTTCAGTCAGTCCAATCATAGTACAGTGATGTGGTGGTAAATGCTATGAATTTCTTCATTGTAAAATACAGATCATTTGTATTTTGGGGTGATAAAATAGTTCACCATCGGTATGAGATATTTATTCTTTAAATCAAAGTAAATTAGAATTTTTAAAAAGCACAAAACTGCAGGACAGTTTATGAAATAGGTGGCACTATTAGGGAATCTTCCTTTAAGGCAAGAAATCATGTTATTTAGAAAGAAAAACTAATCTTAAACATACTATTTCTAATAAATATTTATATTTTTATGAAATAAAAGGTATGTGGAAATTAATGTTTGGTGATGTTGGACAGTGGAAAAGTATCTAGAGTTTTTACCTGCCTTATCTGAATTTTTCTTGAAACTTGAGCTTAAACTCTAATAGCTGTTTCCCTTTCTATTCTGAACAATTGTCTCCATTTTTCAAGTGTAAGATAAGGGCTAATGATGACATCTCATTTATTTTGAGTAAACATTAAAATTGTTTTACAAGTCTACTAGAATGTGACTTTATTATTTTCAGAACTTGAAGTTTGTTATTGTGAAATAGATCAAGTAGATTAGCTTTCTTTCCTTTTAAAAAAATTTGAATTTAATGTGTACTTCAAACTGGTCGTATTGTTTTTCCAAACAGGTCAATATAAGTAGCTTTATTTATTTAAAGGCCCACTTGCTGAGAACCAGGCACAATTACAGGCTCTGTGGCCTGTATTGATGAGGCTGCTGACCAGCCACATCCCTACAAGATGCATAGTACCACCCCTGGTTTATGGGCATCTCTACCAGCCTTGCCATATCGCGAGAAGGCCAAGGGCCTGGCACAAGTGTCTGGCACCTCAGCAGTGCCACTTGGTCATTCATGAGCAGCCCCTCATGTTCAGGAACAGTGCCTGACACCCAGGCCACTTCAGCTGCATCCACTGTAGGAAGGAGCTGACTGGCGAGGCCCATGAGCTGAAGGGTGAACTCTACTGCCTGCCCTGCATTTACAAGATGCTGTCCCTATTTTTAGGGACTGCAGCCAGACCATCAAGGGTCACGTAGTGAATACACTGGGCAAAGAGTGGTGGCATGCAGAGCTTTTTGCCCTGAGCGTGAGAAGCCATTCCTGGGGCTCTGGCACTATGAGAAGAAGGGCCTGGCCTACTTTGAGATCCACTACAGCCAGCTCTTTGGAACATCTGCAGCCATGAAGTCGGGTGACATGGTGTTGGTCCTCAACAAGGCCTGATGTGTGTGAACTGCTTCTCCTGTTCCACCTGCAAAAGCAGGCTCACTCTGAAGATCAACTTTGTGGAGTTTGACATGAAGCCCGTGTGTAAAAGGTGCTAGATAACTTCCTCCTGGAGCTGAAGAAGAGGCTGAAGAAGTCATTGGAACTCACATCTCACTAGGCCCAGCCCAAGTCTGGGGACCTCAACTCTGAAGGCTCTCTTGCCTGGCCCTTCTCTCCCTCCCTTTCTTCTCCCAGAGGACCTCTCCCTTTTCCCTCTCCAGCTCTCTGCCTTCTCACAGCCGCCTCCCACTTCTATTGTCTGCTCTTGGACTCCTCATCTCTCTTTACCTGCTTCTTGTCCTCCCCTCGTCTCCTTCCTCATCATCTCCACCCTTTCTATTATCTTATCTCTGCCTTCCCCAATGTCTTTTCTCTCCTTTGCGGTGGCTCCTCTCCTTCCTTTTGTGCAGAGGCAGGGACCCAAGAGGTGGGAAGCCTGTGAAGGGCCTGGGCCCATGCCCTGTGATTGCATCTACCTCTGTCCATGCGCTTAAGCCTGCAGAACTCCAGAGATAGCAAACCAGGGTCTGGGGGCACCAGGGCTCCCATCCTGACCTGTCCCTCCCCACAGCGGACCAGGTTGCACATATTCTTGTGGAACCCTCCACCCCAGAGTGTACCCACAGCCAGGGCAGCCCACCTGAGCTACAGGATTAGGGCTACGCTTCAATCTCACCATTCACTTAACCAAGTAGTATCCCTGGGCCCAAACTGGGCCAACAAATCCTTCCACGCCATTCACTACCTGCAGGGACAGGAGTCCACTTCCATCAAGAGGACTGTCTGAAATCCCACCTCGGCCCCTGCCTCTGGCTAGGCCACTGTGGTTCTCCCCTCCCCCAGCCCAGAACCTGTGTTGAGACTTTGGGTGTGGCTGGGAACAGGAGGTGATAGGGTCAGAGGTGGCTTATTGAGCAGACCTGATGTTGGGACTCAGGCTTGTAATAATGAAGGCTTAGTCACTGGGGAAAAAAAAAAAAAGTGCTCAAAGGCACTCTGATTTTTATTTCTGTAGCCCTAAAATTAATTAGACATGGTTTTTAAGTAGTTGATTTCTAAACAAATCATTACCTGATGATTCATCAAAGTGTCACTGAGAACTCCAAACCAAGCAAAAATAATTGAAGCAAAAATATGACTTATGAACATAACTACATTAGCTGCTGAATTGCATTATTTTTAATTCAAAAACTAATGCAAAAGCAATTTTTAAAATGCATCAGATTTATTCAAACAGGTTGTAGCATGCAGATATTTGCATCTTTTTAAATTTTTAATAATCACTTTAGGAAGAAGATTAAAACTTTCACCCTCTCAACAAAATTTGCACAAAGGCTTACATATTCTTCCTTACTCAAATGAACTTGTAATCAACCCCCAAACTCATTTGGCTTGCCTCACAAATGCCAGTAAGTTAAGGAGGTGGAACAAGGAAGGCAACTTTCTTTTGGAAAGCCAGCAAACCAAGAAGATGGATGACTAGTGTTCTAAAGTACCATTTTAAGTCAGTACAAATTTCAAGCTGTTTTTATGTTTAAGGTAGCAGGAAGAGGAAGGGGTTGGGATCAAGAGGTGACCACAACTGCAGACATTTGGGAACTAGTGAAGAGTTTGAGGCGGCTGGAGCTGCTTCGTCCATGATCAGATCACAATACTTCTGCAAATCTTTATTATTATTATTATTATACTTTAAGTTCTAGGGTACATGTGCACAACATGCAAGTTTGTTACATAGGTATACATGTGTCATGTTGTACCCATTAACTCATCATTTACATTAAGTATTTCTCCTAATCCTATCCCTCCCCCAGGCTCTTCCGACAGGCCCTGGTGTGTGACGTTCCCCGCCCTGTATCCAAGTGTTCTTGTTATTCATTTCCCACCTATGAGTGAGAACATGTGGTGTTTGCTTCTGCAAATCTTTAACAAAACATAGCTGTTTACATACTTTAATTGCAGAGTTAGTTAAGAAAACTACATGACTGTTTTCTTTGAATTTTTTCTCAGTGCTCTAAAATTAGCCTACGAACAGGAATGGGTAGACCTCTTATACAAAAAATGGAGTTAGTTATGTTAGTTTTTCTACTGTTTCACTGTTACCAATTAGTTAAGACAGAATTATTTGTGAAATGTGACCATTTTTCTGTCATGTGTACGATCATCACACTGATTTCTAATGATCAGGAAATGCAAAGCACAGAAATGAACCAGGTGACTAAAGTTTATGCTTTTAAGTTGTATAATTATTTTAACATTATTTTATTTAAAATGTTATAAATTACATCGTATTCCCCCTTCTCTGCCACAGCTACTATATGCTGAATGTAAAGGTTTTCATAATTGAGATACCTCTGCAGATTTAACCCTTTTTATGAGTCAAAGTTCAGAGCCTAAATGTCCTCATCTGAGAAGCAGGAATGTTAATTAACTTGTTGACTTTTTTCAACAACTATTTTTTACACACATACACATAAATTATGAGCCAGTTATATGAGATAGATACATACATTGTAGCAGACTAGAGGTACAATAAATGTTAGTTATTAATGTATTCGTTCTCCTAACTCTCATTTGATCTTAGTTGACCCTAATGGTTTTCAGAACTGCTTCTAGCAGGCAGATCAAGATGATGAAATAGAAGGCTCTTCCAGTTGTCCTTCACGAAAGAACACCAACCTAATAACAACTCTCCACACAGAAAACAAACTTCATATGAACCAAAAATCAGATGAGCTCTCACAGTACCTGGTTTTAACTTCATATCACTGAAAGAGGCACTGAAGTGGTAAGAAAAACTGCCTTGAATCAACACAATTCCTCCCCAAACTCCTAGCAGCAGCAGCATGCTGCATTGAGGAAACATTTTAGAACAGTGGACTGGGCAAAAATTTCTTGAGTCATATCCCCACAAGCACAGGCAGCCAAAGCAAAAATGGACAAATGGGATCACATCAGGTTAAAACCTTCTGCATAGCAAAGAGAAAAACCAACAAAGTGAAGAAACAATCCAGAGAATGGCAAAAAATATTTGCAAACTATCCATCTGTCAAGGGATTAATAACCAGAATAAATAAGAAACTCAACAACTCTATAGGAAAAAAATCTAATAATTTGATTAAAAGTTGGCAAAAGATTTAAACAGACATTTCTTAAAAGAAGACAAACAAATGGGAAACAGAAAGATAAAATGGTGCTCAACATAAATTGTCAGAAAAATGCAAATCAAAACTACAATCAGAAATCATCTCACCTAAGTGAAAATTGTTTATACCTTCAAAACAGGCAATCATAAATGCTGGTGAGATTGTGGAGAAAAGGGAACCTTCTTGGTGGGAATGTAAGTACAATTACTATGGAGAACAATTGGAGGTTCCTCAAGAAACTGAAAGTAGAACTACCGTATGATCCAACAATCCCACTGCTGGATATGTACCCCAAAGAAAGGAAATCAGTATATCTAAGAGATAGCAGCACTCCCGTGTTTGTTGCAGCACTATCCACAATAACCAAAATATGGAAGCAACCTAAGTCTCCATCAACACATGAACCAATAAAGAAAATGTGGCACTTCTACACAATGGAGTGCAATTCATCCATAAAAAAGAATGAGATTCTGTTGTTTGCAACATGTATGGAACTGGAGGTCAATATTCTAAGTGAAATGAGCCAGGCTCAGAAAGACGAACACCACCTGTTATTTATTTGTGGGATCTAAAAACAAAACAATGGAATTCATGGAGATAAAGTGCAGAAGGATGGCAACCAGGGCTGGGAAGGGTCGTGGGATGGGGGTTGGGGGCAAGATAAGAATGGTTAATGGATACAAAAGAATAAAAAGAATCAATGAGACCTAGCATTTGATAGCACAACAGGGACAGGGTGCCTATAGTCACTTTAATTGTACATTTTAAAATAACTAAAAGAGTATAACTGGATTGTTTAACACGAAATATAAATACTTGAGGGAATGGATAACCCATTTTTCATGAAGTAACTAGTCGACATTGCATCCCTGTATCAAAACATCTCATGTACCCCATAAGTGTATACACCTACTATGTACCCATAAAAATTAAAATAAAATTCTTTAAAAAAAATTAAAAAGTTGCTTCTAGCAATTTTTTCTTTATCCTTTAAAACATATGTTATGCACTAATCAAGCAGATTACCACAAGTTATGGGCTGAGATGTCTTCTCCCAAAAATCATATGTTGAAATCCTAATTCCTAGGACCTTAGAATGTAACAATATTTGGAGGTAGGTCCTTCACAGAGGTGATTGAGTCAAAATGAAGTTATTAGGGCAAGCCCTAATCCATTCTGACTGGTGACATAAGAGGAAATTAGGACATACAGAGAGACACTGGGGATGCCCAGCCACAGAGGAAAGGCCATGTGTGAACACAAGGAAAATGCAGCCATCTGCAAAGTGAAGGGAAAGGCCTTAGTAAAAAAACAAACCTGCTGACATGTTGATCTTGGACTTCCAGCCTCTAAAACTATGAGAAAATAAATTTCTGTTGTTTAAGCCACCCAGTATGTGGTATTTTGTTATGGCAACCTTAGTAAAGTAATACGTCACGTTTTTGTGTTAATTTGTTAATAATGATATACAATGAGCAGAATACCCTCTGGTACTTGAAAGAATTAATCTTTGTGCTGTTGTTGCTCCAAATCTCAGAATAACTTTCTGGCATCACATCGAAGTTATAATAACCATATGATTAATGGAGGAAAAGAATGACATGTTGAGATGTAACTACTTAGAAGTCAGCTAGCTAAATAACATGGACACTAAAATAATATAGCACAAAAATTCAAAATTGTGGCTCAGCAAAATTACTGTTGGGGTCTGCTTGTAAAGACTCAAGTTTTCATATCAAGAGCCACTCTTCCAACAGAGCAAAGATGCCCAATCTTTCATAACATCTGATAAAGAATGTTGCTGAACCTTTCAAAGAAAAACCAAGAGAGCTTCTCAGTTAAACGACTGAGCTATCAACCAATACGCTAAACTACAGAGACACAAAAACTCACTTCAATCAACCCAGCTGACCCAAACCATGATTTCACAGCCTATTGATTGGCTTAACAACAACCTTCATCAGATAGAAGTAGCATTTATATCTCACTGGGGAGGATCTCGTCTTCCCCTCTATTATTGCTTCATTTGTCTGCTCCTGTTTGCAGCAAGACTCTTCATTACAGTTGTCTAACTTGCTGCCTTCTCTTTTTAACCTCCCATTCTTTCTCTGAACCTTCTTTATTCAGCCTTTTGTTTTCCATTACTCTTCAAAAACTGCTCCTGGCAAGGTCAGAACAACCTTATTCATGACTGTAATGATCAGTTTTCAGTCATCATATTGACCTATCACCATCTATGACATTTTACACAGTTAAGCACTCTCCTTCTGTAACAATTCTAGTATTGGTCTCTAGAATAATAGTATCTTGTGGTTTTCCTCTTTCCTCACAAATCAGTCTTCTCAGATCCTTTACTGGGTAGCCTAACTCCTAGAGGAACACATCAAATTTCGTAACTTTGCATACAGTACATCTTCTGCGCTACCCATATGTTTAACTTCAGTCTGAATCTATTCATTGAGTTCCAGACTGTAATTTAAATTTCCACTTGAATGTACAACTAGCATCTCAAATATATCTAAAGCTTTTTACTTGCTCTTCAGCCTTTCCTTGTTTAGGACTCAGGTACAGAGATATTAAGCAGCATTATTCATCTAATGATTGGCGAAGCTGGCATTCAAACACAGGAAGTCTAGCTCAAGAGGCCACACTTTTACACTCTGCCCTTAATTATATATTTCCTGAATTATGCAAAAGATATTCAACTTGTCCCCTAATTGCATGCTACTATGTGGAAGGAAGCAAAAGAGAGAGAGAACTTCTAAAATAAAAGATTATGTCTCTTCTCCTAATCGCTTTCTATTTTAGTTAAGTTAAAATGGAATGTCTTTATCAATGTAAGTCATGTTGCATTTATGAATATAAATATTTAAAATGTATTTAAATATAAATACAAGTTGGAAATGATTGTTCCAATGTACCACCTGCTATTTTTTAAACACTCTGCCTCACTCACTTTGCTATAAGCATACTGTTCCTCAGCATCACTAGGCATGAAAAGGCCTTAGAACTTTTCACTTAAGTGTTTCTTCTGTTGGCCAACAGTCTTTTCAGACATGTACATATATCACTCTGTTAACTTCATGTAGACCACCTTGACTGTA